>NC_141701.1:56426987-57626987 GCF_971803275.1 Cyanistes caeruleus | reverse complement strand
GAGTAACTAGTGCATGCTAGAGTTAATGAGCAGAAGTGTGAGAGTGGATCACTGCATATTGCCATGGGCAGCAAATGTATTTCTAGAACTACTTAATTTCTTTTGTCTGTCTCTCAGATTTGTTTTTTCCTTAGTATTTACCTTCTCGTAGCCATCCTACTCATAACTGTGTTAATATTGCAATAATCTCTATGGAGGAATATGATTTTTTCAAGATAAAAGACACCATCTGTAAAAGTAGAAAGAGCTCCCATTTCTGGCATTCAAAAAAAATTAAAAAAAAGAAAATCCTCTGCCAGTTAGAATGGGTATTCCTTCCTAAGACTGATTTTCTATAATATGTGCATATAACTTCTTTATTTCCAAAGTAATATCTTTATCAAAATCACATGAATTGTGGAAACATTTAGATATGTTTTGTTCAGCTTTGCAAGCTTTGTTGAGTGTGACAGGGTGGAGGATGTTAATTTTAGCAGAGATCAGCTGATCAGTACATTGTTATTCCTGGAGAAATTTGGTCATGTGCCCAAGTCCTTTCAAAGTATAAAGAAGGATAAATGATGGTAGAAAACCTCTTATTCTTTGTGATTTTGTGACAGTATATCTATTCTTTTGCTTCACTGTAGCATGAGTATTCCTAATATTTTTCTGATTCCTTCACTTTCCCAACTTCTCAGTCAGAAATAAAATTAAAAATTAATTAAGTATTTTTGTGTTTTTAAGTCCTTCCCATATCCAACTCAGAAGGAACATAATCCTGTTCAAATCACTGCAAAATATATTTATAGCATTGTGCATATGAGATGGGCAGAACTAAATGAAGTTTCACACTTTTGCTTCTCTTTTCATTTAAAAATTCCAACTAGAACTCAGGGTTTTGGGCACCAATTGTTCATATCCTTTCCTAGCCAATATGGTATAAAATTTAATAACATTTCTTTTCATTTCTCAGTTACCAAAAGGCTCAGTTACCTGTAGCAAGGCAAAGTGACTTAGAGTGAATCCTTTAGACAGGAGTATACCCTAAACGGACATAAAAATTGCAGACTTGATGTCTTACTGTGAAAATGTGCCAAGACTTTTCTCTGAAAACTTTGTTTAGTACCAAGTCCAAAACCAAAGAAAGGAAGGAAGAAAGGAAGAAAGGAAGAAAGGAAGAAAGGAAGGAAGAAAGGAAGGAAGAAAGGAAGGAAGAAAGGAAGAAAGGAAGAAAGGAAGAAAGGAAGAAAGGAAGAAAGGAAGGAAGGAAGGAAGGAAGGAAGGAAGGAAGAAAGGAAGAAAGAAAGGAAGAAAGGAAGAAAGGAAGAAAGGAAGAAAGGAAGAAAGGAAGAAAGGAAGAAAGGAAGGAAGAAAGCAAGAAAGCAAGAAAGCAAGAAAGCAAGCAAGAAAGCAAGCAAGAAAGAAAGAAAGAAAGAAAGAAAAAGAAAGAAAGAAAGAAAGAAAGAAAGAAAGAAAGAAAGAAAGAAAGAAAGAAAGAAAGAAAGAAAGAAAGAAAGAAAGAAAAGAAAGAAACCCAGAGAAAGCTGTCCTTCCTTAAACCTTTTAAACACAGCACTCTGTCATGAGATTCATTTGCTGCTAAAATTGGAATCACTTTGTGCCTGAACAGGTACCCAGGATGCTCTTTCTCTCAAATGGTCTCTGTGGAGTCCTTAACTATAGATCAATGTTTCTGAATTTTTATACAGACATTAAAGGGAGTAGTGAAAAGAAATTCTCTGTTCCTAGATATAGTAATGTGCTGTTGTATTTGGAGAGATTTTACAAAACAGTTTCTTTACTGCTTTACCTGAAGGACATGTTGGGCATAACTTGATACACCTCATTCTTTCCAGTCTGTTCATTCTACTAGACACAGATAAAATCCTCAGAATCTCTGTAAACATGAAAAGAACTTCCGGTGGTAGAAAGACTGCTGGAGACAGCAAGGTGAACAGATACAGGTCACTAAAAAATGAAGGTATTCCTAACAATGACTGAAAAGTGTTATGGAATCAGAGTGTGTTTTCTATTTTTTTTATTACATAATGGATTTTTGTTTAAAATATCATCCTAATTTTTCTACAGGTCTGATAATTTCAAGAAGACTTGAACAAAGTGAACAGGACAAAGCATTTATTTTAGATTTTTCAAGAATTCTAAAAGTCCTTTTACTCCAAATTCCTAGTTCATGCATAATCTTAATAAACTGTCAGTAGATTTATTTTCTCTTCCGGTCCCAAAGAATAAACCCTCATTCTTGTAATCTTCTTTGATATTATCTGAATGCCAGCATTCCAAAATATTAGTCTAGTAGCACCTTGCACCTGTTGTTCTTGATGCAATAAATTGATTTCTTGAAAATATTTATGTAAGAAATCCATAGGGTGTACACTACTAACTTTTGAAATCACACATCTGCCTCCAGGTTTAGGTTAACAACAGAAATCGCTGACAAAGTTGTACAGAACTGAAAATGAAAACCTATGTTGATGAAGACTATAAAGAGATTCTGGGTCTTGAATATGCAAAAGTTAAATCAAAGATTCATGCTCACTGACAGCTTGGTGTAAGCTTTGTCTGTGTGGTCCCTGATCATTTGTATTACATTTTAGAGCTAAACATATATGAAATCATGTTTATAACATCCTGTCTATTATTTACAGCAGTTGGGATTTTTGGGGAGCATTGGTTTTGGGTTTTGGTGGGTTATTTTTTTTTTTTTTTTTGTTTTTGAGTTGTGTTGGATTGGCTTGTGGGTTTTGGATAGCTTTATTTGGTTCATTTTGTTGGTTTTTATATTTTTTTAATGTTTAAAATCTATATGAACACAAATAAAGCAGCTTTATATTTACAATGTACCGAAGCAGAAGTCTATAATCAGATCTTTCTGAATTTCAGGCTTTTTTCCCTTACAGCTCTGGGTGTGGCTTTGTCTACTCGTGCTGATTTCTATGGTTTTGGAATTTGTGAACTAGTAGAAACTTTTGTTTCTCACTTTTACTTTCTTCCCAGTTTCTCTCTTTTCCCTCTCACAGGGGAAATAGAAACATCAAAGTGTAGAAAACTAAAACCTTGTACCTAATTTTGATATAGTTTTGCATAGTTTAAACTTTTACATAAGGAATGATCAAGATCCAGACCAGAAACCTACATCAAATGGGAACATAATGAAATTTAATATAACGTGTAATGAAGTATTACATTACAAGCAGGAAGAAATATGGTAAAATTATTTATAATGTTATGAGCATGTCATCTGCTCTGTGGTGTGATACTCACTACCAATCTCCAGTGAGTTTCCTAGGAATAAAGGTGTCTTCCTTCCCACAGGATCCAGGATTAACAAAGCTATACCTTAATAAAGGAACAATACACAGTGCTTGTTGCTAAGGGAGCAAGAGAAAAGCTAATGTGTTATGCTGTATTGTCACAGCTGAAATCTTCATAAAGGATTGAACCTGATCATTAAGAAAAATTATATCTGAGATAAGATCAGAGAATTACAAAGTATTGTGCTTTGAATGCAAGCAGAAATTAGTGAGTTGATGTTTGTTCATGGAGGAAGCTCAGTGCTGACAGTTTTGTTCTGTATGACAAATGTAACTGCAGATATATGACCTTGATTTCCATAGTTCAACTCAAGAGCTTTTGAGCAAATTAAACTGCAATTAAAGGAGAACAAAAAGAAGCATGGATCACCACTCTCTGCCAAGTTATAGTGATTGATCTAAATAACCATACCACTGTATCGCTTCCACTGATTCAGTAGGATTTCTGGGACTGCAACACACATGTATGCACACACACGAAAGGGTGGCTTAGCTACTTGTCAAATTGTTTAAGCCATTGATTTTCAAGGGATTTGATCAAATAAAATGAAGAAAGAAATTTCATTAGTTGTATCAGACAAACAGATACAGTCACAGGGACAGCTAAAAGGGAAATGGTTCTTTCAGAAATTTTAGGGAGGAAAAAGCTGCAGAATTAGATTTTTTTATTATTTTAAACTATCCCTTAAAAAGTCCCGACAGGTATATCCAATGCATTAATGGGCTCCTAAAATTCTTTCTTTTGGTCAGACTGACAATAAACTTACGAAGATTTTTCCTGTTAATAGAGGAAAGATATTTAGAGGGCCAAAATATGTACTCTGTAAATAAGAGATTCCAGTTATTCTTCTACATCCTTGTATGCCTGAGGCTATTCTACTTCTTTCATCAACCAGTTTGTATAAGCCACTGACCATTTTATTATAGCCTTTATCCAGAGAAAACTTCTCTGGCTGTTAGCATGCTAACTAGCATGTTTCCAAAGCAACACAGAAATGTCTCAGAAACAAGTAATAAAGGCCTCACCATGTCTGAGATATTTACTTGAAAAAGTGGTAACTGCTGGGAAAATCTGACCTATTAAGAGTGAGACATTCATTCATTCCAATTCAGAAACCATTTTCATTCAAACCAATTTTAAATCAACTTGATTTTTTTTTCAATTTTGAGTTTCACTTAGACATTGGCAGTTCCTCTCTAAATTAAACTCACCATGAGTTGGTAGTTAACTGGTGAAATTAATCAAAAAGAAAAAATTGAAAAATAAAGCCATATCAGTTCATACATCTGTCTCTGTGTCACACAAAGGCAGGGCTGAATTTCCAGGCTGAAGAAAAGACACGACTTCTTCTTACAGAGACAGTGATGTCTCATTCTGTCATATGTTTTAGTGAAGTTTTGCATTAATTCTTGTTGCTTCTCCCTGGCAAGTTTTCCTCTTTGGTTTTATTGTTGCACTCCCAACAACCACTTCAAACTTCAGACTCTTCAAAACCATCCACTTACTACATTGGACATTTTATCTAAACATTTTCGATGTCAAATGTATGCCTATCCTGTCTAATCATAACCAAAGACCAGAATATTTTCTCATGGGTTAGAAAGTTGAAAACTATAGCACTGCTAATAGCTGATCAAGAAATGAGAGCAATTAATAAATAAAGTAGGAGAGAAAAAATGCTCTAGGAAGAAGGAAACTCAGTGGGTTTCAGCATAGTTCAAAATGTCAGAAGTGAAAATCAAATCCATAATTGGCTTAAACCTCATCCTTAAATTAAATCATCTAAAGATGGCATTTTCATATTAAAAGGTGTAGGATTATTAAAGTTAAATTTTGAAAATTTGGGAGAAATTAAATTTTGACCCACTAGTCACAGATTATCTGAGTGAAATGTCAGGGCACCTTGCCTCAGTCTTTGCATGTCACTCCTAGACAAACCTAAAATATGATACATCATTAATTTACTGTGCCTATTGGTTGATAGAAAATCATGAAGGATGCCCTAGATCACTATCTTTATCAAAAGAAACGATTCCAGGACCTCTTAATAACCTTTCTACACTTATATAGTCTATGTAAACTGATTTTTGATGGGTTTTTTTGATAGTTCATATGGCTCTGCAATAATAAATATTTTATTTCAGATAATGGAATATATATATTTAATTTAAGCTGTTTTATTTATTTATTTATTTATTTATTTATTATTTCACTGCATGTAAATGAATTCGATATGATAAGATCTAGAATAACTGCACTAAAGACATTTGCAAAAGTGGTTTTAAAATAAAAAACCCTTCCTGCCCCTCTCTGTGAGAGACTCTACTGCTTTGTAGGGCAGCAGTGAAAGATGGGTTGGCAATGAAAGCTTTCCACATGTGAAGGAAATTTCAACTACCATTATGCAGATCATCATTTAAGAGTCACTCATATCTGAACAGATGGTGAAATCTATTCAAATGAGTATGTAAACATATTTTCAAAGATCACAGCACCCTAAATAAGAGTGCTAGAATTTATTTATCTTGCACAGTTTTTGATGTCTTAAAATAAGACAGAGATAAGATTACTGAGACAAAGATTTGTCAGTAATGAATGTCATTTCTGATGTCAAAATCCAAAATTTAGATCTTTAAAATCTTCTCATGGCTACAGATGTTTCAGAATCACTAAAGTGCCAATATTTAAAACCAGAAAGATCTTTACAAGCCAGTATCTCTGAAATGCATCATGTTTCTACCTGAGAAAATTTGACCATGGCTTGATGCTACTACATTTTATCTCCTTAAGGGCTTTGGAGGGTCAAAAACGATCACAGAGAGAGCTGAAAACCTTAGAGCTTTGATGAAATCTACTATATATGTAGCAAGAGATTGCATTTAGGATATTAATTTATACAGAATGAATGCCAGATCTTCTTCCTCTTTTCATTGAGTTTGAATGGCCATTACGTATTTTAAGGAATGGAATCATTCCTCATATTTAACTAACTATGTAATGAAAAAATGTGAATCTTGTCATTTTCACTGAGATCTGTTGTTACTCTTGAAGAGCAAAGCAAGGACACTTCTTGCAGATAACTATTTGGTTACATGCCCTTGTTGAATTATAACTTTTTGTTTTTACTGGTGTACCAAGATATTTGAATCAGAAGCAATGCCATTTATGGTGCAAGTACATTATTTAAAGCCTCAAAGCCACTAAATATCAACAAATAAGGAGTCTGTTCTTCTTTGCTATCTTCACTGACTTACACCCTGGAACTACCAGAGTGCTCCTGAGAACAAAACAAAGCAAGGACAAAGCTTTTATACATATTTTGCAGAAAACATTTTGAATCATGTACAATCCTTATATGAGACACTAACACTTGGAATAGACAATTTAGTCATTGTGAAAATCTTTTGAAGTGTAAATGACTAACATCTCTTTTCATCTTCTCCATGATTTCAGTTTTATCTGAAACATGTAGTTACCAGGAGAAAAGAGTATCCTTAAAGCAATCTTGTCATATTCTTTTCAGCTCTCACTGAGCCAAGAGTTCCCATTTCAGTTCAGAACATCTTCTTCTATTCTATGAGTTTTTTTTTTCCTTACTACTCCACAGTTGCAAGTACAGCAATTTAGAAAAGTTGGCCTAGTGTTTGCATTTGCAGAGACAATGTTAAACAAAGAAAACCACTTGCATTTAAGTCAGTTAAGTAATTTTTCCTCTTGGCAGTGGTCTGTGTAGACCTGTGTGTAAAGGCAGTTTCCTTGTGCAAAAGAAAATCAGGCTTTCTGATGTGAATGGCAAACTTTATTTATGTGTTTCTTTATGAATACATATTTATATTGATATAAATAGATAGTAAAGAGAAATCTTACTGAAGAAATAATTACAAATTTACCATCAGCTATAAAAACCTGTTATTTATATGGCAAGTTAAAGAATTTACTTTTAAAATATGTTGTATAATCTCTTATTGGAAAGAAAGGTAAGTTAAAAAAATATATTTTCCTTATTATTCCAGTGTAATCAAGGCTTTAATCACAATATACATTTTTATGATTTCATTTGTTGTAATATATGATTACTGCAGTCCTTTCTGTAGATAGAGGAGTTACCAGTGATGTGCTGTCTAACATAATAGTGATTGTCTGGGGTTAAGAAATCTCATGTTCAAGTTATCAAGGAAATATTACTAAGGCTGAATAATTTTAGTATTCTAGAAAAGTGGTAACAGCAACCCGAAGGAATAAATCAAGAAGATCCCATTAATTGTTATTATCTTAGTAATATTAAAAAATATAATGGCCATATTTTGAAGCACACTTTTCTACCCACTTTTACCTAAAGTTTTCAGCTTTTTTTTTGCATATGATTAAAAATAGAAAGTCAAATCTCTCATATCTTTTACACCCACTGTAGCTCTAACAAAGTTTTATTGCAGTTCATTTAATAACCGAAAAACATGAAAGAATAAAAAGTATGTATTAAAAAGAAGAGCACTTTTCTGCCTGATATTGTGGAGAATTTACACTGTGCATCATGTGATTATTCTACAAAAAAAAATCTTACATTGGCACATCCAACCATCTGACAAGAAAATTATCAAAGTATTATTGTGGAAAAAAAGAAAAAAAAATATTATTTTTGTAAATAAAAACTAGAGATATTTAAATTTCAGTTTGATTTTCCTGTAATAGTTAAGGTAAAGGCCACTGTAAATTTACTCTCCTTGTCAAAGGCCTGAAGAGAAGTAAGATCAACAACAAATGAAAGAGTTTTCCACAATATCTTTTCATTAGATTTACATTTCATTGGTTTGATAAACCCCTTTCCTGAAATCAAATTGTGAAAAGATGTGGCAAGATCTTTGAAGTCAAAGTCTACCACTTCAGACTGAAGTAAGCCTAATAATCTAAACCAGAGAAGACACAGATTCCTTGAGACAATCTCCTCAGTCAGTAAGAACTGAACCAAAACATCAGTCATGGAAAGAGGAGTGGTTTTTTTTAGATGGCAAAACTACCATACATGGCTCATGAACAGCCAGTGTTAAAGGAGTTCTCTTGTGTTTTAGCTCACCTTGTACAAAAAGATGAAATCATTTTTGCAATTACTGCAATGCAGGTGGAAATACTGAATGGGATACTGAATTCTTACAGACTGAAAATCTGCTAAAACAAAATGCATTGAAATTTCAGTGAAACTAAGCAATAAATCCAATGTATATTTGGGTAATTGAACTTTGACTGTTCGTGGCAGATGATTTGTCTGGATATTAGAAACCTGTGCCACATATCACTGAGACAATTTTTCTCATTCCTCTTTGCAATCAAGAAACTCCTGCCTGCCTACAATTTAAGGAATTGACTTGTCTGTCCTGTCTATTTAAGTATGCTCGCTGGAAAATCTTAACGTAAGTTTTGTTCTTTCAATAATATTTAATGGCTTATGAGTCATTTTTCATGTGTCCAATCTGCATGCAACTGTTGGGAAGATACTAGTTCTGCTTTTCTAAATCCATACAGGGATAATTTAGACATCCCTAACTGGGAGACAGTAAGTTTACCAATGTATTTGGAATTCTGGAGAAAAAGGGTTGCTATGCCTAGACCGTGTAAGATGTAAAAATTAGGATAATGAGATGAAGAAAGGCTTTATTTTAGTGACTTTTTGTATATTTTTTGTTCACGTAAGAACCTCATTCATTCACATCTCTGTACCTCTGATGTCAAGGCATGTTGATAAGTTCAGAAATCCACTGAAAAATTATTGGACATTGTCTTGGACATAATCTTTATTCATTCTTCCAATCTGTCATGGAACAGAGAAAGTCCAAAGGGTCTGTGATTCTTCACAAATCTGAGCTGTTTTGGAAGATCAGAGAGAAGATAACCCTAATGTATCCACCTGTTATTTCTCAAAGTGTTTCACAATAGAACCTCATGAATGGGTAATAATTCTTATATTAGTAAAAAAGGTGCACAGAGCAACCCAAGGTGGGTGTGTTGATATTGTGTGGAGGTTTGAGTTTTGGAAGGTTTTGAGTTCAGATTTGCTGTGCTATCATTTGCGCATACAGGACACTTTCTTAGTCATAAGCACATATGATCATAAATGTTTCAGAAAATGCTTTGAGAATAAGAGTGAAATAGATTAAGTAGCTGTTTCTTGGATCCTAACAAGTTTAATTTATGTGCTTTTACAATTCAGTGTACTGATGGTCTAAAATTGAAATGAATGGAAGTATAACACCATGCTGACAGTAAATATGATCAGAATTGTTTCTCTGTGGAGTATTAAACCATATAACAAAGAACTCTTGCTTTAATGCTTTTGAAAGAAAAAAAGGTTTGGCAGTAACTTTTAGAGGTCTTCTGAAAGTGTTTTGATAAAAATAGATCAGAGTGGAGACTGAGAAAAAAATGGGCTCAGAAAGAAGCAACTGTGACCTCATCTTTTGTCAGAATATTTTTGTTGTATTGCATTGTTTCCCTGTGTTGGTGAAAACATTATCACAGGCTGATTGCTCAAGGTCATGACCTGAAGATATAAGACATTTTGAGTGAGATTTTTTTCAGTGCAGACAAAAAACCAGTTTTGAATCCTATCATCCAAGTGAGTATCCTAAACCTTACATTTAAAAGCAGACACATAAACTGAACAAAGATTTTTATTTTATTTTAAATCAGAAAATGAAAATAAATTGTAACAAGAATCAGATTATTAGCTTCTGCTGTTCTATTTACAGATCTTGTAGCTTAAGGCAAGGATCTATATCAGCTTTACAGAGGATTACAGAAGTCACTTGGTAGTTCATAAGATACTGGAAAATCATTGTTTATTTTCATCTTGCAAGAAGAAAAGGGCCAAGGACCTGCTATTAATATCACTTTATCATTCATGTCACCATTACTAGGCTGCCTTTATCAACATTCTAAGTGCCATTTACCCATGAACTGGTACTTGAACAGCTTGTATAGTGAATCTCTCAAAAACAAATCATTATCAAAGCTTTTGTATCCCCAGACATGTGACAATACCATTAGGAATATCTGTTTTCCTCCATGACATTTTTTGGAACTGTCTTATTAATCCCACCACCAGCATTTGACACCATATGAAGAACTCCAAAATGAGCGTATGAAGGTGTAAATGGTAAATGAAACATTGTTTGACTTTTCATTACCTTCTGAAGGAGCTATAATCTCTATTTGCTATGACTATCCTCTGGAAATAATAGAATATCTGCTCAAGGGTATTTAGCAGAGAGAAAGGCATTTTCTGCACAGAGTATTTTCACATTATGGAATACCCTGCTGATTTTGAAATACTAATGTTATGCTAATTTATCTGACAATGTAAGACACTCTTGTGACCACATGAACAGTAGTCAAAACCCTAAATATAACTGATCATATTTTTTCAGCCTACTAAAGATTGCAGAGATAAATTGTCACACATTGCTTGCCCCAAGGTCAGTCAATGGTAGGTGTCAAAGTAGAGAAGAATAATTAGTTACCTTTCAGTACTTCAGGGTCAGAAGAACAGGTTTTTGCAGCTTGCATAAAGTGATCATCTGCACTTTCTTATGGCATACTGTCCCTCTCCATTTTCCCCACCCTGTACCATTTTTAATGGAAGACATGGGGAAAATAAGAACTAAGAACTTATTTTTGCAAAGTGCTTTGGGCATCATCAGATCTTTGTGTTCTGATGATCATTACTTTCTTCATGGAGGCAATTGATCTTGGCTGTATTTTGGTAAGTGTGCAGTCTGCTATTAAGTCTGTTTAGCCTTACATGTGTAGATGTGTATTTTGTATCTTTTTAATGCATGTCAGGATTCTGAAAATTTAAAGCTTAAAGCCATCTTGTACTTCTATATGTTTAATGTGCATGTGTGCATGATTGTCTATCCTCATTCAAACTTTCATCTTATGATGCCTTTGAAATATCTTAATGCTACCTGAATGCAGAAGATACATTCATAGTTTCTAATGCAGTGAGTTGTTTTTTTCATTAATAGCTGTTTGGAATTTTACCGAGTGTAATCCAGTCAAAATTATTTTCTATAAAGTATCCTGTCACATTTTTGAACCATTCATTATTTATCTAGCCACTACTATTGCTCAAGTAAAAATATCACAATTTAATAAATGTTAAAAAATCTCTCTGTACTCTTGTAATTGGTAACACACAGCTACAATGCAGAGGCATAAATTACTTTTTAAATAAGTTTATTTTACCTGTGAAAGTAACACAATTCTTCAAGCAGGCCATTCCAATCAGATCGTTCACATCCACATAGTACTTTGAGAATGGCATATGGGATGGGTATGATAGATTTTCAAGAGAGAAGGAGCTTTCTTTTGTGCTCTAGGTGAATGAAAGCAAAGTTGTGACAGATGTTCCAGAAAGTCTTTTGCTTACTCTGGAATATGGCCAAACACTATTAATGCAGTTCTTAAAAATGTTGGGTTCATCATGGAACAAATACTCCCTTTCATCTATGACATCTATAGGGCACATGATAGAATAAACTTAGGAGCTGATATCCTCATCATGCTTTTATTTTCATTTCCATTATGATTTCTCTTCATTTAGTCAGTCATAAATAAACCAGAACATTTGTTCCCATCTGAACTGCAGTTTCCAAACCTAAAGTTGTTTAAAAGATGAATCCAGTTAGTCTGTAATTAAACACGGGGTAAAATACAAACATCAGTTGTGGGTCCATGTTAAATCAAGTCTGACTCTGCTTAAGGATGAGAGACTGGCTTTGAAATTAAGAATTTAAACAGGGTTTGGGGTTTTTTTTTTTTCCTAATGTGTTGCTAAGAGTACTGAATTGTATATTGTAGTTATAACAAGATTTAGGGAATAACATTCATTCAATGCAGTCAAAATACATGTAAATGCAGAGTACATTGAGGACTAAGGAACAGCAAAACTTATGATTTGCATTTCTTTCCTTTCACATATTGAGTCATACCAAGCAAGTGAATTTCATTCTTCCTCTTTTAAATATTGCTATTTAATGTGGCATTATGAAAAAAAGGATAAAAAATAAGCAAACTATAATTTTTTTTATTATGAAACACAGAAAAGATTTGATTCAATGAACAGCTTTTATTATATCCTAGCTGCTAACTTTTCTGTAAAATTCTGTTAAATGAGTGTTGATTTGTTGGGTTTTGTGGGTTTTTGGTTGGCTAAGTTTCCTTTGCTCTTCACAGCAGTACATAGCACACCTGAGTTGTTGAATTAACAGTTCAATCTCTATATTGATTAAATTTAAACTGAGATTTTGCCTCTGGGAATGTAAATGAATCAGATCAAATAATTGAGTGTATATTTAAAAGATTAAAGCTGTGTATCCCACTACAGGCTTTTACTCAAATTGTAGAATAATCCCACAGGCTGTGGGATGTTACTGGTGTACTGACAGTCTGGAAGCCAGGATTTCCAGACTCTGTAGACACTCAGTGTCAAAACAGGGACTCCAGAAATCCCAAGGAGGGGGTTTGGCCAAGAGGAAACCTTCCTCTAACCCTGGAGGGGGAAGAACCTGAAAACTCCAGACTCTTAAGCTCATTCAATGAGGACAAGGAGTTCTTGGGACTTTAGAAGGCAAAAAGCCCTTGAGACTCCCAAAGTATCTCAGGGAGCCTTGAATATTGCAAGAGCTCTGTGGTCACCAAGGTAGGAGATTGCTTGTCAAGACTCCCTTGGAGCTTGAGAATCTGAGTATCTTCAAGCCCTTTTGACCTGCTTGAGGGAACATAGGGGGAAAAAAAGAGTCATTCAGGTCTTTCTTATGAGTTAGTTTAACTAACAGAGAGAGAAACAGCTTTGAAAGAGCTGGACTTCCCAATGGAAGTCCAGTACACACCTGTACTTGGCCAGTGATACATGATACAACCAGGTCCAGGTAAAAATTTCCATCTTTTTAGGCTTTTAATAGAGATGGGTTGCAAATAATCTTTTGGTGTGCTTTTTTATTTTCGTTTTGAAACAGAACATGAAAAGCATGCTAATAAGAAATTTTTAAACTATTATGCATTGCATCAAACCAAGATCTTGTTCAATGTCTTGTCCCTCACAGTCATCAAGAGCACATTCTTAAAATAAAGAAATAGGAATCCTACTTTAGATTTCCCAATTCACCCATTTCATTTCACTAATAATTCTGTGGGCCTTCCATCTTCTGTCAGCAGCCAAACATCTCCAAACCTATAGTAGGTGCTGCATTTTTCTCTCAACACACTTCCTGTATTTTGATCCATAATGTTTTTATTTTAATGTTAGATTTTTTAATGGGATTAACTGAACTGCAGGCAGCATGCAAGAATATGCATTCTAACCAAGTGCTTATTTGCTCTTTTTTTATATTCCTCAATGGCTAACATTCATTTTGTTTTTTTGACTGCTGAAAGTTCTATATGATATTTTCAAAGAGCTATCTGCATAAATCTCAGGAGCTCTTTCACATCATAATAAAGCAGAGTCTTCTATTGTGAATATGTCACTGGGTGACTTTTAAAAAATTAATTACCTTGTATTGTTTCATTTGAGTTAATTTGCCACTTTATCTTCCTTTTTTTGATGCTTCATTCAAATATTATAAGGTCTTTTTGTAATACTTCACATTCAGCTTTGCTCCTTCTGCCTGATTTTGTATTCTTAGAGCACTATATCACATCATTGCCCCTGTAATTTTCAGATTTATTTGTAAAGGTATTTGACAACAGAGAAAAACCAGAAAGGTCTCTCTTAGAAGTCTCTCTAGTTGTGAAAACTGACCATTAATTCCCTTGTTTTCCTTCTTACCATGACTGAAACTTCCCTTGTATTTCTGACATCTTAGTTTATTTAGGAACTTTTGTTCAGAATGTACTGAAAAGCCAAGAATACTTTATTAACCAAATTGCCTTTTATTCTTTCTCAAGTTTACTGCTCTCTTGGAAGACTCTTGTGGATGCGTCAGACATGGCTTTCCTCTTCAAAAGCTGTGTTGATTCTTTCTAGCACCAGCATTTATCCTCTTGTTTCTACCACTTTATCCACTGTGGACAATGGTGCTGATCTATGGTTATCCAGATCATTATCCAGCTTCCTTTCACAAGTTGGAATTTCTACAGTCACAATTTATTCTCTTAACACCAGTTAAAGCAGTGCTTTGAACTCACCCATAAAGAATAGCTCCAGAGAGGGAAAATCCTCACCTCCTTTGTAAGCAAAACCAATAAATAGGATTCATCTTCTCCTTTTTCTGATAAAACATTAGTGTTCTCACATATTCTATTTATTGTTTGTATCTGCTGTATATATGTGATTTTTCGGGTTTTCATTAAACCATGAAGCAATGAAAACTGAATGAACATATTCCCTTTTTCTCTACATCATGTATTTCTGATTTTGAAAGTAGTATGAAATCTAATATTAATTCTATTAAAATTTTCATCTTGTAACTCAGAATGTGAATGTGATTTTTGGTAGCTTATTTTGGGAAATGCAGCATTTCATTAAATGCTGATATTAATATAATAATATTAATGATTAATATAATGATATGCTCATATAAATATGAGTGATACTATGATTTCTTTCAGACCTATTGTGGAAACTGAACCTCTTCAGTTGGACTTTTAAAATTGAAATAATTTATTTTGCAAGGGTAAAGACAACTTTGTGATGGATTTAGATTCACTTTTTAAAGTGCATTTCAAAGAGCATTTAAGGGCAGTATATAGATATAATGAAAAAAATAATCAGCACTCTATAACTCAGAATGTTTTTGAATTAACTTTAAGATCATCTCAGAAATGGTATCACCTATAATATCCCATCCACAAACAGCATAAGTGACGTAACTTAGCTAAAACTAAAATTCTTTTCATAGACCACTGAGAAATCACTTAAAGTATCCCACATAGAAGCTTGCAGAAGCAGTAGTTTGGCAAACTTTTCCTCTGCAGGTCATTTAGATGGATGAACTCTGAGTTTTAAATCTGTAGTTTATGATTTGGGATATCTGTTTATGTACTTTTCTTTTTTGTGATCTCAGAGACACATACTAGACTGAATACTAATGAATACTAGACTGGTCATAATGTTAAAGTGCAAAATCTAGTTCCCTTAATGGAGAAGTAAGCTTCAGTTAATCAGCATCGCTACACCCTGAGCAATGTAAGCCCAGAGGCTCTTACTGCTTAAACATGCACAGCTGACCCGTGCCATTTTGTCAGTATATGGTGGATTTGCATCCAGAAAGATTCAGGTCAAATATTAGCAATAATAGGGTTACTGAAGCATGGAAAGAAGCTGCCCATTGAGACTTTGTTATCTCCTTCAACAGAAAATTTAAGGACTGGCTACATAAACATGTATCAGGAATGACAAATAGATAGTTCATCTAACCTCCTGCCAGAGAACTTAGTGACCTCTGAAAGGCCCTTTCATTTTTATTTCCTTATGATTCTATGAAGATTTGAAAATAAATACAATAAAAGCTTCGAGATGCAGTAAAGGAGCCATATAATGTTTTGAGTAGATGACACCAATGCTGTCTTCCTGGGACTTTTGCCAGGTAAGTGATTTTGAGCAACAGCATTTCTGAACACTTATATTACTGAATCCTTCAATTTATTTTCATTCAAGTCTTTATTCTTAAATCCATATTTAAGAAATTAGGCATCTGAACAGAAAGGAAATACATTCTGATCTTTAGGAATTGAGCAGTATGCTAGAAATATTAATACATGTAAATACCTCTATAAAGAACATTTTTGTAATATAGATCCTTTCCTATTTGACCTCTCTCAATTCAAACTGCAGGGCAGGTCATCTGATTAGTGATATGGACATGCAAATCCCATGGAGTTTTATGAGTCTTTCAAGGCTTTTAATACTGCCAGAGGAAAAATGGTAATTTTCTGTGGTCAAAGCCCCATTTTGGTATAAATTTTAAAGATAAAATCAAGTGATAGTGTTAATTGATTCAGTGTAATTTAGATATGACTATATATATGAAATTGAAAATTACCTTGAAAAATACTTGAA
This sequence comes from Cyanistes caeruleus, assembly GCF_971803275.1. Taxonomy (NCBI): domain Eukaryota; kingdom Metazoa; phylum Chordata; class Aves; order Passeriformes; family Paridae; genus Cyanistes; species Cyanistes caeruleus. The sequence goes on along the minus strand of NC_141701.1, from coordinate 57,610,621 downwards.
AACATAATATACACTTAGAATCTTGGTATGCTATGTGTGAGATTATTTTATATCCTGATAATGTCTCTCATTTGTATAACAACAATGTAAACCTTAATTAATTTATCCCAAACTCTTTTCTAGTAAAAAGATTATTTTCACACAAGAGCAAAGCAATAGCACCATCTAGAAGAAGCCTACTTTCAGTTATATGTTACTCCTTTCATATCTATATTTTTTCCTACCTCCTTTGCACTGGCTAGAAGATAGCCCTTCCGTGTTTCCAATTTGATCAAATTTGTATAGACTTTAAACACTTTAATTATTTGCATGAAGTATCAAAAATTTAAATAAAATTAATATTCTTCTATTTAAAGTAAGGTCTCTATAAGCTTTTCAGATACAGATTTAATTAGCAGAATTTTATTTCTTTATATTAGACAGAGAAATGATTCAACCATTCTGGACATTTTTACAAAGTATAAAGACAGAATCAGATGATTGGAAGTAAAAAGCTTAGACAAGTGGATAAAGCTTATAAAAGTATAAGAAACTAAGAATAGATCCTAAAATCAAAAATGCTAAGACACTCGTGATAAGCCTTGATACTTGATACTCCTTCCAGGATTTTTTCTCATATTGGTAATACTGGACCAATATTAACATGCAACATGGCCACAGTGCAGATGAAAACAAATTTGTCTCCTGTAATACCATGGTAATGCAGATAAAATTCTCTGCCAGAAAAAAAAGAGATATTGACATAAAATTTTGTCTGTAGGCAAGGAACAGTGGCTCAAGTGACCAGGACATCAAAAGTTTCTTAGGTCCAACACTGGATTTTACAGGCAATTTAAATATATAACACAAATTCCCATTGTCAGTCTCTTGACGATTATTTAGGATGCAGCATGCTTAATTTAAATCTGTAGTCTAAATCAGAAAAAGAAAAACCAAATACCCTTGTATCAGAATCTCACAGATTTCAGATGCAGGTTTCCTGTCCAGATCTTTAAAAATGTTTTAGAGAAGGTAAGGTCAAAGTGCTGAACCTTGTAGCTGGGAAGAAAGGGGAGTATTTTTCTGACATTTCCTTCCCAGTGATGAAAAATTCTTGCATCAGTTACTTAAATTTTATCAGATGCTCTTGCAGGCTAGACATATAATCTGCAATAAAATTTTAGGTTTTGTTTTGGGTTTTTTTTGTTTGTTTGGTTGGTTGGTTTGGGGTTTTTTGTTATTTTTTTGTTTGGGTTTTTTTGTTGTTGTTTTTTGGGTTTTTTTGTTGGGGTTTTTTTACTAGATGATTAAGCTTGTTGTCTGTGTCTTCCTTGCCAAAATTTGAATTGATATTTTAGTTTGCCTTGGTTCTGGTCATAAAGTAACAATTGAATTAGAAATTATAGAGAAAGTCAAGCATTGTGGAGAGGGAAGGACAAACATAGTCTGTGTCCTTGTCAATCATCTTGCACAAGCTGGAATTTTCTCCAGATGGGAAATGTTGTGGTGACACGTATTGCATTACTGCAGTACAGCTGTGAGGTTATGTCACAGACAGAAGCAGTAAGACAGAATTGTGTTGTGCAAAGTTCTGTACAAAGATACCTGAGCTAGCCCCAGGCAATGCTGATACCATCATGTGGTAAACACAGCCTCCTGTTGCTGAGAATCAACCCTGATCTCATGGGTGCCCCGTAGCTCAAGCTTCAGGACATGGTGATGATCCTGATGGAGACTTCTCTTTGGCAGTGAGGGAATCAGAACTAGTTTAGGACCAGCCATGCAGTCCCATGCTGTGACACACCCGCAGACTTTAACTGCTCCATGAGGAGAGAGGCTCACCAAAAACGTGAGACTGTAAAGTTATAGTAAAAACCAAACTGCCTAAAATTCCTGTTTCACAGAATCACAGAATGATGAGGGTTGGAAGGGACCTCTGAAGGTCATCTAAGCCCACTGCTTATGCAGGTTCACCTGCAGCACATTGCACAGGATCACATCCAGGAGAGATTTAAATATCTCTGGGGAAGGAGACCTCCGGGCCTCTCTGTGCAGCCTTTTCCAGTGCTCCTAACAGTGCTTCTTCACATGTAAAGTGCCTTCCTTGTGTATAATTTAAAATCTGAACAAGATGGAAATTTGTAAATTTGCAAAGCATAGGAGGCACTTCACAGCTTCAAGAGAGAACCTCACATCTGTGTTTTGGACCTCACATCTTCTGTGAACTCAGATGTGGCAATAGTAACAACTGCACAGCTGAAGTCTGGCATCCTATGCAGTGCAATTATGGTGTAAAGGCTGATATTCCTACTCAGCACAGAGTGGAAGAGAATCAATTAGGAAAATGGCACAACATAACCCATAAATATGGCATTTAATTTTTTTCTCTTTTTTTGAGTCTACTTATAAAGAGCAGGAACAGGAGATACGTCTTTAATATATTTCAGCTTGCATTTAAAATGCATTAAAAGTAAGTGATTTAGACTATTTTATTTCATGTTCTAAGTACAAGAATCAGGACATCGGTATTTAGTGTTCTTTTAATTAAAATAGCAGTTTACTCTAAGCCCTGGAATTAATTACTTTTTGAACTGCTTCTCTGCTCTGCTAATAATGTTTGACAGTTTTAAAATAGATAGCTAAACTTGAGGCTATTCAGCTTAGTAGGCTGATGCAGAATGAACTGAGAAAGATGAACTGTAATTTAAAAAACTGTCATGTGCAAGAGCATACTATTCATTTAATGATGAAGACCTCTGTCAAAATTTGCATATGCACACTGTGAATGAAAGGCCATTCAGAAGATGGAAACTGAAAGTAATCTTAACATTATTGACTTAATGATACTAAATTTTGTCCTAGCTATGACTTTAAAAAGAGATTATTATTTTAACGTGAGATCAAGTCTTGGAAAGAAATAGTTTAACTTTTACAGTAAATGTGTGTTAAAAATTCCAGGTTCAACATATTTTTCTTAATTATGAAGAAGTGTTACAGGATTTAAATGACAGGACATGTATTTTACACTAGAAACAGAAAAGTTTTCACCTGTAAAAACGTATTCATGTAAATAATAGTCAAAGAAGAACTCAGTATTTTTAGTTACCTTCTTGGAAAGAATTGCAACTTTAAGGCATACTAACATATTGCCCCAAAGCATAATGCAATCATTTTGCCTTGTTCAGAATATTTTGATGCCAGTTTCCTGAAAGCAAAACCCCATGTATACAGATTCCTAGGTCTGTTGATATTTGTAACGAATCAATTTTACCTGAGAAAAGTTTTCAGCATTATCTATTAATATCCAAATTTCTTCATTAAGACTATGGCTTACATATATAGCCTTTCCATCTTCTGCCAACCTACCCCTTTGTTCCCATCTCCAGATTAAGAAAAGGACAATACAATGAAAGTCTAACCAATGTGTTAGAAGCCACTCCTTTAAAATAAGACTTCACTTGGACTGACAAATGTGTGTCCAGCATCTTCAGTGAAATTTTGTTGATTTACAACTGCCGATCAAGCCAGGCTTTTCCTTCTAATTCAGTGTTCCCAAATAACTCTTCCCCTTCTGCCTTCACCTCAATCTAGTTTGAAGCCTATCATTTATTTACTTGTGGTTTTGCTGCATGCACTACGTATATAACTCATGAGCTAGATGTAACAAAGTTGCTGACTTGGAAGTTAGAAAATTGCATGCAGCTTTCAAATTCCTTTTCCATGAGAGATTTTAAATAAATGCTTTTTTTTTGAACCAGGTCTACAGTAATTAGTAATTTCATAGTATCTTGCAATAACTAATTTAACTCCAAAATATATGATTTGCCACCACCTCTGTTACTCTCTCTCAAGGATGAAATGTTTGGCAAGACAGCAAGATTCATGCACTTCTTTCCATGGCACAATATTATAAACATCCCACTTAAATAATAAATATGACTCACCTTGCCTCCCTAGTGTAAAAAAAAGAGTATTTGTCTCAAATGGTAAATTGACATTTTATTAACAATTTAATTATTTATAATATTATGTTAATTTTATTAACAAATCTCTTAACAATTCCCTGGAAAATACATTTGATTACAGCATTCCACTCTAACACTAATGAAATAAGAATTAGTTGAACTTTCCAATTAACCTTTCTAAGATGCCACACTACTAACTAGGAGTAATGGTATTGCTTTGTCTTATTCAGGAAGTAATTTCTTCTGTTGGTACTAGAAACAATATTTCAGGAAAACATCCAAGTATCTATATAGCTGAATTATAGTTTCTCTTAAGTACTCTTCTTCATCCTTACAATGAAGAACAGGTTCCTACAGTCCATATATATGCCACATTATTTCTAAATACAGTTTTCAGATGGGACTCCCCATTGAGTATGTGGGTTTATTTACCCTAAATAGTGTTAAAGGAAAAAAAAGTGCAGTAAAAGCTGCAATGGAGTGGTTCAGAGGTAAGTGCAGATGAATCAGATAATAATAAACTAGTAATATTTTATATTTTTTTATTATGTAGTAATCATAGTAAGGAACTAGTTATCTATTTTAAAACTAATTTTAGCTTCTGCCATTTGAGGATTTAATTTTAAATTATGAAGATTCCCATGGTATATCTTCCACTGTTGTCTTCAAATTCTTAACCTGTGAATGATGATTCAGAATATAATCTTGGGAAGATTTAACATGAGTTTCATGTGCTCTTACAGTTGTTTGAAAATAGATCATTTATTATTTCTTCTTGTTCTTTTGTTTTTGCTTTTGGTGTTTTCTTTGATGTTAGATATTTTAGCCAGAGACTAGTAATCACAAAATTTTAACTATATGACTTGGAAAGGAGAATTTTTGGGTTTTTTTAATATTCCTGTTCAACAGCTTTCTTCCAGACTTTGCCAATAATAGATATGGAATTTCTTGAACTCTTTCAGAGAACATGTCTGTGTTTAATTCATAAACCAAATCATCAACATGTGAATGACAAAAACCAAAACAACTAACCAAACAAAGCCAAACACCCCTCCCCCATCCCATTGCTCTTATTATAATAATAATTGCTCTTATTATTGAAATGGTAAAATTAAAGGTTCTTGAAAGCTTTAATTTAAGTGTCAAATTTATCTCTGTCTTAAAAATAGAATCTGAAATAACACTTTTGCAAATGCCATTTGCTCCAGAGAGGATAGCTGGCAGAACTTTAGTGTTCTTCAAACTTTTTTTGGTTGCAAACCCCTATTAGAAAGAGATTTTTAAGCATGCAGCCCAATATATGTTTATTTACTTATTTATAAAATACTTACACTGAGTACGTACTAATGCAGTTTGAAATTAATTATATTTATAAATCATATACAAAAATAGAAATTAAAAAGGATGAGATAAGGATGAACTAAGAGCTCTTTTAAAAATTTGTTTTGTTTTGTTTCATTTTGTTTTTTGTTTTGTTTTGTTTATTAATGGTGTAAAAAATATTTCTTTCTGCACTCCAACGGGTTGTATTGTATACTCTACAAGTCCACAGTCTCCCCCCATTTTGGAGACCACTGTTCTAAATAAAGAAAGAAAACCAGGTACAGTAGGCAACCTTTCCAATTCCTGTATCAGCCCCAAAAATGACTTTTTTAATTTTTTTCTATTTCAGAGTGTGACTAATCAAACAGAATAAAAGAAAAAAAAATAAATGAAAGTGTCCTGTAGAAGTCTTTCATCCATTGAAATTGTGTGGTATCATGTAAATCCAAATTGCATTTATTAAATACAAGACTAATTATGAAAAACTGCAGATGAAAAGTATCAAAAGTATCAGATTTTTCTTCATCCCTTGTTTAAACCGCTTTCTTCTCATGCTTAAGGGCTATCTCCCAGATTGGTCTGCCAGAAGGGAAATACACTTCAATTTTCAAGAAAACTGTGTGCAAAGAGACTTTCTACATGTGTCATATTCAGGAAAACATTTGTTGGAAGAGTGCAGACCCAAAGTCCTTCTGCACTTACAAGAGACAGTCCGCGAATGACCAGAAAATGGATGAGAAAAGATGTTATTTTAAGGGACTAAAAGGTTCCATTATCCTGGTATCACATAGGAAGGCTACGTTATGCCTCTCTGTAAGTGTTTCATCACAAAAGAATGGAATGTATTTCAGTTTTTCATCTTTCAGCCTCCAGCACTGTTGAAAGAAATACTGAATAAGTCCACATTAATATGCAATTCAGGGCAAAAGGGGCCTATCTGAAAGGTGAAATGGTTGGTACTGAGTTCTCTGTGCCTGCTCTGTACCTGTTTTAAGGGGTATTTATTTAGCACTAGTTTTATTCTATTCCTGTGGGGCTGTATGCCCTTTAGAAGCTAGAAAACAGACTGCTCTAGGAACACATCTCTCAGTTCCATCTATAAGAAAAACAGCTCACACACGCAAAGTCTGCTCCAATTTGCAATCCAAAATGCTGTAAGTGAGGGCAATTGGGAGATTCATTTTAGAACCACACTCCTAATCTGAACTAAACCATGAATGTAGATGTGCTGATCAGCTTGGTGATTCATTTCAGGGTTTCCAAATGTCACACTGTGTATAACTGTTATACTGAGCCTGTAGTTTGGATGTGCTACATTCTAGCAAACAAAATCATTCACAAAGAGATTGTGGCATAAAGTGCATCTGTGATTACATATGATGGCACAGAATCCAAAATGTTTTTAAAGAAGGCATAGAGAAGAGAAATAGCACTCTCGTATTTCTTCCTTGCCACCCTCTGAAGCATAGATTGCTTTCCATAAATAAGGAAGCCAGTGTCTTCTCCATTTCATAACTGTGCTGTTTCTTTCAGTTCAGGGAATGTTTTGCTGAGAATGTGGGAGAACTCATGGCTATTTTGAATCCTTTTAGCCCTTCATCTACACAAAGAGGAATTAATTCACTTAGTTTTTATGGGGTGTAGTTAAAACAGTTGTCAATGGCAGAGTTGGGGTAAGACAAGACTATCCAAAGTAGCCAAGAAAAGATGGACCAATGCTGGACAAGTTTTGTTTTCACAAGAAAAAAATTTAATTGAGAAGAATACGGAAGTAATTTATTATTTTAACTGAGACTGAATAATCTCCTCTGGTTCAAGGAGAAAATAATCGAGATATATTGTCTCATTTTCTTACACACTACAACTGAAAGCGAGCCAAGTCAGTCCTGAATATTAAGAAGTTTCTTTTTCTCACTGAAACTGTTCCCCCACTTTACACTGCATTGTTACCCACTGTTTACAGACTCAAGTCATCCCAGACTGTCTGAGGTGCAAAGGGACTTGTGGAGATTGCCCTTGGCTAGACAGGGCCACATACAGCCCATGATGTCTGCTTTTTACATACAAACACATCAGCTAACCACAGAAGGGGGGAAAACAAAGCAGAAATTTTCTTTCCTTTTTCTGTCATTGAAACACCAGCATAACACAGTTCAGAGGCTGTGTTAGGATCTGAGATGATCTTGGCTAGCAGGATTCACCCATTCACCTTTCAGTCGCTTTTTTTCTGTCTGTTGAAGAAAACTGTCCAATGCTTCACGCAGATCTCAATAGGAGATGGTAAACTACTGTTTTGGACAAAACTGTTAAATATTTTTATGTATTTTGTCTTTTTTCATCTTGTAATCTCAATTAAAAAATGTTTCACAGTGCTGAAACTCGTCTATAAATGAGTGATCTCCTTTCTGCCAAACCAACCATCCTCAGGCTGATCTGTGTCTTAGGTTGGCCTAAAGACGTTAGACCACAGGAAGGAAGTGCTTCATGTCTTGCTGAATAAAATATTCTGGGTTAAAACAAATTGCTCTGAAAATCAATAGGAAAATCAGCTGTGAATGTGAAAGAGAGAGGCTGACAAAATGAGCTATATGAAGAGATTGCTGTATAATGGATGGTTTAAAACTACAAAGAATAGGATTGCATGTACTGAATCAAAGAACAAAATTACGTTGGGTTTTCATGCTTACTTTTAAAAACAAGATTCAGATAACAGCCAATATACAACTAATAAAAGTACATTTATAATCTAAAAGTGCAGTTGTCATTCCATGTAATAAAATAAGCCAATGTCCTTACCCTAAGAAAAATGCAAAACCTAACAATCCCCTTAAACTCATTTAAAAATCAATAGGACTCTTACCAAGTAAATCCAAAGACTTCTTAACACTACTAAGATGTCATTTGACATAATTGTTTATGGTTATTAGGCTTTCCCATTTTAAAAAAATAATTCATGTTTTATTAAATGGCAGTCCTTCCTTTTTTAGTTTACTGCCTAGTAGAATTGTAAAGTTCTGACAATTGGCTATTGAGGATGTAAAAATCTAAGCTTATAAAAATTATCTATAGAATTCCAGGGTAATGGAAGATGTGCCCTAAGAGAATGAGCTACTACCTTACTAGAAAGAGCATTTACCAAAACTCATATAAAGAGATCTTGCAACAAAATGAGAAATACAGAAAAAAAAAAAAAAAAAAAGATGGTGGTGAAGAGTTCAGTAGTCGTATGAAGTTCAAAATTTCAAACTCTCTACAGAAGTGATATCTATTGGGGCAGAAAGCAATTTTGACCAGTCTCTAAATTGCAAACTCTGGGTACTTGCTTATAAACACTTTTGCATAAGCTTTTAGCATTCAACAATACAGATCCTGAGCTATCTTTTTAAGGTCTCATTGCTAATGGGAACATGCAGTGGCCATTGTGGTCATGCCTCATTTATTTTGTGGATGTCTCCCTCCATAATGATGGTTACTGATTACATTTTTGCATAAACACACTTGGTATATACCACTTTCTGTTTCTCAATACAATTGCAGTGGTGCCCTTAAAATTTTGAGTGACAATAAAAGATCGAGGAATTTTAAAACTGAAAACACTCAATTTCAGAAAAGGAAAAAATGTGAAGCTTGCTGTTATATGATGTGACACAGCACATTTCCCAGAACAGCAAAATCAGCTGTTTTGTGCCTACTTGTTCCATTACCTTTTTTTTTAAGTAACTATAACTTGAAACTTAGCCATATGGATGTCTGCATCATCCTGCAGAAGAAACATCTGATTGTCTGTAAACATTTGTATGACTGTTTTCAACACTACCCTTTTTCTGTTACTTTACTGTTGCTTGACTAAGGTAGACTGCACATCTGTATAGAAGTTTATCCTATAGATAAATCAGGTGTCTTTCAATTACTCTACAAACAAAGTTCTGTAACTCAATGTGGAGGAGAATAAGGAAGGTCAGAGAAAGTGCTGAGAGGGTTAGAAAGCAAGGAAGGACAGTTTATTAAGATTAACAGCTGCAAACTTGATGCTAATGGCAAGACGGATTACAAAAAACAGGTGAATCCTTCCACGAAGTCTTAAATCTTCTATATTCCTTATTATAAGGAGCTTACTCATAGGCCTGTAGCAAAACCCAGTGCCCTTCTCACCCAGCAGGATTTTTAGGTGCTCGGTCAAGCTGGCTGGGCTGACGGCTGGTTGGTTGAATGGGTGAATCCTGCTGGCCAAGATCACCTCAGACTTACCCTAATGTGCACGCTGCTGTTGCTGACTGCCTGCAGTCGTAACCATTGATGGCAGATACAGTCTTCATTTCAGAGTATGGGGCAGACAATCCACAGGCTAAAAAAAAACAACCCCTGAGGCTTTTTATTAAAACATGGCTTATTATTGGGAAAAAACCGACCAACCAACCAACCAACCAACCAAATAAACGCATGAATAAATAAATATTCAAGCTTCCTCATCATTCACCTTCCAGAACAGACACTGTGCTGCCCAGTGCTGTCCCAAAGGCAGCACGGCTACCTCACGAAAAGGTACCCTAAAGACAGTGGGCCTCCCGCCTACACCAGCACAGTCCCCAGCTGGCCGGCAGAGCCCGGGCCGGGGGACAGACCGGTCCGGTCTCAGCGGGCAGCCCGGTTCCGCGGGTGCGCACGGCCACCGCTGCCGTCCCACCTGCGCTCAGCACCCCCTCCCCGTGCTCCTCCGCACCCGCGCAAAGGAGCACCCCGGGCTGCGTTTCATTTTTAATTATCTTACAACCTCCTCCCCAACACCCCCGCACCGCCTCCCCTCCTCTCCCCGCCCCGGCTGCGCTTCCAGACACACTTTTCTTGTTGCAAGCGGCGTGAGCATCAGGTGCGGGCAAGCAGGAGCGGCGCCGACTCCGCCTCCGAGATGCTGCTGCGGCGTGGGGAGCCCGGGGCAGGGGCTGCGGCTATCCCGGGTCCCCTGGCTCTGCCCCCATCCCCGCGGGGCTCGGCGGCTGTTCCCCAGCCTGGCCGCCGCAACAGCGGTGCAGAGGAACCGGGGATCCCATCCTGCTCGCCCTGCGCTTCTGTGGCACAAATCCTCCCTTCTCCTTGTCCCTCCCCGCCTCCCCAGGCGTGCGCTTCGCTCCCTGTCCTTTCTTGCCGCCCTCCCTTGGGCCGGGCCGGCAGTGCCGGGGCCGTGGCGCTGCGGGATTCAGGTGCCGGCTCTGCAGGGCCGGCTCCCGAGGCCAAGAGGGGACACAGCCCTTTCTGTTCACCCACTCCTCCTCGCCTCTTGTTTTCCATTGAGACCATTTCAGGTCCTCCCAATACTCTTATTATTAATATGTTTTCTCTACTGTATTCTCCCCGCTCCCTTCTCGCCCAGACCACTAGCCCTCCGCAATCTCGTCAAAGGGGATGGGTGTTTGGGGTGGGATGTAGCTGGGGAGGAAGATAAGTCCTAGACGCGGGGGGAGGGCGGGAGAAAAAGGGAGAGATTTTGCAGTCGTCTCTGGGCTGATTGGAAGAGGTAATCATTGTATCTGCGGCCGGAGGATTAGCAGATAAACTTTTATTGCTCCCTTTTGTGCGTGTGTGTGTGCGTGTCTTTGTGCGTGAGTGGGTGTGGGTGTGTAGAGGAAGAAGTCGCCTCTCAAGGGGGAAAATCTTTTCAATTTCCCTTTGGCAGGTGCAGGTCAAGGAGGAACTCACGAGCATTTTGTCTGATCCATGAACTGATTAGGAGAGGGGAAGCGATCCCTCTCCTCTTACCCTTCCTTTCCCAGTTTTGGAATCATTCCTTCCCCACCACCGCCACCCTCCCGTCCTTCCCTCCTCTTCCCTTTCCCCTGCACTGAATGAATGGAAGAGTCTCCACGGTTTTCTTCTGCTTCTCGCCCTGGACTGGAGAAGTGAGGGGGCATCTATCTATCTATCTATCTATCTATCTATCTATCTATCTATCTATCCTCATCCATCTTTTTCTCGCTCCATCCATTCCCGAGGGGATTTCAGACCGTGCAATGTGTTTTCAGCCTCTTGCCGCTGCTACCACTTGATACTCTGTTACGCGCTGGGAGAGGGTTTTGCAAAAATGGATTTATTCGATTTTAAAGGAATTTTTCTATAATAAGGTTCTCATTGCACACAAATATGACTAAATCCCCTATTTGGTAAATCTTTCTCTACCCCACCCCTCCTCTTTGGGTTCCCTCCCGCCCGCCCCCACCCCTTCAGAGGAGCAAGCACAGGGAGCTGATGACGGACCCATTAATCCCTTCTTCAATGCATCAAAAGAAGCCGAAGGGCTGGAAGTCGCTGGGCTCGGAGTCCTGCAGGAAATGCTTCGATCTGCTTTTGGTTCTGTATGAAACTGGTGACTAGGGGCTCGGCTCGCTCCGCCGCCGCCCGCCGGCACCTGGATGCGCGGGCCGCCGCCGCCGCCGCCGCCGCCTTGCCCGCCGCCGCCGCCGCGATGCACCGCTCGTGGCGGTGCTGGTGATCGCTCGGGTGTGATGGGATTGAGCCGGCGGTGATCATTTGAAGGCGGTGAGGGAGAGCGCGGGAGAGGAAGGGCTGCTCCGCTCTGCTGTGTGTGGGCTTCGGGATTTTTTCTTGCTTTTTTTTTTTTTTTTTTTTTTTTTCCTCCTTCTTCTTCTTCTTTTCCTACTTCCATCCTCTCCCCGCCACTGGAAGTCCTCCCGTATCTAAATGGAATTAGTGGAGACCGAAGCCCCTTGTGTAAGGAACAGACATGACCCATGGGCGCAGCTTCTTTCACAGTGAGTATCTGTCTCCCCCTTGCCACCCCCGGCCGGGCACGGGCTCCTGCCCTCGGCCGCCTTCCACACCTGGAGTAACGGGACCCCCGGGCTCCCGCGGAGTGGGGGGCGAGCTACCCCCACGCACACAGCGCATCCTCTCCCCCAGCACGCTGCGCTGCACCGGGGGGAGCCGGTGTCTGCCAGCGCCGTGGGGCACGCTCCCGGGGGCTGGAGGCTTTCACCTGGGCGAGACGCGTCTGGTGGCTTTTGCCACGCCGGGAGAGAGCAGAGGGGAGCTGCCCCCGCCGTCGGCGGAGGTGCCGTGGGGCCCCGGCCGTGGCTCGAAGCCAGGCTGAGGGGGCGCGGGGCAGCGGCGGGGGCGGCCACACCGGGCACGGATCCCGGAGAGCTGCGGGGCGGGGGCGGCGCCTTCGGCTGAAATCCACCGGGATTAGCAAGGAGACACCGAAATATATCACCTACTCCTCCGAGACCTTAGGGGCCTCAAGCTGAGCGGTGGGACCCCCCTCTCCTGCCTCCGTTTTGCAGAGGGTCCCTGCTCTAAAGGGGCTTGACCGGCCACAGTTCCTCCCAGCACTTCTCTGTGCGCCCACACCTGTACAATAGCGCTATGGCCAGGTATTGCTTGTCCAACAACTCTTCGCTAGGCTAAGCCACATCTGTGCCAAATCACAGCCTCCTAAAAGCCTGGCCAAGAGATAAATCACTTAATGTACAGCTTGTAATGAAAAAATGTACAGATCCAAAAAAGATGGAAAGATGCGTAATCAAAGTGGCACTAGAAAGCACGATTATTACACCCGTGATTAGGAGGGAAAGGGGGAGGAGGAAGACAGTGAGAGTGCAACAAGAAATTTTGTGGAAACTTCTTTAAAATAATTCCCAGACTGGGATAATCACAATATTGTCGCTCTGCTGCCAACACTTCCCAAGTGACAATTTTCAATGAGTGAAGATTCCACGGTTCCTCTTTGGGGTCTTGTTTTCTTCCCCCTCTCTGAAAAGCAGTGTTCTTTTTCTGTGGCTTGAGAAAGAAAAAAGCACGAGAAATTCAAACCTGAAATTGGGCATCAGGGGTGCATTTGTGCAGAGGGATCATAGAATAAAATGGTCTGCCTTGTCTGCTTAAATAAAATGTATTTGTGTTGGCTTTTCCCAAGAAGACCACAATTTTAATTACTTTCTGGCAACTTGCATGTTTTGGTGCTGCTGTTAATAACACTAAATCAAGAGTCTTTTTCTTTTTTTTTTTCTTTTTTTAATATGGGAGAAGTGTTTCACTTTATCCAAATGTTAGATATTACATGTCCAGAATAAAACCAAAAGCCCAAAACACTTAGTTTCTTAGTCTCTGCTTGTCTATTAAACTCTATTATCAAGATTATTTTGACTGTTTATTAATAACAAACACTGATACAATGACATGTAAGTATAGCTCTGTGCTCTGGGAAAACAGCTCTGTGATTTGGAAACCTCTTTTCTAGCAGTTACAGCTGGAATTGAAATAACCTGTGTTTTTTTGTCATCTTGCTAATAATATATTGTGACTTGGACCAACTCTTTACTTCTCTGAACTCCACTTTTTTCCATATAGAAAATTAGGGGAGACCTAATAGATAGTCACTTGAAAAGAACCTGTAAGACTCTTATATGAATTGTTGTTAATTGCCTAAAAAGAAACACTTCTCACATGGAGTTTGTTTGGTTATCATGCTTCATTATTCTAGCTTCCACAAATTTGTGGAACACCGGCAGCTGCTCCATATTTGAACACCAATCCACTTTAGACTATAAAGAAATTAGGTGTAGGCTGGTGAAGATTACAGGCATAGATGCATTATGATACCTGCATGAAACACAGCTAAAGTAAACAAGTAACTCAGTAAAGAGGTGATTCCTGCCTTGACTTTGGATTTTGACACAGTCATCAGGCAGAGTCCCAGCTAGCATGTATTTCCAGAACTCATCCCTCAGGAGAATAAGGGCATGAACGACTAGGTAGCATTCAGATCTGAGCAGAAGGTGTAGTGTTCTCACTGAATGCCCATGATACGCAAGAGTTTCAACTATCAGTGCTGCCAACATCTGTCTCTAGGGGCTGTGTGAGCCTGACCAAGAAATAGTGAATTTGCTGCCAAGCCTTCATTTTCCCAGAATTTCAATCTTACCCTGCTTAACAGGGAAGTCATCATCCATGCCTCACACTCTCTGTCACACGGGAAAGGCCAAAGACATAGAAATAGGGATTCTCAATAGCCATCAGAATGCTGGAAATATGGAGACTGGCTTCCTCTGGGGTGAAATTTACACACAAATTGCAATAAAAAAGGTGAAAATGTCGAAAGCCCCCTCTCAGAAAGGCTCATAGTTACTAGCCCATGGCAGCTTTTGGTGTCCCTTGGAGAAAATAAGAAAATATATATACCATTCAATTACCTTTATTAATTGATCAGTTCCTCATCATAGTCATCAACAAATGGTAGCTGACTGATCCAAAATGCTGTGAATAAGCACGCAGCTTTATTTCCACCTTAAGGTCAGTGCAGCCTGGGCACTGTGTTTGGGCCTAATGCCAAACTAGCTGGGGCAAAGCCCTAAGCACTCCAAGAACTGATGGATCTGTTCTCTTCTGCTCTTGCTATTCCACTTTCTCTGATAGCCAAAGATATGAGTAATGACAAGAAAATCATTGTGTGATTTCTTCATCAGGTAGCTAGCTAGTCACTTTGATCTTCCAAATTAGTCCCATTATGACTGTACTAAAGCTTTGCCCCTTAGCTTTTTCTAGTCAAACTGTTATATTTGGAAGTTCCCAGAAACCCAGTAATTATCTCCAGGTCAAAGTCCATTTCAGAAAGGTTGCATTTGTTTCTAAGAGGCACAGTTGTCCTATCATGGTTGGAGAGAGTAGATACCTGTTTGTAAAATGGGCTGCAGATTCACTGCACCAAAAAAGCAACACCCTCTAGACAATTCCAACTAGATTAATGAGATTGTTAAGCACACACAATAATTTACTTCACTAGAGATTTGCAAATGCTTTGATGGATGTGAAGAACCCAACCCCTCACTTCTTTCCTACTCCCAGTACTCATTTTCAAATTTTATTATGCCATAGTGAGAGACATTAGTATATACAGTGGCACTGAAATTTAGGCTCCCTTTGTTAAAAGCAGCCACTTTTCTGTTACTGACACAAAATATTATTATATAAATATGTATTGGTAAAAATGTTTTTCTCTAATATTAAAGAAAAAGGAAAAAAAAAAGGATGAGAACATCAGTGCCTGTGGATTTTGTTCTAACCCAAAAGATCTCCTCTTTATTTGCATACATTTGCTAAGATAAGTACTTACAAGAACAGGCCATGTAGAAATTTATTTATACAATATGTACAATTAAAAAATGCAAGTAAACATGAAACTTTTTCTTTACAGTAATCCTATTTCATTTGTTTCTTGTGTGAAATATGAGTACAAGTGATTTGATTTCAGAAACTATCACTCTGTGGTATTTAATGCATATTTCTCTTTCAGTTGTAGCAAGTCTAATCATCCTACATTTGTCTGGGGCCACCAAAAAAGGAACAGGTAAGTAAACTTCAGATATTTTTTGTCAGATAATTTATTAGAGAGCAAAATATGGATTTGAGTTTTTAGTTTAGTTTTTGAAATTTTAGTAGCTCATTTACTTCTAGTGCCTGCCCTTTGTCCATTTTTTTTTTGAGTATTCACATGCCTGTATACACAAAAGTCCAGGGGTGCTCATCAGGCTCAGGCTGACTCTAAAGACTATAAAAAACTCCCACTTTCAAATTGGGAAGTCCAGTTTGGGCACTTACCTACACTTAAAATCTTTACTTCTTGTTGAAGTATAATTAAAAACCTGAAATTTGGTATCATGAGTGCATTTGTGCAGGGGGAGTATAGAGAGATTCTTGAAAGGCTTGGATACTCAGTGTGAGGAGAGCCTAGCAGGGAATGCTGCTAAGCACAGTGTGTGTCTGAACCTGTGTCTGAATGCGCAGCCCCTGCAGGCCAGAATTCATTGTAGGAAATAAGGCCCCATGTCATTCTCTGCCTGGACACAGGCCAGGGTGAAAAGGAAATGCTTGCAGAGTATAAGTCAGATCTCAGTTAATATCATCCTTGGAAGGTGCTTCCTTGATTTCCTTGATTTTCTCCTTTGATCCTAAGAGGGAGCCTCAAGCACCTTTACTCTATACAATTCTTTGATTATTAGATAGATACCTCATCCAGAGCGACACCAGTCTAGAACCTACTAACCTTCCTTTTAATAGCAGTCTAGATACATTTCCTTCTAAAGAATCTAGCTCACTTTAGCCTACTTGTCAAAGCAAGATGCTCAGGAAGGGATCTGATCTGATTTGATCCCTGATCTTCTTCAGCTTGAACTGGCCCAAACCTTTGACTCCAGTCCCTCTGCCAGATAGCAGAAAGAAATGCAAGAGATTCAGGGCTAGGAAGATAACAGATGAGAAGATCTGACTCTCCCCTTCCATGATTCACTTAGAAGAAGGAAAGTTCTGGGCTGTGATTCCTGGCCTCAGAGCTATTTATTAATTTTACAGCAAACAGTGAGATAAAAATAATGTATGAACCAGATTCCAGGAATTCCCCTGTCTACCTCAGTCCAGTGAATATAGACTAAATATGCTACAGATTTAAAACAACTGCTATATACAATCATAATTCTCTGGGTTATTTCCTTGATTTCGTGACTGATATATTCCTGTACTATGGCACGAAGCTTGCTGAAAGAGCACATGCTTGAGCTTTTTGAGATGTATGAGTGGGAAATTCATGCCTTCCAATTC
Source organism: Cyanistes caeruleus (assembly GCF_971803275.1). Classification (NCBI taxonomy): domain Eukaryota; kingdom Metazoa; phylum Chordata; class Aves; order Passeriformes; family Paridae; genus Cyanistes; species Cyanistes caeruleus. The sequence goes on along the minus strand of NC_141701.1, from coordinate 57,593,750 downwards.
TCAAGCACGTGCTTTCCCTAGAAGGTTATTATTTTAAAAGCAATGCAAATTTATTTTCCCCCAGACATCCAAACCTCTCCTCTGCTTTGAAAAAAAAAACTGTTTTGAGTAAGGATTATAAGTTTGTACCCCTAAAAAGCAGCCTTTTTTTCCCCCTAGATCCATAATCATACTCAGTCTCAACAGAGAAAAGTTTGAGGCCACTGACAGAAAAGAGGCTGTTTTATTTATCCTATTAGAGAGTTCTAAGTGTCATGTGGATGTAATAATTTGTGAGATAATTATATAATGTTTTATGTCATCATTTCACAGAAAAGCAAACTACTTCCGAAGGACAGAGACCAGTGCAGTGTGGAACTTGGACAAAATATGCAGAAGGAGGCATCTTCACTTCTCCAAATTACCCCAACAAGTATCCTCCGGACAGAGAGTGTGTCTACATTATAGAAGGTGACTGAAAGAAGAATCTTTATATTTTACCATCAGCTGTATTAAAAAAAATAATAGGTTTTATTATATTGGAAGAGTAGGTAAAGTCATGGTAGTAAATCTTTTCAAGACAAAAGATTTAGAGAGCCTCTTGATTTCTATCTTGATATAACTCATAAATTAGTTTAGGTGGTAAGTATGCATAATTCAAACAGTACCATTTGTTACAGGACATTTTGAAAATGTGTAGAACTTAAAATGCTGTAATGTGATGGAAGAAAGGATATTTTAAAATGAGTAGTAAAGGTGAACATGGGAAACAAAAATGCTTTTGACTTTCATGCAAACATTTTAACCTTAGAATCTAACTGAACCAAAGATGACAGGCTTAGCTAGGCAAAGTACAGTAAAACTCCATATAGTGAGTATTAAAATTATTTTCCATCCAGTTGTTTATAAGAAATGAAAAAACGCAACCTACAAAATAAAACTAGAAAAGAATAAATATTAGCACAAAACAGCTCTAAAACTTAGTTTTTAAAGAGTATACAATTGCAGAAAGTGATTTCGGAAAAGCTAAGGTTGTATTACAAATGATGTGGTATCTTTTCATTAGTCTTAGTACAATGGATGTTGGAGAGATTGTTGTAACAATGAATCTGTGGAAGGTAATAGAGATTAGATCCTGTCAGAGCTCAGAAAAGATGAATCAGGTACTGTACAGTAAGTCCCTGGAGTCCAAGTTCTTTTCAGGAATTGTGAATACATGTAGAATAGTGATGGTCTTCTCTCCATGCTTCATTTAGAGAAATATTAATTAATTTATGATGGAACGAGGAATTACAGAAATAATTATTTTATGACAGATGCAGACAGTACAAAGATATATTTCCAAAGATCCATAGCTGATTTAAATTTAATTAGATGTTCTAGACCCACACATGCTATGTAGTTTTAGAAAGTCAAAAGTTACAGCAAAATGACTGAATTCCACTTTGGTGCTAGATAACTTGAATGAAGTCAGAAGAGGTGTTTATAAATAATGTAGTCAAACAAACTCTTAAAATAAAATTTATGTTAGGCTGGAAATATGGTAAATATTTTAATTCTGTCATAGTTTATTTATTTGTTTAAAATAATATTTTTTTAAGAAGATAAATGTATAGGTTCAAAATGTATAACTAACTTAGCATTATTTTTACCTGGTTACACTTATGTTTCTAGATCCGGGTCTTTTTGCATATATTGATCAAATTATTTAACACAGTCCTGTGAGACTGGGAAGAAGCAAGCCTGTTTTATCTTCAAAGATCTGAAACACGGGATGTTTTATCAATAAGGTGAAATGATGTAGAAAATAACCCAACATTTTTGTAAAATGTAGTCCCATGTCTCAGGTTTTGAGATATTCTTCCTCACAGTAAGAAGGTGCTTGAAAATCCAATATTGTAAAGACTTTTGTCCTAATTATAGTAATTAAGTACTTACAAAAATATAGTTAATATGTCAAAAGATGCAAAATACACTGTTGAAATAATGTGATTTAAAACGCCTTAAAATGGAAATGCCTAAGAACAATTTAAGAAGGAAAGATTTAATCAACCAACTTCTGTGAAAAAGATTAAATTCCACCTTGACAAGTTTAGAACAATGTAGAGAGAAAAGACTAAACTCAACAGACATCTTGTTAAAATTATTGGAAAATTCAATCCTGTAAAATCTAGTTGAAAACAATTTTTTTATGGCACGGGTATTTTCTTCTGCCCACACAGCCTAATCAACAGTTTGGATTGCAGCTGGTCATTTTAAAATCCACAATGAACCATAGGCATTACACAACATTTTCAGCTTTGATCTCTCCATGTCTATTTCTGTCTTCTGAAACAATCAGAAATAGTCATGTCTGTCTGGAAAATGCCACAAAAATAAGCAGAGATATAGGAAGATGTCTGAGAGATAATATTTTTAAATGTGGCAGACTTAAAAAAAAGGCAAAAGAACAATTGAAGGCCAACAAAAACTTTTTTGTAATTAGATTAAATTATTTGTCCATATATATTCTTTTTGCTACATATAAATGACAGAAAATGATAAAGTAGTCTAGAAAGTATCAACTTTTCCCCAAATCTTTTATATTCTGTGAAAATCATTGTCATAAGACACTGATATTAAAGGATTTTTAAAAAAATTACTGACAGCAGTGTCTTTGAAATCAGATAACAATCTACAGAAATTGTAGATAATCCTGACTAATGGAGGAAATAAATATTTTAGAGTAAGACAGAAATATCTTTACATGCATTTTATTTCTATATTTATTATTGAAATTTCAATATGCTTGAACAGCTTCTGAATCCTTTTGAATGTCAAGAACCAAAATAGAGGGATTGTTGATATGGTCTATAATATCATGTCCCCATCACTATCTCCCCGTGATACTCCCTCTCAGGGAGTTCAGCATGCCAGGACTGTATATACCATACTCAAAGCTGTATGATGTGAGTATAAATACATATATGAATCACTAGGTTCTTTCCTGGCTCCTTGCATTCATTCTTTCATTTGTTTGCAATCAAACATAGCCTTAGGGCAAATTCAAACACAATTCCTGGTGACTTTAAGGGTCTTTACTGAGGACTCCAGCTTGTAGTGTGTTGTAAACATTTGAATTTCATCTCAATATTTTTTCCCTCCACATTGTAGCTCAACTTATATGTATGCAGGCCTTTTATCATGTCAAAATTACTTTGGTGAAATGAAGAAGCTGGAAAAAGTTGCCATGATCACAGACTGTGAATTTCTGAAAAGGAAGGGGATTTTTTTGGTTGCAGAGGCTTCTAAAAGTCAAAGACATAAGCAAATCAAAGAGCTGGAAGTTTCTTGGATGATTCTGCTTTTTTTCTCTCTTTTTAAAAATTTTATTTTCTTTATTTATTTTTAAAATTCTATTTTCGTAATAATTATAACCAACTCTTGGGGCAACTAGGGATTTTAAAGTCCAGGTTAATGCTTTTCTAAAAGAAATCCTTTAAGTCATCTAGAAATCATGGACTCTGTACAAAAATTGTTATGCTCTAGAGGAGGTCTCAAGTGAGGCTTGGAGGAGGTGGATACAACTCCCCAAGGAGCTTCTGATGAATCCCATCTTGCCTTTCAAAATGCAATGAGAATTTCCTCTTTTTGTTTGGGTTTTTTTCCTTTTTTTTCCCTTTCAATCTTATTTGGCATATAGAAAACATAGAAAATGAGCTGAGAAAAATTGGCCAAATTTAACCCTTATTTTGCATATTCATGATTCTAACCTGACAAAATTCACAGCTGCCCAGAACAATCACAGCAGTGACAGCAATAGCCTTTGCCAGACTGCAGAATATTTGGCATGTGTGCTACAAAAGGAAATTTGCACAGGAGATTTTGTAGGAGCAAACGCTTTTATTTGTATTAAAATATTTGGGGACTGGGATAGTCATGCTACACACACTAGAGAATTGGTTTAACAATCCTGTAAGTGAAATACCTTGTAAAATTTTAGCTACTCTTCTCCTTTTAATAATTAAGTACTTATTTATAAATATTGTTATGGGCTAATACTGCTTTATGGAGATATATCTTCTACTTTACCTACTTTATGTGGAACATAAAGAATTACCACTCATGAAGGTCTCATGTTCTCACAAAAGACCATTAAACCCTTCATGATATTTCACAGGTATTAGAAAATTGTCATCATCAAATGAAAAACCTCTGCCAAAAGTAATTTTGTATTTCCCATTCATTGTTTTGTGTTCAAAAAATTTTCGTCAAAACAATGAAAGAACCCTTTTTTCAAATGAAGATAAATCTGGTTTTCTTGTCAATAATAGCAGGATAACCAGATGGAATGAGGATTATTGAAACTATTAGTAGGGTAACAGCTCATAGAGATGGCAGTAGGTGTTGAGTTGTTTCTCATTTCCATGCAGTGTGGCAAATTGAAACAGATTTTTTCACTTAGCTTCTGCTGTCACTACACAGACTTAGAGGCTGATCAGAATTAAAACCTTAATTGAGTAGTTTTGCTGCAACAGCTCTATTGCAAGCTAGAACCCAATGACTCCTTTTCTTCATTGGAGGTAAAATCGCAACACAGCACTTGTGTAAGATTATTGGATGAAAAATATGACAAGACATGCAAGCATTAAGTGGACCTTTCCATGGTACTAAACAGCTTTTGAAGAAAGATGATTGGAAGTTAAATGTGGAAGTTGAAAGATTTGAAATCAAATCATTTTATGAGACAATATATTATTCAATATATTTCTTTTAGAGTTGACAACAACTTTTCCTGACATCGTAGCCACAGAAGAAGTTCTGAAGATGTGAGTCAGTATTATCTGTAAATTAGGATATCAGAAATAACCACTCCATTCCTCCTTCTGATTAGATGGCCAGATGTCAATCCAGTCTGGAAGATCTGCATATTCTGGATTTTTTTTTTTGTTTTATTTCTCTGTGGATACACACACACTATTATTAGTGACAATTCTGGACTTGTTCCCAGTTTATTTCTGTAAGTTTTACTGTGACCTTATTTACACACACCTTGTTACAAACGCTGTGGCACAAGATGTGTGTTTAAACAATAGCTGCTTGTTCTAACTTGTGCTTAGCAGAGAAATCCCTTTTGAAACCACTTATGCCAGAACACAAGTGTGAAATTATGTTTTACTAAAAGAAACTTAAAGTTGAGAATTTGAATTATGTGTTTATGAATTATGACCGCATGGTCATATCTAGGAAATTTTGATTAATTTTGTGTCTTATGTAGATTATTTCAAACAAAACATTTAACCATTAATATGAAGCACAAGATGAAAGACAAAGGTGCATTTTAAAGCACCTGATGAAGAGGTCACGGATGCATGTGCTGCACCCTGGAATTACACACAATTACAGAAATATGATGTGTTCCTACCAGCATGGCCAAAATGATGCCAGAACATGACTTTACATTTAAGGAGTGTGAACGGGCAGTGGTCCAGCCCTCAAACTCAATCCCCAGCCTTGTTTTATCCCCAGTGCTGCTGATGAATATTCAGTGCTCCATTCTTAAAGTGAAGTAGCTTCTACTCATAGGGCCTTCAGGGAAAAGTGGACACTCTTGAGATCTCCTTGAGCTGACGTGATTCTCTCTGATGCTCTAGCAAGATCTGAGCTTCACTAGGAATATTCTCATCTTGACTTTTTTTAAAAATAACAACAACAAAAAAATTAAAAAAATAAATTCAGAATAGTGCTTATAGCAAACTATAGCTATATTCTGGTCATAAAACTGGTTGGCAATGTGAGATTCAGAAAGCTACATGGAGATTATGGTTGTGGAAATTTTGCCTTTTCTCAGGTCACGCATTCATTCACCCAGTCAGTAGTTCTCATGTGTAACTCTGCCTGATTCTTATTTATCCACAATCTTTCCTTTTACTTTAGAGCCTCCTATACTAAGCCCATTGTTGGCTCTAGGGCTTCTTTTCAACACCAAAAATCATATCAAATGACTGAACTCTGAAGGAACCTCGTGGCAATTTTTAACATGATACACGAGTCTTGGATACAGAGAAGACCTGTTAAGGGTTTAACTACAGGCCAGCACTTGTAACCCTCTTCTTGGTATGAAATAAGGCAGTGGAAAAGAAAGCTTCTAAAGGATAAATATGTTATGATATGGCATAAGCCATTTTTGAAGCAATCACTTTGTGGCTGTGGGAAGCACAGCAGTCATGCACTGCCCTGTGCTGCTGTATGTCACTAACAGTTGGAGTAGTTGGAGAATCAATCTTCATATCTAGTTTGTAAAATTAAAACATAATCATAAACCTCTAGGCAGGTTAATGGCATAGCATCAGAGTCATGAATGTATAAGATTTTCAAGCCATGATGAGAGTTCTTAAGATTACCTAAAGTGTTGTCAAGATAGAGTTTCTGATACCTGGCTGCAGTTCTTAGGTGAGTGCTGGACAGTCCTCAACAAATCTCCTTAAATGGAATAAGAGCATGAAGAATATGATCCCAAGTTGAAAGTTGTTGATGGATCTCTTCTGTCCTAGTATGGTTTAGCTGAGTTTAAATCAATAATTTTTATAAAAGTGTAAAGTCAAGGCTATAAACATCTGAATAAAATTAATCAATGATGTCTTCCAGGTATTTAATCTTTTACTATAATCTAAAAAGATTTACTTTGGTCTTCAAACCTCACCAAGGATAACATCATTATGATGTCCTTTACAGGCTTTATTATCTGACTTCACTTTTGTAAACTTTTTTGTACTTTCCAAGTGATTTCTTTTCCATAGACTGTGAATTTGGTGCAATTATATGTAAACCATGTAGGTCTTTGATTTTTCAATTGAATTTGTATGGGCAAAAAGATTGCAAATTTCCTGTAAACTGGTATAAATAATGCCTGAATGTGAATTTCTTTAAACTGAGAACAGCAGAAAATGTTTCTTTCTTATGTTAAATGCTTCAGTAAATATCAATCAACCAAATATATTAATGTTGAAGTAGAGCTGTTAAATTATCATTTTTTCAAATAAGGCATTTTATTAACTTACTTCTTAAATGCTTCTTATAAAATGAGGCTGTATTTGTTGACATGAAGTAGTTGTAAAAGGGATCTGACTATATGGTCTTATGTAAAGATTTCAAAATTTACCTAAAATCTTCTTACTCAGTTGATTTTATAATAGTTTCTCTTCTTATGTGAGCAATGAGTTCATACCAAAAGCTTAATTTTAAAATGTTTCAGAAACCAAACAAGGTCACACTTGTTCTGGTTCTGGTCACACTGACAGTTTTCTTATTACTCTTGAGGAAAGAAATGCAGAGATACTGAGTCCTGGAGTGGCAGCAGTTTCCATGCTAAGCAGTTTCCATGCTAAAAACTCGGCATGGAGCTTGATCTTGTCTATTTTCATGTGAAAAGAATGTTAACTTGGCAAAGCTCATGGTAATACAAACCTCTTTTGGTATGTGTAAAGTGTAGGACATGATCCCATGAGAGGCACTGTGGGCAATGACACAACAAATCCTCGTAGCAGAAAGCTTTGTCAGCAAAAGGCTCCGATGCACCAAGCTCTAGACATGAAGGCACTGAGTTTTTGCTATGGTCAGGATTAAGTGTAGAAAACAGTGAGCCTCTAGGAGATTGCCTCTGATAAAATGTATTGATCAAACCATGGTATTTTTCCTCCTTTAAAGAAAATTCTGTATTTCTACCAGTTACTTTTATTTCCTTTATACGGGATATGCCAGGAAATACCTGTTTTAGAAATTGTTCCGACTCTGTAAACTTATACCTATCATTAAAGATGGAATTTTAAAAAAAAAATTAATTAAGTGGCCACTATGAAGATCCTTCAAGATTTTCAGTATATCATTTGTTCTTCAATTATCATCCTTATCTAGTTCTTTCTTAAGTGAAAATTCACTTCATTTGTTTTTATGTTTCCAATGAGAAATAATTCAGAGTATAAGCAATTACACTCCATTTTGTCAGCAAAATTTTTGACTGCAATACATATAGGAATATAATCTGTCCTTACTGTAGCACTACTTTAGTAAGTAAGGATAGATTATATTCCTATATGATATACAGATCAGCATTTTTTCCATCATCTTTGTCAGTACTAGCACTTTTTAAATATAAAAAACCCATTCTGATTAACACCCCTCCCCCCAAGTATAAGAGAAAAAATATTTTTCTAAGTATGTAGGATTCTTAGAAACATTTCATGTTTTAAGAAATTGTTCCTGTGTACATTTTTCTCTTCATCATAGATATCTCTCTTAGCTTTACTAAACAGTGCTGTCAAGAATATTTTTTTTAAAGAAGAACAGTAGACAAACTGACAGTGTGAAATCGATAAAAAATACAGATGTCCTAATTTTCAAACAAGATTTTAAACAAAATTTTAAGATTCATAAAAAATAGATATATTTTATTTTCTTGAGTTTTGTTTTAGTTTTGGAGAGTCTTGGGTTAGAAAATAGTAAGATAATTTTCTTTTTGTCTCTAGCTGCTCCTAGACAATGCATTGAACTACACTTTGATGAAAAATATTCCATAGAGCCTTCTTGGGAGTGTAAATTTGACCACATTGAAGTACGAGATGGACCTTTTGGCTTTTCCCCAATCCTTGGACGTTTCTGTGGACAGCAAAATCCACCTATGATAAAATCCAGTGGCAGATTCCTGTGGATTAAATTTTTTGCTGACGCTGAACTGGAATCTATTGGGTTTTCTGCTCGGTATAATTTCACACCAGGTAAGTACAAACCATCTCATTTTTAATAGCAAAAGCTTATCATTGTAACTTTTCTAATGATGTATAATCTTGCTGTTGAATAATATCTTTAGTTGGGGCTTAGTTTATTTTCAAGGAAGGTGTTAATAGATAGAAAATTGATAAAAGTCATATATATCTTTTGCATAACAACTAAGGCTCATTCAAGGGAAAGATTTTCAGATTCTGTACTTTTTTAAAGTATTATTTTCAAGTGAATTCTATTACAGAAAGTAATTCAAAATGTTTCATGTGAAGTTTAGTGTTTTATGCTTGACTGTTATGCTGTACAGCTTTTCTTTCAAAAAGATCATTGATAAAGTATTCTAATAAAAAAATGTAATTATCTCAGAAAATTCCATCATTGCTTTTCCACTTCACCAGTCATTTCCCTAGCTGAGGAGTGGAATAGTTCTCCTTCCTCAATAAAGAAAACTATTATAAGTACTACCAGAGGATGTATGATTTTCAAATAATAACATATATTAAATATTTTTCTAAAAAGGCTGTAAATCTTAATTGCAATAGTACAAGTATTCCTTGTCGCTGTTTAATTCATGTAAGTAAAACCAAATTCATAGTCATACTTTCCATTAATTCCTCTGCTCCACCACTTATTAACAAAAGATTGCTGATTTTAAGTTTCCTCTTTGGCTGCAGCTCCACTATACTGCACTGCAACTGCACTGCTGGATGTGACGTAGTTCTGTGACTTCTTATGTATTGAGTGATGAGTCATGCTTTAATATAGCTCACTCTAAAGCACTGTAATTATTATGTAATTTTGTCAATTATGTCACTATTTTTTCAGCTAAATTGTTGTATTAGGTTGAACAATATTCTCTAGGATACTGCCTAAAATTAGCAGACCCAAAAATCTTCCTTAATTATTCCAGTAGCATCTTAGAAGCTGGCAGGTCTACATGCTCTGTGTTCTTCTTTCTGGTTTTCTTTCATTAATTCAAGGAAAATACTTATAAAAAAACCCAGTATATTTAAATTTTCTTTCAAGTCAAGGATACTGTTTTGCTGTGTCTAAACATACATAGGACTTTCAAACAGCAGAAGAAGAGGGAATTTCTGTAGAAAATTATCTGACAGACAGGTATATATGTGTATATAAATATATATATATATATCTGCTGTAAATTCAAAGACAATGGACAAAATATTGTTATAAACTTGCATATTCACTCTGAAAAGTGAGTTTATCTCTCATTTGCCATGGGTTTGTGGGCTTTTGCAATTTCCTCACCCTGCACAATGGCTTCTTTGCTTTAGATTTCTTTACCTTTCTTTTTTCCAAAGGGCTGTGCATTATGGTTGAACAGAAATTCATAGCACAATCTGCAACTTAGTCTGTCTAAAAAATTCTCAAGTGAAAGACAATTTCATGGATCATGTTTTATCCTCATTCCTTTTCTACTGATGTAAGGAGAATTTCTACATGAAGATCAATGTTCATAAGTTGGTAGAGCAGCATAAATTATTATAGACTTCAGATGGAATAGCTATATACTTTTTCTCCCTTGTTTTTTTCTTTTTTTCCCCTCCATATATTTCAATAGAAAGCTCTGCAAGTTGTAGAGAGTTTCTAGGAATACTGGTCAAAATGAGAATGTGATTAATCTGACAAGTCCCAAACAGCACTTCTGCCTCCTTGATCACTAATAAGAGGAAGCACTTCACGTTCCACATCATTACTTGGACAGTCTTTTATTATGCAAACATGGATAAGCATGACATTTTGAGATCTATTGTCCATTTGTGTGCACTGGGAGGGGTTCCTGCCAACCCATAAAACAGAATGATGTCCTCCAAGACAGTAAAGAGAGTATGAGAGAGTAACTCAGAGAGGACTCTACTTCAGGGTATAACAGAGTAGCATAGAAAAGACTCCAATACAGAAATTATCACCTAAACCACCTAGAACCAGCATAGGTAGTGACAACTTAAAAAATGAAATTATGTACAATGGAGAGATCAGAATAAAATTTTCAGCTAACCTCTCTTTAAAGAGGTTGAAGAAAATGATCCAAAGCAAAAACTTATTTGGAAACTATTGCTGTCTCAAGCTGCTGAATGCTCAGGGTTTTTGTTGCCACTCATCTCACTTGTCAAAAACTGGACACTCTTCCTAACCACAGCCTGCAGAGGAGGCTTTCTTCATCCAGAGACAAGGTCAACACAGCTATTTCTCGAGTATCAGCAATCTTTGAAGGTCCCCACCTACTCCTGATGTGTCTCTCATGTGTCTCTTTTGCATATGAGATCTTTATGGAGGATAGAGATGTGATGTTAAATGTATGGGTGTGTGCCAAGATTTAAAAAATAAAAAGGAAATTTGGATAAATTGAAGCTGCAATCATTTATTGTTATTTGGATGGTACCTGGAGAAACCGAAAAAGAAATCATTTACTATGTCTTCAGGGTGTATAAAAACAGCTAGCTGGATGAAGTTGGAAAAAAAGATCAATTAGGGTATAATGAAAAATGCTGCAATGAAGATCTATTAGTCTGTGCAAATGGAAAGAGTCCCACACCTAAGGCATTTTAAATCTAGTTTGGACTAAGCCCTAAAGAAAGAAATTATATAGAAAAATCCTAAAGGATAGACTAATGATTTGCAATTACTACAACTTTTCTGTTCAATAATGTCTTGAGCCCTTGGTATTGAAATGGCTGGAAATCCATCTGCAAAGGCAAAAGTAGGGACAACAGCTTCTGAAACAAATGCAACTCCTTTGTCATACATTCTTTTGCTTTTTAATAAACCTTTGCTCAGTGGTTTGTTCAGTTCTCTAAAAGGTGAGATCTTGCAGAAGAAAAAGCTGTAACAACAAAATCAGAGCTACACACCCAGAAACTGGTAAAACTGCTGAAAGTTTTGCAAAAGAAGTTCATTATAAAGAGAATAATTTAGGCTTTCATTTTTGCCATTTCCAAATTTTTTTGTTAAGCAACACGTGGATTAATGAAGTATGATGTATGGTATAATAGACTATTTTCAATGTCAAAACTCTGAGCTAAGGGAAAAGGTATTCACCTTTTGCATTATTACAGCTAATATCAGTAATAACCAAATGCATTTTGATGTAAATTTTCAATAATTTTGCATACATGAGAGTTTATAAACAAATAAAACTTCTTTACTTTTTATATACTGTTTTGATTTTATTTTTTATTTTAAAATTCTGATTAACTGTGTTCGTTTCAAAATGGAACTATCTGAACCTATTGAACCTTCATAAATGCATACAAACACTTTTGTTGGGTTGTTTCTTTATAAGGAAATTGGATGTATGAGAGAAATACATATCAAGCTACAATATTTTCAGGTTCCTCTGGTTAATTTTGAAATACAATTTTGATTGTCTAGGGAAAAACCCATGACACATGTCAAAGGATAATTCATCCTTGCTCTTATTTTGTCATTCTTTGGGCCACTGAAATTTCATTTCATAGCTCTGGGTCCTTTGACTCAATCTATTACACTCATTTTTCCTAAAAAGTTTTGTCTCAATACCATCTTCCCAAATGGTGTTGAATCACTGTTTTGTGTAGAAAAATTCAAGTACTACTTCAAATTATGGACAACTCTTCTTTAAAAAGAGTCATTTGTTTTTAGCAGACAAGGATTCAGGCAGAGAGAGGCTGTGTTTATCTGAGCTTTCTTGCTCAGCTAGAATAATCAGATTTCTGTTTATCCTGGTCCCTGATTTTGCAGGACAGTGGCTTAAGATAGCACATCATTACTTTCAGTTCCTTCACTCAGTAGAAGCCATCTGTGTTTTTATTTAGCCTCATTAATATAAACGTCAGTCAGTAATGTTTTTTATTCAACTGCTTGATAATGGAAAAGAGAAAAAGATTCATACTCTTGTGTCCCAAAAAGTGGAATATGAAACACTTTCTAACCTGAGTAACAGTACTTTTACATTCCCATTAGAGTGAATGTTAGAGTAATAAATAATTATTTTAACTATCTTGAGGGAAAAAAATAAAAAACAACCCAAATTCTTCCTCGTTGGGGAATTTGCATATTTTAGAACTCATGAAAAATTTAATGTGAATTTATTAAATTCAATCACACTTCTAAGAAACTTAGATAAAATATTATCAAATCATTTGCCACCTACTGTCCAAGTTCTGCCTTGAATGTATTTAACTAAGGGATATTTCCCAGGCATCTGGGAAAGCTGAATATCCATGTGACCTAGCTCACTTGTACTTTTTTGTTATCTCTTCTGAGTCTAGTCTGATTACTTCTAATTCAGTGTCAGCAATGGCAATCACTTTTTAGCAACTTGAAATCCAGTTAAGATTTTTGAGAATCAACAAACAATGTCAGAGCCATTCAACTTTTAATAAGACGATGTTTTTCCTTTGGGATCAGAGATGGTTTGGAAGTATGAGGAATTACTCATTATAACTTCATTTAAACTTTTGAGAGAGAACCAAAAAAACCCCAGAAAGTGTGAATCTGTTTTTTTTCTTGAGATATAACCCCCCCCAGAACTTCAAATTTCTATAAGCAGCTTCCTGGAGTTATGAACTTTTATTGTGTTCATGCAAGTACACTTCATAAAAGCCAGGCACTTCACTGCTGTTTACAAGGCATTAGGGCATCTGGTCTTGGGAAAAGGGAAGGAATTCTCTCAAGTAGGATGATGCATTACATTGAAAATCATGATCACAGGTTTATATTAAATTTCAAGTGAAAAATAATGCCTGATGTGGAGAAAATTAGTATCTAAGAGGTCCCGTGGGGTTCTCAGACCCCATATTATGTCTTGCTATCACATAGTTATATGTTTCTTTTGACAATACCCAAAAGGCAAATACCGAATTTCCTAGTTGAGAAATCCCTGTGTGCTAGGGGCAACATTACCAACAGAAGAAAGCTGAACACTTAAGTCCCTACTCTGTTGAACTTGGATGTAAAAACAAGAACAGGAGAAATATAAGACACAGTTTTAAGTATTTTTAGTACTGGAGTAAAGAAAAATGAAAACTTAACTAGTGACACCTACTGCTTCCCCTGCCATCAGTACTACCCCTATTCTCTACAAAAATCCCTTCCCTGCATTCTATCCATAATCAACTACACATGGACTTCTAGAGAAGGTTTAGTAGGATATTCTACAGCAGTACAGTTACATATAATTCTATTCCACCTCCACAGGAAACACATTTCTTCATTTGTGGGTGACCTCTCCAATAATGGTGATTATGATGTTGCAATGATAAATATTCTCTTCAGAGTAGTCTCACTTCTCTGACAAAAAGTCTGTGTTTTCAGAGTAGCTGTGAGGGGTCTTTAGGAAGCTTAGATATACATTAAAAATTACTCCTAGAAAACCAACATTTTTAGATTAAGCTGCATTTTTACAATACCATTGTCGTCTATAAATAGTTTATATTATTACTTGTTACAAAACAATTAAATCTAAATCTTAGAGGCAGCAAAGGATTTTCCTTAAATATGGTCTTTTTCTTATCCTCTTTTCCCTAAGGATAAACTTTTGTCTTTATGTAAATACTATGCTGAGTTATCTTAACCTCAAGTCTGATATCAAGTGATTACCCTTTGCTTTAAACACTTATAAAATGAGGAAATAACCAGTGTGCCCTGGACATTTGTTTTTGTTATTAATTCTTAATTTCTCTGTAACATTTGTGAAGCACTTGGAAATGGCAGATCAGGGAGGATAATATGGAATTTGTGCTGAACAGAAAGCCTGGGTACTTGTCTTCCACAAGTGTTTAAAAACATCTTATTTACAATGAGAATTTTCACTACCCACATTCAGAACAGCACCTCCAAAACCTGTTGTTGTGTTACTTGGTGGTTCCCGTTCAAACATTATAGCACTTACTTCTTCAGGGGAAAAATTGTCTCATATGTAATGAATAAGGACTTTTTGATTACTCTTCAAAGGTTTTCTGGGTCATCTGATTTTCCCATCTGGCAGGTTTTCTAATAGCTCATATTGGGATGCACTCCTAGGTGGCTGAGTTGTGGTCTCATCCTGACAGCACTGTTGTTGTGTATAGTAGTTTCTCTTAAGGAGTTTGGAAATGTGGATATCTGGAGAGATTCTGCTGACATTGAAGCAATTATTTTTCTTCAATAATACTTTTCTTAAGCTGATCAATTTTAATCTTCATACATTGTATCTACATGTTTATAAGGTGTTACTGGTATAGGAAATAAATATTAGCAATCGACCCAGTGCTTTTGTCTAATTAGTCTGACTGTGTCCCATCTGTTAGGCAGAAAAAAGTAGTTTTTAGTTTAGCCATTCTGTTGTGACAGGTTTGACTCTTTAGCTGTTAGTATATGTTAGGTAAACCTATGTTTATATCATTTCTTTTCAGTCATCTTTTTGCATAGGTTCAAGTAACTGTGCTTGGAGATTGTTTTTGTTATTGTCTAATTTATTTAGTGAAGTATTTCTCAATTTAACAGCAACAAATAATGATCTTTATTGAGATATTTACCTTTCCTTAATAGATTTTTTACTCTTTGTATAGTGCTTCTAGCTAATTCTAGATTATATGCTATAATTGCATATAAGAAATATGCACAAACTGTGGTTAGAAGTCACTCAGCTCCCTGTAACTAATCAACAGGGTTCTTGCCCAGTAATTAGTAGCTTTGCAAACTTAAGTCCTTGCAGAACTGAGTCATGTTTCTGTTTCTAGAACTGAATATTTTTACAGCATGTAATGTTTAGTAAATGATGAAATGTGTCAGAGAAGAAGTAAAACCTCTGTCACCATTTGTTATGTACACTCATCTATTGTCTAGCTTTGGTTCATTTTCTAGGGACAGTACTCATTTTGTAAAGAGGACAATCCAGAGAATCTCTTTTGCTTACCAGTACTGAGGTGAATGTTATTGAATATTATTTGCATATTTGCAGTTCTAGTAGGTGTCTGTTGTCATCTCAATATATATTTTGTCATATTGATGGCTGAGACCTATCTTGATTTGTTTACTGTCTTGTTGAGTAATGCAGACTATGTAGTACTTTCATTTCAGATGTCACACTTGAGTTTTTTGATGGTCAGATCTCAAAATAAGACCATGTTTCTATCAACTTTGACAAAAATTTTGTTCCAAGTATTTTGTAAATGAAGTTAGCTTGCCCATTAGAGCATCTATGCCTTTGATCCATCTTTTTTTTTCCTATTATGTGCTAAGATATCAAAGAGCCAGCAGTTTTTAATATTATACTGCTGTCATGGGGTAGGGAAGTACCATCATGTAAAGCCTTTTTCATGTGAGAAACAGATTATACAGTGATTTCTGTGAGAAGTAGGTGTTGTCTCTATGTCTAAATCTGGCCAATATATCTATTGCTAGACACAAAACTCCTGGAAAATCAAGACTGTGAATCAAGATTATGAACACCCTGACTTAGTCCTATTTGTTTTTTCCTTTTTTTTCACTTTCTCCTCTCTCTGTGTACCGTTGTAGCCTATCTCAAGCTTCTGACAACTTCCTTTTTACCATATATACTTTTATCTTATACATACACTGAGGAGATACAAACAAACTTCCTCTCAAAACATTGACTGATGACATCTATACAACAAGGTGTGTTGTCCTAAAAATGATGACAAATTGAGGTAGTGAGAAGTTAAATTTTTTCAAATCCTATTTTAAAAGGATTCAATTTTCAATATAATTGGGTTCATGCAAGAGTCACTCGCTCATTGTGGGTGTTGTTTAATATTTGTAAATGCTGTGTAGATTAAACAAGGGGTTTTATTCTTATACTATAAATTCACATTAGATAGAGATATTCCTAATCTTTTGTTTGGGCAAATCAACAATTTTTGTGCTTAATTTATGTTCAGTGTGTACATATTTTTAATTTGCATGTGGTTTTTTTTTTTTCATTGTAACAAATCCAAATGCTAGGTGTCATTTTTTTCTCTCCAAAACCTGTTCATTTCATAACAGCCCTCAGACCAAGTAAGAATAACAGCTACTATAATTTAACACTGTAATCCATCAAAAATCTCTGAAATTACTTTCTGATATGCCCAAGGATAATTCCAAAGAACAGTTGCTTAAGCTTACTATACTCAAATGCTGCACTGACAAGCCACTAAATCTAGTCTCAATTTAGCAAAGAATTTCAGGAAGCCTACATCTAAGCATGTGCCTAAATCCAGGCAATCTCTAGGCTTGGGTTCTTACTTAAAAGTAAGTAAGTTTAAAAACTGTCCTCTACATTTCTATCTACAGAACTAAGTAAAAATTAAATATCTGTTAGTTTTGGAAAGCAAAACTTCTGTTTCTTCGACTCTTTTAATGAATTGAAACTAGTTTTCTACCTTTACACAAATTATGTAGTAGATCCATATCAATTCAGCATTTGTCCATTTGATCAGTATCAAACAAATATAGCCTTAAATAGGTTCAACTTTCTCCCTGTTTCCCCCTTTTTTTTTTTTTTTTCTGTTACAGTAAGTTGAGTTTGTTGGAGTTATAAAACCATGATTAATGATTTTGCTGCCTTCTTGTGCTATTCTTCCTCTAGATATTCTTGTCCCTAAAAAAACTACCCTGGAATTGTCTGAAATGAAATTATTTTCTTCAATCGTCTTCTGCTTAGAACATAATTAATTCAGACAAGCTTTTTTGGTTCAACTCAGTCAGTCAGATTTACAAGTTGTAAAGTGAAGTGATACAAATTCTGCAATCATTTGCAGTGAGTACTCATTCCACTCCTTGGATTTAAAATTTGAAACATAAAATAAATTTTCAGTGAATTTTTACTACATTTCCGCTACAACTTTTGTTTGTGCATCCATTGCCAAAGGTTTTTTTTTTAAAATAAAAATGGAGTAGGACTTATGGATAGTTTTTTGACGGAGAAAATTATTATATTACATTACATTACATTACACTACATTACATTATATTACATTACATTACACTACATTACATTACATTACACTACATTACATTACATTATATTATATTATATTATATTATATTATATTATATTATATTATATTATATTATATTATTATATTGCATTGCATTGCATTGCATTGTATTGCATTGCATTACATTACATTACATTATATTATATTAATAATTATGTTATTCTTTCCCTAAAAAATCTTCCTGATTATTTTAAATGCACACTGCTTACATGGTCACAACATGGTCTGCAATTCACTAGGGAGATGAATTCCTGATATTGCAGTTTCCTCAAATAGGTTTGTAGAGGAGGTTTTAACTTCAATGAGAAAAATAATGGTTAAATTTGTTGTAAAATTGTGAAAAAATGTAAGCAAATACTTCTGATCAGCACTTCAAAAATATTGCTCCAGGGGTCATTACAAATTAGAGACACAAAATATTTATTTGAATAAGTGGATGTCAAAAGTCTATGTAATATCCAGCAATTTCTGTTAAGAAAGTTTGCTTGAGTCACGAATAAGATGATAAAAAGAAAATTGGGAAATATTTTTTTGAGAATTCAGAATTAAATAATCTGGTTTTTGTGACACATCCATTGTGAAAATTTAGTTCTAGCGTGACAGAAGCAGTCAGTGTGAAATGTGTTATTCCAGTCACATATCAGTCCCCTAGATGACACTGAGAAGCCAGAAGATGTTGTGTAACAGGACTTACATACATCATTTGCCAGATGTTATCTGATAGTTGAAGCTCAAGAGACAATGTTATCAAATCTGCTGGTTGCAGTATGTGGGTTAACAAAAGATTGTATTATACTGTTCTTGTTTTCTTTTGGGGTTTCTTTCCTTTCTTTTCTTTTCTTTTCTTTTCCTGTGGCTCATTTCTCAAGTCTATGTGAAAATTAATATTAAAAGAAAATGCAGAAAATGCTTCCTAAAAATATTTTATTCCTAAATGTTGATTTTATTATGTGGTTCAGAAAGTTGGTTATTAACTGCTACTAACTATGAATTCCATACTGAAATTCTACTAAATAATTTTATTTTTTAACAAATTACATACTGGCCTAGGTTTTTAAAAATCAAATTTGGTAGTTTGGATCTCTGTAATTTTATGTACATCTTCCACACAATTATTTTCAGCACTAATACAGTTATTTGTGTTCTAAAATATTGTATACCAGTGATATTTCAATATAAATATAGATCAACTATTTATCAAGTACTTTTCAAGTACTTTTAAATGAAAGGTTTAATTTATATTTGACTTTTTTTTTTTTTTTTCCTCTAGAACTTTAAATGACTCTTTTAAATCAAGCTAGGAAAAATCCTGCTACTTGGCAGTCAAAAACTTGATCTGGTCAAATGAAATTTAATTATTGTCTACTTGTTGGGTAAGCAGCTGACCCCTGCTTAACAATCCTGAGAGCTGTGACTGGCCATCATGTTCTGACCTGCTTCTGCTGCAAGTCAAAACTCTCCTGAAACCTCATTCCTTCTAAATATTACCACATCAATGGTAGAACTAGACAATCTCTAATCAGTACCCACTTTGCTGCTCTTTTCCCTGTCTCTTCAGCCACTTACATAGCAATATTGGGTATTGTATAAAATAGACATAAGGACTTAGGAACAGTACCTTTCTAAACTGTGATTCAATGAATCACAATGTCTTTTTCATTAATGTGATGCAGAAGATCAGTATTTATTCTCTGTATTAGGCTGAGCCAGTCAGCTAGTGTAGGACTCAATCAATTGCTAAATTCAGCTCAGATTGTGAGCCTAAATCTGCTTCTTTTAGAATCAATATTAAAATTATAAGTAAATCCAGTGAAAAGAAAATTACTGCTTCCAACCAGCAGATATTGAACAGAGGAGGAAAAAGTGTAAATCAGTTAAGTTCCATGTACACTATAATTTTTAAACCTAAAATATAAAGTTATGATAATAGAATTAAAAATTTACTAATCTATACTTAATATAATCACTATTTAAGGATAGCAGAACCTGGAGTTTCTGGGATAAGGAAAAGTTAGAGGCAAAAGAATTTTATGGACATGAATGTAATTCTACTCAAATTCTAGTCTCCAAATCTCCACTTCCCCACAGACTCTTGTTTGTGATGTTCATGACAAACCACTTTGAGGTAATTTTGTGAACACAGATCATGTGGCATGACTGCTGCTTAAAGAGGACTGAGGATACATCAGAAGAATGTTTTAAAAATAAAAAAGTAAAAAAGGTTGAAAACAATATCCCCTGGTTTAGAATTTATTTTCATGTTGATTTTTTTCATACAGGCATGCAGTAAAACATAATTTAGTGTTGTTTATGAGAAGCAATCTTTTTCATTAATTTCAGTGGAAATATTTGGGGCTAGAGTTAGTATGAATTAAGTTTGGCTTCCAAAATAAAGCATACAGTAGGACTTTTCTCATCAAAATAATAGAAGTCCCAGCTGACTTCTGTCTTGTTTCTAACAGTTTATGTCTACTCTAGGTCAGCATGAGGAATTAAGTGTTGTTTGAACTTTCTCTGGCACTTTTTAATTGCATGAAATTGGAGAAAAATTATCAATTTGAACAAAAGTGAATATCATTCTCATGAAGTTATAACCAACAGGAAGTAAATAAACCATAAGGCAAAAATCCTGGCTGTAGAGCCTAGATTAAGTAAAAATTGTTTAAAAGTTTTCTTCCCATAATGTCAGGGGAAGCTGAATTTCATAATCCTGGAAAAGGGAGAATAATTATTGCTTACTTCCAATGTGTTATTTATAGGCTTTAAATATCTGAATGTTACCTTGTATAATAAAATGTAAAATTCATGTTTGTGGGTAATTTATGTAGGGAATTCACTGTTTAACACAGAGCTATGCTTTTTCTGAAACACTTCCTCAGAAAGAGCTGCTGCCCTTTGCAGTTAAAAGGATGAAGAAGCAAAAGTGTTCAAATGTCTCCAAAGACAATCCCCAATATACTCCGCAGCCAAAGTTCTTAAAAACACATCTTCTCTTTCTGTAAATGTGGGGAAACTGCTGAGGTCAACAGCTCAGTGTTCCCTGAAAGGACAGTTTCTAGCCAGAAACACACCTCCTAAGAGTAGCAGAAGAAGAAGGAAAGATCTGGTGTCACTGAAATTTATACTGCTATGAATTCTAAAATGACAGGACAGAAGACTTACTTTTCCCACAGTTTTTTTTGGGACATGTTTTTGGTGCTGATATGCCTTCCTCAGCAATTCACTGAGCTGTGTGGCTTTTATAACTCCCCTTCTTTCTCACTGAAAGTGTCTGTGGTGGGCATATATAATTACAATAGGAGCTGTTTAAGAAATGAATTTCACTTTTCCTTTGATATATGCTATGTTTTTCTTTTCTTATTTTTTTCCTTTAGAAAGAGAACATTCACGTTCCAGTGGGGATGAAAACCTAGATTTTTTTCCCTTTGATCCTAAAGATTTCTACCCTGGATACAGAATACATTTTAAAAACGTCCCGTGACATTGATTTTTTGAATCATACAATGACTTTGTTATAGGAGAGTCCTAGAATATAATTCATCCAACAACTTTCAAAGTTGCACAGTAAATTAATGAATGGGTTTGGTTTCTTTCAGTCTGTGGTTATTTCATTTGTTTCTAGTCTAAGAATCTTGTTTTCTGGAGTGTTTTGTCTGTTTCGTCTTCTTCTGATATATGGCAAGATGATTAAGCAAGCAGTTGTTTTTACAAACACCATTCAGTTCCCTCTGGTGCTCTCTGACACAATTCTTTGCTTTAGCAAAAAACCACCTGGTGCTTTGCTAGTCTGTAAGAGAAAAATATTTGGAGACAGTAGAAGAATTTGCTTGTTAAAATGGAAAGTGAGCTATTCACACATGGAAAACTAGAGGAGACATTTGAGTTTTTCATGTGAGAGTTATCTTCAAAAAGATGCCATCACTGTCGTGGCCAGCTACAGCAGGAGAATATTAGTAGGTGTAAACACTGTGTTGTATTTCTTTTTTAATTGGAAATGTGCCACAATGTGCAGTGAACTACAGGTTATACAATGCTACTTGAAGCAGCACAAGTAGTATATTCTGTTGACAATAATAGCTCTAAAAGATGTAGCTATTCAAAAGAACACTACAGTAAATGCATTCATTCTGTTGAATGTTCTGAGGCAAAACTAGGAGAAAACATTTCTCCTATGAAGAAACAACAAAAGGCCGTTTTAAATTACAAAGTTTTTCTCATAAGATCCGTTTGTCCTGGGAAATCCACCCAGTGTACTGATACAGCGTAAATATCCTGAAAAGGATGTGCAGATTCTGCACTCAGTGGTAGCAAGAAACAACCATGTGCAAATAGGTTCGATCTGCAGAAGTAATGTCTGGTACTCAGTTGTGTCTAAACCTTTGGGCTCATTTTTTTCCTCTAGTCTTCTGACATGAACTTAAAGTTCCAATTTCTTGGGCTGGGCAAGGACTCATCTATAAAAAAAAAAAAATAAGACAAATCCTGAGCCTAGTAGTATTGCACCGAAATGGCATGGCCAGGAATACTTAGAATTCAACATTATTCAGGAAAAGCACCATAGCTTTGCACATCTCTCTTCCTAGTCCAGTTCAGAGACCATTAGTCAATTACAGGAAGCCTCCAGGATATTATCTTGGGGAGATACAGGGTGCTGCCCTTGACTGATAGTCAGTCCTGGCAGTCAAGTCAGCTGCACTGTCACAGCAAGGCTGCATTACTCAGATAAAGTGGACTCCTGAGCTCCTTCAGTCTTGTTTCAATATTTTAGGGCAACCGGCAGATGAAGGTATAAGCAGCCCTTGAAATATTCATCATGGGATCACTTTTTCCCTGCATTTCCACACATGGTGAGCTGCATAAAGGGAATATAATGCCTAATTGGAGCACTCAGCTGCTAGTGTAAATATTTAACATAATAAAAATGATCTGTCAAACAATCCCACACATAGCAAGGCTCCAGGACTTCCTCTTTCCATTCATCAGCCTGAGCATGACACTGTTGCCCGTTTTTACTTTGTCACTAGGTCAATTCTAACAGGCACTTCTCACTTCTGGGATTGAGGAGCGCATATCAAAGAGCTGAAACACTCTTTGAGGATGAGACCCAGAATCTCATGTGACCTTTTGCTTTCTGACGTGGTTCCCATTTTTTGTAAAAAAAATTTACACTGGAGAAAGACCCTGCTTTGAAGGGTTTGCAGAATAGACAACAGAGGCAAGCAGGCTAAAATCTCAAAACCTGCCACTGTGCGCGTGAAAACAGAAATCTAACTGCAGCTTCTGTTATCATGTGCTCTGTTCCAGTGAAATTCATTTAGGTGCTTCCTGTCTGCTCAGTTTGACCAATATTAACAAGAAGTTATGCAAAGATATGGATTTTGTTATTCTTTTTCTTTTTTTTGTTTATTTTTTCTGTGGTTGTCTTTTTATTTCAAAATAGATGGCAACCTAACAAAGAAACACAAAATTTTGGCATGCAAATGCCCAACTATTGCTAACACTTGCAGTATATCTCAATTTAGGGAGGTCACCATAGCAATATAATTAGATACAGTGTAAATCACTGTATCTATTAATCATACTATAAAAATACTTATTAAGGATGAGCTGAGAGTAGTAAAGTGATGAAAAAAGACTGAGAAAGCATGATACGGTAGAAATCAAACTTTAAGGTAATAGTTTGTGTTATTTCAACAATATTTGTCTTCATATGACTTTTTGATGGTTCAATGGCAGGTAGATATTCAAGATGAAATAGCAGGAGTCATATTCAATGTTACATTTACACTTATCAGCTTTGAGTTCTTTAATGACCGTGTTAAGAACTGAAAAATTTGGGAAGCATTATTTTAGGTTATAAATATGTAGTCTTCAAAAGAGTTGCAACTGCTCACAATATTGTCCTTAAAAGAAAAAATAGAAAATAAAGAGCAAATACAGCACATAATATTGCCAACTATAATTAATACAGAACAGTCCACAATGCCTAGCAAACTATAGGCTTTCTCTGAACACTTTTTGATATCATCATTACAAATAGAGACACATATATATGGAAATTTCAAGAAGCCTACAAATATGAAAAGAGCCAACAAAACAAATTTCATTTTAGGCTAATAAGAAATATTTTGTGGGATTTTACATAGCTATTTAACTTCATATCGTTTTCCTTCTTGCTCCTTATTCTTTATTCTCCCCAGCAGAATAGCTAAGTTCCCTTTGAACAGCACACAAAAAATTTTTACAAAAATGTTTACATACAGAAATGTTTTTCTATTTGGGAATTATATTAGTGATTCTTTGAGAAGATTTTTATGCTTTTGAAATCTTTTGGCCATCTTCTTCCAATGCTTTTACTCTATAATCAAATACAATGAGGCAATGACATAAAATACCTTAGAAATAATCACACTTTTCTGGTCTGAGTTGTGCAAGCTCTGCTTTTATAGGCAACTATACCTCACGCCTCAAGAGGACAAGGCTGGTTTGGGCTCTCAGAAATCATTGCATAGAGCCTGATTTAGTAAACTTATGGATAAATAACTGGTGGGTCGTTGTATAGTGCAATTCTTTTTATTTTTCTATGAGTATTTGCATTCAAAATCAGGCCTCTAATAAATCCTCAGTCAGAGAAGCGTGTGCATGTGTTAAAATTTCTTCAATATTGATGGATGGGAGTTGAACACCTACTTCTAGTCAGAGAGAGAAATGAATAGATATATCTACAGCTGATCAGTGAATAAAAGCGGACAGTTTCTCTACTTCTGAGGAAATAACGCTTCAACCTATTGTGACTACTTTCTGTATGTATCCATTGAAAAGGAGGTTTTTTGTATTCACAAACAGCAAAAACCCCCTTAGGTTTTAAACATCAGCTCTTTGTAGTGTATGGTTTATTAAAATAGTTCAAATAACTCCTCCACATTTAATTTATAGATGAAAAGGGAGAAAAAATACTTCAAAAGTTATTCAACACCAGAATTTTGTATTATACTTTTCCTTCCTCTTGACTTTCAACTGTACATCAATTGCTCGTGTTCTTTACTGTGTGTATTGAACTTCAGACATTAAAAAAATATTGTGTAATTATGATCAGGAACACATAAACTCAAGCTTCCATTTTTTAAAAAAGATATTTGAATTTTGACTTATATCTTTTGACTTGCAGAGTGAGATATCTATTATTTTTTGATCAGTGAAATCAGCAGGTTTGAAGTTTGCCAGGTAAGAAAGTGCCTAGGTGAATTTTATATGAAAAACTAAGGAAAGATGAAGAAAATGTGAGAGCTGTACTTCCAAATTTTGCCTTTGTAAGATTGAAAATACACTAATTTTTCTGTATTACAGCACTACTTTTAAAAACCTTGTGCCATCTCTCTTAGAAAACAAGCTGAATGGTCTTTATAAGAATGGATTTTAAAATTCAAAATATGATCTCTGAAAATTGATTTGCAATAATACTTACCAGCAGAACATCATGTTGCTAGTAATTTGTTTGAACTTTATGCATTTTCCCTATGTCTTAGAGAAATTACTCAAGTAATATTAGTTCAAACCATTTTACTTTCTGTGTAAGTGACACGGGGTGAGGCGTTACATGCATACGTGTCTGCATGGCTGGGTAAACGTGTTTCTGTGTGGACGTACCTCAGCTGGGCCATCCCATAAGATGCTGCAGTGTGCTTATAGACAAGGTCATTTACATACTTTCTGAAGACTTAATCCAGTTGATGTGCAATGCCTTTTAACTTTACAATTTCCTTTATTTCATAAGATTCTTGAACAACCAGGTGCCCTAACTCCTTGCAATTGGCCTTCTGTTTTTCCATTTAAATTCCATGTTTGTCAGCTGCTTAGAAGAGCCAGAGTTCCGGCATAGGAACAATGAAATGAAAAATAAATATATGTAGTATGGTTTCCATGGAAAATAACTTCCATGGAAGATTCCAAAGCTAGCATCCAAAATCTTTAGAGTCTCCCCTGAAGACCTAGTGGAAATTTTTGAAATCAGGCATAAGTATTTCATATTTCTCCAGGCTGGATGTATATGTTCCTGCAACTCAGAGCAAATTCCGCAAAACAAAGTCTGCATCGTGATACGGATTTGTCTAACTTCTGCTGCTACCTAAGATAGTAGTTCTAGACTTTTGATTGGTTATTTCACTATTATCCAATTCTATTGTTTAGTTATTACAAAATCAGAGGATCAGAAAATGGCTGGTCTTGGAAGGTAGGACTACGGAGGTCGTCTTGGCCAACCCCCTTTTCAAGCAGGGTCACCTAAAGCCACTTGCCTAGGATCATCTCTAGACAGCTTTGAAAATCTCCAAAGATAGAGACTCCACAACCTTTTGGCTACCTTGCTAGTCCTGAGTCACCTCATACTGGAGAAGTGTTTCCTGATATTCAGATGGAACCTCCTGTGATTCAGTGTGAGCTCATTGCCTCTTGTTCTGTCACTGGACACGCTTAAAAGAGCCTGGCTCCATTCTCTTTGCACCCCTCCATTAGGTTTTTGTACACATTGGTGGGATCACCTCTGACACTTCCCTTCTCCAGACTGACCAGTCTCTATCAGCCTTTCCTCCTATGTCCCTTAAAAAAATTCATGACCCTTTGTTGGATTGGCTCTAACAGCTCCATATTGCTTCCTATTTTGCCTCCAATTTTTTCTTTCTTCTTATGGGTGATCCATCTCATTTTTCACAGAAAAGTTTTCCAGTCTTGGGTGTTTTCCTCATGGCAACATGATTTGCATCTGTCTCTTGGAAGATCTAGCCAGTCAGCTTTTATATAATATTAATGTTCTGACCCAGCCAGACTGAGAATAATAATTTCATCAAATTATGTACAGATGAGCTGCTAAAATCTAATCTATTTAATGGGACACTATTTAAAAAGCAAACATTTTCTAGATAAATATGCTCAAACATGGGTAAATTTTAAGCATCTGTGATATCTTATTTACAGATTTCATTTTTTTATAGTAGTATTGGTATAATAGCAATATTTAATGAAGGGTTATCACCTCAGGTGTTGTAGATTTTATTTCGCTTTCACTCTTGAAATGTTGAGAACTTGTAAAAATTTATTTTTAAAAACTGAATAGATCTACCGTACTTCTAGAATGTTAATGGATTGTGCATTCCTGTACGCACTGTTGCCAACGTTACTCTCTTGTTCAATGAGACTTTCAGAGCTGTTTCAGAGTTGTTTTGTGGGTCAAATTGTATGGTCTAGATTGTACTTCAGCCTGGGTTCTTGCTACTAACACTGCTTTATATGAAAGCTCTCATATGGGGAAAATTCTGGCAGGATAGATTTTCCATTCTTTCCTCCTATGTATTTTGCTAACATGGTGTAGTGTTTTCAGTAAATCAGAGTAATCCTTGCAAACTCAGTAAAAGGAAGAAATGCAATAGTTACATGAGATACTGTTGGGATGGTAGTTTGAACCATAAGCAAAAGTAGATTTCCTTTAAATATCTCACTTTCAGAGCTAGATATCAGCAGCCTGAGTACATTAGTTGAAATATTTGATTACATTTCATGTTGTTGGAAATCATATATATGTACTGATCTATAAAAATTTGCAACAATTAATACTAATTTCCTACTCAGCTATATTTGCAGTCCTAAAAGTTCATGATTAGTTAGTCATGATTCATGTTGTACAACTGTAAAAGAAATTTGGGAAGAATAACAGCAGTCTGGTTATAGACAGCAATTTAGAAAGAAATTTTACAACTCCAGTTCTTGAAGTCAACACATTTTGACTGTTCAGATTAAAATTGCTGATCTTGCCTAAACAGCACTATACTACTTCATTATGTTATCTGGTTGTGATTCTTACTGTTCTTAATTGACTAAGGCTAGAGGGAAACAGCAGTTTTTTGTGTGGCTTGGTTGTGAGTTTAATTTTTTTTATTTAAAACATCGCCTTCTTCCAAAGTTTCTATTATTTATTTTCTTTTAATAATTCTTTCTACTGTGACCCAGTTCTGTAAAGAGAAGACCAGTTTCATCCGTAAATGAGAAAAACAGTGTACAACAATCATTTTAGGTAGAAAAGCAGTGCAAGTGAAATAAAAATTTCCCAGACAAGGCCAGTCTATTCTAAGAAATCATTTCTTGAAATGCTTTAGCCTTCCATATTTCTGGTTTTGAGCAATATCATCAACCTGAGCTAAATTTTGTGAAATTATGATTTGTATATGGATGGCTGTCTGTTGAAGCATTGGTCTAAGACCAAACTCATTTCATGTCTGTATTACACCTGACTATAAAAGCATGATACAAGCCCTCTCATACAAATAAATACAATCATGTTTATTTGATGGGAAATAGCACACTTATTAGACTTATTACCTTGTCAGCACAAAGACTGCTAATGGTAATTTGTATGGTATTTTTTTCCAGTAAGACCAAATGGATGCTTCTGACAAAGAAAGTGTCTCCTCTTGGTCAGTAGGGATGGCAGAGTATTCATAAACAGAATTAAGTTCATATTTCCCTAGTTAAGCTGAGTGTTATTCTTCAAAATGCAAAATAGGCAAAAAGATTCTGAATGGATCTGTAAATATATCCTCTTTCACTACGCTGAAATGTCATGTGGTTAGCTATGTGATGTTCTCACTTGCTAATGTATGCAGAAATATTTTTATACCCTTCTGAAAGAGAGAGACAGAGAAAAGAAGGATTTCATAACAGAAAAAATAACTTGGGATGACGGTATCAATAATTTCTGCATTAATAATTATTGTGTTGCCATAGCTTTCAAACAGTTCCCATTTCCAAGAAGTATATGTATAATAATATAACTAAAGTGAATTATAAAATTTGACAATATTGGTGTAACATCCTAGATATTAAACAAAACTAATTTTGTCTTTCTCTATTTTTAAGATCCAGATTTTAAGGACCTTGGCGTTTTGAAGCCATTGCCAGGTTGGTATGTTGTTTTTCGGTTTTTCCCTAACTTGGAGGCCTTTGTACTCTGCTGTAGAAAACATTTTTGCTTGCTGTTCAGGTTTCATTTTTTCTGGTGTTCTGTTATTCAGTTTGTGAGTTTGAGATGGGAGGACCTGAAGGAATTGTGGAATCTGTACAAATTGTTAAAGAAGGAAAAGCTTCTGAAACTGAAGCAGTAGACTGTAAATGGTACATCCGAGCACCACCCCGATCCAAGGTCAGTCCTTCATCCACTTGCTGATTTGCCATTTAATTTAAGAAATTGACTTTTCTAATATATTGTGCATTTCTTAGTACAGTCAGATCTTGTTTAATAACTCTACAGCTTGAACTGTAAACTATTTTTTTTCCTTCTGCTGTGGAAGGGTAATTTGTCATCTCAGCCAAAATAACCACCACCTTTCCCCATAAATGATGATTTGGGCAGTACTAATGTGCTTTTTGTGCCATAAGTAATTTTCTTAAATTCATCTTTAATTTTACTCATATTTTCAAAGAATAATGTGTGTTTTAAAGTGGGAAGTAATCTTATAATTTTAATTTTCAATATATTTCAAATACCTAACATAGAGACTACCAAGGGAGCACTGCTGGCTCCCTGAGGTCATCATTGTTTCTCATCTGGGAACTGTGAAAATGGGCCTAAAGTAAATTAATGTTCCTCTGTATGAAGCCTTTAGTTACTTTGGTTTAGAGAAACAGACAAAAAGAGTGTTCTCATTTCTTTTCCTCCACAGTCAGCAAGCCAGGGCTTTGAAAGAGACATGAGAGGGCTGAAATGAATTCAAAAATACTTTTCTTGGATTCCCCTTGACTTTCTCTCTTATCCATAACTTATCAGTTATGACATGCATTAATTGTTGCTGGCTACA
Source organism: Cyanistes caeruleus (assembly GCF_971803275.1). Lineage (NCBI taxonomy): Eukaryota > Metazoa > Chordata > Aves > Passeriformes > Paridae > Cyanistes > Cyanistes caeruleus. The sequence continues at coordinate 57,564,187 of NC_141701.1, read as the reverse complement.
CTACCTCTTCTCCCCTCTTTGCTATAGGAACAACTTTATGCCTCCCACCTACTTTCATTGACTGTGTAAAAGACACCCCACAGTATACTTTTTCTAGCTGTCTTTTATTGGACAGGAAGGTTTTTAGAAAGTAGAATTTATACATGCACTACTCTCTGCTGTCTTTAAATACATGAAAGATTTTTATGTATAACCTCAGCAAGGAGACTGTACTGAACATGTAATTATTTCATCATCAGGATAACACATGGAAGATTTCTCTTCAGGAAAGGTTTTCAGAAGAGAGAAAGTCATTAGAATCAACTCTTTCCTACTGGGAAGTTTATGAAAAGAGTTGGCTCATAAAGACCACAGATAATTTATTTCCCGAAAATATTTTAATCTTATAACTTTCTTTTTTTACTTTTGGATAAAATTAATATTGATAGAGGTTTTCAATTAAGTAGATGAGCTTTCCATTTTACTACACTAAGTAGTGATATGAGATGACTGGACTGATGAATAAATATTCCATGTGTTATAGGCAGTTTATATTAATTCAGGGCAAATCCCAGTATCGATACAAGCTTCAGGAAGAACAGATGGAGAGCAGCCCTGCTGAGAAGGTTTTGGGGATGCTGGTGGATGAGAGATTGGACGTGCCCCAGAAATGTTCACTCCCAGCCCAGAAAGCCAGTTGTGTCCTGGGCTGCCTCCAAAGTAGTGTGGCCAGCAGGATGAGGGTGGAGATTCTACCCCTCTGCTCTGCTTTGGTGAGTCCTCACCTGGAGCACTGCATCCAGCTCTGGGGTCCTCAGCATAGAACAGATATGGAACTGTTGGAGCAAGTCCAGAGGAGGGCCACAAAAACAGTGGAAGGAATGGAGAATCTCTCCAGTGAGGAAAGGCTAAGAGATGAAAGGTTATTCCGTTCAGAGAAGAGAAGACGCTGGGGAGACCTTATAGCAGCCTTCCAGTACTTTGGGGGAGCCTGTATGGAAAAAGGGAGCAAATATTTTGTGATTTTTAGTGGTAGGACAAAGTGTTTTAACCTAGAAGAGGGTAGAATTTAGACTAAATATGAGGAAGATATTTTTATAATGAGAGTTGTGAAACGCTGGAACATGTTGCTCAGAGAGTTGGTCGATGACCATCCTTGGAAACATTCAGGACCAGGTTGGATGGGGCTCTGAGAATGGATTTAGTTGAAAGTGCCCTTGCTTATGGCAGGGAAGTTGGACCACATGACCTTTATAGATCCCTTCAAACTTAAGGGACTAAATATATTCTGTGATGTATTTAAGTAGTAGTAGTAGAAAGAAAACAGACAAACACAAAATTATAATCAGCACAGTTAATTAAGCCAAAAACATTTCCCTATAGTGTAAATTCAAGTTTATGGTTGATCATATAATGTCATTGTGATGTTCTTGCTTGGTCTGACTCTAAAGTTGTATATGATTAAAAGCCCTGCTAAAAATCCCAATTTTACCTACTTGATAGGTATATTTATATAGTATTTATCCATACTTCAGTTCTGATGTAAAACTCCAAACTAGGTATTTATGTAACAGGAAAAACATTGTGTATGAGAAGAATACTCCACTACCACTGTTAGCAGAGGGCTAAAAATTAAAGTTCATTAATTCTTCATAAACTTCCATACCCACATTTAGTTGTGTTGCATTCCAAGAACGTATCCTAGCTGAAGGGCACCTGGAAAGGAGAGCAACAAGAAAGTTCTATAAAAATGAAGTAATACTGAATGCTATTTAATGTCTTCTAGAATATTTTGTGAAGGAGTGTAATACAATACAATAAAAGGCTTTTAGAAGGAAGAAGGAATGCTCTGATACCCATGTCTGTAGGATAACTCAGGGTCCCACACTCTAAAAGAAAGTTTCAGGTTAGATATGAAGGAAGAAAATTCAAACATCAGGGGAGGCATTATGAATGTTTGTTTGAGAAAGTTGGTTCAGCTGGCATTGTTAGCGGTCTGAAAGTGCAGGTTAGATGACAACCTGTGAAAAATGAGATAAACATTAATAATCCTACCTTTAGGCAGAGGACTGGACTGGGTCATCTCTTGATGGATCCTGCTGTTCCCATCTTACAGAACTACCTGGGTGGAGAGATTGAGTAATAGAAAAACATATAAATCAATGTTTTCTAATGTGGAGTTAAGATTCCATAGCAAGCTAGGAAAAAAAAAAGATTTTTTCAAGCCTAGATCCATCTTTGAGGGGTAAATCCAATTTAATGATTGAATTTAGTGTGGTTTTCAAACAGATATATTTATATACACACAGACAAATATATAAATGTATGGATGCACACACATACAGTTATAATTTCATCATACTGGGACAAGTTGAAAAATATACAGATATTAAGGAAGGAGGAACGAGTGGATACATTTTTAAGAAATTTGTAGGAAGTTTATAAGATTGTGTATCTGATTCAATTGAACTGGAATCTAGTGTGCATTTTTTACAGTCAGCTTCCTTTGTCCCTATCTAACCTTGAATTAATGATATATGCAGTACAACTATTTAATGACATCATTTTAATTTATGTCAGCTTGCACCTATGAAAACAAGCTCTCCTGCTAAGAACAGTGAGAACTCAGCAGACATCTTTAAACCCACATGTTCTTGTACTCTGTGCTGCACAGTTTGTTACTGGGAATAATGCCTAAAAGGCAAGAGTTTCTCAGAGAGAGTTTGTATTGTACTTTTTCATCTTTAGTTTCTTAATTAAACTGTGCCAGAATGTGAGTTGCTTGCAATTTCATTTGGCGTAAGCTCATCCAATCTAAACTGTCTGCAGAAGCAAGATGCAAATCCTTCCCTTGGTTTCCAATTCTAAATTCCAGCCAAGTCTGAGCTCAGTATATGAGCGATGAGATCAGCCAGGAAATGTGTTTTGAGGTCTCTAAGCCTGAGCTTCACACTGACAGTCTGGGTCTAATGTTTCTACCCTCACTGATCTGGAATGGGACAGAAAATTTGTTGCACACACTTAAAATAGAGCCATCACTGATTACCCTATCACACACACACACACACACACACACACACACACACACACACACAGAGAAAAGTAAATCTGAAATGCATGCAGAACTCAAACATTCTCTAAGTGCAGAAGGCTGCAGAAGGCAGTCTGAACACAATATTTCTTATATGTGAAAGTGACTAGTTGAAAAGTCTGTGATTCTTGTAATCATTCAAAGTATGTTCCTGTGAGTTTTGAGTGAAGTAATACTGGCGGTTCTGTACTTCATGTAGAATACATGCAATTAGTATTCAGAGCAAGAATGGAAAATTAAGAAGAGAGCTGCTGACTGAAGGTGCTAACTCACCCAGAATAATAAATTTCTGGGGGAACTTCCTCATCTGAAAATTCTTCAGTGTAGAACAAAGCCCAAAGAAGGAACTGTATAAGCTTATTGCACAGTGGTTTGAAAAAAATTAAAGTAAAAATTGCAAGTAGTGGACAAGCAAAGATTTTGTATTTAGGATTAGAAAATAAGAATAGAAGTATAGTTTTCTTACTTTCTCTTAAGGGTGAAGTATTGTAGGATAATATCAACAAGTGTTTTTCTATGTTGGATGGGTCAGCATAGTTTGACAAAGTCCCTCAGAAGACAGAACCATGTTTGTGCTAAGGTAGCTTGCTCTGGAGGGTAACTTTCCCAGCAAGGTACCTCTGTGTTATGCTAGTACTTTGGGAGGTTTTGTAGAAAAAATGACCCAGCAGAACTTGATAGTAAGAGTAATAAAATATTTACAAATATTATATTGTTGTGTTGGGAAAAAAAAGTAAACAGTGCTATTAAAAATATTATTTATTATCAGACTCTCTGGGCACCTCAGAAAACAACATCAAAACAGGAATTAATTTGAATGTAGTCCAGTGGAAATAAATTCCTCCAGTTCTGGAGGAATAAGTAATAAGTACATTTAGACTGAATAAATGGTGGGAGAAGCCTCTTTATGTGCACCATGAGAAATAAAATTAAATTATAAGGTAGTTAGGCAAAACGACATCTAATTCTCTTGCCCAATATCCTGAACAGGATATTAGACAAAGGTTATGGGATGCAAGACATAAGAGATCAAGGAAACCCAAAGTGTCAATTAATGAGTATCTAGTTTTGACACGTCATGGCAGCATCCTTAACCCTGAGCTGCCAGCGGGTGGTGGCATGTTTCAAGCAGAGCCATTGGGAGCAGTGGGAAGGGGAGAGGGGGCCAGGATGAGAGAGGGCACAGTTCCAGTACATGACTAATGAGACTTGGACAGGCCCGGCCATGGTGGCTGGGGTGTAGCGGTGGCTGGACTTGCCCAGGCAGTGGGACCAGCCCAAGCACAAGCCCAAGCCGGACAGCAGCTTGGCAATGGGCAAGGCTGAGGTGCTGAGACATGAGGCTGGGAGCGGGGCAGTGTGACCCAGGGTGACCAAGACACTTTCATGTTTACTAAGGGTCTGTACTGCTACCTGGCATGCTCCTGACAAATGGAGGGATGACTCTTTTGGTTTCAGGTACCTGCCTTCATAGAGAGTGTAGTCTGGAGAGAGACTGGGGTGTTGCACGCGCATTTCCCAGGCAGCTGCGGGGAAACGTGAGGTGAAGCAATTTGTGGAGGTGTGAGTGTTTAAACTGATCTGAACCAAACCTAAACATTTTCTGCTCTCCCATGTGAAGTGGAAATTTGTGCTCTTAGATGTGACCTACAAGAAAAGCAGTTTAAGCTGTTGGCAGTGGCAGACTAACATGCACTCATTTTTGGAGGTTTCTTAATCAGTTGTAGAAGAGACGCTTTAAGTCTAAATTAAAGTTTATAATATAATGAATATAATATAATATAATATAATATAATATAATATAATATAATATAATATAATATAATATAATATAATATAATATAATATAATATAATATCTTTATAATAAATGAATATAATATATATTTCTTAAAATGATAATTTTAAATAAATATTAACTAAGATTTAATAGAAGCCATTTGAATGATGATTCCTGAAAAGTTAAGCTAAAATTTAAGGGGTGGATAACCTAACAGCCAGAGACACTTTTGCAAGCTTCAGATCATCTCCTTCTCTGAAGAAGCTCTGAAGCTTACGAACATTCAGATGATGCAAATAATATTATGAATTAAAAAAAGCCCAGCATATATATATATGTGTGTGTGTGTGTGTGTGTATGTATGTATATATATATATATATATGTATGTATGTGTATGTATGTATATATATATATACACATATATATATGGAAGAAGGTTAATAAATTATGTTTAAACAAGTAGAAAATATTATTTACCTACATTAAACTATTAAAATCCCTTATGTGAAATAGTTTTCTGAGAAGAAGATGCAAAACAAGTACATGTTTGGAATCATGTATACAGAATCTCTGCAATGAAGGCACATCAATGCACATGCCACAGTAAAACTGTCAAAAACCCACTTTTAAATTACCATGAATGTAATCCATACATGTTATGTATATTAGTTATAGTTATAGAAATATAACAAAGCTGAGCAACCTCAAACCAAATAGCTATTAAGAAATGTAATTTTAAAAAGCTATTAAAGAAAGTAATAAAGTATCTGCCAAAGAGAACAGCAGAATCAGGATTTGATCTCCAGTTTTCAGTGCTAAAAAGCAGAGCAGCATGGAGGAGCTGTAAATGTTGCTTACTTGTGAGCATTTTTCAACTGTACTAGAAAAAAATGAGGACAGTGTCAGCTCCTGGATAGTCATAGAAGTCTGAAGAAACAAATAAGACCAAGCAAAGAAATCCAGAGTGCTTCACCTGTCTAGAAATGTGAGCCTTGGCTGTGAATCCCAGTATCTTAGAAGTACCATATAAAATTGACATCTTTGACAGACAGCATTCTCCAAGCTCCAGAACAGAAGAAAATATGAGGCATGGAGCTCTCTATTTGCACAACATGGTCCCAGACTAGTAACAGAAAGACCAAAAATGTAAAATATTCCCCCCAAAATAACAAACAAAAATCCAAACACATCATGTGTTGTTGACACTTCTGCATTGAAGTAATTTTGACAGAAAAAAAAAATTAGCATCCAACCAAGAGGACAGACCATTTCAGATGACAAATTGGTAATACACTTTTTAGGCTGGTGTACTTGGTGCCTGGTTGCCTTGAAGGAGTTTAACTAGTGTTGCACAATCTGCTTTAAAAAAACTGGATTTCCCAAGCCTAAATAGTGGAGGTATCGTCTTAAAAGTACTTTGTTAATCATACAGAGCTGAAAAAGATGTAGAATAAAGCAGGTGCTGTTACTGATCGCTGAGCAATGGGACAATTTAACCCAGTCCTGTGCTTAGAAGCGAATTTACCGAACCCAGAAGGTGAATATGCAAAATCTGGACACTATGCTTGGATGAAGAAGTTGTTTTCTCTTACGTCTAAATTACTTTTGGCATCTGAACGATGGCTTTTTGTTTGGTTTGGTTTAAGGCGACTGAGTGTCTGTGCAGATATATTAAGTCTGATATGCTGGGATATGGTTTGAAGCTTTTCCTGACTGGCCTGATCAATCATGTTGTCATCCCTAACCTTCGGTGATTGATTAAAAAGCAGAACTCATCAAGAGTGATTCACTATAAGGAGATTATAATCTGACCATTTTACTGAGGTGATATATTACTCGTAGTTTATAATAATTTTAGTTTTTTTTCCTAATATGTTTGGTCAGAGATTTTTGTTGTTTTCAAATTTAATGAAAATAAATAGTAAAACTTTCCCAGCATTTCCCTTTTTGATTATTATTTATGGTGGCAATACAAAACTTACAGGTGACAAGAGAATGATTTAAAATATAATGCAACCAAGTGTAAATTACATATGCCGCAGTTGCAGTGAGGTTTCATCGGTTTTGTTGCTAATGACATCGGCATTTGCAGTGACATCTCAAAACTCAGTTAATCTAATGCTTGAGCAGCCCCTTCTCCTAAGTAATATGGAGCTGATGATTTGACAAAAGTGTCTTATTAAAACTTTGCAACAAAAATGTGAAAGAAGAAGATATGGCAGATATGCTGCTTCTTTCAAATAAGATGTTCTTTTCAGCAAGAATGCCTCAATTATGCTAATATAATGTGTCAGTGTCTATGGAAATGTTCATACCAGAATCTCCTATCGGCATCAGTGAAAAAATGCTTAATGAAGGCAGATGGTGGTGATTGAGTCTGTGACCTCTTCTTTAGTTTTGTTTTCTTTCAGGGGAATAAAGTTTTTTATTCCCCTGAAATTTCTATTGATGGTAGAAGTAATGGCTAAGATCTCTGTAAACGAAATAACCATTAATATTGACAATTTTTCTCTCACTTTCTGATGAATTTGTTTTAGTGATGTCCACATACCAGTGAAAATAATGAGAATATTGCCACTGATTTCAAAAAGCTATGCATAGGGAACATTTTCCATTAGATAAGAGTTTGTCATATAATAAGTTTTATTCTTTCCCTGGGGAACTCAATTTATTATTAGTCATTTTCTTCTGCCAGTGTGGGTCTTACAGCCAGTGACAGGAACAATGGCAGATATATAGCAATGAAACCATACAAGTTGGCAGAGGCGTGCAGATGCAATTAAATTATTCCAGCTCTTTAAAATAAAATCTGATCCAATATCAGGTTGTCAGTTTGTGTAATCAGTTTCCAGTTTTTAAAAATGCATTGCAATCTTTAGCCAAAGGTCTGATTCAAATAAATAGATTGAAATATACCCACTGATTTCAGGGTGTGTTGTATCAAGTCCTCAATATTTTATATAAAGTTCTGGGAGTAGTCATACCCAAAGACAATTATGAGAATGAAGCTCCAACTAACTTCAGAATATCAGGAACTTATTTTCTCTAATTTATGAAACTTTATGCCATTAGAAAAAGTGGCATCTTTCTTCTACAGGAAGAAATATAGATCTTCTACATAGATTTTTAAGTCAAATATTTCTTTCCAGTGGTTCCACTACCTATCAGGCATATGTTATGGTGTTGGCTGAATCTCTCACACAGAGGAAGAGGTATGACTGACAGCAGAATTTAGGCTTGGGAGGAATTAAAGGTTTTCACTTCTTTACTGAAAGACTCAAAACAAGATGCTGAGTTATTATTCTCTTGATTCCTTTTCAGTATTTATGGCTGCTCCTCTAAGAAATATTTTACTATTTTATAAGGCTACTGTGCCTCCAGAAACTAAAGAATGTCAAATGATAAGCCCATAGAAATAAGATCTTGTCTGTACTGCTATATGAACAGTGTTTTTGATCAGATCAGGAATAATTGATGAATGCTGGAAATTGCTGGGAGAGCTGGTATTTTGTAACCACAGTGAGGATTAGCACACATTTCTTGTAAGAATGAAAACTCATAAAAATTACATCTCCATACTGAAATGGGATACCCTTTAAAAGAAATACATGTGCTTGTATGTATATGTATATGCACATGAAATTATACATATAAATGCATATATAAAAGGCAGCAGGATAGAAATAGAGAACATGTGAACAAGTGTTCAAGGCTTTTCACCCAGTAAGTACAGTTTTATTATTGTTCTGCCATCAGACAAATGTAATCTTTTTTGGTTGAATAAATGCAAGCTTTCCTGAAGAGAGGAATAGTTAAAAATGTGATGTGATACATTCCACCAAAACTTTGTGGTCTATAATCTATCTATCTATCTATCTATCTATCTATCTATCTATCTATCTATCTATCTATCTGTCTATCTGTATGTGTGTGTGTATGCATGTATGTAATGCATGTATGTATGGGGCATGTAAATAGAAATGGTGTACATATGATAGGCACATATAGACTGCAAAAGTAATGATTCATGACAGAGCATGTTGCAAGCCTTCTGTTCTCTGTGAACCTGACACATTTCTCTGAATCTGACACATTTCTCTTCCTGGGAAACAGTCACATGTATGCAATATTCCATACAATCAGCTGCAGGAAAATTTCATTGCATTACCTGTGACAAGGCTGGCCAGCACTGGGACACCTGTCTGAAGCAGACTGCTTCAGTTAGCTGACAAAAGAAAAGCAAAGGGCACATTTAATTCCCTAAGGTATGCAGAGAGCCACTATGGACTGTCTCAGTGGCTTCCCAGGTGAGGCTGGGTGCCAGGTTGCACAACAGCTGTTACACCCTGGCTTGAGAAGCAGGATCTGGTGTCTGGGACACAGAAGCAGCTCTCTGGTGTGTCCCAAATATGGCCAGTTGCTGGGTGTTTGTATCATGGCTCTGACTCTCCCCATACCTCCCTCTCCCACGTGGGATCTTTCTCTGTCAGCACATTGTGTGTATCATTTCACTGTTTTACTGAACAACCAGCAAATTGAGAAACACTATAAAAACTATAAAGACTATACCCTGATATAAGATATTTCCATCTCAATATTTCTTTGTGTACTTCTGTTAGTTGTTCCATTTTGTAGAGACCAATATAGGCAGTTTCCTTAATTTATAGTATGCAAATTCCAGCATACACTTAACTGCACTTTAATTGAAATATATTCCTCTGAACTCTTCTGAAGGATGGAAATGATGGAATATGAGTAAGGGTTACTGTAAGAATAACAGATTAGAAAAAAGATGTGTCTTTAGTATACCTAATTTCATTTTCTAGTAAAATTTTCTCACAAATATTCTTTTCAGAGGGACACTTATGCAAAGCATAAGAAGGAATGAAAATATACCATAATACACTACCTGAAAAGACCCATTAAAAAATCTGAGCTATTATTAAACTGTGGCAGACTGCTTGAGAGCACATAATTCTCAAACCATAAGAGCTTTAATATATTAATGAGGTGAAATTATGAGTCTTGTTGCTACTAGGATATGCACTGCTTGTGTATTTTTTGAAAAAGCAGAGAAGCTTATTAAGCATTTGTTCTGTGCATATAAAAAAATTCTGAAGTCAATAAAATTGTTTGGAAATAAGTATATTTGATGTCTAATACAGTGGGGTTTCATTTTTAGTAATTTTTTCAAGTGAAAATGCATACAACTCTATGCTGTGTGTGCTTACTGCCTTTTCATACAATTCCTGTCCTAATTCACCTTTCTGTATCATTCTCCTGAAATCTCATGAGTACCCTTGACTGTTTGATTATGTATCATGCATCTATTGAAAATAGTACTTGCCTTCTCTGTGGATTGAATATTTAATATTGCTTTTATAATCAATTGCTTTTAAAATTGGTGGTTTTCCCTATTAAACTCCATATACACTTAATTATCAAATAATACCCTTTCATCCTCACCCCTGCTTCTTTTTAAGTAGATTTAAAGAATTCCTTGCAAAGGGGTGTATTATGTATTACTTTATGAGACAATTTATGTTGCATGAAAGAGACATAGGTTTCTAGGAGTTTCCAAAAATAAGTTTGATTTGAAGCTTGCTAAATTATGAAAATGTATACCATAATGCTTTGTTTAGAAGAGCTGAGATGGTGGCCAGATCCTTGAGGAAGCATAAGAAGATTAATGATGAAGTTCTGCTTGGCTCTCAGATTCTCACTTCCTGAATCAGTGTAGCAGAAACGTATAAGATGACACATGGACTCTGGGGAGAGAGCAACAATGATTTGCCTTATTATTTCACATGTCAGTCATGTAACAGAGCAATATTGTGCCAAGCAGTAAAAGAAGACATTTCTAGCTTATTTGTCCTTCAGCTTGAAGATACATTGTACATACTTCTGAAAAATAAATAAATAAATAAATAAGTATATCTTTGGAAATTAGAACCCTACTGTAGATAAGAACAAAGAAATATCTAGATCTTCTGAGATATTCTACTTGGAAGCAAGACAAAATGCAGGGAAGTAGAAACACTGTTCAGTTTGCATTTTAATGGTCTTCCAAGGAAGTGCCCTATGGATCACCAGCTCCAGAAAAAATATTTTGATGGAATTGTTGTGCATTCTTTCTCCTGCAATGTAGAGCAAAGTTGCTTAATGTTTTTTCAGTCATTCTCAAATGTCTGTACATGTTGCCTTTGTCTGGTTGATTTATAGATCTATTTGCGATTCTTGGACTACGAGATGCAGAATTCCAATGAATGCAAAAGGAATTTTGTAGCAGTCTATGATGGAAGCAGCTCCGTGGAGGATTTGAAAGCGAAGTTTTGCAGCACAGTTGCTAATGATGTAATGCTGAGGACAGGTCTGGGTGTAATCCGCATGTGGGCAGATGAAGGCAGTCGAAACAGCCGATTCCAGATGCTCTTCACATCTTTCCAAGAACGTAAGACCCTAATCATTGCACCTGCCTTTCAGTTTGTTAAATGACACAAGTCCCAAAACCTGTCAATGTTTTCTTCGTGCAAAGCAGCCACTGAAGTATGTTGCCAAGCAAGCTATGTAAATATTCAGAACAGTTTTTATTCCAATCATTTGTAGTAAGCAATAATTTGTAATGCAGAAGTCACACCACAAGATTGGAAGCCAAGAAAAGAGGTACAAGTGGTCATGACCTGTCCAGTCATATAACTGTGACTGCTGTCTGATCCACAAGCTATACGCAAGTTTTTCCTTACATGACATGGGAAACAACACAGCTCTGAAAGTTTTTTATCAAGTCAGACCATTTTCTCTAAATTTGCTTTTTTTTAGATCTCATTATGATATGCATTTGAAAAATTCTTTACGATTATTTTATCACAGGTAGTGGGTGTGTGCTTATATCAGTGAACATGTGTGTCAGATATTGTTAAGTAAAGAGTTTAGGGTTTCTTTGTAGCAACAAAAGCTTTCTAAAAGACTTTCATGTTTTGGTTAATGTTCTCTTTATGTGCCTTACTTGCATTTATATTTCTATATGAAATCTGGACTCAGATAATAAGCAATATAGACTGTGAAAGAAACAAAATGTAGTTCTAGTCAGTTTAAGAAAGGAAATAATCAAACCAATTCCAAAAATCTCTCAACAAAGCCCAATAGTTCCATTCACTGACAACGATTGACCCAGATAATCCTGTGAAAGACTTGTGGAAGATATCAATTTGTTTTCTTTTGTAGGAATAATACATATTTGGCCTCTTCAGAAAGGTGCATTTATTTTCACATGCAGGTCCATATTAATTTTTAAGGTGTTTTTGGTTTGTGATTCGTGTGTCTGACAGAAAGATTTCTTTGTGGCTGTTAATGGTTGGAATGAAGGCTCAACCTACCAAATACATTCTTCATCTGTATTCTGTGTGTGTGTACCCTGCAATGAGGCAACGAGTCTCTGTTGAGAACAGCCTCCGTAATTCCTTAATTATGGCTCTGATTAAAAATTTCTGACATTTTACATCCCTGAAACTGCATGCGCCACAGTACTCTCACACTTGCAGCATTAGGGTGGATTATATTATTCTTGCCTGCAAATCAGGCTGGGGTCTAAAAGACACTGAGAACCCTTGGTTGAGATGATACTGCCCTTTTCTCATTTCTGCAACTGGAGATGTCTTGAATATTCAAGACCTGATTCATTTTTTTCACAAGGCATCTTGATCTGTTACCTTAGAAACAACTGCATAGACACTGGAGGTTCACAGCATATAAAGAACTGGGGAGTGAAGCACTATGATGACTAACTTGAAATGAAGGTTTGAATAAGTGTGTATTTGCAAAACTCTCATATTTTAAAGGATAATAAGGAAAAATGTGGGGTTTTTTTCTTTTGCAGTATTCCTAATATATTTATCTGACGTGCTGCATCTAACGATCTAATCCTTTCTTGTAAGCAGATGATAGTTTATACTGAATAGTATTTTGACTGAGAAATTCAAAATAATAACATAATATGCTTTCTGTAAATTTACTCTGAAGAGCCATTGCTCACTAAAAGCTGAAAAATTATTGGAGGCTAAATAATACTTTGAAATATGTCTACATAACCTGCTCATAAATAGTAGAAGAAACTGCATCTGTGATTTTAATGCTGGGAATTAACTTCAAAGATTTAAAGGTGTTGCAGATGGTATTTTCTGTGTCTTGTCAGTTGTCCGTAAGTGCTGCCCTATGCCACATACCGGTGCTGGCTGTCAGGAGAGGGCTGGAACAGATGTCACTGAGACACACTCTGAGACACAGCTCATGGCATGCAAACTGCAACGTCTTTCAGCAGTGTGTGGGAATTATTAGATCATCTGCATGGAAGAGAAGGAATGTCAGACCTCATTCAGGGAGATGTGCATCAGGGAACAGACACCTGTGCGTCTTTTCAGGGACAAAGAAAAAGGAAAAAATTGTATTTTGTTCATATTGAGCTGAGAAAGGAACAAAATAGAAGATTACATTTATGTTGCAGTAATGTGCATGGAGAAGATTGACAAATTAGAATTCCTGTATTTACTGGTCCTGTGGGGATGACCTGGAGGTGTTGTGACCCATTGCTCCTCAAGTTCCTCTCCTTAGTGTGGAGTTAGGCTGTTGAGACTGTGAGTTTTCCCTTACACAAGGCTCTGTGCACTGGAAGTGGTATCTTGTGGAAACAAGTTACTAAGCCTTAACATTGTTTTCTTTCAGTGTAAGTCTGTTCAGTGTTTATTCTTGTTAGAGAGCCATTTCTTGGGGACTTGACATTTGTGTAGGAGAGAGAAATTTTAAAGATATTTCTTCTATGACTTCATATGTTTCAATCAGTGTGTTCCAAATCCATTTAAAATATGTATGCATTTTTGTCTTGGGATCTAAAAAGTGGTCTTACAAGTTTCTGAACTTCTCACAGTAATGCTTTCAGAGTAGCAGTGCCATAAATATGTCTCAAGGAAAGGCATACAATACATGAGGTTGTTAAATTTCCTGCATCAGAAAATCAGGAATGATTCTCATCATTGTCATAATAGTAGTTGAGCTCTAAGTAACACTTAGTAACATATTAATTCTTTATAGGTGATGATTTATAGTGATGATCTGATATTTCATTGTCAGCATTAACTATTCCAATTGTCATTGTGGGGTTTGACTCCTTATATCCTTACATTTTTAATCTTTAAGATATCTTCTAAGCATAATAATATTTTCATTACACTAGATTTTAAATATCCTATAAATTAATATATGAATCAGTAAAAGGTAAACAAAAATCTGGTATAATCAAAAGGTGTCTGCTCATCTGGTAAGAAGCCCTGAAAAATGAGTCTCTGTTTTCTCACCCCCTGACTAACTGTTCAGTTAATTTTCCATGATTGAAGAGCAATCTCCAGCCTGATTAATGACAGACATGCTACACCTACAGCTTCTTCAAAGAGCTGCTCCTCAGCAGACACACCTACTCTTTAGCCTAAAAGCAGATTTGTAGAACCAGGGCATATGGGATAAGAGAAAAAGCCTCTGTATGTACAGCACACAGGATATTCTCACTTCTGACTGCTCTTTGGTAGCGCGGCTTCCTTCTGTGCCCATAACCCTGCACCAGAAACCCCAGACCAGAAAAATGTCATTCCTTCTCTTCTTGTCCCTTTGAGCTCTGTTTTTAGAGCCCTGTCACATGCAATCTTCCTAAAGGAGCACAACTTCTATTATTTTTATTTTTATGAACAAAACCCATATTTGGACAGAAGTCTAAGGCCATGCTTAGAAGAGTAGTGTGCAGTTTGATCAAGTAACGGCACTCAAGTCCTTGTTTACAGACTTGAAGAGGATCACCCGGCATGGGCAGCTCTTTAATGGGGAAAAGGGACTGCAGGTATGCAGTGCTAGGGACTGGTTTTTTTGTGGTGAAGCTAAGGGAAGTACTGAAAAAGGGAACAGAAAGGTGTTTAGTGCAACCTGTGATGAGGCAGTTTCTCTTTGCAAGGACTTGGCAATGTAAACAGATTGCAGCTTTGCTGGTTTTGCTCTCTGCTTCCACACTAATATTTTAAAAAGAAACCGTTGGTATTCCCTCCTTACTGGTGAGCAATCATCTGTGATTTTCCTCCCTTCTGTGCTATTTGCAGCTATCTCTGGTGAAAAACCCTCACTGGCTAAGCATCCCAGTGACTCTCTGACCCTGAACAAAATAATTGTTTGTGGTGCCCAGAGGGTATTAACTAAACACAGGCTAGAGCTCTGGGCAAAGGCTCCTGACCAGCCATT
Organism: Cyanistes caeruleus; assembly: GCF_971803275.1. NCBI lineage: Eukaryota > Metazoa > Chordata > Aves > Passeriformes > Paridae > Cyanistes > Cyanistes caeruleus. The sequence continues at coordinate 57,549,065 of NC_141701.1, read as the reverse complement.
CTCTGGGGAGTTTGTATTTAAAAAAAAATAAAAAAAAATAAGAAATAAATAAGGAAAAAAAAAAAAAGAAAAAGAAAAGAAAAAGAAAAGAAACCACATAGAGGTGTTTTTGAAAGACTAGATTATTGATCTGTATATGGTATTAACTATCCATAAAAGTTACATTTATCTTGCACAGAGCTGTCCAAAGGTGACTGAGAAAGTGACGTATTAAGTGAAGGTGACAGTATTAAGCCCATCTCATTTTCAGGTTTCTAATAGCTGTATTTTAACAAGCCTTTTTTTTCATTAGTGGAAAATCATATACTTGTAGTGCACAGTACTATAACAGTTTTAAGAATCCTATAATTTTTATAAAGCAAGTGAAAATGTCTCTCAATAAATATTTTTCCTTGAAGGCACTGATAGAAAACTTCTTCCTCTGTGTCAATGATGATTCAAGGAACATCTGAAGAATTTAAATTTTCCTTCTCTTGTGGAGGAAAGAAAGCCTTATTTTTCATTAAAGAACAATGGTAAAATCCAAATGATCTGTACTTAAAGAATTAGTGTGCAGAGCATGATGCAATGAGCTATCTTGAGAAGAGGAGGAGTAGGTGTGAAATGTCTAACGACTTCACTGTAAAATGTTTCTCACATCTAACCATTGTTAAGATTTCAGAATTTTCCCATTCACCCTTAGGAGGAAGCAAGACCTTTCAAAAATGTTATTACAAGAAAAGAAGGGGAGAAAGGAGGGAGAGAGCTAGGCCTAAAAATAACAAATAGGGTAGGACATTTGTCTAAGATTATCCCATCCTGGCCTGAAATCACTGCCTTGAAACAGGCTCAAAGGGTAAATCCACACGGTTCAAAGAAGTACAGCATAGGCACCCAGACTGGCTTGCTCAAAGCTAGTTCACACCCTTGAAGCAGAGGAGTTGCACTGACTGTGGATGGTGCTGAGAAATAGTGAGAAATACACTGGGGAAAGCACTGCACTGAAGTGGAACAGCCAGGCTGCATACCAGTTCCATAACAGATCTGCTTTTAGCTCCATCTTGTAAAAATATTTTGGCCTGCCCATGACTGCAATTTATATCTGGAGTATCCTGCAAAGCCCAACAAAATGATGCTTAATGCACAGAGATAATGTATTTTGTTACTTATGTAATAACATCATAATGGTATAATAATCAATAATAACATGGAATATGTAATTTCTATACTGCTTTACAAATTCTGTAGTTTTATAGTATAAATTGGAATGCCATTCTTGTGACTATTTTATTGCCTGAGTGAAACCAGTATAACTTTTTCAAAATATAAATTATGACTGCCTTTATTTCTTGTTGTTTTGTAAGGATGGCATATGGAAGAACTATTAATACACTTTATGTTTCTCTCCTTTAGGGCTATTCAGGTATAATTTTTTTTTTTTTGTTAATAAATTAAAAGGAGTAGATTATGTACACATGCATTTCTAAAACCTTTCTATAGTAAGAAAATATAGACAAATACATTGGCATAATTTTTAAGAATTTTGAAAGCAGTAACCTTCAAATACCAAACAGAAGCCTTTTTCAATATTGTGATAGAAATGCTATGGAAAGATTAATAATATAAAAATCTCCTAATTTTTACTAGAAACAGAACACATTTACATTCTTGATAACAGCAAGATGTTTTAAACATAAGTTTCCTACACCTGAAAAAGACTGGGATATCATGTCTATTCCTGTTAACTCATATATCTACTAGGATGAGAGCACCATCTTGTGTTCAGTGTAAAGAGCTGTTGCAAAGCAGGAGATGTTGCATTATAATGAATTAAAGAACTATAACATTTGTTTATATTTTAAGATACAAGGTATTCTCACACATAGCATTCACAGTCACAAAAATTAAATATCATCATTAAAAATAATTTAGAATGAAAATGTTTGGTATTTTTAATATTATATATATGATTTTACAAAAACATTTTTATAGAAAATAGTTATTGCTTCATTTGCAAACTCGAAAAAGAACCTTTAATAAAATTATTCTTTAATTAGTGATTTAATTTAGAATATAGTATTTTCGTACTGTAAAGAACAAAGAATTGATTAGAGACTTTATTAAAATATATCAGGTTGAATTATATGTGTAGTTCTAATTTGCTCAGTTGTGTAAGATTCATTATGAATTGTTCATCGTGCTGAATATGCTGTCTCTCTTACTTCTAGGCCAGTACCTTGGTAACTGACTTAAGGCAGTTTTGTTTCACAGGAGAAATAATGTAATTGTTTGTTCCCAGCTGCTACTTTTAATGTAACTATAAAGTCAGGGTTTTCTCAGAGAGCCACAGAAGGGATGGAAAGGACTCCAGGATATGGTCTACTCCAATGCTTTTGCTCTAAGCAAGGTCAGCCACAGCAGGTGGCTCAGGGCTCTGCCCAGTTGAGTTTTGAGCATTTTCAGCTATGGAGATGTCACAACCTCTCTTTGTAAACCAGTTCTTGCACGGTGTTTGACCATCCTCAAAGAAAGTTAGTTCTTGCATTTAAAGGGAATTTCCTGTATTACCTTTAGTGCTCATTGCTTCCTCTCTTGTCACTGGGCATTGCTGAGAAGAGCCTGGCTCTGTCTTCTTTGCTCCCTCCCAGTGAGTAAAGAGCCTGCTCAAAACAGTCCCAGCTTTCTCAGCCTCTCCTCACACCTCCAATATCTCAAGCCTTTAAAAGCCTTCAGGGCCTCTTGCTGGGCTCACTGCAGTGTGTCTGTGTCCCTTTTGTGCTGCAGAGCCCAGAACTCAACGCTGCAGATGTGGTCTCACCAGCGTTAAATAGAGGGGGAGGATCATATCTCTCAGCCTGCTGACAATCCAGTTTTTAATGCAGCCAAGGACAGTGGTGACCTTCTTTGCCACAAGGGCACATTGGTGGTTCAAGGTGATTTTCAAGGTGACCTTCTTGCATACCAGAACCTTTTCTTCAAGCTTGCTTTCTAGTCAGTCACATATAGTCCAGCATGAACTGCTGCATGAAATTACTCATCTCAAGGCACAGGACTTTGCATTTTCTTTTGTTGACCTGCTTGAAGATCCTGTTTGCCCAACCCACTGAGAATCAGTGAGAATCAGAAGAACTTCTCAGAGATAGTCAAAAGTGGCTTCACAACAATGTGAGTCACCCACTGGGGGACATCACATCAGGACTCAGGAGGTCATGTCAGTACAGTTGATTAAATATTCCCTAACCTCAGCTCCTTCCACTCAGAGAAGTGATATTTCTGCTAGGATCATGCTGCCTTACTGCCACCACTTATATGTGTCCTTTCTATGTTAGGGCTTAGTCAGGAGTTCGTTGTCTATCCATGCAGAATAACTGATACCTTCACTTGATTTTTGGTCTTTACAGATAGAAAACTGCTGAGCTTGGAGGAGGTGATCTTACAGAATCAACCAACTCTCCCTGAACCTGTATCTGCCCAGGACCACCTCCCATAGCATTTGTCCACCCAGACCTCTCAACAGTGAATTTTTGCTTTTCTGAGGCCCAGAATTATGACTGTGCTTTTTGGTTTATTCCTTTTTTTGCAGTATCCTGAACTCCATCATCTCATGCTCCTGGCATCCACCTTCCCAAATGATTCTTATTTATAAAGTATGAAGCACAGCAGAGCTGCTCTCATCAGCTCCTTGATTACCTGTGTCAGGAAGTTATCAGTGCACTCTGGAAACTTCTTGGCTTGCTTGTACCCTGCTGTGTTGCCCTCCACAGATATCAGGTGGTTCAAATCCCCATAAGGACCAGGGCCTATGATCATGAAGCTACTTCCAGCTGCCTGAATAAGATTTCATTGACTGTTTGTTCCTGATCTGGTATTCCAGACACAAAGCACAATATTGGTAGTTTTCCACTGGGCTTTCCATTAATCATGAGTAAAAAGTCTCTTGGCTCCTCATGTGGGTGAGCTTTCTGCATGCCTGCTCTTCTCTCATATAAAGGGTATTTATATATTGATGTGGAGGACCATGGAGTGATAGACTGTGGATTCTGGTGTGTGGAGGTGTTTGCACTGCTTTATCTAGCTGAAGTTAATGATAGCAGTAGTTTCCTTTTGTGAAAATATCCACAAGCTTTCTGTCACACACTACTAGATTCCACAGTTGGCCTGGTTCTGTAACAGCTTTAGGACTGCATCAGGACCAGATCCATCTTGCTGTGAAAGAATCTGGTTTACCACCAGTTCATTTATCTTTTTGTTATTACTAGAATGTCCTTGATGTAGCACCCTAAGACCCCTTTGTAGTGCCTTTTTATGGGCAAGAAAGCAAGTTCCTCCAACAGGACTGACAAGTTTTCAAATTCCCTTGGTGCTTTCATCCATTCCAAACAAATACTTTAATTAGAGTGGAGAAAATATATTGACTTCTTGTCCAGCTTAATCACTCCAGGTTCATGGGACCACAGAGAGGGCTTGAATATTTTAATTTTACAAACATGAACAAGAGGGGGTTGTTTGTCATTAGTTTTCTGAACCTTATATTTGGGTTTCTCTCATGATAAGTTTGCTGTACTGTTTCTGGAATTGCTTTGCTTCAGTATTCATCTTGTTTTGACATCTATTCACTTATCATTTTTTTCCTCCACCATTCAACAGCACAATTTAAGAAAACTTAAATTTTCATTCTTTTTTCTTCCTTTCTCTTGCCCTTTGTTTCCAGATGTCCCTGTCACCTTATTGCATAATTATCCCTTCTTCTTAAACCTGAAAAAAAGGTATTTTTTTAATTGCTTTTTATTTTTCTCTCATCTATGAAGCATTTCCTAACATTTTTTAATTTGATAGAAAATCTCACTATTTCTTTTAGTGCAGAATAAAATAAGAAACTGGCATTGGTTTTCCCTGTAGGGTTCTCTTTCTTCCTCTTCCTTTCACTTCCTTCCTTTAGTTCTCCTTTTTTACTTACCACCACCATACTTCTGAATTCAGACAGCACTCTGTCCTTCCCACTTCATTTTTAAGATACTTCATTCCACTCTGAATGTTTTTTGGTGTTTTGGTCATTTTCTTTTCTTTGTGGCTTTAATAGTATAACCTATTCTAATCCTGAAAACGTTTGTTTGTTGGCTTTTGTTTTTAATATTTCCCCTTTGTTTCCATGTCACTCCTTGAACTTTCTCCATTTGATATTTGGGTCATTTTTGTTTGTTTGTTTGAAAATACACTTTGTATTTTGAATTGGTGGCTCCTTAGATTTTAGGTTTCTCACAGGTTTTCTTTTTTGCTCAGAGTAGGCAGTGAGACTGTTTCTGCATGTGGGAAACAACGCAAAAGATCCTCACCTTTCCTGGAAACAGGCATTGCATCTAGAGTGTGAAAGGATGATTATGTCTCTGATGTGTTACCTACGTGATGTGTTACATCATGATGTGGCACAGTATCCACCAGGCTCAGACTTCACTGTCCTCAAATGACAGCAAAGATAGATAAGGACTGTCCCTAAATATCCTCCATTTCTAGTATGCACATGTGGCTTCTGATCTGTCCAGCATAAAGTAGAATCCTTTCTGTAACAAACTTAAAATGGGACCAGGCTCACTGCACCTCAGGAGATGTTATACCAGATTTAAAAACAAAAACTGAGCAGTGGACAGGCTGGTTGATATCTTCTGGCTAAGAGACACAGAATATGTATAGTGCTATATCTGAGTGAGTGGTTGCATACTTGGGGTGTGCACTTTGATTTTGATGGCATTTGCTATTTGCTTAACGCACCATAACTACTTCAAATAAGCCAGTTATGGATATCTTAACTTGAGCACTTATTGGTAAGTGGATTTCTTGATATGATATATGGAGTCATTAAGTTCTACAATATAAATCCCTTGTGCTGTCCTCTGTTTGCAAACCACTGGACCATTCTCTTTACTATGCATTTATGTTGTCATAGGAACAGCTTCTAAAGTTGCAGAGGAGAACAGTTTCCACGAAGTATCAAACTCAAAGTATCAGTAATATGAGCATCATAACTGCTTTCTGATTAGTTAAGGGTTTAAGTTTTTGTTTTGTGTTTTTAATAAACTGTCCCTTAAACATAATTATAATAATGTTTTTTGATTGCTTGAAATAAAAAAAAAATACATAAGCAGTTAATTTGACAATTTAACACTGACAAAGTTTGTAGCTCTTCTAAATTACGGAAGGTTTTCTCGTTTGAAGAAGAGATATGAGGAATATTTATTATATTGTACACTTTTGTAGCAGTAACTTCACAGCCCCAACTCCTAATGATCTTCCAGTGCTTCTGTAAACACCACAGTTCAGCAGCATCTTCAGTATTTTCCAAAGGCTTTCAGGTGTTTTCTTCAGAGTAATAATATATAGCCATCAGTAAAACCATTTTCCTATAGCTTTAATCTGCATTATTCCTCTAGACCACAGGCTTCAGGGACACTGAAGACTGTTGTTCTTTATCTTCATACTTGTAATCAAAAGTGTGCTTCTTAGCTGTTGCCTTTTTTATGACTAAAACATTTTTAGAATAATTTAATTTTCTCTGTGCAGAAATGTTCAGACACCATTGATATGTGCCATAAGTACATATCTTCCTTGAGCCACATAAGTTATCTTATAAAATTGAGATTTCAACTAAAACTTTAAAAGACATTATTTACCATACATTGGATCAGTCTGGGATACAGTTAACTATTTCATAGCAGCCTATAGGATGATATGTTTTGGCTTTGTGGTTAAACTGTTGGTAACACATTGGTGACTTTCCAGCAATGTCTGGAAGACAACCCACTACACCCATGAAAGTCATGCTAGGGGAAGGTTCAGTCATCTTAGGTGAAACTAAGAACCTCTTGCCACAGAATAACAGTCTGTGACTTGAGTGCTCTCCATGTTGCATGTCAAATATTTAATGTGCTCAAGGGATGTGTGTTGTATAGCTTTGTCCTATTATAGAATACATGTCCGCTCCTAGATGTGTTTGTAGAGGAGAGCTGAATGATTTACTAATTTAATATCATTTATCATTTCTCTCATTTACAGCCCCCTGTGAAGCCAACACATTCTTTTGCCACAGTAATATGTGTATAAATAATACACTGGTCTGCAATGGGCTCCAGAACTGTGTGTATCCCTGGGATGAAAACCACTGCAAAGGTAACATTTAGAATTGAAAAAGTTGTCATTTACACCGCATGAGATACAGCATATTATCCTCAGTTTCTTGCTAAGTATGTGTCAAATGGGTGAAGGCTCAAGAAGGGTAATTTGGGATAAGCATACATTAAGCAACAGAAAAAAACGAAGGAAGGTAAAAAATTACCAGTGCATTTTATTTTCAGTGTTTTCATTTTTTTTTCTCTGGTACTGCATTGGTTATATCCTGCTGTCTGTTTATGTGCTTCTTCTGATCAATAGGTCTCTGTTTTCCGTACAATCTAAAGCATAATTAAAGGTAATATTTTGGTTCCTTTGCCATAGCCACCTTTCTAGTGGAGTAACTTATGAGTAGCTTTTAGTGTCTTTTAGCTGCATGCTATGCCCATAATAGACCAGGCAGTCTTAAAAAGGAAGGTGGAATTAACACTATAATAAAGCAACGAAATCTTCCTATAATCAAGTGAAATTGAAGTACAAGGAACAAGTACAGGAAATCAGATGTAATATTTATTTCACAGGCAGGGAGTCATGTTCCTACCCATGTGCTGAAAATGGTATCTAAATATTTCTGTGGTTCCGTTAAAAACCAAAGAAACCAGCTCCAAAACAGGATCTGTGTTGTCTTCAGGGAAAAGAGCTTAACTAACTTACACTGCAGGCTTGGGAGACAGTTCGCTTCTCTCTTGCATTCCCGTTTCCCCCTTACTGCAGATTTGTTCCTGAAAACATGGGATATGCCAAATTTAGGAACCAATCAAGAGAAGAATTCAGGATGAAGTGGATTAGCAGTCAGCCCATAAGTCTACTGAAGCCTGACAAGCAGTGCAATAGTGTAAAACACAAATGAAAGCATACTTCAAAAGAACATAGCTAAACTATGGCATAGCATAACATTCTTCAAAGAAACTAAACAGACAATTGGGAAATGATTATTCACTCTCGAGTTCTTCACAACAGAGGAAAGCAGAAAACCTTCACCACTCTTCAATTTCCAGAATGATTTTCATCTTTCGTTCGTCAAGTATCTTTTATCAGGTCTTGTGCATTTATCCTCTCTTGTTTTTCAGACTACAAAAAGGAGGTTTGCTGATTCCAGCAAAAACGTTGTTTGCTGCAGTGTTGCTTTTTCTAATTCTGCTTTTTCTCCAGAGTCTGTGTCAGTCAGTTAGAGAAACACTGACTGAATAATCTACAAGGTTAAACAGTGAACTATTGAAGACTTAAGTTTTGGTATCTAGGAGATTATGATGAGATTAATGTTACTGTTTTGTTGCCAATAACTTTCATTTCAAAGGCTTTTTGTTAATTCCTTTTATATGTTTTAGGTTGCCAGGAAAAATTACACTAAACTGGGTGTTGAAATTTAGCCACAGTTGTCTTGCTATGCCTAAGAGAGACTGATGCAAACACTTTCAACTTGAATTTCTACAAGGCTCAGTCACCATCTCGTCTGCAGCCTTGTGAAAGCAAATCATGGAGAAAGATGCACAAGAGGAGGGGGAAACTGGTTTTATTTCATTATTTTACTGTGTTTTTCTGCTTTATTCACAATGCAGAATTTGCTGATTAACTCCTTAGAGGCTTCTGAGTAAAGGGTAGTAGATGTGATCACTTTTGAATTTTTATGGCTGTTTAGAAGTTTTTGTAATTAATAGGAAAAAAATGGAAATAACTTGCAAAATTTGGGGTTTTTTTTTCCTTTCTGAAGTCTAAATTTGAATACCTTTTCTATTTTGTCCTGATTTAGCTTTTTCATTTAATGCTGTCAAAATTCCCACTCAGCTCACAAATATTGGACCTTAAATCCTGTAAAATCTTGTTCTTTCATAGGACCTAGTGTCCTAGCTGCATATATTAACTGGAAGAGAGAGAAAATAATGAAGAGAACATCTGTAAAATTCTTGGGGGCTTTAACAGCCACGTGGAGTTTGGAGGTGACACTGAAGCCATCTGCTTGTTATGGTGGTTGCTTTTTATAAAAAATTTAAATAATTCTTTCATTTAATTAAGCTTGCAATATAACCTGAATAAATAAGTTTCCAAGTGAATAGTCACACAAAGGCTTTGTGTGCTGCTTATTTGGTTTTCACAAATACTTGATTTCTTCTCCTTTTCTTTGGTGAGATGGATTAAGTGAACTCAGACTAGGCTCAGCTTTGCATTAATCTGTGAACCCATCATAGCTGTTCTTACTCTTGGACTGCAATTAATCCTGTGCTTTTTTTTTTTTGTTTTTTTTTTTGTTTTTTTCCCTGTCACATAGAAAAAAGAAAAGCAAACCTATTGGACCAACTTACCAATACCAGTGGGACTATAATTGGGGTGACTTCTTGCATTGTGATCATCCTCATTGTTATCTCTATTATAGTACAGATCAAGCAGCCTCGTAAAAAATTTGTCCAAAGGAAAACAGACTTTGATCAAACAGTGTTCCAGGAGGTGTTTGAGCCTCCTCATTATGAGTTATGCACCCTTAGAGGGACAGGGACTACAGCTGACCTTGCTGATGTTGCAGATGACTTTGAAAATTATCATAAACTGCGGAGATCCTCTTCAAAATGCATTCATGACCATCACTGTGGATCACAAGTGTCTAGTATTAAGGGCAGCCGTAGTAACCTCAGCACAAGAGATGCTTCTGTCTTGACAGAAATACAACCCCAGCCTGTAAAACCACTTGTTCAGCCCATGAACAGGAGAAATATCCTTGTCATGAAGCATAGCTACTCACAAGATGCTGCAGATGCGTGCGAGATAGACGAAATTGAAGAGGTGCCAACCACAAGTCACAGGCTTTCCAGACATGATAAAGCTGTTCAGCGGTCAGTATCAATAGATTTTTGATGAAGACTATTGTGTAAGGACTTGGTTGCCCAAACATATTCACTCTTTGTTCAGTAAAGACATATTTTCTTTCTTCTACATTTATTTTTTAAATTTCTGTTTCCTGATAGCACATGCCATTATATTACCTCTCTTTCTGTCTTTCTCATCTCTTCTCCTCTTTCCTGAAGGATCCCGTATCTCCATTTTACCTTTCTACTTTCCTTCTTTCTTTTTCTTTTACTGTTTTACATATACCCACATGCATACACACAGCAGAGAACAGCTACAATTTCTAAAAACCAAAGAAGATTGTGTGAATTTAGTTTTTGGAACAGCCACATACATGTGGTTCCCTTGTAACTGAGGTGGCCTTGAATATCATCCATTGTTGGTCTAACCATCTCTAAATAAATTCATCAATGAGTAAAAGACACATATATCCATTTTGATATGCTGCACAAGAATGAGGAACACAGTCCTGGGGTAATGAAACCCCTTTCCTCATGGAACCTCATCACCTTTTATATAATGAATGACAGTATTTCTGAAACTTTACTGTATCTGTTCCATTATTGATCACAGAATTTTGGTTTGTCAAATAAACATAGATAAACAGATTAGAACGTGAGACAACATAGTGTACTATATATTTACATATAAGAATGAAATTAAAGGGAATCTTTCTAATCAATAAAAAAAGCAAAATCAAGCATTTTTTAATAAAAAACCTATTTTATTCTGTATATGCACTTTGAATCATTGTAAGTATGAATGTTTAATAATTTATGGGTAAAAGAAAAAGAAAACCAAAAAATTTATGAACAATTTATTTGAAAAAGGCCACATAACCCTTCTTAAATATATTTGTGTTTTCCTTTGCATGCGTTATTTATGCATTTCTTGTTAGTGTTTACATGCCCTCCATATTTCCTTTGCACATTAAGGCATTTCTTTCTCTTAAAACAACAAAAAAGCTATTTGGTTATTTTAATTCAATTGCATGTCTATGTAAATTACTTCATGAATATCAATCAGATTATCAAAATGTACTGTTTATTACGTATCTATATGCATATATTTCTTTTTTTCTATGCAAACACTATTATTTTGAATGAAATAGACATAACATTCCAGGTTCTGCCTCATTGGGTCTCTAAGCAAACATGAGTCTGAGTACAACACAACTAGGGTCTAAGAGAAAAACCTGAGGTAAGTAAACATACCTGTACAGCAGTTGAACCATCTGTTGCTTTCCATTTATTTGTTATACTGCTAAAATGCGTATTAGGTCTCAAATTGTTTGTCACCTTGTATGGAGTTGGGTTTGAATGTTCAAAAAACTGAAAGTCAAATGACCACTTTAGCACTGCAAACTAAGTAAAATCTGCTAATTCCTTATTCTTGACAGAATTACAGTCAGTCCCTTGCAAAAAAAAAAAAAAATCTTCATTCCAACTGCATTATAAAATCATGTGCTTTGCATGGCTCTTGCATTTCATTTATTTATTTCTTAATTATTATATGTGGAAATAAAAGTTAGAGCCCCAGCATGTGAAACAGAATGTAAAACTTGCCAATTTAATTTAGGTCAGGAAGATGTGGAACTATGTGTTTTCAGTTCATTTTTTTCATCTAATCTTGTGAAGTGTTGGGGGAAAAATTTAAATTTAGAGGTTCTGTATCACTAAAGTTAATGTTTTCAAATTAAACTTACTTTTTGGAGTATTTTGCATGGCTTTTCATTTTGCATAATTTTTATCAGCAGTTAATGAACATAATCTCAGATATTTATAATAGAGTTATAGATAGCTGCTAGTCTGTCAGTTTATATATGTGTATATATACACATATATATGTGTTTATATACACACTATATATATGTATATATATAGATATGTGTATATTCATTTTACTGTGTATACATGTATAAAGAAATTTTACAGTGAAATAATCTATTAATGGTTTTATTGCCTGTAGATAATTTAAGTAAATATTCTTCTGCAATTTTTCCTCAGAGAGTATTTTAAATTAGTTTTGATTTTAGACAACTATTCATGCAGTCATGCAAACACTGAATGGAAAAATCTAATGAACCATCTCAGCTCTCTAAAAGAGAGAGTAGATAATTTTCCAATTTAATTTAATTGCCTTTATGTGAACTTAAGAAGTCTAGACATATCTTACCTCCTTAACAAGATATTCCCATTGCACAAGAATATATTTCTTTTGTAATTTGGTTTCTGGCCACAAAGTGCTCCTTAGTTATTAAATATATTTGGAGATTTGCTGAAAACTTGAGGAAGAAATTAGTTCCTGAGACTGTCCTTTTATTTATTTATTTATTTTTAACGTCATAGTTTTCTTTAAGTTGATCTGTTTTATGTCTGTTATTTATTTGTATGTTGTGTGATATGTGGAAGAAGATTTACATTGAACTTTTGTTATATGTACGTTGTTTTCGTTATATAGACTGCTTGAGAATAGTACGCTCCTGGGTGATTTTGAACATGCTACAATGAAATGTGAAACTATCGTCCTTGGAAACACCAGCTAGAGGTTTTATGGACTCTGACCAGCTATTCTCTTACCATGAAAAAATTCAGCAGTGTTGAGTAAAATTACTAGAAGGCAATAAGACTTTGGTTATTATGCTTATCAGTCATTTCTCTTTTTCTTTTTCTCTCTTCTTTTTGTTGCAAGTAAAATTCCCAATTTCAGGAACAATTTATTGAAATCAGGTATTTAGCCATTCATAATCACTTCAATAGAAATGTTTGTTGGATAAGCATCTAGCAATATGACTGAATTTGACATTGAGAAATTAATCTGCATGTATGTTACTGAATATTTGAGTTGGCAAAAATCCCTTTATTAGATACATTGTAAAAAGCATGCATTCACAGTTATTGCTGTTACTGTTCCATTTCTGTGTCATATGCTTGCTACTTGTAACTTTTATATAAAAATACATAAAAAAATGTATAATAATTTCGTACCTTGAGTTTAATGCAATGTTTTCTTTTACCTAATTTACCAATCCTGTGTAATTCAGATTAAGCTCAAAACATAGTTTTCTAGGAACTTGAAACACAGATATAGCAAAGAATCAACTGTCTCTCATCCCTCAAATACTGAACAGAATACATTAAGTTTTCTAAGATTTAAATTATTTCATAATAGGTTGATCGCCTAATTTAAGTTAAAAGGTTTGTGATAATCTACATATTCTGTTCCGTACTCTTAGCTAATTTATTTCCATGGCACTTATTAGGAAGTTTGCTTCCGTAAGGTAGAGCAGAAGATTTTCATCAGTTACGCAAATCTTATGGTTGGGTTCCAACTTCAGAAATACAGACGTAATTCAGACATAATTCCAATTCAGACATAAACGGTTCCCTTATGCAAAATAAATCTATATTTGTAATTCAAGCTGTAAGTAATAGTAACCAACACCAAAATCAAATTTGAGAGGTTATGGTGTTAAGGAATTATTATAAGTTGAACAGCCACTATTATGTAAAGTCAAAACATGCCTCATCTAAGAACTCAATAACTATGCATAAAATCATAGTTTCATTGCCTATTTAAAGTGTATCTTCCAAACTATCTTCCAAAACAAAACTTAGCTCCTTCTGAAACATCTTGCCTCATTCATGGTTGTTAGGTTTTTTTGCATAAAAATATTGCTAGATTTATTGGAAAAAGTGTAAAGAATTTCATCTATCTTCCTAAACTAAAAGTATATGGGAAAAAAGAAAACTGAAAAGACTGACATAAAAAATAAGATGATCTATATGAGCTATTTAAATATATAGTATATAATTTGCGTAATTAGAAATACAGAAATTCTGATTTCTACAGCTGTGACTTAATAGTGGCATGAGAAGAAGGGTTTCAGGTATTTGTCTACTTTTATATTTGCAATGTATTTTACAACTATTTTTTTTTTAGCTTGAATAATTTGTTTGTTTCCACATATTAGCTGCAAAAACAGTCCTTTGTCCTCTGTAGTCATTGGGAGTCATTGAGTCATCCCTCAGTTACATTGGTTTGCAGCATGCACTAATAGTTCATTTCCAGATCAGTAGCTCTTCACAAGTTCATAGGATTTATCACTGTTTTTTTTTCCTTAACCTTTCCAAGTCCTAGCTCATCATCCTTTTTTTTAAGTACATTATGTTAACATATTTGCCACATCCATGTTTAAAATGGATGCACCCATGCATCCATTATAAAATAAAGGAAGAACTAAAGACTTGCTAAAAAAATGCATATACATGCAGACACTTGTATGTATATTTATAAATATTTACTACTGGAGGTAGTGTATAAATAAATATATACAAAGAAATCTAAATATTAATTTAGCTTTGAATTAATTATATTGTTCTCATGGAAAAATGCTGAATTTGGTTTTTTAAAGTTGCTGTATATTTATATTTAAGTGCCTAAACCCCACTGTAACACAGAGTTTGTCTAGTCCCTCCTAGACAAGTAAACAATAAAATTAATTTCAAGATTTTTCCAGTGAAGTTTTAAGTGAAAGAACTGAACTGGAGAAGACATGGATATTAAAAATTACATGCAATGGCATGTGCATCCTTGCTTTCTTTTAAAAATATATAATTGTGCCACAGAAAAAGGAGGGGGAAACATAAAATGCTGTGTAAACAGAACAATTCAAGCAAAGTGAGAATGGTAATACTTGATGCTAGAAACTACTTTGGAAGCCTATTGTCTAATAGCTAGGTATACCCTTAAACTAAGAATATTGTAAGTAAAAAATACATGTATAATGGGGTAGCAGGGTCAAATTATATCTATTAAAAATATAAACAAAACTGAAATCAAACACAGAAATAATAATTAAAATATTTAATTGTATTTAAAACTAAGTAATTAAATTCTTTGTATAGTCAGTGTGAATAATAGCCTAGTCCACTATACCACAAACAGTAAAGATAATACTTACTTCATATCAGACAATAGTAGGATATCTTAATGTGATCTATGAAACTCAAAATATTAAAAAGTGCTGTTGCTGGAAGCAAACAGTTTTCCTTACTTATTAATATTTTTCATTTTTATGAATCCAGAAGGTTGTTTAAAACCAGAAGGAAGTTCAAACAAGTTTTCAATTCTATGGAAAGAAAATTTGGACTAAATTAACACAGCTGTATGCATTAATATTGCATGACAATAAATCACTGCAGGTTAGCTGAGCTCCTAGTCCTAGCTTCACGCATTTTACCTCATGTTTGCCTTAAACTAAAACTAAGAATATTTACTAGATAATTTTGTTTGACTGGTACAATAGTGTGATCTACAGCCATGTTCACATTATTCTTATTTCTTACATACTTTTTAAAAATGAGGCTTTGTTATCATAGTACATTGAAATATTGTTTATATTTTGTTGTTTGGTTTATTTTCCCCCTTTCTGGATGTAATGCTATGCATACACCTTTTGCATGATAGTTGAACAGCCACATCCAACCTTTTTTCTCTACTCCAGGAAATATGGCCTTTGCAATTTGTCAAAGACTCTCTGCAGCATCATTTAAAAATCTCAGGAAGTTCATATTGTAAATCATCCTCATCTAAACTTGTTCTATCTTCACAATTCTAAAAGCAGCTTGAAAAAAAAAAAAGGTTCTGATAAATGTTAGCGCTTTATCCTTCAATTTTTCTCAATTTTTATGCTGGAGATATTATCTTGAATTTATCAACAATGTAACCAGTAAGGGAATAAGAGAGAGTAGGAAGGTTTCTTGTTAAGGAGAAATTGTTAGCCCCCACACCCTCCCACACCCCTAAAAAAAATCAGACAAAGAAAAAAACACAGAAAGGTATTATTCATAGAAGGAGAATATAAAGGGCTTTTGCTCATACCTATTCCCAAATTTGCAAACATATTTAAGACAGATAAATTCTTTAACCACCAAACAAAAACATACTGTACATATCTAGCTCCAAAAGACAGAAGTAATACTTCACAGAACACTGTCTTATGAACAAAAAACTGGATTTTTTTTTGTGTATCTTCTACTTTATGTGTAAATCTCCCTGATACCACAAAGATATTTAAGCTGAGGGAGCACAGCTGAAGTACTAAGGCTTATACAAAGGAAAAAAAGCTGCACCATTCAAAACTCTTTTGAGCATAGAAGTCTGTATCTGAAAATATCTCTTCATGTGTGACTCAGCACTTGATGTGAAGTCTTAAACTCATGACTCCACTGCTCTTCATCATTACCTTAGGATCATCTCTTTTTCTTTACTCTTTGATGATCACTTTACATCTTTATCACTTGCTGCCTTTCATTTCTGTCCAGAGTGAGTTTAGTTCGAGTTTAGTTCTGTTCCCATCTCACTTAAAAATTCACTGAAAATGCACCATTGTCAAAACATTACTAGCACTTCTAAGTTTTCTTCTGTGCTGTATTTATATTAGTATGAATCTCCACACAACATAAATCCTTGTTTTAGCCTCCTTCACTTATTAAAACTGCACAGCCTGGCAAGCACCTGCCAATGTTGTGGCAGAGCTATCATCAGCAAGGTAAGAACATCAGCTACCAGAAGAAGCAGTGGTTGCTGCTTCCATCCGTTTTTTTTCCCAGGAAAAGGAATTGTGCTGATCCACAATCTCCAAACAAGGTCACTACAGGAAATAAGGGAAGCCACTATCTCCTTCAAGCAATGAATCCTAGCTGTGAGAAAAGAGACAAATTAAGAAGCCCCCAGTGAAAAATGGAAAGAACAAGACTGTTTAGATTTCTTTACCAAAGTAAGAGGCCTGACTAACACTGTGCAGCATCATTTAAATTCTTCACTCTCAGATGAAGGAAAACAGCTCTTCAAGCCTTCTTCATCCCTAGGAGAATGATGGTACAACTGTGAGTACCAATTATATTTAGACCTCTGGAAGGACTTAAAAGCTTCTTGCATAAATGTAGTCAGACAAGGACTTACTGGGCCTATGAGATAGCCTTCTGCTGCTACATGCAGTATCTGCAGCATCTAGTTATTTAGATCTTTTAAGTTTTCCATTTTTCAGTCGGTCCTCCTGAGCTCCAGAAAGGTGCATAATAAACACACTCAGATACTTAAAAAAATGGTGGCTTTACAGGAAAACAATTACTTGGTATTTAGTTTAGTTGCATGTGAAAATACCCGTGGCGCCTGCTGCAGCTATTGTGAAAGAAATAGGTGCTTTTTTTTGCACAGATGCTAGATTAATATATCCGGTTAAATGAAGCATTCAGTTGGATCAACTGCATCACTAAGTGAAAACACCTTTCATCTGAGATTTTTCTTGTAAAACTGCAGTGCTTGATTCATGCTTTAGTCACATCCTCCTCCTAGATCCTGCTTTTTTTTCTGAGTTCAGTGAAATTTTTAGTTAGGAAAAAAACAGTTTGTTGAAAGTGAATGACTTTCACCATCTTTAGTGAAGCCAAAATTATGATTTATACTGGGGAAGGAGAGCTTCATTCTCATTTCTTAGTGCTAGAGGAGTTTTCAACACAAGTCCTCTACCCTTTCCCTTTTTTCTAAAAATCAGTGATTTAAAGTAAAATTAATGCTCTATACTTAGGTGATCCATGTAAGTTTGAAAAGAGAAATAAAACAATAAAAAGAGAACACCATAAATCTAAAGTAAGCATATTTTTCCAATGATCAAAGCAACAATATTATTTTCAGAAGTTATAGTTGAACCCTTGGTTATTATGCAAACCCAATCCTAGACTTCATTTTTAAAATAAATTTCATATTATCATAAGATAAAATTTGGCTGAGGCATATGAGTGATTTTTTATTTGTATAATAATTTAAAATTAAAAATTTATCATTTAAATATCTGTAAGGTGCTGATATCCCTTATTTTAAACACAATTGCTTTTGCTGGTCAGAAAGAATTACTGTCTTTACTCCCAGAGACAAGTCTCGGCATTTTAAGTTTTCCTTGCCAAATGGAAGACATTTTTAATTCCTTTCCAACATTTTCACTCCCACATTCTACTGACTACTTTTGGTGCAGAAAACACCCATGGGGTGATTTTGTTTGATATTCTGAGCATATCTGGCACCTCTTTAGTAATGAAACAGTACATTACAGCTCTGCCTGCAGGAAGAATTTCTTCAACTGTTATCTAAGTTGCATGGCCAAGATCCAGGCCCAGAGACTTGTGCTGTCATTTGAGAATAAGTTTAGTGGCATAAAGTATCTTGTTAGATGTTAGTATCTTGGTAGAAAGTCTACACTAACTTAGGCAAATATTATTTAAGTAGAAATAACTTTAATCTTACATTTTTGAAATGTCAGCATGGCATCTCCATTTGTTAATATCACCACCTCTCTGATACTTGAAAAAGAGAGTGATGTTAACATGGAAAACTTAGAGTTCATAGCAGAAGGCAGCAAAGATTATGTGCATTTTTATTAATTATGCTACAGTTTTCAAATCTGTGATTTTTTTTTTTTTTTTAATTCAGCTAGAATACTTAGTTTTACTTTCGCCTTTTGTGATGCAAACTTTGTAGTCTTTATATGTCTATCAGATTAGCATCTCTTTTGCAATTTACTAACTTATGGGGACTCCAAAAGTAAAAAAATATTTTCTGTGCTGGCATATAGTATACAGCTTTATAAAAAGTCTATGAAATGTCATTAGAGTTTATCTGGACCACAATGTGCTGCTAGAAAATTATTAGATTAGAGAAACATAAAAATAAAATTAGGAAATTACTCTAGAAAGTTCTGCACAATTTTAGTTCTCTAAGATTTTATTATTCAACCAGATTTGATCAGAAGAGAAATCTCAACAGGCAAAAACTTTTATGGAAATCTCAACAGGGACATAAACTCTATATAGCATGAAGTTTTAAACACACATCTGTTTGGAATATATGGAGAAAAGAAAGGGCACATTTAGAAACTTTTTTAATGCTTTGAGAAAATGAGTTCTTCCTCTGTCTAAGAATTAAACAGATTTTCCACAGTCTCCTATCTGTAGAATCTGTGCATAGTGATGAGCAATCCATTTAAATTTAAATGGGAGGTATAAAATGTAATATTTAAGAAGGAGCAGAAGTAGATTGTGGTAGTGAAAATGTTTAGAAACATGGTGTATGATTCTGAGCCTAGCAAATACACCTTGAAATTTTGCAAAATCTTAGCTCCTTTGGTATCCTTACTGTAAGGCATATGATTTAAAGCTGTGACATACCAAGGGCATAATAACCAATTAAGTAAATAAGAAGTTTCTTTCTTAGAGTTCCTGAATCAGAATCTTGTCATCCAGCCTCTGAGGCTCAGCACCCTCTGCTGCTGGTGACACTAAATAAGTTGATAATTCAGAAGGCTCCTTGTGACAGAGCTCTTGTCATTTTTGTTAGGACTGTTTGTAGTCTCCAGCTATGATGGTGATAACAGAAGTTAGTGGGTGATGAAAAATTTGGTTCAGTTAACCCCTAACAGTATATCTGCATTGCCTTTTATTTGTCTTTACCGATTAAAGTAGAAATTAGAGGATAGCTAATTTAATTTAAAATACTCTGTCTGGATTCTACAACCTGTATGCTGATAAACACCTATCAAAGATTTCTTATTTTACACCATGGCTCAAATGACATTTAGCTTGAGCATGAAGTTCTGAAGATTTAAATTTTGTTATCTTACCTTACCCCTTGACATTTATTAACATTTCAAAGCTCTTCAGCCTCTCAGGATCTGCTATCCAGTTTGAAGCTGACTTTTGTTAGTGCTGAATACCAGCTATGTCAGAAGAAAGAAGAAAAACTTTTCATCTGAAGATTACTAATCCATTTTCTCAATGAGAAGAACAATCTGAGTACAGCAGCCACGTGGTGCCTTCTACTGCTAGGTGAAAAAACTCCCTAACATTTCAATCTGTCAGGGTGTATTTTTTCTGTGTGAAAACAGTCCTTGTCTTCAATTTCAAAGCATAGTCAGGAGAAAGTGAAAATCACAGGAGGATGATAAAGAAAAAAAACTTCATGCAAAACCCCAGCAGTGGTAAGTAAATAAATAATTGTACAATTGTGCCTAAAATTAATGTACAGCATAATATGGGTTGGAGCCACTTCTCTTCCTTTTGGATCATTTGAAAATCCTCTAATGAGTTTATGGAGACTGTTTTTAGACCTGGATCAGGCATTGTCTGCTAACACTTAAACACAATTGTCTTCATCTGCTTCTAAGATTTACGGACTCTCTACATTCCTAAATGCTTTTAAAGGTATTAGAAAGACAATTCCAACTACTTCCAACTACTTCACTTATTTTATGGATCATATATAGATCCTATATAGATCACAGGAACTACAATATGGGACTTCTGTTGACCCTAGCAAAACATTGCATAACTGTGGCATCTAGTCAGGATTGTAATCATAGAGCATTGTTTGAAAAATGGGGCAAAATACAATAATGTATTATAATATCACATTCAAGGACAAAATCCACAGAACCCTAGAAAGGACCTCTTAGAGAAAAGCCAGTACAGAGTCCCCTCTAAGGAGATTTCCTTTGTCCTTTTTCATATGCTGATTTCTGTAAAAGTAGCAAACATTGTGAAGGAGGAAGGGAGAACAAAAGCATAAACCAGATTTTTTTTCTTTCATGATAATAGTAGTGCTTATCTCTACATCTTCTGCTTGGGTAATGTATTGTTTGGGAAGAATTCAATGCTGATAGAGGCTTTCAATCATAACATGTAAGGATGATGTTTATGCAAGCCTTCCCCAAGATTATTATTGAAGTTTTATAAAATTCATAAATCCAATAAACATGAAATGAGAATATTACAGCATTTTGCCTTTGTTGGTTTCATCAGGAAATGCATTCTAGATTAAAAAATCTTCAGAAAGAAAAGTCATGAATCTCTCCCCACTCCAAGTCATGCACATTGTGGAGTTTAATACAGACTAATTTTTTTTTAAATGTGGTGCATATGCTGGCATATGCAATCAATTTTCTAATGTGGTGTGCTTTCCATCACTTAGTATGCATATCTCCCAGGTGCATGGATACTCTGGTATGAAAACAGGAGCCTGAATGTCCCCAGACAGCAGTAAGCAGACATTGGCTTGCTGAAAACTGCAAATGTGCCCAAGCTAATGCTGCAAGTATTTGGACTGATATTACACAAAGAAACAGAGAAATACAAAGGAAGGCTTTCCTCTGTTTCCAGAATATTTTATGCTTGGCATTAGAAAATGTATTTCAATTTATATGATGATGAACATATATTAGAAAGACTTATCAGTTCACTTTTTGAAGATGTTTATAGAGTTTTATTCGGGGGAGAACAAGATGCTGCTAAAATATTACAATGCTTAGGCAATATCTGTTCAACCAGCAGATGACTAAGGAAACTCCACCCTAACTTTATTTATATTTTGTTATTGGTTTCTGTGTCTTTAAATCCCCCTTGAATGTTGAGCACTGTTAGTCAAAGGTACGTAATGTCCCAAAGCTGAATCTTGGTTGAAATCTTGGATGGTTGAACCTTTTCTAGCTTAAGCACAGCAGAAGCCAAAGGAAAGATGGGTACTTGTCATTTCCTCAGCCCTCTGCCACTGCGTTGAGAGTTGGGAAGGAAACAGCCTCACCTGAGAAACTTCAAAAGTTGTTTTTAGACTCCTCAGCCCACTAGAAACCAAAGTACTGTAAATAAAGTTCCACTTCTGTAAAAGTGCTTCTTTTGCTGTCATCAAAAAGATGCATGAGAGGCAGGTTAAAGCTTTCTGACATTCTTCTAGTTTATTACTAGGTGATTGTTCTTCTGCATTAGTTTTCATGAAACTCTGAAACTGATCTGGTAGGTTTCAAGCTTAGCCTGCCACATGAAAGAAAATGCCCTCTAACCAGTGGGCCATGGAATGGGACTCCTCTACTCCTCTTCTTTCCCTATTAATCTAATGAATGTTTGACTTTAAAAGGAAAAAGAATAATTCTCACAAGAGTAATTTAATAGAGAACTATGCAAGAACAGCTAGAGGGTTGAGCTTGCAGGCAACCAGTTTTAGAATTGTTTCCATTAAGTTGAATTCACAGCTACAGGAAGCAGTATCTGAAACCTTCCTGTTGAAAGCAAACCCTGATATTGCTTCTATATTTCCATGTTTCAATTCTGCTATTCCAGTAGAATTTGGAAACTCCTGCTTCTGAGGGCTGGAAGAAAACCCCTACAGAAGAAGACATGCTTCATAACTTATGCCTTATGCAGCAGCCTCCCTTCCTCTCAGCGCAGTCACTCTCACAGATGACCAAGGTCACAGGGGTGGCAATAACCAGCAGCAGCTGGAGGGAAAAGATCCTGGGGGGCATGTTGGAAAAAGGAAACTGAAGTATTTTCCTAGTGTGTTATTGCTGCTGCTTTACCAGCAAAAACTGATAAGTCATCTTGCACCTTATCTGAGCTTACTGCAAATGCTGACTGGCAGAGGGGATTATAAAGACAAGGGTCTTTTCCTATCAACTAATTTTGCATTTTCAAATATTTTTTTTTTTGAGGAAAAGTTCAGTATTTTTTGTGTTTAAATAGAGCTACTCTCTCTCCAAGGTGTTTACACACCTCAGGTTTTAGTGCAGCACAGGTTTTAAACACTTCACTGGAAAGTTCAGTGTTATTTAAATGAATTCATAGTCTAAACTACTCTCCTCATGAATACTTTTTTCTTTAGATCCAGGTCAAAACAAACTCAATTGACTGCCTCTGTGATGAATTTCAATAAATCTTTCTTATTTCTTTTTGCTAAAATGGGAAGATGAGGGGAAGAAGGTAACATATTTTATCTGAAGCCAGTTTCTAATTCAATTAGAGCTTCATCTTGGCCCCATTGAACTCACTGGGCTTTTTGCCACTGACTTTAATAAGGTTAGAATCAGACTCATAACACACAGCTTCTTATTTCTTCCAGATAACCAATTAAAATATTAAATATCTCAGGGTGAACACTTCCTTCTCATACACACGTTCTTTGATCTTGTGTTATTGCTTTTTCCTCTGTCCTTCCATAAGTTTTAATTAAGAGTTCCTTTGTGTGTAGGTAAAGAGAGGCAGTTTTATTTTAAACTTTTCAGGGTATGCTTTAGTTTTGATGGTTTCTAAAGACAGAAAGAACAGGAACATTGTTTTTTTTTTCTAGTGGAGGCCTAATCTACCAAATGTGCTTGCTTGAGGATGAATTGGGAAATGAGATGATGAATAAGGGGTATGAGAGCGAACATACACACTCTCTCTCTCTCCTCTTTTAATTTAAAAAAGAAAAAAAGGAGAAGAATGTATTTGATTATGAAGAATCCTAGTTCATCAGACTCTCCAGAAAAAATAAACTTCCTTTATATTAACAAAATGTCCATTGTGAAAACAAGATTATTATTACTGATAGTTGGATTAATTTCTGAAGCCTCATTGTGTTTATATCCATTCATTCTTTTTAAATCTGTGCTTACATAAGGGATGACTGAAAATAAAGCCTCTGGATACAATTTGTGCCATTGGTTGCTATGCCTGGCAATACAGGTAAAAGGAATGTTATATCAGGGAGTAAGGACTCAGATAAGAACTTGAAGCAGGCAATGTGGGCAAAGCAACACCTCTAAAACATTCTTGAATGTTGATATGTTCTTATACAAAGAAGAAGTTTTTTCAGTGGTAGAGGGAAGAAGGCAAAGAGAAAGGGAATGAGGAGGCTGAGGGGGACCTCATTGCTCTCTAAAACTCCCTGAGAAGAGGTTGTAGTGAGATAGGAGTCAGTCACTTCCGTCATATTTTTGTCAAAAGAATGTGAAGAAACAGCCTTAAGTTGTACCAGGGAACGTTCAAATTAGATCTTAGAAAGATGTTTATCACTGAGAATGATGGTTAATCATTGAAATAAATTGCCCAGGGAGGTTGTGGAGTCGCCCTCTCTGGAAGCATTCAAGAGGAGTCCTGGTTTCCCACTGGTTTAGGGGTGATTATGGTGCTGTGAGGCTGATGGATGGACTAGATGATCTTGAAAGTCCCTTGCAATATTTTTGATTCTGTGTGACTCTGGCTTGATTTTCCTTCAGATTTGCTCTGGTGACCATGTACTTGTTGGGAGGCAGTGTATGTATCAGTAGCACTGCCTGGCTAGTACTTGAACAAAGGTGTATTACCCTCCTTTCAGGCAAATATTTGAAAATTGTAACTTTGGTCTAAACAAAGGTTTTACACTACAGTTATTGATTTGGGCCTCATGTGGAAAGCCAAATACATGTTAGGTATTGCTTTTCTGTGCAAGTACAAACAGCATATTGGTATATGCAAGATGGTGATTGAAGGCCTTTCCAGAGCATCTGAAATTAAGGCAAATTTTAAATTTTACTTGGGTTTAATAACAGCAGGGGGATAGAAAGGGAGAAAGTAAAATCCCACCCAATCTATTGATGGGCCAAGTCAGTAAAGCATTATTTAATTGTGTACAATTAAATAATACACTAATATACTAATTGTGTAATTAAGTCTATTTTTTATTTTAAAACCTAAACTACAGGGTGTACATAAGGTGTTAAATGCATAAGAGCAATTCCCACTCCTTGTAAGAATTAAATTATTGGCTACTTACAAGATTTTCTAATGACAAAACTATCTTGCAAATTCATTATGGCCTTGTTTATTGATTTATCCAGGTCTCTAAGGAATATTACAGACTGATCTGCAATGTCTGTCTCATGTATACTGAAAGACTTCAAGCTGCTGAAAACAACCTACTTGATGTCTGAAAAACTTTGTATAATTGTTGACTTTGACACTAGCTTAAAGAATATACTGGATGTTATCCTGTCCTTAACTTTTCTCTTTCATGAGAGCTTTTGAGTGTTTTCTGCACACCTGAAGTTCCTTGCTCTAAATGTAGTAAGAGCAAGAAAACATTTCTTAATTCAGCCTTTTGTGTGAAGACCTCCCCAGCAAAGCATTTAATCTTGACTAATACTTTTTCTTTTTTTCTGAAAATCAGTCTTTTCTATGCACTATACATCCAGGGTTTGAATCTTTCCAATGTCACTGTAAGACTCTTGGGGCAGGAATGTAATATTTGTTTAGTTAAATCAAATAAGAACCACAGATGAAGATATTATTTATAATCCAATGGCACAGGCTAATTTTAGTAGCCAAGCTACTACAAGCTATATGTGTCAAGGAAGCAGTTGCTAAACCTTGCTTAAAGAGCTTTGATGTCTATTGATCTTGCTGATTGTAACCATACCTTTCATCTGAAAGTGATAAATGGATAAATTGAAAACCACATGAAAGCAAATGAATGCCTTTTATTTAAACAAATAGTTGGGAAACTATTTTGTCTATATTAGCTCCAGACAACAGCATTTAAACTGCATTAATTTTCTCCTTTTTTCACCTGATACAGGTAGTGGGATGCTTTAATTTTCTCTTTCAGATTATGACTTGAAAGAAGCAATATTGAATAAAACAAGATTCAACAAGAATGAAGGGATGCAAAAAAGATATTGAGTTAAACTGAAAACAGTCCTTGAATCTGTACAACAAAGTTGCAATTGAGGTAGTTTTTGTGGTACTAAATAATATATTCTAAGGTAAAGTAGTGTATCTGGCCAGATTTTTTAGTTGGAGGAGAAAGAGAAATACGTTAGACTCAAATCGAGTGTTCCTTGATTTTGGTCATGACTACGTGAGTTTCAGATTAAATTAAAGTTATCTTCTATTGCAAGCAAATTTTCCTTTGGCAGAAACTGGCAAGATTTGCAAAATTACATGATTATTTTACAGCAAAATAATCAGGTGAATTTTTTTTAAATTCATCAAGGCAAAGAAAGAGATACTAACTACATCATTTTATTAAAATATTCAGATATTTTGGAGAGAAATATATGAATCTATGATGATTCATACCATGGATCCAAACATGGGTTTTTTCTGTATTTTGGGAGAGTCCTTGGATGAGTAAATGTTTATTTACACATATTCAAAATAAACCTATTCCTCTGGAAAACTGCCATATTTTGATGTGAACATTTAAGATCTCCTTCCTTTATCTCTAGAATTAATGGGTATAAAAGTTGTCAGCAGGCTTTTAAATTGCTTAAAACTAAATGTGAGTGGTCAAAGAGTATTGCAGAACTGTCTCTGAAAAAAGGAAGTAAAACTGAAAGCACAAAGCTTTTATGTGTTTCACTGACTTAGTGGTAGGATGGTGGCATGTTTGCAAGTATTTATAAATCAATGAATGTGCTGATATTTTAGTAGTAAATACTATTGAAATTATGGCAAATTCCCATTGATTTTTTTGAAGTCTGATAATATAACTTTAGAAATATCCTTATCATAAGGTACAAGGCAACTTGGATAATATTTTTTAGTTGAAAAATTAGTAATTGAGTTAAAAAACATGCTTCAACTTTTGAGCCATTCTTGTCAGTATGAAAAATTAAGGAAAAATAATAAATAATGCTAATAACAATTTAATGAAATGTGAGCAGTGAACAGCACTAGAGATATTTTGGAATGTCTGATTTATCCATTAGTTTACCAGAAATACAATTTTTAAACACTAATACAACAAACTGTGTTGCTTTCAGATTTTTATTTTATGCAAAACTGATCCTAATACAGATATATCTGTATTTTATATCTGATTTAATAACATTATTCTTATTCTATCTACTTACTGTCTAAGTTTGTACTAGTATAATTCACCTTTGCAAGTTCAGAGAACTTAATGGTATTATTGCTATTCATAATGTTTTTCTGTCACTTTTCATTATTTATGAACTGATGGTGCTTTGCAGTACAAACTGAGAAAACCCTTTGGAAAACGTCATCTCATCTGTTAATTTAAAAAGAAGTACGGCAAAAACCTTATATATTTAAGTGTGCTATAATCTTTTAATTTGTCCTTTGTAGTCAGGCTCTACACTGATCTCTCCAAAACCATCAACATGCATCTGTTCACTGGTCCAACCAGAGTCTACACTGTGTTTCTGAAGAGAGCCCTGAACAACACAAATTTCTTTGGCTCCGTTTGCTCTTGCTGTGTTCTCATTTGGATGCCCACAGATTTTCACTGGACTGGTAGGATTGACTATAACCAGGAACTGAAATTCCCTCATTTAAAGTTTTCTTGACACTGAAAAAGACTGTGACTTCATATTTCAAATTCCAAATGGAATGACAATCTAAAGTGAATTTGTTCACCTGAAATTGCCGGGATCTTAGGTACTCCAGGCTACTGGAAAGACATCCTATTATTAATCCTGGATTAATGAAGAGAACAGACTTAGGGCATGATCCAGAGCCCATTGTAGTCAATGGGAGACTTTTTCCATTGACTTCATCGGGGTTTGGATCAGGCCTTTACTACCTAAAATGAATAAACTCCCATCAAAATCTGCTATAAACAAGTGGCATCCTTTCCTGAGATCTTAGAAGATACCGAAGACAAAAATACTCATACTTCACCCATGAGTACGGCTCTGTGTGTGGATCACTGCTCATGGGGAGCACCCAGTGTATCTTAAAAGCAAAGAAAACCCTTAAAAGTCCAAGCATTCCTTGTCACATTCAGAGTATTTGGTCTCGAAAGTAAGGATTTATGTTCATAAAATAAATTGTTAAATTATGAGAAACAAAGCTGATACTTTTCTGGGTATTTATTAGTTTCCAAGGGAAAGGGGATTATTTAAGTTTAAAACCTCCCAGAACTATAGTATGTGAATTCTTGATTCAAAAGTTAAAAGCAATGATGTCAACAGAGTGACATTTTTGTGACTTTCTGTCACAAAAACTGTAAGGATAGTACTAACACAAAATCATCAATTTGTCTATAAAGAGTGATGATTTTCAAGTTTTTATAAAGAGATGTCAATATGGTACAAAATTGAAAACGACTAAAGGATTTAAAAATAATAAATAGAAGGGATTTGCAAAGTTCTTGTTTAGTAGTTGTTGTTGTGGGTTTTTTTAAAAAAAATTTTAAATCTCCCCTAACTCTTGAACCTGTGTGCTTTCCAAATAAAATGTTCTAATTAAGTCATATAAATGTCAGAAATCCTGAATTCCTGAGAATACAGGCAAAGCAATGGCTTCAGGGCATTTGGTTTCATAGTCTTGATTAGTTGCAAGATATCGGACTAGGACAGCTGCAAGACTATCTCTAAGTATGAGATGCTCAAAATTTCCTTTACAGATATCACTTTTTTAGCAGAAATCTTGTCATGCTACTGCCGTTTTATATACTGATTTGATGAATTATGTCCCAAAATTACCTCTATCTTTATAACCATTATGAAAGAAACAAATATGACAACTAAAAAATACATGTATATATATGAGCACATAATTTGCTTTCGCCTCCATCCTCAGGATACAAACTGAGAACCTTAAAATATTATGATTAGGACCAACCAAAATCTAGAGGTTCAACAGTGAAGTGGTTGATACAGCCTTTGGACTTCCAGAAATCCTTATTGTAGCAGTAGAGAGGACTTGGACACTGCCAAGTGTAATTTTCACAACTTTAAAGCAAGTGATTTTGAAAGGGCAGGAAAAGGAGCTTGAAAAATTTTTGGCCGATGTTCAAGGACATCTTAAATTCAGACACCCTTGACACATTCTTCTCCTTTTCTTCCTATGTGAAGGTGCTCATATTTTCCATTCCTTGCCAAATGCCTGAAGTGATTGCTGCCTTGGACCTGTAGAAAACTCTGTCAAAAACTGACTTTTTTAAACAGAGTATTTTGTTCCTCATTTCTGTGGGATAAAGACATGCATGGAGAAAAAGAAAATTTTTGTTTTATGCGGCACTTTTGAAAGAGTTATTTATAAGGTTTAGTTAAAATATTTTTTTGTCAAAACTAATAAATAAATAATATGGGACAGATTATTGGTGCTTCTGAGGTAATTATGTCTTTTACAGTAATTCCATAAAGACAGAATTTCCTGGATGACTAAATGAGAACTTAAATGGAAATGGACCTGCTAGAAAAATCTTTTTGGGCGATATAATGATACAGTGAAATGCCTCAAGAATTCTTGCTTTTATATTTAATCCAAATTTATTTTCCCATTAGAAATGAAATGCATTAATCTTGTTGGTTTACACGAATTTTGGGGAAGCTTTAAGATCAAAGCATTTCTTGTAATTGGGATCATTATTTTACCCTATAATTTGTTTTCTTATAAAAAGTTCAACATCATATTAGGTGATTCTTGTCAGTGTTCAGATCTCCCTTGATTGATGTGATCCTATTTGACCTCATTTTTGCACTTTAAAATGCCATATAGGTAAAAAATTCTTTTTGGACACTGGAAAGGTTCACCATCACATTTTCTAAAGTTATAGATTGTAGAAGTCATATTGATATGACTGTAGATTATAATGCAATTAAACTGTAAATCTGTAAATCTCTGAATGTAAATGATAGATACGGTCTTGAGGTTGACTTTGGGCTACTGGTTTTTGAAATTTGCTCTTGTATAATTTCTTAATAAATGTTAAACTTGTTCTTTAATATAGTCTCTTAATTTTATTATTTTCCTATTGCTAGTTCTTAGACTTGAGTAATAACACTGATTAAAACTGTTAATAGATTGTCCTCTGTAATTAATGTTTTCCTAACTTGCAAGAGAATATTTATAATATGCCTCTTTATATTCTTGAAAAAATTCTATGATAACACTGCCAAAATATTTTGCAATTGTTTTCCTTTAAGCTCTGTAAATTATTTCTGTCATTTATGTTAATATATTCTAGTTCAGTAAAAATAAGCTAACAAACTGTGAAGGGCACAAATTATTAACCTCTCAACAGCTTTGTCAAGAAAAGTCATGAGAAAAGTATGAATGAGGATTTGGAGGATCAGTTCTGTGAGTGAATGGTGTTATAAAATGAGGACTTTATGGATGATGAGTTACATCTTCAGCTTGAAAAAGAACCTGCATGTTTTTTACAGAGTATGTTAATTCAAAGTGACCAAATTACAGGGCTGTCGCTAAACTTCCTTTTCTACCTAAGACAAATCCCCTTTTTTCCTTTACTTCTGGTTTGCTTTGGAGTTTTTTAAAGAATACAGAAACATGAAATACAAGAATTCATTCAAGTATGTCACTGTGGTGTGGCAAATTGCATATTGTCCTGGTTCAGACAGTGTTCTGCAGAACATTTATGTGTTACTTCTAGAAATTTGCACTATTTACAGACCACCTAAGAGCTTCTCTCTTTTAAGAATCTTTGAAGTGATGTTAGCTCTGTAGTTATCTATGAAATTATCACTGTTTCAAATATGTCTGGAATACCTTATTGCTAGTTTCAATTTTCAAAATAAGGTGTATGGATTAGCTGAGAATAGAGGGAAATGGTTGAGCATTAGAAAACCATGCTGATGGACAAGGTGGCATTGAAAATTAACTGAAAATTATAGGAAACTGTTGCGTTTTTTTAAATTTTTTATAGGTTTGTCACATTGATTAAGGTTTATTTACCACAGAAAGTCAAAAGCACAGGAAAAAAGTTCCTCTCATTTGCAAAACAAGAACAAATGGATTCTGATATGAAAATTAGTTACTTAAGTAACTATCACATACAGGGATGTTGAACGAATCATTGTTGGCAAATGGTTTTGATTTTTTTATACATCGTATAATGGTTGAAGTAAGGGTATAAATCAATCCATTCATGTGTTGTGACATCTTTTATAAATATTAGAAAGAGATAATTTTGATTTTGTACAGAAGCAGTATATGTTAGAAGAAAAAGCTTATCAAGACCTCTTAACATGACAATTTATACCCAGAAACAGAAAAATTATTTGATTCACAGTTGAGAGTCTCAAATTGATTTGTCCTTGGAAATCAGTTTCATTGCTCAAAGCTGATGTATTTCAGAGTACAAGTAGTATGCAGGAAATCCTGTGTCTTGAGAATTTGAAAGATCAACTCTCAATTGCCATACTCATCTCCACAAGAGAAAAATACTGCTCCTGAACTGAGACATGGAAGTGTGCTACACACAGTCACATAGACACTCAAATAACAGCTTCACACACAGTCAATACATTTGCTATTCACTGTTTTGATGGCTCAGTTTCAGTATTTTTGGCATATCTTATTTCTGAGAGATGTTTTTGAAAAAAAATAATCCATGAATTATAAAAACAGCAAATAGACATATGACTGGCACATGTTTAGGAATAAGGTTTAGGAAAACTACTTCAGTTTCTATAGATTATGGTCTGAGAAGAACAGCTGTGTCTGAGAAACACAGGCTCCAAGATGGTCTGCAGATGCTGATTGTTCAGCCTTGAAACCTGCATTATTCAGGTCAGCACTACAGTGGATCAACCACTCTACTTTGATAGCTACACACTGGGATGTTCCAACAGTTTCATTGTGTATAAAAACTGCATTTTTTTTTGTGCTTTCAGTGGGCCTCTCCTGTTATTTCTCTAGCTATTGAAATTTTCAAAATGAACTATCTTAATTTTTGTTTTCTTCATTATCCTTAATAACTGGTTATCACTAATAAACTTTAAAGATGAATTTCTGTATTGTTTTCAACTCACACAAGTTACCAAGGGAAGCTGACAATTGTGAATGTCATGCAAATGTGGTGTTGAAGAAGACAATTACTACAATTGTCAATTTAAATGTATCTTTTTTTGTTATTCACTTAATC
Organism: Cyanistes caeruleus; assembly: GCF_971803275.1. NCBI lineage: Eukaryota > Metazoa > Chordata > Aves > Passeriformes > Paridae > Cyanistes > Cyanistes caeruleus. The sequence goes on along the minus strand of NC_141701.1, from coordinate 57,517,388 downwards.
TCTCAGATGAAGACTGAATAATTATTGATTAATTTTCAATAGAGAATAACCTGCCCATACATTCTTTAGGGTATATTAGCTTGGAAAGAAAGATGATGAAGGTCAATTTAAGTTTTGATGGACAGATTAGAACATTTTCATTTTGGTCTCTACAGCATGAAAATTCTAACCACCAAATTTCTAAGGGCCAGAAAAGAGAAAGGATTTGCATTACTAGAATTATTTTGAATCCACTTCTACATATCACACACTGAAATCACAGAACATAGTTTTTAAGGAGATCTGACAGGTGAGTTGTCAATCATCTTTTACTTTATATCCTTCATAATCTTATCAGGTAAAAAGAAGGCAAAATTTTCAACACAGTTTCTTTATCTTTTCAGATACTCATCTCAGTCTGCATGTTCTCTTTAAATTTCCTTTGTGAAGTTTATGGCACTCTCTCTTCCAGACTTCTCATTTATTTATTTTCCAGGACTGGCCCAGAGGAAAAACATGAAGATGAATTTGATTTCGCATAATAATTGTCAGTGCACTAACATATAGTATAGGTGTTTCTGTTTTTGGAGGAGATAAATTGCATCCTTTTGCCCTGTGGAAATACTGAAAGTATTGTAAGCTTTCATGGCACCAGATGGTTTCTAATTAGTAATACCATTGTCTGGAAGATTGTTTTTAGTCACTGACAAACTCACGTTATATTTGCATTTAAATGGCTCTCAGATGTACCCAGCAGTTTCTCAATATACTGTCAGTAGGGACACAACTCCAATTCTATAAGCAGCTACTGGCCAGATGTCTGTGCATAAATTGAATGTACTGTGGCTCTAGTGATGTCTAGTAAACTTTTACTTCATTCATCAGAACAGGGCTTTGCCCCCTCCCCTGATTAACAAACCTCTATCTTTAACATGACAACCTCTTACGTCTTTTACACTATAATTTGCCATGGGCCAATGCAGTCTTCCCTAATGAAGTGAATTACTTCCAAGTACTACAGGTGCTGTGCCTAAAAATCTACTTAAAACAAAGAAAAAAATCCAATTTTTTTGTAAAGCTTTCATCACAGTACTGCCAAAGCAGAGTTGTTATTGCATTTCATCTAAAGTTGGCTGAACTATGGATCAAAAATAAATTCTAATCAGTGCAGATTGACTTCTTAAACTAGATTGCACAAAACGGCACTTTACTTTAAAGGTATTTGTGTTGCTGAGAAACCTGTGCAGGCAAAAAATTTGTTTGGAGGATATTTGTAATGTAGAAGAAAGAGTTATACTAAACATTAGTTAACAACTGTATTCTCCTCAAACTTGTACATTGCTGATCACTGACTTATGGAAAACTTTCTTTGAATATTGTTTCAAGGTTTATGGTCTGAATTTGACTATTCTGAGGTTAGAAATTTTTTTTTCTGATTCCTATGATTTAATGAACATGATAGTGTGTTTACATGACTTTATGATATTCATAAAAAAACAATGCTTAAAACTGTTCTAGATATAGAAGTTTAAATTGTTTACAAATTTTCTGTAAGAGTTCTTTAAATATTTAATTTTATCATTAAAATTCATAAAAATGAGAAAAATATTAAGTCTTTTTAGTTCCATTATCCCAGATAATGGCATGTCCTATCAATTTCTGATAGCTCTTTTAATTTCTGTTTCAGTCACTGGCCATGTATCTGTCTGTCTGTTTATAGCTGGCTTACATATTGTTGCTGTTGAATAACAATTGTCAGCAAACAGCAGGGTCGTATTATCATCACCTCAAATGCAATGGCAAGATGTACTGTGAACAGTTTTCATGAACTGCAGAGGAGGTGAGCATGTTCTGATATTAAAGGAATTGTAAGATGAATAATTAATTATCTGCATATATTTGATTGTTATATTATAAACTTTCTTAGTTTAGGCTTTTAGCCCACAGAATGGGGAGTTTTTCTGGGACACAATCTCAGTCTTGCTGAAGTCAATGTTAAAAGCCTCACAAAACTCAGATTTCATCCTAGGTACCTTCATTCACTGCAGATGGAAAGGTAAAAGTGACAGCTCTCCTATATTGCTCTGCTTGTTTTGAGGGTAGGGGTTTGAAATTAGCCAAATGTGAATTCAGACAGCTGAACAGGACTTTTTTTATGAGTGTAGGAGAATGAATCATATTCTGGATCAGAAAAAACAGCTACCAGAATTTCCACCATGTGCATCTTTAAAAGAAATGCATACTTTGCAGAGCCACATTATTGTTGTAGGGTTGGTGGCAGTAGTCCTACAGCTGTCAGCCACATGACAAAGGATGGATGCCCTATAGCAGCTGACAGTGATGGGAATTTTTTCTCTAACTTCAGTGTGATTTTGGAACAAAATACTGGTCCTACCTACAGTTCATCTATATCTGGTTTTGTTCAGTTCCCCTTGCAGCCTGCAGGAAGGTATAGCCTTCTCTAGAGAGTGATTCATTCCATGCAAGGTGAGGGTGAAGATGTGGAGGGTGATTCACCTAAACTTTTTCCTTCCATCCACTTGGAGAACAAAGAAAAACCTGACTAATAAAGACAAGTCAAATAAACAAATCTCTAATGAATTGCTTAATCAGGATCTTCAAAACATCATGCTATCTAAAAACCTTGACACATCTAAATATAACAGACAAAAATAAGTTTAAGCTTAGTTTCAAGGCTAACCTTCAAATTTTCGTCAAATTTTCCAGATGAACAGGAGAGAACGATGAAAACAGTTTTACTTGTTAAGGCTTGGCTCCTATGTAAGGTGCTTCCCACAGTGCAGTCTGTTTCTCTTCCAGTAACATTTTTAAAACCATCTGTATAAACAGGAGCTGTCAAGGGCAAAACTCCACCGGTGTCTACCAGACAAGCTGGGCAGGCATATGCTCTATAATGCTGGAGGGATCTAAATGCAAGCATTATCCCTCCTGCTTTCTGTGAAGCCAACAGGCCTCAGAATACACATAAAATCATGGTTTACTTAACATGCCAGTGTAACTTGTGTGGTTCTAATTTAAAAAAATAAAAATTTTGTCAGTACTGTGATGGCTGCCTTTAGGGACATACACTTCTATAGCAATGCTGCAGTAGAAAATATTGGTAATTGATCTGACTAAAGGCTACACCTAGCTTCCAGTGCTGTTGCAAAGAACCTGCCCCAGGAAAGGAGAAGATATTCTTGTATGTAAGGATGTTATGATGAGTAAATAGAGAAAAGAAAAGCTACTGTAGACACCAGATCCAGGTCCTGCATCAGGAAAATAACCCTGTCCAGTTAAATTCAACATACGCCTTTCATCTGCAGACAGCCCTGGCAGGGCTTGGTGCAGGGCTCAGAGGCATTTTGGTGAGTGGAGCAGCTCTGTTCTTTGGAACTCACAGCAAAGAGCATTCATAGGGTTTTTCCTGCTGGAAGAGAACCAAAATTAAACAATCTTTCCACAAGTTAGACTTGTGTCCTGATGAGGGGTATTTTCATTTGCATTCTCTCCAAGGTCAAGTGTGAAGAAGTGTTTGGAAGGTAATGCACCTAAACTATTTCCTTCTGTCCACATGGAGGAGAATGAAAAATATTACTAATATAGACAAGTCAAATAATTAGATCTCTAATAAGTCTTCTAAAGGGGATGTTCTGTAAATATTTAAAGGGACATTTGCCTCTGTACTTTTTGACCATAAAAAAAAATCTATTTCCTCTAGATTATTGCTACTGGTAACATCAGACCAATTAAATTAGAAGTTACATGAATTCATCAGTCATAAGACAACATGCCAGTTAGGCATAAAATTTCAGATTTTGAGAACCATAAAACATATTTGGGGAAAAAAACCCCAAACTTCTGAAAAATCTTTACCAAAATTAAGTCTAGAATCTGAGTTGCATGGACAAGAACTGAAATTTCCCGTTTTGGAGGAGTTTAGTTGTTTAGCTGTGTTTTTGTTGTTTCCTGCCTGCTTGATTTGTTTACTTTCCCAGACGGCTGGTCCATTCCACACTCTCTGAGACATTCATCTATAAATTTTCAGAGTTTTAGCATTTAACTGGTCAAGAACAGCAACACACTGAATGCTAACAGAACCTTCACTGAATTTTTAGCACAACAATAATTATCTTAAGCCTAGAAATAAAAAATTAATTAGTATTTAAAGCTTAAAGTAAATTTAAAAAAAATAATGGAAAAGAATGGTTGTTATCTCAGCTTTAAGCGCAAACTTTATTAATGACAGACAAAATAAGGGCTAAGGCTCATGTCTTCCTCACTACAGAAGTCCACAAACATCTGTTTTGATATCATTATATATATTTCTTTCTCATACGGAAAACAATATTGCAGAATATATTTCTAGATCTTTAATTAAATGGACCAATACATGTCAAATATTTTTGAGGTGTCATATGTTTTTAAAATAACCTGACTCTGGCTGCACAGATTTATAGATCCCTAAGGTAGTTTGTGGTTATTATTTACCTCTGATCCAAAGCAGAATGTGTAAGGGTCTGCAAATCCTGGGTAACTAACTCAGTAGAGAGCTGTTGGACTTGATGCTTAAAAACAGAAAAAAAGACAATCCATGGCACTACTTGGATTCAATATTGAATTAAATCAAGGGAATGCAACATGCTCTGTACTCCTGAATATGAGTATGGGAGCAGTGTCAAAATCACTATGTACAAAATAGCTGCAACAGGTATTTTGTTATTTTAAATCAAATTAAGCAGTGTTATCAGTGGAATCTATTAATTTCAATTTAATTATGTAAGCCTACCTGAACTTGTTTTTGTCACTATACACACACACACACACACACACACACACACACACACACATATATATAAAATATATATATATATATATATATATATATATATATATATATATTTTTTACTTATCAGTCAATTCCTTCTAAATTTTGGGAATTTCTGTTAACCTGTGCAGCACTATCACATTTTCTCTATAATGAAGAAAGAACTATGTCTCTATATGAAATATAAAAGTTGTGTAAATTAACCAACAAGCAAACCACAGTCTAATCCATTTATTCATTCAAGCACCATTGCCTTCTGGGCTTGTTTTACATCAGAAGTAATTTCTACTGTCTTAGATGATTAAAATAATAAAATTTTTTTGCTTTATATCATTGTTCAATGAATCCAAAGTCTCTTTTAAAGCTGAAGGATGATTTAATTTGCTTTAAGGAATCACTTCCCAGAAGAATTTAATATGTATATGTGTGCATGCATATTTAAGCTGGTTTGTTAAAGAATTTCTCTGTTGCCTCTGTCTTAGCTACTGCTTTAGTGAGATACATGTTTGGGTACTGCACTGTAGCCAGGAGAGAAGCCCAACAAAACATTGTGCATATCTGATAATTGTGGATTTATGGAAAGCTCTCTCAGTATGATTTTATGAAAAGCTCTCTCAATATGATTTTTAAAACCTTATTAAACAAATGAACACTCACTTGCACTCAGTAAATTCCATCTGTGTACTAGTGAAATTTAAAATTGTCCAATTTAAAATTGTTATCTGGTAAAGAAGTGGGTTTAGATCTGAAAAACTGAGCAGAATTTTTGTCATGTAAAGCAACAGTTCCTGAAAAGAATCTATATACCTGAATTTAAACATGGAATCAGAGTGATGTTAAAAGAATTCTGAGCAAGTTGCTTTCCTTTAAAATTAGTTTTTCATTTTCCTTTTGATACAATGTGATCATCTACAGTAATAAAATCCTGAAAAGGGCTAATAGAGTATGGTCACAGTCATTACTGATTACAAGATTTAAGGGACATTTGAGCATCAGTATGTCCCCTGCTGTTAATTGTCTAAAGCTATTGTCTTATCATAGCCTGTCCATGGATATGGAGCTGTAAAATGCAATACTGAACTGTGTTATTGAAAACCATTTTATTACTTGTCTCGTTATGCCTCCTACTGAGGACATAAAGTTAGTCCTTGCCATCTGAAAATAATTTTATTAGTGGTGGAGCTGCCAAGAATGTTACAGGTCTCCCTGGAATTCTGTCAAAGAAATGTCAATTTGAACAACACTGTGGAAGTTGAAAGCTTTATAAAAATAAGGCAAAGCTGGAAAAAGCACACGCCACATGAAAAGGAAAAACTGAAGTTTCAAAAACAGTTCTCTTGAGATAAATATCTTCATATGTGCAAATTTACAGTTTAGGTTCAGCAGTCAAAATGCAGGGTATGTGTAAGTTAGATGAAATCAGATAAATTTGTATGCACTACACTTTCACAAACCTCCTAACACCCTGCTCCCAGAGGAATAAATTCAAGCGCCACACATCAATCTACTACTACCACCATTGTCCTAATTTATCAGTTTATACCCATACTTTCAAAGACGTTTAAATTAACAACAAAAGCAAATTTTATGAAGGGAAATATAAAGGGAATCAAAAGAACCAGATCAGACTACACAGATTCCAGATTCTGTCTTGTCACTTGTTTCTGACAATTTTGATAGTAATTTTGTGCTAAATTAACCCAATCAGATAGCTTACACTTATTATTGACCAATGTTCAGCATAGGTGCAGAGAATTAATTGGGTCAGAAGTTAGTATAGCTCTATTTAACTATAATATAATTCATCATGGGTCAGTAATACACAAGGACACTGAATTAAAACCTGTGATGATTTATTAATTGCATCTTTTTAATGAAATCTGAAAACTCTTTAAAAAGTAAATGACATTAATTAAGTGCTCTTTTTTATGTTCTATTATTTCAGGCTAATGAAGATAAAAAGAATCTAGTTGACGTTCTAGATGGATCAACAAAACTAGCAAAAGTTCCTCACCAAAAGGCCAACTACTAATAGAAAATATTTAAAGGATTTCAGAGATTTGTTCTCTGCCAAGAAACACTTTTGTCTGTTTTCTTGAACCAATCAGGATGAGAAAGAACATTTCACAGATATTAAAAGCAATAAAATACCATCTAGCAGAGGGGAAATGGCTATTATTAATGGCAATAGCATAAATAAAATTCCTAAATAATAATCTTGATCATCCAAAGAGTTGAAAATGCTTATTAGATAGAGGGTGTATAATATTCAGTTTGAAAATGAAGAAGTTGCAATAAGGATTCATACCTTTGTGATTCAATATTCAAAAGCAGCTGTTATGTTCATTGGCTGGGCTGTTATTCACGTGCCATGTCTTAGTACATAAACATTTGCAGAGCCAAGACCTGTGTTATAACTCACCTCATTGTAGTATCATATGGAGGCCAAAAAATGAAGAACTGAGTCCAAAATAAATGAATTTAGATTTTTCTGGAAAACTTTTTAAGGACATCTTCTGGACACCTTTTCTGGACATCTTCTAAGGAGATAGATACAGATAGATACAGATTGATAGATAGAATAGGTAGATAGAATAGGTAGGTCGGTAGGTAGATAGATAGATAGATAGATAGATAGATAGATAGATAGATAAATACAGATAAGGACACATGCATAATGACATTTTCATACCACTTCTCTTGTTGCTCTGTACAAGACAGAAATGAGCTTGCATTTGCCAGGCATGGGGTTCATTAAAAATCTTTTACTGCCTTATCTTTTGAGAACAGCTGGCTGATAAAAGTTGCATACTGAATTTATTGAGCTCATCCATATTTCAAAACATGTTTATATCTGTCAGTGAGAAGTTTTGATAACATCCCTCTTATATTTTACATCAACAGTATTAGCTACAATTCATGTTGTTCATTTGCTATTAAAAGTAACAGATGGTACACTAAACTGTTTTTTCTGCAACATGAAGCATCCACTCAGTTGACTTTAAAATGTGGTTTTCCCCTAAAAAGTGTCTTTCATAAAACTCACTTTTTGGAATTCACATTTATCACTTCTTGATGAGCCTTGGATGAAATAAACTCTTTTTTATAACTTCTATGCTGGATTTTGCAACTGCTTGCAAGTTTGGGTGGTTTGTAAGAATAAACCTAGGTTTAATGGTACCAGAACCCTTAAAGCAAAAAGGATTTGCAATGAGGATGTATGTACCAATTTTGTTCATATTTTATACAGTCAGGCACAGATTCTAGCTCATCCAGACCTACATCAGCTTTACCAAAAAAAGGCACACCAAAATAAAAATATGCAAACCAGAATATGACTAGATTTCCTCTTAGACCAGTTGCCTAAACGGTAGAAGTATTTTTGACAGCTTAATTGGGTCTACACCAGCCCACAGCTGGAATTGCTGTCACAGTGTCTGTCACTCCTCAGAAAGTACTGTGGGCTGCTGGTGTTGGCTTTGGAGGTAACTAACACTTAGGCAGATCACGTGTCCTTGACTAATCTGGCAGATGTGGTTTCCTTGTGCCAAGATATTACAGATTATTATGAAAAACTCTTGTTTCTCATTGCTACCTATGTCAGGACTATTTTCAAATATTTCTGTTTTGATTGGGCAATTTTGATTAATCTCTTACTGCAAAGTAGCAGGTGTTGCTGAGAGATGTTATTTTACAGCTCTTTCTGTTTTCCTAACTCCTTTTCTTGACTATCATGGTGGTACAGATGCATCTGGCATAAACTTAGCTGGTTTGTTTACACTCTAGAAAAACATTGAGATTACAGATAGCTGTAATACAGATAAAATAAAATTTGGTATATTTTGATTAGAAAATCAGTCAATGTTATAAAAGTTTGAGGACATAGATATTCAGTAGCCAATGGAAACCTTATTTTTATAAGAGCTTATCTCTCAGTTTTCTTCAACTTGAGCAAGAGGTATACTGAGGGAAGACTATTTATTGATATTTTTAACTTTATTTGTATTCTGACAAAGCAGCATTAAGAAATTCCTTACTTCTATGTGTTGGGATGCAACATTGCAGAATTTTTCATAGTTAGTTGTTTTCCTTAAAGATCCCAAATAAAAACGTAAGAGGGAGGGTTAAAAAGAATCCTGATTTATACTTAGGAAACACTGAAAAAGTCCTGAGGGATTTGGTGTTTTACAAAGGATAACAGAGACACCTAATGGCGAAGAAGAGGAACTTGTCTAAACACAATAATGAATAAAACACTCCTTTCTAACAAATTCGAGGTAACGTGAGTTCTGGCCCAACAAAATTTTCTTTTTGATATTCTAGTCTGGATGTAATATAAATGAATGCAGAAAGAACAGGAATTTATGCACTGGAAAATAGCTGGTGGTAGCTGTTCCCTGATTGTTCCTTTCATTCGAAGTTCTCAGCACCAAGCAATCAGTTCTAATTTTAAAATCCTTCTCTTGCCTTCTGTACAAATATCACTGCAATAGTGCTTGGTTAGTGGTGAGAGAAATATGTTTTTGATTTTTAGAAAAAGATAACACTACCAAATATAGTGTTTTACCAGAACTTCAGCTTCATTCAAAAGGATTGATACAAGTCAAGACAGTCAAAAGATGTGAAGGAACATGTTCTGACAGTTTTCTTAAAAACAAAAGTAAAAGGTTGAAAGGAAACCACGTATTTTCTCTATCTCCTTTGTAAAACTGTCATACAAATGTAGATAAACTGACAACTGAAAATCAGGTTTCTCGTGTCCATTAGGAGACAAAGATCAAATTCAAACAAGGACATCAGGTTCACACATCAAGCAAATAAAGACAGTACCTGAAACTCGACACAGTTGGAATACCTGCCTTGCTAAGGAAATGCTACTTGGATGGTATCAAGCACACCAAAATCACAGTGATACAATTGCGGTGAAATGTTGAAATGATGTGGTTTCTGGATACAGTAAAGAGAATAGAAATAGGCAGACTGTCTACAATTTTTATAAAAAGCCCTTGGAGTTATAGACTTGCATAAAATATGCTGGGTTTTTGCATTATAAAAGAAAGGACTGCATGGACAGTCTCCAATGTGTTTAAGTTATTAGGTTGCACAAGAGAAGAAAAACACATGGTTAGCTGCTGCTGCTTCCTCATCAGCCTTACAACTCCTCCTTCTTACAATGAACTTCAAGTCTACAGTTTGCTAAGATACATTAGAAAATTTATACAGTGGCATCAAGTCCTATCATGTTTATCACATGGAAACAGCTGAGCCAAGAGTCAATGAGTGCTTCAAATAAAAATTTGAACAGGACATATCACTGCTGAATATCACTGCCCTTGTCTGTATATAATGTATATGTTGTTAGAGTTAGAATATATATTAGTTTTGGTAATAAGTTGATGATATGGGGATAAGGGGTGGAATGTCCTGGGGTGACCTTATGATGCTTGTATACCCAGTTGCCTGGTTTATGTTACATATTAAGTTCTCACCTTTAAGACTGGCTCTGAGTGCGAAGGGGGGAAAGAAGAAGAGCACAGTTTGTGTTGAGGAAAAAACATCACTCCCCCACATCCTGCTCCTGGACTGTGGTGTCTGCAGCAAGGACAGACAGCGGGACAGAGCCCTCCTTTGCTTTTAGTTAGTTTTTAGCTAGCTGAGGCAGAGAAGTTCCCTGGACTTTTTTTTTTTTTCCCTTTTTTTTGGATCTGTTCAAACCTCCTCTGGACTGAACCAGCCAAACCCCAGGAGCTCAGGCCTGTGGCACACCGGGGGCTGGGCCTCGTCACTTTCCAGTGCCAGGGGGACTGATAAGAGACTGAGTGAGCTGAACAACCACACATGAGAAGGACTTTTTCTGGATTTGCCATCTCATTGAATAGCATTGGGGTTTATTCTTTAATATTATTCAATTTCTGTTAAATAAACGTTCTTTCCGCTTTTCTCCAAGGAAATCTTTTTTCCCAAACCAGGTGGGGGAGGGGGTTCCTGAATTTGTTTTTCTGGGGGGAACCCCCATTTGAAGGTTCTCTCCCAGATTTGCATGGACAGATCCTAAAACTTCATTGGTTTCAGGCACAATAACCTGTATGAAGTAAACAAGCCTAAACCCAGAGATGTCTATTGGCTCAATCCTAACCTCATCCCTAACTTTAATCACAGCCATGCCAGAACAACACAAAGCTGGCTGGCAGTGCAAATTCTTGCCTCAAATACATTCTAGTGTCCATCCTACAAAATTATATAGATATAAATTATCAGATGTCTGGAACAAAAAGATCAAAAAACCAAAACCTCTTTCTCATATAGAGCATGTGGTGGGAAAAGATTGAACTAGGCTGGGCTTATTGTATCTTGCCATGAAACTTAACAGGAGGTTTGATAGGTTTTGAGGGGGGAGATAAAATAGTTGGATTTCCCTGATGGATGTTCCAGAAAACTAATTTTGCATCTCTATTCCTTAGAAGTACATGCCTATAAAAACTTAAACACAACAAGGAATTCTCATGTCCAAAGATCCACAGGAGAGAGAGACTTATCAAGTGACGTGCATGGCATATAGTGCTCTATGTAAAAATATTTACATTAACTTTATTTTGTTCTAGATCTCTCATCTGGATAAAGAGTTACTTTTTCAGAGGTGTGCAAAAAATTTTTACATGTTTCATCTAAAAAAAATTCATGTTTTCTTTTGTATGTGTGGATTGTTATATTTTGCTTTTCATCTTCTCTATACTCAAAATTAAATTCAGTAGATAATTGCTGACATGATGGAAAAGAATCATTTTAAATACCTATTGTAACTACAGCTGAGATCTGCATTCAGTGTAAATAGTATAGCACCCCTGAAGAAAATGTGAAATAGAAAGTAAAATCAAATATGGCAAACAGCACATAAAATTTTCCTTACTAGATGATATAAAATAGACATATATATTCATGGGGGAAAATGAGAGAGGAAAGACCTGATGACAGATGATAGACATTAGCAAAGAATATTACCAACCTTGAAAGTCTTAGCTGACAGTTCTAGAACTCTCCCTCTCAACTTAATTGGCTCTAAAGACCACATACTGCATGAAGAGACTTTAAAATTCATGTTCTGAGGTAATTTCAAACCACTGCTGTAGTAAGCTTCAGAGTGGAACACGTGAAAACTTCCCAGAATAATATATATTGATGTAAATACAAAATGAATATTGCAGAGATTAAATTATATTGTAAATATTTAAATGAAAAGCAATTAATTTTTTTGATTTAGTTTTAATTAGAATAGGGGAATTTTTAGAAATATGATCATCCTTAAACTGTTCAATCAGTAGCTGAATTACTTTTCTAAATAAATAGACTGTTTTCTAGTTCTCCTTTGTCCTGAGGAGGAAGGCAACAAGATTAAAATCTCAGCCTTAAATTCTGTACTTTTAACCACCATGAAGGCTAACATAATCTGTGTAAATAAAATTTGGAGAGCTTATCTGGTGGCATAGAGGGTTTAGGGTAAATGAGGACATTCACATTCTATCATCTGATAAAGAAGAGGATGTTGTTTCTTTTCCACCATTAGAAATTATTCACAAAACATATTTCAGGTAGACCTGATCCATATGAAAGTAGTGCTGGCTTTGCCAGGACTTGTTCTATGCAACCTTGTTGGTGTCCTTTTATTGGGTGCCACTACTGGAAGAGGGAATGAAGACAAAACTGAGGAATACACCCACAGCCCTCAAAAGTGATAAATAATGAGGAGTGAAGTCAAAACCCTGAACTTTGAAAGAGCAAGCTTCCAGCTTTTTAAGGAGTTGATGAGTGAGATCCTCAGTGAAACTGCCCTTAAGGAGAAAGATCTGGCAGCTCTTTAAGGCCACTTTTCTTAGAGAAACAAGAACACTTTTCTCAGAGAACAAGGGTTCTATGTCCTGATGTGTAGGAAACAGAGCAAGGCAAGACTGAATGAAACTATCATGGCTGGGCAAGGATCTGCTCCTCAAACTGAGCAGTAAGAAATGCACAGACAGTGGAAGCGGAAAGAGGTGACCTGGGAAGAGTACAGGATTTTTTGAATATATAGGGATGCGGTTAGCCAAGCCAAGGCAAAGCTAGAGCAGGAATGAGCAAGTGACATGGAGAATTTTAAAAAAGGGATTCTATGAGTATACAGGTCAGAAAAGAAAGGCCAAAGACAATGTGCTCCCCTGAGAAACAAGAAGGGTAAGCTGGTGGCAACTGATAGGAATGCTGAAACACTCAGTGAGTTTTTTCCTCAATCTTCACTGGAGTCAGGCTTCCTACGTCTCTCAAGTCCCTGATCCTCTGCATGTGGGGGGAGTGAAGTCCCTACCACTATAACTTAATAGCAGGTTCAGGGACACCTGATGGTGTTAAACAGCCACACCCTATGAGACCTGGTGACACTGACAGTGGGATCAAGTGCATACCCAGAAAGTTTACAAACAACATGAAGCTGAGTGAGCAACAGAAGTAACACAACAGAAGGATGGGAAACCATCTGGGCACCTGGACAAGCTTAAGAAGTGGGTCCATGAGGTTTTCATGAAATTCAACAAGTTCAGGGTGCTGCACTGGGCTCATGGTCTTTCTTACTGAAAGAATTCCTGCAGAATCTGAAGAATTTGAGGGTTCTTTTGGATAAACAACTAGATATCAGCCAACTGTGTGCTCACAGACCAGCAGGCAAAGTACATCTGAGGCTGCATAGGAAAAGATGTGTACAGCAGGTCAAGAGAGGTGATTCTGTCCCTTTATTTAGCTGTCATGACACCCCACCTGGAGCAATCTGTCCAGCTCTGGGATCCCCAGAACATGAAAGATATGGACCTGTTAGAGAGGGTCCAGAGGAGACCATGAAAAAAATCAGAAGCATGAAGCACCTCTGGTATGAAGAAGCTGAGAAAGCAAGGGTTCTTAAGCGTGGAGAAGAATTTGGGGAGACCACAGAAAGGAGGGAGAGCGACTCTTTAGATAGGCAGATAGTGATAGGACAAGGGTGTCAGAGACTGGAAAACGTGATCTCTTGGATCATCTTGGAATGTGGTAGGGGGTGGGTCAGGCCTTGCTTGCTCTGCCCCCGATATCCCCCAGTGTTTGTCGGTCATAGCACAGTGGAGGCAGCCTCCCAGTGTTGCTTGACCCACCCCTAAGTGGCTGAGTCACTGGAAGGCCCAGGATGGGTCAGGATTTTAAGAAGGCTGACCAAGAGGCAAGCATGTTGTTCTTTCACCCTGCCTTCATCTTGGAGTTTTCTACCCATTATATCGCTGGAACTCAGGAGCTGGTAGCTATGTCTGTTTTTCTATATATTCCCTGTCTTTCAAGTTTTCTCTCCCTCTTCTAATTCTTTTTACATGTAACATTGTAACATTGAACCTTTAAAGGTTAATTTAAACCTTCAAAGGTTTATTTGTTGAATGGGTTAAGTCTGTGCTGTATGGTACTAAATCATCTGCCAAAGTTCTTTGATTTTCCATAATTTGCCAGTAAACTTTTGTGTGATTTTTAACTTTTGAGGATAATTGCTCAGTATTCCTCCTTTGCATCTACACAGGTTTAGCCCTGGATTTAAGTGATCGGGGTGTAACAAAGGGGCAATGGTATTAAACAAAGTGTAGGTTTAGATTAGATATTAGGAAGGAATTCTTTAATCCGAGCATGGTGAAGCACTGGAACGGTTTGCCCAGAGAAGCTGTGGATGTCACATGCCTAGAAGTGTTCAAGGCCAGGTTGGATGAGGTCCTGAGCAAACTGACCTAGTGAAGGGCATCCCTGCCCATGGCCCAGTGCTTGTAACTAGATGATATGTAAATCTTTTCTAACCAAACCCATTCTGATTAATCCTAAAACTATATCTTATTTTCTGACATATGTCTCATAAAATACTGTCCAAAAGGAATAAGATTAATGATGTGGAAGGAAAATATTTTTCTATGAATTCTTGCATTTTTTTAACAAACATGTTGTAATATATTGCTGAATTAGAAAAATCTTGATCAATGGGAGGCCTCAAGTACCTTTGAAGTTAACTCTCCTTGGAATAAGAATCTTTTCCATGTAACTTTCAAAGGTAATTTTCTGACCTATACTTTTTTCTGTGATATGAAATTTATTAAAATTAAATGGAAAATACTAATTACCAAAATAGATTCTAGAGCTTAGTGGAAGATGGTTATGTTAGAAGGATGATAAATTGGCAGTAGAAGCTTGATGCAGACAGCCTATGTGACCTTGCACAGGTGTAGTATGCCGGGTGTATGCCATGCACACACCAAAGCCACTCACTCTCCTCTGCAACTGGACAGGAGAGACAAAATATGATGAAGGGTTCATGAGCTGGGATAAGAACCTTGAGAGAGATTACTTATCAAATACTGTCACGAGAAAAACAGGCTCAAATTAGAGATATTAACTGAATTTATTGCTAACAAAACCAGAACAGTATAATGAAAAGTAAAATAAAACTTTAAAAACACCATTCCTCCATCCCTCCCTCCTTCCCAAGCTCTTTCTCCTCCCTCAGTGCTGCAGAGAGATGAGAATGGGGGTTGTGGTCAGTGATCACATATTTTTTCTCCTGCTGCTCAAGGAAAAGACTCATTCCCCTGCTTCACCACGAGGTTCCTCCCATGAGAGATAGTTCTCCTTGAATTTTCCCAGTGTGAGTCCATCTCACAAGCACCAGATCGACACAAATTGCTGCAAAGTGAGTCCATCCCACAGTCCTTCCATCAAACTGCTGCTGCAGGGGTCATTCTTCCATGGGGTGCAGTTCTTCAAGGACAGGCTGTTCCAGTAGGACCTTCTTTCTCCATGGACTTCCCATGGGTTCACAGCCTCCTCTCAGGCATCCACTTGCTCTGGTGTGGGTCTTCTCCATGGGCTGCAGGTGAATCTCTGTATCCCCATGGACTCCCATGGGCTTCAGGGACACAGCTACTTTGTCAAGGCCTTCACCACAGGCTGCAGAGGAATTCTAGCTCCAGTGCCAGGAGTTCCTCCTCTCCCTCCTTCTCTACATACCTTGATGTCTGCAGAGTTGTTTCTCTCGCGTGTTCTCACTCTTTTCTTCTCTGGCTGCAATTACAACTGTTCAATAACTTTATTTTCCTTCTTAAATATGTTATCAACAGAGGTGTTACTATAATTTCTAATTGGCCTAGCCTTGACCAGCAGCAGTTCCATCTTTGGAGCAGCTCCACTGGACATGAAGAAAGCTACTAGCAGCTCTTCACAGAAGTGCCCCCTGTCACCCTGCCAATGTGTGACTGTACAAACCCAATATAACAAGTTACCTTGCAGATCTTAATTTCAGTTTTTCTATACATGAAGTAGAGAGAGGCAATCTTCTCCTCTTCATAATGGTGATCATCAAGGACAATGATAGAAATTCTCAAGAGTATTGCCCCTCTCTACCTACCTACTTCTGAAATAAACAAACTGAGTCCAAAACATGGTGGATCCCCCACCACTGGATCTCTTCAATGCTCCCTTTCTTAAGAGAAAAGACATGATCTGAAGCATTTCTATGAAAACAGTTACAAGATTCTGTTGGCATTATGGAAAATACTTGTGTTTTTTCATTAGGAAATGATGATTAAGATAATTGTTTCCATGGAACATTTCCAATTCTTATTTGGCAGACAAAATGGCTGTTGGGGCAGCATTGAACAAACTGTAGCTCCCACATTTACTTTACAAATTTACAATACTTTACATCTGCTGCAAAGGATACGATTTTGAAAAATCGGTCATCTCTTCACCACTAGTTCATCTGCTGTCAGAGTAATGGCCGTGACATTCTCAATATTGTCAGCAGTAACGCTCCATTGACAAAAAGAAAAAAGAAAGAGGGCACACACAGCCCCAGGTCTGATAATATTTGCCTTATTGCCCTTCATAACATGACACGTGATATGTACAGTTCTGTGTGTTGCCCTTTCTGTGAACGAGTGCTTTGAGGGAGCTTACATAATCTTCTGCATGACTGGGTAGGCACCGGTAAAGCAGCTTCCTTGTTCCTACCTGTCAGTCAAACCAATCTGAAATTTGATTTAGATTAGCTCTGTCAGTGAAATTTTACTTTGCTATTGTAAAACATAAAAAAAACCCAAAGGAGCAACCACAATCAAAAAACAAAAAAACAAAAAAACAAAAAAAACCCCAAAAAAACTAACTAAAAGTTAAATCTTAATTCTATTATAACATTTCTTGTAGGATGAGACACACACCTAAGGAAGCAACTGCAAGTTTCATAGTCCTGGTGTCCTCCCTGTGGGTTCCATTTTAATTGTCTATGGTGTTTTTGTAAACTTTCAGCATCTTAAAACAAAGAAAATATATAAGTGTAGGCTGGTTTGGTGTTGTCTGATTTTTCAAATGCATAGGGACCGAAAAAAGGAATGTCTTCTTAATTGTTTTTTCACTTTGTACATCATGGTGGGTTGAAATCTAAGCAGCTGAATGTAGTTGTGTCTGCTTTCAGAATCGAGCAGTGTGTTTTCCCGGGGTTTGTAGATGATTTTGTCATCTCTGCAGAAATTGGTAACATACTGTTGGTGCTCCTTATGGCATCTCTGATAGCTGTCAAGCAGTAGGAGCCACACACCACCAGAGGGTGCCAATTGCTTCCATAAGCAGGAAAATAAACTTGTCAGGTAATCTCTGGAATAAATTTGACAGGTACATTATTTACTGAGTGCATGTGTTCAGAAGGTTGTGTTGAGCATTATGCTGACCATCAAAAGCCTCCCTGTGACCCCTGTCATTAGCATAAAGCCATGAAGCATGCAGCTCTGTGATCAGGGGCAGTGTAGCGAATGCCTCTGGGTGCAATTACAGAGACAAGATGCATGACTTGATTGACTGCCTACCAGAGCTATTTTAAAACACATGTTGCTCCACAGCCAGGAAATCTGCAGGAAAACAGGTGAGTAACAAGGGGTGAGGACTCAAGGATGTGTTAGGAGAGATTTACTTGCAGAGCAGGCAGCAAACAGGGTAGAATTTTAACAGATATGTGGAAAATATGGTCATTTTTATATGCACTGATCTTTATATGCATGGATGAAATTTACGAGTGTGATGGCACAGGTCTCCTTAAAGAACAATAAACTTGGTAAGGATCTTCCCTAGCCCTTTCCTCTCTGCTACTGTTACTTCTTTATCCCTTCTGCAAATGTTCCCGTTACAAACAGCTTTAGTGCTTCTCAGAACCCCAAGGAATCCACTAGTAAGAAAAAGGAAGTCAGACAGGATTATGGGTAATCATGATGAAAGAACAATTATGAATTATGAACATTTTAAAGTGAGAGCAATCAGAGTTCTACAATATTAAACCAGCCTATATTCCAGCAATTTGGACCTTTGTTTTGTTTACACAAAGACTCTGGGCAGAACAAATATGCAATACTCGAGCAGAGTTAAAAACTGAGTGGTGATTCTATTTTGTTTCTTTTTCCCCTCTTTTCTGAGGGGGAAGTGGGGTAGGGAGGATGTCGGTGATTGATTGTGGTTGGCTGCCAGATGTCCACCTAGCTTCTCTCTTCCTCTTCACCTGCTCAACAAGACAGATAGAAAATAGGGTGAAAAAGTTCATGGGTTGACATAAAGAACAGTAATGCTTATTGATTAATGTCACTGGTAAAACTGACTCACCTTGAGGAAGATGAATTTAATTTATTTCCAATTAAGAATAGAATAGGATAATGAGAAATTAAGACAAAAACTAAAACACCTTCCTCCCATCTCCTCGCTGCCAGCATCAACTTCACTCCTTCACTCTTTACTCCAAAATTCCTCCCCCACAGTGGTGCAGGGCGATGGGAAATGGGGTTACAGTTAATCCATGACAGCTCCTCTCTTCTGCTCCTTCCTCCTCATGCTCTTCCTCTGCTTCAACAGGGGTCTTTCCACTGGCTGCATCTTCCTTCAGGGCATGTACATCAGCTCCAGTGTGGCATCCTCCCCAGTGAGAATATCTGCTTCATCATGGTCCTCTCTGGGGGTTGCAGAGAAATCTCTGCTCCAGTGCCTGGAGCAAACCTCTCTCCCGCCTTCTTCTCTCACCTTGGTATTTGCAGGACTGTTTCTCACACATTTTTCTCACTCCTCTCTCTCAACTGCTTGCAGCATTATTTACCCTTTCTTAAATGCACGTTCTCGGAGGCACCCCACCCAAGGCTGAGGTGTTTGGCTGTGTCTGGAAGTGGGTGGGTTGGAACAGATTGTGTTCATCGTGGGAGGCCACCCCTGGCAGCCCTCCCCAGCCAGGCCGGTGCCTGGCTGCACCCAGTACAAGGGCTTAGGGATAAAATACAGCATTTAAGATGAAGGAGGAAATGGAGAAAAGTCTGAAGGAGGACAGGGCATCTATTGAGTTAACCAAGAGGTTTCATGGCTGAAAGAGGGAGCTGCAGGCTGTACACTTGGGTCCAGCAGGACACCAGGCAGGTTGTGCTGCAGACACAGCTCTGGGAGAGTTTGCTAAAGGAGAGAGGGTTGCCCAACAAAGGAAAACATTTTATAGGCAGATTAATGAATAATAAACTTATTATTTAATTTTCTCTGAGGGATTCTTTTCCTAAAAGAAATATCATAATCAGCCCAGGAGGAAGATAAAGCAAGAACAAGTAGAAATTAATTTAAATCAAAGCTTCACAGTGTCCTGTGGCATCCTGTCCTTGCAGAAATTTACTAGTTAGTTTTACAGTTTCACCATGAGATACTTTAGTGTTTTACCTGAAAGCGCATAAATTAATTTATGTGCCCACTCACATCCCATGCCAAGCCACTGTCTGACCCAAGACAATGTTATTGGCTTCTCCACTTTCCAGCAATTTAGTTTCTTCCTAGACAACAATGATAAATCAATTAATTGTCTAGTGATTTAGTTTTAGAGAGGTTAAGAGCTGCAGGAAGCCAAATGTGTCTGTGATAAGTAGGAAAAGTCATTCTTAGCTACTGGGATTGTTAGTGAGTAGCTTTGACAGTAACCAAAACACAGCAGGGAATCATGTTCACTGTTGCCCACTACAGTGAACCTTCTAAGGCATCACGATTTTAACTGTGAAATTTTCCCTATTTTAAATGTGGTAGGACATTTGGATTAAATGACATGGATTAAAGCTAAGGCACGGTCCTCTGTTGAATCTAGGTCAGAACAAGTATTGGAAGGTGCTTGCCATAACTAATGTGTTTGTGCCACGTTCCCCTCTGCCTCCAGCTCAGCAAAAGGTGTCGGGTGCTCCCGTGCGGCTGCTTCTGCTCAGAGCTGACCAAGCAGACAGAGGAAATACATTAGAAAATAATTGTCTGTATGTGGGTAAATGTTAACTCTTATGCCTCTCCAAAGCGTTGTAAGTGCCCATTAGTGAGGAAGTCAAGGAGTCAGTTTTTCACTGCTCTTGTTGTGTGGCAGACTGTGTAATGTGACCCATCCCTCATTTTCTCCTAAGTCCCTATCAGATCTGGAGTTCATGTAGTTGGGAATGTTATCAGGAAAGATATAGGAGATCTGCAAAAGTGGCTCACTTGACTGTCCTAAACTTTCATATTCACTAGGTACGGGATTTCATAATCTGGACAATTTACAACTAAAATGGTGACTGTTTTTATATAAGTTTCACTCTGTTTCTTTTATACACTAAAATTATTAATTTTCAGCTGTTCTTTATTGTCTTTGGTACGATGTAAATTTGTTTAGGCTACTAGGAATGTGACAGAATGAATCAGACAGATTTTGGCAGAAAATTGCCTCTCTGGCTTTGCATGGCATTCCTGAGGCACTGAGTGTAGGTTCATTCACATCACACAAAGCCCTGTCTTTGAGGCAAGGAGGTCACATGAGAGACCTGAGGGAAATTCCAAAATTATCTTTGATGTCAGTGGGGTATATAGGAGTTCATGAAGATCTTTTGGGGGATGGAAAGTGATTTTAAGTATATCACCCATGACTTCTGACCTAACAAGACTGTTCAAAATGTTGTATGGAGGAGTTCAGACTGATTTCAAGAGATTGCCAGATCAGTCGTGGGTGGGATTACACATGGAAAAACATGCCATCCTCCAGTGTTAACAAAATTCCTTTGGTGTTTATGGAAAATAGGGATATTGGTGAATGGCAGTATCTGATCATTATTTGTTTGGGTTTTTTTTTCTATTTCTGATGCCATTTTAATATAAATAGTACAACTTAGTAGGCCATCAGGAGAGGTAAAATGTGTCTTTTTCCTCTTTATGCATATTTAGGTTGTGTTCATTCCTTAAATACTGTCAGGCAGAGCCACTTGAAAGTGAGATTGATCCTTGCCATCTGTGACTACTGATCCTGGTCAAATACAGAAGAGAAAGAAAACTGCAAGGAATGTAGGGAATAGCTAGAGGAACAGCACAATTGCTAGACTGCTGAGAGGACAAGGGAGATGTCAATTATGATGAAGAAGGAAGGGCTTCTAAAACCTCACTTTCTAAGCTGTGCAGAGTTTGCTGCAGCACAGAAGGTTACTGAGTGACTCAAACCAAGCCTGGAAGCAAGATACTCTTGCAAAGATATATGAGGCAATGGGTGAGTTGGGTATAAACCCTTTTATCCACATTGTGATTGCCTAAGTCACTTTGAATTTTTTCTGTTAAAATTTGCTATCTTGATTTATAGCCTAATAAATCTGTGCTTTCAAAACTTGTTCCTCATAGGGACCCCTCTATATACAATGATCTAGACACAAGAATTTCTGAGAGCTTTCACCAGCTCAGAAGTCCACCACAGGCTCTTAGGACAATTGCTGTTTATGATCTTTCCCTCTGTATCTCAACTTTGCCTGTGTCTTGTCTATGTAGCTTTCATAACAACTTCCTTCTTATCATTAAAATGGCCATAAAATTGCTCCTGATGATGTTACATATCAACTGTCAACTACTTTGTAAGATACATCCAGCTGATATAATGAACTACAAGTGAGATGTTTTTATCTACTTTTTTTCTAACGTAGCATTTGAAGCTTAATAACTGATATTTATGGCAAGTTGCAAAAAAAAAAATCCTAGTGCACTCGTACTTGGGTGTTTCAGTTATCTGTTGACTTGTCTAAAAGCTCAAGAAGACAGTGTTCTGTATGCAACTACATTTACTTCCTTGTGATTAAGATATTCCTTAAAAAATAAATAAAGTAAACTGAAGATCTGCAGTAATTCTGTTGTGCAAACCAGGAAAAAATTTCCAAGAACTTGAATCTATTGAGCTCAACTAAAAGTGACAAGTAGATAGAGACTATCATATTTAATTATTATTCCTCTCCATGTATTTAGGTAGTTCAGGAACAAAAATATTCATTTAAATTTACAGAATTACATCTATCTGAAGACACTTAATCAAAAATTTGCATGAAGAAAAAATAGGCACAAAGATTAAATGTTAAATGTCATTTTTTGCCAATTATTTTACTATTTTTTTCAAAGCAAAGCAATAAAATACAACCACAAAAATTGCAATTACATCTAGAAATAAGTTAGAAAGATTGTTTTGTATTTTTTTATATAAAAGTAACTGTAATTATCCAAAGGCCTTGATTTCAAAAAAGATAATATAAAGTTTCAAACTCCAGAGATGAATTTTAGGCCAAATGCAAAAAATGTAGCACAAAATGTAAATATATTTATGTAATGTGCTCATAAATGATTCAGTGTTTAGACACCAATCTAATTTTGTTTAAACTGTACCACTTTATTGTAGGCTACAAAATTTTGAAGTTTGAATTAAATTAATGGGCTACATAGATATAGCTTCTGGGTGAGTTCTGTTTTCTTAGTTTTGGTTTCTGTTATTTTTCATTGTGGGGGAAAGCTTAGCTTTTGGGGGAGGAAAAAGTAAAAAGGAATAGAGAAAGATCTTCCTGAATAAATCCCTGCTCCTGAATTTCTCTGTATGACAATCTATAGTTTTGATGGTAATTCCCCACTTAAAGCAGATGTTCTAGCATATCTCTTTGGTTTTTTTCATATACTTAGAATTTTTGGGGTAGAAGAGAGAGGGAATATTGGCCTTAAGCAAGTTACACTTGAGATCTTGACAGACTGGATCAATGGGCTGAGGACAACAGCATGAGGTTCAATAAGGTGAAGGTTTCTTTCCTGCACTTGCATCACAACCACCCCCTGCAGCACTGAGGCTGGGGCACGAATGACTGGAAAACTGCCCAGTGGAAAGGGACCTGGAGGTGCTGGTGACAGCCGGCTGAACATGATCCAGCAGTGAGCCCTGGTGGCCAACAAGGCCAAAGGCATCCTGGCCTGTATCAGGAATAGTGTGGCCAGTGGGAGCAGGGCAGTGATCGTGGCCCAGTACTCCACACCGGTACTGTGATAAATTCCGGACCCCTCACTTCAAAAAGAACACTGAAGTGGTGGAGCAAGTCCAGAGCTTTCACCAAAAGCTGGTGAAGAGTCTAGAAAGCAAGAATTAGAAGTAGCTGCTGAGGGAGTTGTGATTCTGAGAAACTAAACTTTTCAAAATACTGTCCAAAGAGATGTGGTAATAATGAAAATAAATGATGAATGTAGTAGTTCTATTGATGCAGTGGCTCTCTGTAAGTAAGTATGATCTGCTGCTTGTTTGCCTGTATACCAGTCTTAGGGCTGCCCAAGATTTTGAAGGGACACATTTTACAAATCTCCTCAATTGTACAGATATAACGTGCCAGATTGTCCCTGAGAGAAAATAGTTCCAAAACAAAGGAATCTAAATGCCTGGATGCATGTATTTCCTTGCGCAACAGAAAATTTCCACTTTCAGAAAGGGAAACTTTCTCATTTTTTCATAAAAAAATATGCTTCAATGAAAAGATATGGAAAGGTTTCCCATCCCCAGAAAAAAATGGACTTCAATAAACAAAAACAACTTCCAGGGACCAAACTCTCAAATTAGCAACGAAGAAACTCAGTATGAAACTTCCAACCATTTCTAAAATAGGTGCTGGGTTTTGTTTGTCTTGTGCTACATATAATATAAGTTATAAATTGGGTTCTGGTGTTGGGTTTGGGGTCTATTCTTGCTATAAAATTAAAGCCTCTAGATTCTTAAAATGGATTAAGATGTGAGCAAAATTAAGTGACCAACGTATGATCAAAAGAAAAATCCCAGTGAGATGCAGCATGAGTTACTAGATGTCACTGACTTTTTTATGCTTAGAAGGGAAAAGAAACAAAAAAACAAACTGATATAATGTTTAAGACAGAACAAACAGCCGGAGGACTAGCCAACAGAAAGATCATAACACATGGCAGATCATAAATAGCAGATTGTGAATGACATAATCTTGTGCATATGTGAGCCACCCTTAATGGCCATCTGGGTTAAAAGTTCCTG
Organism: Cyanistes caeruleus; assembly: GCF_971803275.1. NCBI lineage: Eukaryota > Metazoa > Chordata > Aves > Passeriformes > Paridae > Cyanistes > Cyanistes caeruleus. The sequence continues at coordinate 57,493,215 of NC_141701.1, read as the reverse complement.
TGCAGAGCTTTTTTTTGACCTTCAGCATGGTAGTAAAATTTCCAAAACTACATAGCCTTCAAGAAAAAGCCAATTATAGTAGGTTCTCTGAAAGTAGGCTGTCAGAATATGGACAATAAATTTTGAAGTGGGTAAGAACATAGTAGTAAGGGGCCCTGTGTGTCTACTTCTCCAGTCATGCACCACAGGAGAGTAAAGGTCAGGGTTATTGGGGGATGATTCTATTAGCTAATCATATTTGACTTTTTCTGCTTGATATGGTCGTATTCCCTTCATCTCTTTTCATAAATCCTGTCTGACATTGGGAAGGAAGAACTGATAATTTCTGAGCAACCAAATTAAGAGATACAGATATGTTTCTATACCGAACCAGAACTAATTCTGTGCATGATTTTCCAGCTATTAATAAAATCTAACAGAGGTGAGCCATAATGACTTTCATGCCTTAAAGAATGTACCAACATAAATATCTGGTGAGAATATATATATTCTGAAAAAAAAGAATGGTGGATAGGGGAGGGACACATCTGAGAGTCTTGTTTTGTGCAAAGGAATACTGCTGGAATGAGAGCAAACGGGTGTAATAGAACTCAGGAACCACTGGAGAACTGAGTTTGTAACCCCCAGTGAAAGTCATGCAAAATATAGTTAATTCTAACTAAATTTTAGATGAAGGAGGATACATTTATAGAAGTAAACCAACAGTGCCTTTAGCTCCCAGTTATGATTAGAAAACACCTGAAGTGTCCCTTAGTCTTACATATTGAAACTTGGTTTATTTATATTTTGTCTTTTCAATTGGTCTTCTATTTGGTATTATTGAGTTCTTAGCAGATGACTTCTGTTGAAGCGTCTTGACTCCCTTTTCAATTTTATTAGTTAATTAAAAATATTTTTTTTAAATGAATCACTATCATTCTCTTCTAAACTATATGGCATTTTGTGCCATAAAAAAATGTAATTTAGTGTTTGGTGATCCATTGGATATTCCTGTTGCTGTTTTCTTCAACATAAAGAAATGTATTTTCCCTTAATCTTGCTAATTTCCACTTTTTGAGTCTTAAGAGTACATATTTTCTATGTTTTGGAATATTACTTTTTTTTTTTTTTTCAATAAAAGGACATCACTTTTGGATTTGTAAGAAAATATTTTATTGCACTGTAGAATAAAATTCCTGCCTTCCTTTCACTGTAGAGCTGTCTCATGGCTCAGGAGTGGCTCTCTAATATTTCTGAAAACTATAACTGACCAGCTGTGGCCTGAACTCTGGAAGTTAGAGGAAAGTTTGTTATTTTTTTCGAAAGCATTTATGGTTTTTCTTTATTATTTTTTTTTTATTATTTAAAAGCCACCTTTTTTATTTTATTTTATTTTTTTAATTTGTAGAGTGTAGGTTTTTTTAATTCCATATATAAATTGGGTTTAATTCATTTTAAGGGCCTGCTTGCGTGAAATCATCTCAAGAAAAGGCTATGCTTCTCAAAAGTATTATTTTTGCTTTATGTACAGGTTGGAGAGAGCCTTTAAAACACATTTAATGGTCAAATGTCTGCCATTCTGCCATCATGCGAAAGTCAAAATTCTTAATATCTTGATGTGCAACTGCAAAACAGGGGTTGAAGAGAATGTTCTGTTACAGTATTCACCACAGTTGTTTTCTGTGCAATTAAGTCCCCATTATGGAACAGGAATTTACATATAAGATTTTAGTTAAGATATAAAACGCATCATGCATAAAATGTTCTATTATTAAAAAATTAGCTTTCCAAGGGTTTGTTTTTTTCAAAATGTTAACATTTTAATTTTTGTATTTCAATACTGTAAATGTTTCTGAATGAAAAGAGAAAATCTCAGCAAGGATTGTTATCTCATCTGCAAGTTCTATCTATCTAGCTAGAGATGAAACCTCTTGTAAATTAGGTTGCCTGCAGTGCCTCCCTACTCCTGTCCCAGCTTGAGATCCCTGTGTGCTCAGAACTGTCTGGAGTATTTCACTGGTGATTCCACAAGAGCTTTGTGCATGGCTGTGCTTCTTACCTATTCCTACTCTGAATATTGTGTTTGTTTTCTTTCCTTTTACTCTCCCTCTGAGCTGACCAAAGGAAATGTTCTCTGTGATTTCAGTCATTCAGAACCAAATGACAATAGCTTTGTAGTTCTCTTTTGTAGATCTGTTTTCCTGAATTCAGTCTTGAAGCCTTTGAAGACCACCTCTGACAGTATGAAACTTTTCATAAGGGAAAGTTTTTGTTCTTTTATGTTACTGTTGCTCTTTGTGCTCCCAGCATTTTAATTAGAGTCTGATTATTACCTCTTTTCCTGTTGTTCCCCAAAATGAAATCCATGGGAGCAAAAAATAATTGGAAGCATGATAAGTCTAAAAAGGAACTGAAACTGAGGCTGAGATCTTTTGCTTGTTTTTCACTGTAGACTCTTAAATCTGATAGCATCTTCAGAAATTAGCATTTGACTAGGCTGAATACTCCTGACATTTAAAGACATCATAAATATCCATTTAACATTATAGGCCATAAAGATTTGAACAATTCCTGAGTAAATTCTCTGTGTGTCAAAACTGAGTGTGACAGCTTCACTCATTTGCTCAGGTTTATTCTAAAGTATAATTTCCATTTCAACTTCAGACTTAAAGACATATATTACTTATCATGAGAAAATATTGAAAACAGCTTATTGGAAAAGGAAAGATGACTACCAGTGAAGTGAGTGTGAAATGAGTTGAAGATTGTGACCTTGCATAAGGTCTGATACTTTGAAATAGTTGGAATAGCTGGAAAGCTTGTGCTGTGGCAGCCTTTAGCAGTTGTGTTAATCTGTAAGTGTTTTCTTTAATTTCTTGCAGCATGCAGCTAGCTTTTTCTTTTTCAATGAGTAGTATGCAAACATTTGTATGGCACACTTAATGAACCTTGTCATATAACAGTCTAAAGTCTCATTGAACTTCTGCCATTTAAAAAAAAAAAAAATCTCCTCTCAAGATCAAAACAGAAGTCTCTGAAAGAGCTATAAAAAGGAGATAAATTGCAGATTAGCAATGTCAGTATGGGAAATATATGTTTTATTACCATACATACCAAAACAAACAGTTTACACAGTCTTTAATTAACACAATCGCTTTTAAAAGTTGGTATTTAGAATTAATTATGATGGTTATAAAGTGCCATTTTTTCTGCAACTGCTAGACTGTGAAGTTTAGAAACTGATCATTAGTGCACTGACCTTAGTTCTTCCCAGGGCAAAATAAAACATTGTTCTGACTCAGACTCCTTCCATCCTCATGCCAGAGTGATATAGACATTAATGTTTTAGTTTTGCTTTTGTTTGTTTATTTTCTTCTTTGCCTAATTTAGTGTGTAAATTGCCATTATTTAAGTTTGTGCTGCTTCCAACTACAATGTCTTAGTGTTAAGTTTATAATCATTGTTGAATTTTTGTGTTTTGGATAAGACAATAAGAAATTATTGAAGAGATGGGAGAAATTGTCCATGTAACAATGGTAATTAGGGGTCTCATTAAACTGCATTCCATTGACACCTTATTATTTTCTGAAGACAGAGGAGTAAAGCATATGGAAGAGATTTCTTCAAACCACTCTGTTGGGCATTACGTGTCCTTCCTTTTGTTCCATCTCACCTATGGAATTTTTACCCATTAGTGGTGAGAAACCCCTGACTGCTGGTACTGAGTGTTTGAGAAACACAAAGAGTTTGGCTGAGCCCAGATAAGAAGTGGGGCAGGAAAATGGGAGGGTGAGGGCAGCTGGGGGCTGGATGGTTTCTTCAGCTTCAGAGCAGAACTCTCACTGGGAGCTGCTGCAGCTGGGAGAAGGGAATTTGCCATCACCCAGACGGAGCTGCTGCTGCTTCTTCTTTCTTCTTCACTTGTGGGCCTTACACCCTCTGTCCTGCCAGGGCATGCCAGTGCCAGCCACTGTCTCAGAGCTGCTGATCCACCTCAGCCACCAGCCCAGGATCTCAGCTCATCCCTGCTGTTCCAGCTGAGTGTTCCTCGGAGCCCTGCAGGAGCACCGGGACTGACTGCCCGAGGGGTTTGTGAAAACAAAGCCTCTCCTCCATCCCATCTCAGCCGAGAAGGCTGTCCCGGGGTCCCTGGTTCTGTTTTCTGGTTAACGCTGTAGTTATTGTTTGTTTGCCTTGTTATACATACTAGTAAAAATACTGTTATTCCTATCCCCAGATCTCTGCCTGAGAGTCCCTTGATTTCAAAATTATAATAATTTGGAGGGAGGGGGGGTCTACATTTTCGTTCCAAGGGAGGCTCTTGAGGTCCCTAGCAGACACCTGTCTTCTAAACAAAAACACACTCTAAATTATGCCAGCCCTTAATGTGCTTATTATGTTCATGCCTCCATTGTGAACCATAGTATTCAGACTATAAACTCCCATTGAAAACAGAGGGAGGGGTATTACAAGGTGAAAGTTCTGGTTTCTTGCTTCCCACTCCTTTCAAAATAATACACAAGAAGACAATGAGAGCAAAACCACTTCAGCCTTTTCCAGTGTACAGCTTTATCCTTTACTATGCCTTGTCTGTGAATACTGCATTGAAGTGTTCAGGCATGAAAGGTGCAAGATGCCACCTACTTCATAATATTTCTTCTGAAGGTATCAAATCAAGCCTTATCTGCAAAGGGGGCTAACCCAACACAACCTGATATTGTTACAAGGATGTGTTAGAGATATTCATGGATGTCAGTCTCTTGGGTTTTCTCAGTTATCTTAGTCATGATGTTAAGGATTCCTGTGTTGTCCACTCTGTATTGCTCGTGTAAACTCTACAGTGGTAGATATATAATTCATAAGTTAAGGAATATGAACTCTCTGCCCTGGTTATTTATAGAATTGACTCTCCATTTTTGATAAGCATTTTAAATTAATAATGTAAAAATCTATTGATTTTATTTATGTGTTTCATTTAATATACAGGAATATTTGTCAGGGCATTTATGGAATAGTAAAAATAACTCAAAGAGAGAGATAATGTCTTTAATTTAAAATTTGCTCTGAAAAGTAGTTTGGATTGTTATGACATTAAATAATTATTACATCTTTTGAATTTCAAAGCAGGATTACGTACACACACTGGGCATCTAGTTTAAAGTCTTGCACCAAGTTAACTCATTCATTTTTTTCTGCTAGTGAGTAAGCATACCCCAAACAAATTAGACCTTACATTATGAGCTACAACAGAACACAACAGATGCTGTTGTCAGTTTTTCCAAATTTACAAGCCCTGTGGCTGTTTTCTTTAAATATTGATTATAAAAATCAAGTCCTTCTGAAGAAAACCAGAATTGGGTTTATTCTAAGTCAAAGAGCAGCTAGACATTACTCCATGTTCCAAAAAAACCCCCACCTTATTAGATGATTATAAACAGGAATGTTGTTCTGCCCTCATTGGTCATGTGGTCTATAAGAACATCTATTAGCCAAAATGATTTGTCAGCTTTTTTGGCTTGTATGATACCTTCTCATCTAGTAACCCATTTTCCATTGAACCTCAGGGCTGATATATTTTAAGAGTTAGGGCAGCACTCTATGTACTGTGCATGGGGAAAATTTTAAGCTGTGTTGCTGTTTTAATTATGCTTTTGAAAACATACAAGCTTTATGGTAAGTCTTTATTTTGCAAGAAATTACTGAGCAAATAAATTAGCTCTACAGTGATTGCATCCAAGATAATAATTAATATGGTGCAATTTCTGTTATCTCTGAATGATTTTTATTGCCTCATGACCTCCCTTACTCTTTTACAAGATGTTCAGCTTGAGTCCTAAGAAGATTCAAATGCAATTGCTAGTATCTTTTATGGACTACTCTCAAATTTAGGGTAAAACTCATGTATTAAACTGAGAAGAACTCTGTAGAGAAAAAAAAAAAAGGATAGATATCTTAAAAGATCATTTATAATAATTTATTTGCATCAGTGCATACTTATTATGCATTGTGACATTAATTTGCAGACAGTAAAAATGACTACTAGTTGCTCATAATGGTGCTCTATCCAAATTCTACTACAACAAACTAAAGCTAGTTACACATTTTTATTTTATGAATTCTTTGAAGGGTTTTTTGTGGGTTTTTGTGGGTTTTTTTGCTTTTACTCCTTTCTTTCTTCCATGTAAATTCAACCAATAAAGTAAAAAAGAAGGCACTAAAAATGTTTTAGCTTCAAAGACCATGGTAATGAGGTACACATGGCTTCACTAGGCTCCTTTCCCTTCTCCTTCCTCACAATGGACTTCATGTTGCTTTTCCTGTGCATGGCCTGAGATCCTTCCACCTTTAACTGTGAATCTGGGGACACTTTAGGACAAGTAAAATGAAAGGTAAATTTATTTTAACATTTGAAATATCTAAAGACCTCTTTTTAGTCAGGTTTTTATCTGGGGTTTGTGTGCATGGAGGGAAGAGTTGCTTATTTTTATTCTGTGTCTTTTCAAGCAAATTTTATAATATGCTTATATGTACCAGAAAATGCACTTCAAGCATTACTAGCCTGATTCTTAGAATGGTATAGCCAAAGACCTTCTGGTAATCAATAAGGTTCCTGTAGAAGGATTCACTTAAAGTATCTTGCTGATTTCTTTAGATTCGTAATGTAAAAATCTATTTCTAATTTCCTTTACTCTTGCTCAATTAGATGCTTTGAAAGGTATTTTAATCTTGCAGTGACTAAATACATTATACATCAATGTATGTGGAATGCCTATCAAGGGGAAGACTTTCAGTATCTTATTTTTAAGCAGGGCAAATGAAAGAATTTTGGTGCTTCTGATACTTATGAGGCAATCAAATGAAATATTTCTATTTCCAAGTGCACTGATTCTACATATTTGGGTCTATATGAGCTCTGTTGATGCTACAGGTCAGACAACACTATACCATCATAAGTGTTGGAAATAGCAAGCCTATTCACCCTTTCTTATTAATAAGAGGTATTATTGAATAATTGAAGTAATAGCGCTGGATGTTTTGTTTCATTTATGTTACATTGTCTAAAGACAATTTCACTCCAGCAGAACATTCCTGAGTCTGTTCTAGGGCAGAGAGACATTAAGGCAGCACCTCTGAGATGTAGGTATTTATTATGTGTCCTAGTAAAAAAATGTAATGTGAACTGTGTACTTTTTTAGAAATTGGGTCTGTCATTGTGCTGGTTTTGCCTGGGATATAGGTAATTTTCTTCACAATGGCTTGTGTGTGCTGAACAAAGTGATAATACAGAGAAATTATGTTATTGCTGAGCAGGGCTTACATAGAGCCATAACATTTTCTTCTTTTCATACTGCTTGCTGGTGAGGAAGTTAAGGATGCATAGGAATTTGGGATGGCACAGATGCAGGACAGATGACCCCAACTGAGCAAAGGGGTATTCCAGTCCATGTGGCATCACATTCAGTGTATAAAGTGGGGAAAAGAAGGAGGAAGAAGGGGACACTTAGAGTGATGGTGTTCATCTTCCCAAGTCAACATTACACGTGATGGGGACCTGCTCTGCCTGAGATGGCTGAAAAACTTCCTGCCCATGGGAAGAAGTGAGTTACTTCCTTGTTTTGCTTTGCTTGTGTGTACAGTTTTTGGCTTTTTCTTTCCCTATTAAACTGTCTTTATCTCAAGAAATGAGATTTCCAGCTTTTACCCTTCTGATTCTCTCCCCAGTCCTACTGGTGGTGAGGGAGCAAGTGGCTGCGTGGAGTTTGGATGCTGGCTGGGATGAAACCAGGACAATTAACAATGCTAAATACCAGGCTTTTTAAAAATTTATCTATCTATCTATCTATCTATCTATCTATCTATCTATCTATCTATCTATTTATTTATTTTCCACCTATAGCCTGCATTCAATATCCCAAAAGTTGAACTATCAAGACAGAAAAATTATGTGTTAATTAGTTTTATCAATTCTGCCTGCTGTGGGTCTTGGACTTTGTCTGCTACCTTGTGTGCACTGTCTCTTTTCAGGACTTCTACAAATCTTGATTTATTTTGATTGCACCATCTCCGATAACCAATACCTTTTTAAAAAGTAATCAGATTCCCACCATGATCTTTCTTATTTTATCTATCCTACTTTGTTTTTTTGTTTGTTTGTTTGTTTAAGTTTTGTTCTTTATCACTGCTAAGGTGATCAGTTCAATGTAGAAATCCATGATATTGAGCTAAAGGCTATACAGTATATAATATCATTCTTAATGCTATGTTTCAGCTTATGTGGTCTTTTCCTGACCTTTCTTCAAGGTAAAAATAAATCTAACTGTAAAACCCTTGATAAAGTCTTCCATAAAAAGATTTTCCCCTTCCCACTGTAGCTTTCAGGACATTCATAGTTTTCAGAATTAAGTTAATTTAGCAGTTAAATTAATTTTCTTCATAATTATTGATCTGCCTCTGAGACAATAACAAAAGACTCAAGTAGGTTTAGAAAAAAATGAAGAGCTTTAATTTTCAATGATCATGCAGGAGAGTGAAGTGCTGAAATAGTTATTTCTCAATTCTCACCTTTTTCAGACAGAGGTGGAAACATTTCTAATATGCCTTTCATCTGAGGAAAGTACTGACAGACTATCTTTCTCTATTGGCTGCAATATTTATTGACAGCTTAATTAATTATATTTCAAGGTAGCTACCAAAGTCCATTACAAACAGAAGAAATCAAAATTCCAACCTGGAATTTCCCTGTGGTTTTCTCAAAAAAAAACACTGTCAAATAAAATTTGAACTATTGTCAGATAGACAGGAAACTTACTAATTTAATTGGAAGGAAAAAGAAAGACCTGAGTTGCACTTTTCAGGACCCTTCAGGCTTAATTCATGTTCATAATAATATGTCCTATCCTGCTTTTTGATTTAGACTGCAGGCTGGCAGGGTTTGCCTGATACACCTTCCTTTTGCTGGAGACAAAATGCTAAATGGGTCTCAGAAATAATGACTTTCATAGAGAAAGAATAATTCCTAGGATAGCAATGCTTAGAGCAGTTGAGGACAGAGAAAAGTTTGAACCAAACTCTCACATTATGGCCATTACTGGTAACACAAAGCTTGAATGCAGTGGGTTTTACACTCCATTAATGTTCTTTTTTTTTGTTTGTTTGTTGGTTTTGTTTTTTTTTTAAACGGAGAAAAAAAAAAAAAAGTAAGGGTGAAAAGCAGCTCCATATACCATTTTGCTCCATGGAAACAATTTAGAACTAGTTCCTGGCCATGTGCAGTATCCAGTTACTGAAGCTACAGCCAGGCTCAAAAAAAGAAAGGATAAGTGGGAAAACAGAACATATTTCCCAAGGACAATTGTGCTTGGCCAACATGATTGCCATTTGATGAAGGGATTACTGGCACTAAACACGGGGAGAACTCTGAATGCTGACTTTTATTTCTTCAAGGCTTTTGACATGTACTTCCGTCATCTATTTTTGGGCAAATTGAGGAGACATGGACGAAATACCTAAAAAAGAATCTTGATAGAAAAATTTCAGAAGCCCTGGGCTGAAAAAGTTGAGATCAGAGCTACTAAGTCCATGTGGAAATTGGTTACAAGAGTAATTTTTCACTTTGCTACAAAACCTAACTATGTTCAATACCTTGGAGTTCAGTGTTCATTACTTTGGAGTACAGAGTTGCTGGTCAGAGGGATCTCAAAGGAAGAAGTGAGCAGACAATGACCTCAAGAACTTCAACAAAAGGAGATGAGAAATCCTACAACTGCAAAATGTGTAGTAAAAATCCAACACCTATCCATACCACCACATACACTGGGGCATAGAGCAACTCTGCAGAAAAGATCTTGGGCACCCAAGTGGCCCACAAGCTAAACATGAGTCAGAAGTGTCCTTGTGACATGTTTTCTAGGTGCATTCTGGGCTGTATTAGCAATGGTTTAACCAGCAGGCTACAAGTAATTTTTCTTCTCTAGCCAATGTTTATGAGACTGTGTCTGCAGCCCTGTGCCGTTTGGGGCTCCACAAATGAAGAAAGACAGTTTTGGACACTGTTGGAGAGGACCCATCAGAAAGGCTTGGGGGTGCTCAAGGGGCAGCAGTGCAAGGAGTACAAGAAAAAGCTGAGAGTGCTGGTTTTGTTCAGTCCTAAAGAGAGAAGGCTAAGGAGAGATCTAGTCGCTGTCTTCAAATATATCCTGATAAAAGGTATAGACTCATCTTAGAAGGGCTCAGTGACAGGATGAGAAGCAAGAAACACAATCTATAACATGTAAAATTACCATTATAAATTAGGAAAATGATTTCATGTGACACAGTACACACGGTTAGTTGTCTGATCTAAATTTTTCCTGCTGTGAGAAGAAAGTTGAACCTAATAACCTCCAGAGGTCACTCTGACCTAAATTATTCAGTGATGGCATGCCAAACATATTTTCCCTTCTGTATGGCTACTTAAATAATATTCAAAGTCAGGAAGACAATCTTGTGTTAGATGATAACATCTGGGTACTTATTTGCACAGATTTGTTTATTTAGGCAGAAGATGCAGAGAGAATACACTATTTCTTTGTACCCATCAGGGACAAATACCAGAAGGCTTAGTTCCATAGTTTAGATTTTCTTTTCTATCCATCTCCGATAAAAAGAATCTCCATCTTCCTTGTGGTTACCATGCTACAGTTCCTCTTCCACCAGTTTCTCTAGGGGATTTTGTATTCAGCACACTCCAGCTGATGTGCCAATCTTGTTTTCCCAACCCCTTGTGAAGAAACCAAGAGTTAGTTTGAGCTGGCCCTTGCGCCAGGTTTCATGTGCTATGAGCAGTGGTCTGTCTTATATCACATAATCCCTAAAAATGTTTTTTGTTTGCTCAAGGATTTTCTTGTCTGTTTGGAACACTGTTTTTTTAGTTTGTTTATTTGTTGAGGAGTTGGGGTTTTTTTAATTATTTTTTTAGGCAAAAAGAAAGTCAAGTGACATTCGCAACACAACTGCCTGTCTAGAAAACATAACCTATTTCAAGATTGGGTGCAAGAGAAATTATCATAATTTAGATGAAACTCGAAGCCTTGACATTTCATAACTGCATGATTTCCTTATGGAAAAATTGACATTCTCGCTGGAAGATGTGAAAATAATAAGAGCCCTTCAGAAAGGGAGCTGACTTTCCATTGTGTCAAAATTATTTCACAACATGGAAATTTCACTGTGGATGTGTTTGCTTATTGTGAAAAGCATATTTTAAACCATAAATTCATACTTATTCCAGACATAACATCAAGAAGTTCTGTCAAAATCTGTAATGCTCAGAAATGAAAGATATGATTGTGTAAAGTCATCAAGAACCTCTATAACAATACAATAGAAATAAAGCTTTGCACTGCAGTAAGAAGTTTGTTGTGTTGGTTAGTTTGGGGTTTTCCTGGAATCATTTGAATTGTTTTAAAATGCCACTGGCTTTCACAATTTAGTGACACAAAAAGCCCACCTAGGAAACATTCAGGTGTTTCTTTCTTATTTTGAGATATAAACAATCACTTTGTAGAGAGAATGTTTGTAAAATCACCATAAAATAAGGAACAGCTATATTAATCTTATAGTTTCCTTACTTTTTTCTGGTATGCTTATGTATACTCTAAAAATTAAAAAAAAAAAAAAAAAAAGAAAACCTAAAGAGGTTTTTTTAAACTGAAACAATTTTAGTTGCTTTGTTCTTTGCTCCCTGGCATACGGTTCCAAATATAATAATTATTTAGAGTGCATATACTTTAACAGACATAATTTATTGAGCATTTTTAAAGATCACTAGTGCATAACTATACATTTCCCTTTTTTTTTTTATGTGGTTCATTGCTCTCTGCTTGTGCTTGAAGGTCTGATTCATATTCTGCAATAAAATTGTATTATATAGGAATCTCCTGGTTGGACTGTAAAAGCTGGAAAACCTACTGCACCTGAAACAGTTTTATGACATGTACATACACCTCTTGTTAGCCACTCTTGTGCTCCAGCACCCTGTGGCTCCTCCAGTTAGAAGTATTAGCACTAAAATCTACCTTGGCTTTTTTTTTCTTTTACTTGAATGAAATTCCTTTTCTCACTCAAAATGGAGTGCATCCTGATATAAAAATGAGGTGTGAGAGAAAAGTTCTCAGTGACTTTTTCCTTTTCAGGAACAATAGCTTCATCAAATTTTAAACAGTGGCATATAGAGTGGTAGGTATATTACCAGTTTATTGCAGAAGAGAAATTGGGGTTGGAAAAAGATTTTCTGGTTCTACATTCCACATTGTTACGTGTTTTTAAGAAATATGTCATTGCTAATTTTGTTTTTTTTTACATTATATCTGAAAATTACTCATAGACTGAATATTTTTAGAGATGTGTGTTTCTATAGGCAAGGCTATAGACTATAGGCTTTATATGCTGAGGGTTTTTTTCTCTTTTGCAATAGAAAGAGTCATTCAATTATGACAAGATTTGCATTTGGTCAAGAACAAGATTTAGTATTTTTAAATATTCCAGGAGCATGTTACAGATCGATCCTTAGTATTTATATGGAAATATGTATTTCTCTCCTGATATGAACTTTTGAAAAAGAATAGTTCATCTTCAACCTTGATATTGTGAGTATAAGGTTTGACTTTGGTGGAGTCAGAATTTCATTCCCAGAGGTAAAATATTGAAGAACTTTCTCAATGTCGCCTCAAAATGCTTTTTCAGAACAGTATTTAGGCAGAAATATTTTAGTTATGCAAATGATGCCTCATTTCAAAACATTAAAGAAAAAGTCCTAGGTCATCTCCCTGCACTTTCACAGGGGAAAAAACTGCTCTCAGGCATGATATCTGTGTTCTACTTGTTATAGTCTAAGGGAGTAGAAGTTTTGCACAGGAAAATAAGGCACAGGTGGTTATAGGATTATTTTCACATGCTTCTTGAGTCATTAAATATTCCCTGGTTTCATATTATAAATTTCCTTTGATATAAGTTGTGGATATTTATGAAGAGCAGAAATAGAAATACGTTCGGAAACTCTGAAATAAATACAGAATGGTATTTCTTGGTACAACTGTCTTCATTGTTGAGCTAAAAAACATAAGCAGCAATATTTTGAAAAGTATTAAGCTCTTAGAAAGTACTAAACTCCCAAGACAGGGTATTCAGTCTGCAATAGATTTTGTTTTCACCTCAAGTCCTCTGTGCAGTTTTGGTAACCACACCATAAAAGAGATATTAGGCTACTAGAGAGCACCCAAAGGAGGGCCATGAGGATGGTGTTGGGCATTGAAGAAAGCCATGTGAGGAGTGGCTGAGCCCACTTGGTCTGCTCAGCCTGGAGGAGATTGAGGACTGACCTCACTCCAGTCTTCAGCATCCTCACTGGGGGGAAAGGAGGGACAGGCACTTTTCTCTCTGATGACCAATAGACAGTGCCAGAGTGGCTTGAAGTTGTGTCAGGTGACGTTTAGCCTGGATATGAGAAAAAAGGTTTTAACCTTTTTTGGATGGCTAGGGACCAGAACAGGCAGTGGTCACAGCACCAAGTCTGACAGAGTTCAAGAAGCATTTGGACAACCCCCTCAGGCATATGGTGTGCTTCTTAGATTCTTGGGTTATCCTGTGCTGGGCCAGGAGCTGGACTTTGACAATCCTTGTGGTTCCCTTCCAAATGAAGATATTCTGTGAAAATCATAAATTTTCTCTCAAAGTGACACTGCAGTGACACTTTGAGTGTCTTACATCAGCTAGGTTCTTCTACATTAACATTTTAGCTGGAAGAGCTGTGCTTAGGCTGTTTGAAAGCTGTGCTTTTTGAATGTTTTGGTTCTAGGAGTAAATCACTTTGGAAGACCATGAGCTCTATTTCCTTCAAAGGAATCTATTCTGGATGATGCTTTCTAGGAACACCTTGGATACCATCCAACAGCTACTGAGAAATCAAGCCACAGCCACTGATAATTTAAATCTTATGTATGTATTTGGATAAGGATTCATATACACGTATATGTTCCCTTTGCCAGTACAATCTATTTTACAAGTGTCATTCTAGCTTCTGAGTCTTATCTGGTATGTGGAGGAACAATAAATCAGGTCAGAAGAGTGTAAAGTGTTGAAAATAACTCTGAGTAATGCCTACCTAAGTACATTTCTTCCTATGGAATGATGGCTCTTTCCTTCTTACATCTTCATATTACCATAGTCTAAGACACTGTGTATGATATAGTGGGGTACAGAAAACAAAACAAAACAAAACAAAACAAACAAACAAAAAAAAACCAAACCAAAAAGAACCAAAAAAAACCCCCAAAAAAACCCAAGAAAATCAACATAAAAAGTATGACTGAAAATTTGCAGTAGGACTTTATGTAATATCATTTGTTTCCACAAAAAAAAAATGAAGAAATAACTTTATTTTTTTCTTTATGTGTGAGATTCCCAGATGCCTGCTCCAAGGGTTGTTTGTGTCTTTTTTTAAATGCTGATTTATAATATACCTGCTATATTATATACCTACTGTACTTTAAGATGAAAAAAATAAATAAATAAACCCTAACTCCCAAAACCAACACAGATTATTTTCATGCCAATAGAGCTTAGAAATAAGTTTGCCAAACTAAGGTTATGTGTTTCCATGTAGTGCTCAGCCTCTTAGTAGTCATGTACTGCAGGGTCATGAAGAGTGTATGGTCTTTTTGTGTGTGGAGCAATGACATAGTCTGAAAACCAGTGGGGCAGGTACACTTTTTCAAACATTTATGAGCTGTTTCATTCCCTGGAGTGGTGGTGTGTCTGTATAAATTCTGTAAAAACAAACATTATGTGTTGTAAAACTAGTTAGCTGATATTCCATGAAATGTGGGGGGAAAAAGTTTGGAATGTAAGAAAAAAAGTGACATGTCCATGATCAGAATTATTACACGTTTTTATATATTAACGACATTTTAGAAAGGGGTAGGAGGACTCCAAAAATAGCTACATTTCTACATACAAATTAGTTTGATTCTTCCCATTGAATTAGTTCCTTGTTATTTTCCAGCACATTAACCTAAATATTTAGCTATACTTATCATGTAAGTGAACTTGGATCATCTGGTTCTCACCATTTTTCCTTTAGCACAGCATTTTTTAGTGTAAAAGTACTCCTCTGAAAATTATAAAAACACTTATTCAACTTGAAAAGATCACTCAGCTTACCCCACAAATATCAAGATTTTCATGTGTTGGGAGGGGTGACAGAAACTGCGTGGTCAGTGTGTGAATGTATGAAATAACAAATGTTATCAAAATCACTAGATTTTTTAATGAGAATTGATTTTTACTAACTACTTCTCAAACTGGTTCTACCTGTCTCTGAGGACTAGTTATTTTCTAGCTGTCTTTGTAGATGAAGAATTGTATATTATGGGGTCAATAACAGCACATAATTGGTGTCCATAGGGGTGGCCATCACTGTAGGGTTAATTAACATAATCTATCTTCCATGCTGACAAGTTCTCAGGGTTTACCCTTTTTATTAATGTATCCTATACCAGCTGATTATCCCATGTTCATTATATGCAGATATTGGCAGGGCTGCTTATCCTCTTGTTTTTTAAGGTTTGGGGTTAGGTTTTCTGGGGATATTTTCGTTGATTTGTTCTTTGGGGTTTTTTTGAGGGCAGTGGAGTTTGTTTGGGGTTTTTGGTGGGTTTTGTTGTTTGTTTTAACCTTTAAAGTATTGCTAATAAGACATACAATGTTTTATCATAATTTTTAATAACTGTTAATTATTTGTTCAAAAAGTTTTAGTAGGGGCATTATTATTTCTTTAATATAAAATTTTATATTATATTGACATTCTTGTGTTTGCTTTTTAAAAATCAATTTAAAGAAAAATAATTCTGGCATTTCCAAATTAAATTTTTCTATAAGTGACATTTTCCTGTGAAAAAATATGGTTTATTCACAACTGTAATTTTAATTGGGAAAATTTTATAAAAAAATTTCTGTGATATTCTTTTCTGAATTCAATGGTAGTTCAGGAGATTCACTTCTCACTCAGAACCTGTTATTCACAGGTAGTTACTCCTTTTAATGTTTTCATGGAAAAATGTAAATACACAAGTATTTTAAGCAACTGAAAACACACTACTAAGCATTTCTAACTTAATATACTATAACTGTTAGTTCACCTAAATAAAATGGCCTACTTATCATCTGTCCCCCTCACCTGACTTCTCTTGGGATCCTAGGTAGGGAGAAAGTCTATTTTGAAGTTTACAGGAGAATTTTTGAAAGCTTCTATTTTGGGATAAATCACCTTCTACTGAAGCCTTTCTTTTCAATTGACACATCTGAAAAGGAAAATGCCTAAGGTTTGTTGATTTTTTCTAAGCTCTTGAAGCAGTATGACAAGATAAAATTTAAGGAGTATCAGAGGTACCGAAATGACAGGTAGCTTAGAAAGTTTGAGGCACTTCAGAAAGGAGCAGAAGATGCAAAAGCTTCAGTGTTTTCAGTTATTTCACAGAGGAAAAGTAGCTGCAACTAGAGAAGGCAACAAAATGCTTTTTTGTTCACAGTTGCATGATAAGGCATAAATGTGCAGAGTATAAGAACAGGAGAATCTTTTAGCACAAGAAAATTGTCTATCTGCTAAATTTTCCCTGGAAAAATAGAAGATGAGTCTGGGATGAGACTGGGATGAGACTGGGATGAGGCTGGGATGAGACTGGGATGAGAGTGGGATGAGACTGGTCCCCCCAGTGAGAGCCATAGAATGGCCAGCATTGAAAGGGACCTTGAAGTTCATCTAGTTCCATGCCCTCATGATGAGCAGGGATGCCAAACACCAGCTCAGGTGCTCAGTCCCCATCCAATCTGAATCTGAGTGTTTCCAGGAATGGAGTATCAGCATATCTCTGGGCAACATGTTCCAGTGCCTCCCCACCCACACAGTAAAGAATTTATTCCTACATATAATCTAAACCTACCCTCTTTCAGTAAAGAGCAGTTCTCCCTTGTCCTGTCACTCTCTGCCCATGTACAAAGTTGATCTCCCTCTTTCTGTGAGCCCTCTTTAAGTACTGGAAGGCCACAAGGAGGTCTCCCCACAACCTTCTCTTCTCGAGGCTATACAACCCAAACTTACCTCAGCCTGTTTCATAGAAGAGACACTCCAGCCCTTTGGTCATTTCTATGGCCTACTCTGAGCTATCTCCAACAGACCCATATCCTTCTTGTGCTGAAGACAGCACAAGAATAGCATCCAGAAATGGACATGGTGATCCTTCAAATGATAGATAGTGCTAGGGCTGAGCAGAATCACCTCCCACATTCTGCTGGTCACTCTGTTTTTGATGCAGCACAGGGTGTGCTTCCCAGTGAGATCATTCTGTAGAAAGGGGCTCTTGCTATCTTCATCTGTGTCCTTCTATTATCGCCACTTTTTCTCCCATTGTAAGAAGACCAAACAACTGCTCCAGAATGTGCCCAAGCTTTGTTGCTGATTTTTGCATACACTGCAAATCCTTTCCTGTGTTAAGTATCTGTACACAAATGCTGCTTTCAGAAACAACTGGCAATGTGTTCAGTCCCTCTTCAGTCACTATAAAACAGAGTATTATGCCTATACATAGAGCATAGAGAAAGAGCAAGTGGGAAAAGTAACTTAAGGGTCTTTTATGTCCTTAATAAGAGTATCTATTAAAAAAATTCTGTTCTGAAATAGATTGCTCAGAAGATATTTTACACAATAGTGGTGTTCTTTTAATCTATGGCTCACTGATGCCTGCCAACTGCCAAATAACTCCTGATATCCTGTAAGTTGATAAATAATTTACTTGCTGTTAATAGATCTAAAATCTGATGTTCCTGTTGTAGAACTATATTGTGCCAAGTCCTCCAGACTTGGTAATGAAAAAGCCAAAAAAGTCATGTTGAGTTACAGTCCTTTATGTTTACTCAGAGTGTCCTTGGACTATCTGTCATAAGCACTTGAGTCTCAGCGAATAGTGTAAACCTGAATTAAATAGTCACTTAATAGATACACTTATCTTTTAAATAACATTTTTTCCCAAATAATTTCTAATGTTTTCTAATCATACTGCAGCAAAAAATATTTTAAACTGCATGCTTATTGTAATAATATGTAATAAACAGGGAAGAGACACAATGATCCATATGGGTCCCTTCCAGCTCAAGTTAATCTATGATTTATATGACTGAGGAGGAAAGCACCTGGCTTGGACCCTTGACTCCATTTCCCCTTGTAACTGCTACCATTTACATAGCTGGAGATGCACTGTTAGCACAAAGAGCCAACATCCAATAGAACCTCATTTTCATTCTCCCACCCTCTGTTCCCACAGTGTGCTTATTTTGGGGCTGAAATCCTCTGTGTTCTAAATTAGTTTAGTCAAGAGTCAGACACAGTCTTCTTTCAAAGGAAGGCAGCCTAGAACCAACTTGTCTAAAGAGCAAAATTAGGAATATGTTTAACTAGACTGTGAATATGCCTAAAAAAAATGGTAGAGCTCTGCTGAAGTAGGATTTTATTAAATAAAAGGAATTTTTCTGCAACTTCTCTTCCAGCCTCCTTCTTACTTACAGAAAGGCACATTTTTATCTGGACATGTGAAACATGACTGGTGTAAGCTAATTTCTTCAACACTAATAAAACACAAGTTGATTGCACAGCTTTAAACTGAAACAGTGACTAGCAGCAGGAAAGGAAAGATTAAACAATTTTTATTACAAAATTATTAGTACAATTTTAACACAAGCAGATAAAGATGAGCAGCTAGAAAGTAAAATATTATGGTTTTTTCTCCATCAATATTATAGAAATGTATTAAAATAAGAATTTGTAAAGGAGATCAAATAAATTGACACTCAACACCTAATTAGCTTATGTTGAATTTGATTACCCGGGTTCGCCAGGTTCTAGAATTAGGTTACTTATGTATAATTACATACTACTTGTGGGAACTAAAAACAAATTAATATAATTTAAACACATCTATAGTTTGCTGCTAGAAAAGTCAGGAGCTGCACAACAAACATCAACAAATATGGTGTAATTAACTGAATAAATTACTTTTTTTTAGCCCAGGTTTACTGCTTAAATCATAGACATTTGCTTTTTTAGCTCTAGCCACATTCCAATTCACTTTTTATTTCTTCTATAACCCAAACAGACTTTACTTTCAAAATTGCTTTTATCTGTCATGCCATGTAAAATGTGCTTTAGAAGTCTAAATAAAACAATGCCAACTACCTCCCTTTCTCCCTTTATTATCCCCAGAAAAGTCAAATATATTTGTTAAACTAGAGCTGCTGTCCCTGAATTCCTACAGATCTGGAGTCTAATGAAATTTCTTCCCT
This sequence comes from Cyanistes caeruleus, assembly GCF_971803275.1. Taxonomy (NCBI): domain Eukaryota; kingdom Metazoa; phylum Chordata; class Aves; order Passeriformes; family Paridae; genus Cyanistes; species Cyanistes caeruleus. Next base: position 57,473,868 of record NC_141701.1, on the reverse strand, counting down.
CAAAATAACTTCCTTAATGTACAAACTACACTTCAGTTAGCTTCAAATGACAAGTTCTTAAAAAGGAAGAAGTGTTTTCAATTACTAAATATACATAAATTTATTCCAGAAATAACTAACTCATACAAATCTAGAACATAATAAATAGTAGACCAATTCTCTTCGTCTCTTCTCTTAATGCCTCTTGAAATTTCTGGTTTTACATGTGTATTTGCTCTACGAAGAATATTCAAATTAAAAATCAATCACAATATTACAATTCTGAAGTGACATAATTAAATTATAAATGAAAGAAAAGAAAATCTGAAGGGGGAAAAAGTTAACAAACAATAATGATCATCTCAGAATACCTTTTCTATATTCTTCTATTAGAGAGTTTGGACAGATAAAACATAAATCTTTGAAATCATCATTGTGAAGCTCTCCATCTACAAATACAAAGTGTATTCTTTGCAGAATTAGAAGTCAATTCTCTTTGAATATGTCATCAATAAGTCAAGAGTTTTCATTGTAATGTACTCAATTTTGCAGGACTTTATAGTAATTTTTTATACACTATTTAAATAACAATGCATTTCAAAACAAAGAAAAATCTGAAGCTCCTGATGATCTTATCTTAAAACAGACATATTGGTAGAAATTAGAGATCTCAATTTCAGATAAATGTAACTATTTCTGCCTATTCACAAGTGAGTATATCACTAGAATTTGAAATTTAAAGAGTAAATACCCTGTAAGATGGAGAGCTGCTATCTTTTAAATAACAAAAGGATTTAAACATCCATTGAGAGAATGACAAAACTATTTTCATGACATTTCTTTTGTACTATCTTTACAAAACACTGACACAGTAGAATTGAAGCCATATGGTGTTATGTACTTGGTTGGGGTGGAGGGATGCTTAGAAACAAAATGAAGTGGCAGAGACAGAAGCGCTACAGAAACTGAAAGAATATGTCACTGTCTACATCAGAATGGCTACAGTTTCCACTGCAATCAATGTTTTTGTAAATTTTACCCATACTCATGCCCAAGTTAACATTCTCAGTCTGTTGTGTAGGTCTCAACATCAGCTAATCCCCAAGATTCCCTCTTGAGGAACATACAGAGGGTGTGTAGCCACAGCCAGACCAGGTCAGCTAAGCCACCAAATCACATTAACCTGCTGGTGTCCTCCAGAGACTCACTGAAGCTGCACCACACAAGCTTTTAGAGTTTGGACATACTTTCAATCCTTCTGTCATTGGTGCAGGTTCTGATGTGTTGGTTTTGTAGCTGGTGAGACATCCTTATAATAAATATGCAATAGGCATCTAATTGCTTCTGCTCTTGAGTGCAGGGAATCTCAGAACATATTTCTAGTTTGTGTTCAAGACTGTTGGATTTTCCCTCTCTCTTTCTTTTTTTTGGTCATCTTCTGAAGGACTTTTAATGTCACCATAGTCTAATGAGATTTGGAATTATATTATGAGGAAGTCCAAATGTTATTACATCCCATAGAAAGAAAGCTTCTGGCTCTGAAAATAATCTTTACTATAGTACAATTATTAAGAAGAATGTTTTAAAGCTTAAAATCGTCAAAGGAGTCTCTGTGTATTCCTTTCTTTGGCTGAAAAAATTTCTTCTAACTTCTTAATTATAGTAAGGAATTTGCTTAATCTCTACTAGAAACCTAAATAACTTCTTAATTTTTAACAGCCATCTATACAACATAAGACACTTCTATACAAAGACATAATGTACTGCCTAGTCTTCTTTCCAAATTAAACTGTTAAAGACTATCACCCGCATACCTTTATAAAATACTTTTATTAAGAAGTTCTTCATTAGTTCTTTCAAAAAACTGTTCACTAGATAGGCAGAAATCTCAACTTGTTACTCACTGGTCTTAAGGGACATAGAAAGGAAAGACCCCTACATTTTTTATTAAATTTTTAAGCACATGCCAAGTTTATTTGTGCCAAAGTGGGAATTCTAGAGTTTGATTTTCCTAACTGTACTGTTCAGTAGAAAAATACAGAACAACCAAACAACAGAGAAAACCCAAATTGAACTTTGGCATACAACTTGAGACACTTTATTCCCCCAAAGTCCAAAATGGGTTTGCTTTTTATGAGACTTGAAGTAAATGTAAGGTATCAAAGCTCCAAACAGGAGACTGGAACAGTGGGTTGCTTCCATGTGATGTCTGTATTAATGTTGCAAATTTGGCAGAACATCTGATGTCACAAAAGAGAAAAAATTTAAATTAACCTCTGACTCATAGTCCTACAGGACTCTTGTCTCAGACTCTATGCTCAAACTATTTGTTTGACTACCAAAGCATTTTCTAGGTAATCAGAAGCTATGAGGAAGTGAGTATTAAAATATTAATTACATATTTGTGAACAAAATGTAATATATTTTTAGACTAAAAAAAATTGAAATTATTTGAATTTACAAATAGTCATTCAGAGACCAGAAGAACCTAAGTCTGACCAGGAAAAATAAAAATTTGGAACTTACACATGTTTTTCAAAGTTTGTAGTGGATATGTCAATCATGGATACTCTGCCCTGTGCTTTGAGAAGATTCAGCACAAAACTTAAGCAGAAATTTGAGGTTTTAATGAGAGATTTTTATTATGTTCTCATAGTAGAACTGATAATGTTTATCATTGATATTGATTTCAGATAAGAAGTTGATCAATATGAGAATGTGTAGCTAATTTATACTTTTGAGTTTGACTCTTGCTCTATTTGCTTCAAATAAAAAAAAAAACCAAAAACATAATTCTTGTAAATCCAGTTGTTATTTATTCATTAAAAGAAACACCATAACTTAATCCACTTCAGTACAAGTAGTCTGATCTTTCATATGGCAAGGTTGAAATAAGCACATTTAAGTATTTTACTTCATCTCCATTTCATTTCCATTTCCATCATCTCCATCATCTCCATCTCCATCGTTTACCTTGATTAATATCAGTGACCTTGTTCCTCATTTGTTTGCAATTGTGTGTTCAAATTCAGACCTTAGTAACCTGGTTTGACCTCTGGAGTTGCTATCTCTTCAAGCCAGGCTAATGACTTCACTGTAAGATGTTTGCAGGAAATGCTGCTGGTACTTGAATCTTGGTAGAATTATATACAGAAGAATGATCTTTTCAGCTCTTAGGCTGTCAACTGGTACTTTTACAAGCATTTAATTCACCTCTTAATTTAGGGTTACCAGATCTTTTTGTTCAGAAGGAGCATCTCTTGATACCAAGGCCAGCATATATGGAAGAGAGAATGTATCTTTTAAAAAGAAAAAGAGTAAATACAATGCAAGGAAACACCTTACCTAGAATTTGGAAAAAAATGTATTTTTCTTTCTTTATTTAAAATTACATTACCATTCTATCCTCTTTACAAAAGATGATAGATTTTTTAACAGCAGATACATTCATTTTTTCATGACTAACATGCTCTCATACCTATGCAAGAAGTATAGACTAACCAAAACCAAATATAGACACAATCCACAGTATTAAGTGCTGCAAAATACATATATCTGTAACTAAATAATTTGTTATCTGTACCTTATTTAGTTATCACAACATTACTTTTGTCCTAAATTACAGCAAGTCATCATCATAATTGTTCATTTTGCTTTCTTTTTTTCCACTTTTGGTTTTTTTTGAACCCCCGGTGTTCCAGCTACCTACTGTGTATGCACATATAAAATTATATTACAGAATGAAAAAAGGCAGCTCTCTGCAATGTATTCACTTAAAGTATCTAATTTTAAGAGAAAATTTTCTTTTATCATTAACTATTTTATCTGCAGAAATGCATTTGAGTAGTTAATGTTATAGAATAGTCCTCTATTGTAAACATTTCCTCTGAACAAGGGACCATATTTTTTCTGCTTCATCTGAAATGTGTTTTTAGGAAAATGAGTTCTGCAGAGGAAAAAGATATATTCTTTACACAGGAAAAAGAAGGAGAAAGCTATTTTGAGATGGCTGATTTCAGCCTGAAAACTACTTAAAAGAATCTAACTGGAGACCAAGAAGTGATAATGACTCCTTTGTACATGAGTCAGCTCTGGGTTTGAAGATTTGAATGATAGAATGGTTTGGGTTGGAAGGAACCTTTGTAGTCATCTAGTCCAAACCCCAAGATAACAATAAACCTCATAACTGGTTGAAACTTCAATATCAGTCTTTTGAAATATCCAGTCATCCATTTCTCTGAAATATCTATTAGGTCTTGGGAGAATGACAATACTAAGGTTATGTGCTCTGAAGCAAGAAAAACTCTGTGTCACTTGTAACTTGTCACTCGTAAAAGATATCCTAAAGAGAATCACGGTGGACCAGCGTAAGATTTACATATTAGAAATTAGAGTTGCACTTTGTTTAGCTTTAATTTTAGACACACATCACGGCTCTTGAAATTAATGATTAGATGTGTAACAATGTGTGGTAATTGGGTGAAGTTTCTCAGGCTTAGAAAGAAAATATGTTTCCATTCCAAACCACTGGAGTATTTAATTCTTTAAAATGTTACAAAGATGATGAGGGATGCCTTTACTACTCTGAGCAGGGCTTGAATTTAGATATGAATGATTAAATTAATTTTTCCATGTGTTCCAGGGGTTATTTCATCATTTATGTGAAACTGGCCAGCTCCAAAGGAGGACTAGAGATTTCAGTGCAATCCACAATTAAACTGGCTTAAATGGAGTGAAAGATGCTTCTGCCTTCAGTAAATTTGATAAATTTTCTGAAAGAGAAAAGTAAGTTTAGTAGGTTTTGATCTAGAAAAGACTTGTTGACACATGTCCTCTTCAAAGACCTTATTTTAATGGCACAAAAAGCTCTAAAAAAATCTGAAATTGTTTCATTCCAAGTGAAAGTTTCTAATGATTGTATAAAAAGGTGTGTTTAACGTTTGTATAAATTGTCTGTACCCTTATGAGTCAACATTCTTTCTGACAACACAAAAAATGTGAACTGCTGAAGGAGTGATGATTCAGTGCATAACCAGCTTTCAGAAGACTCTATTTCTAGACTTCTGCATGACCCAAACATATTTGCTGTGTTTTTCTGTTTGTTGGTGTCCTGGGTTTTTTTCAACACAGACTCTTCCCTTCAGCATTCAGTCTATTCTGGATTTCAAATTACCTGAAAATCTTAGAGAGTGAGATTTTCACCTTCTCTCCACTTGAAAGCTACGGAAAAACCTGAAAGACATTTTGCCTTGCGGAGGATCTGAAGGTAAATAGTATCACCTGCAAAAATTTGTTTAAAAAGCATAATGTTGTGGTTTTCTGCACAGAACTTGATCTTCGGTATCTTAAAACTCAAATACAAATATCAGTATCCTGCTATGGAATTTTATCCCACTGCTAAGTTAGTTAAGCCTCCATAATACACCACTGGAGTTTATGATGAAATTTCCAGCGGTTGCAAATCTGTCATAATTATATGCCTAATGAATTTTTTTCTGCATAGGCACATGGATCTCCCAAAAGAGAGTCTAATCTATTAGCTGTGTGGGCCATTAGCTGTATTCATACTCAGGGAACCATAAAGATGAATTTAATCCTGTGTCACAGGCTGCTTTTAAGACAGACATAGCAATGCTCCACTTTGCTTATATACATACAGCATTATAAATGGGATGGGAAACAGTAAAATTTTAAGACAAAACCAGATGAAACAGTGAAAATAAAATTCAATAAATCTTCCAGGGTTTCCTCAAGTATTTTTAATTTCCCATTGTATTGTACAGCCCTTTTTACTATAAAAAAACATAAAAATGCTGAAAACCAGCACACTCCCAAAAACTCTGCACAAACTACAAAATTATATATAAATATCCTGCTTCTCCAAACACCAAGGCTAACTCTGCAACACGAGTGAACTATATTTTTCCCCACTATTCTGGTTACATTTGTAGGATGATGCAGTGAAAAGAGATAAAGAACTTCTTACTTTACTCAAGAACAGTGTGTGAGTGCATATAGGAAGGGGGGTTCTATTTCATATGGGGTCACTTGCAGAGTGTGACAGTTCAGTCCTCACAGTTTAAGGGTTGTAGTGATGACAGCTATAGGATGGATGGAAGGATGTGTAGTTGGATGAATACAAGCTAGGGCCCAAGGACCCCAAGGAGCTCCAAAATATATCAGAATGTTGAAGGAAGTCAAGTGTGAGCAGCCCAACTCCACTCAATCAGCTTTTTAAATTTTTTCAGTCTACTGAGCTCCTTAATGTTCAGCATGTGATGAACCAATTAACTGAATTTGAACTTAGGCTATTTTCTTTTTCATCTTTGCATGCCTTTTGATACAAGCCTATTGCTCCTCTTCAGAAAGCCTGCTTCTTGCATACTGATACTGCAGTTATGCAGTTTACATTTTATGTTGATTGCTTAGGAAAATATTGATTGAAGGTGTCATTGTGAGTCAGAAAGTCTTTGTTTAGGCTTCTGGTTTAATTGGAATTCAACTGTGTGTTTCTCTACTTACTTTTATAAAATGGGAGCGTAACAGCATAATTTACCTTGCATTTTTTTTTTTTCCCTGTGAGAAGCCATGGCATATTAGTAAAGAACATTTATGGCATTCTGAGGTAATTTACCTGATTATAGCTGAGGAAAATCTATAAAAGCAGGATGATGCAAACTGTCAGAATGAAGCAGTTGGAGAGAAGACATGATTGGAAGCAATTGTGTTTCAAGTGGAAATAGTGCAGAAATGGACACAAAATATTTTCATATTTGAAAATCAATCTTCATTGGTGTGAATTTCCATATAATTCTAGCCTGCACGTGGGGAAAAGAATAATGGGGAGGAAATAGAGGAGTTATTCTTCAGCCCAAATATCACTAGGAAGTAATGTTAACATGTTATTTATAGCAGTTACTATTCATTCTTACATTAAGCACAAAGCCATCACCTGGATTGTGATTATTCGAGTGAGTTCATAATTTTTGGCAGATCAGGAATAATTTCCTTAAAAAGATCGTCAGGTATACATTACTTTCACTTATGCTGATGTTTCAGCTTGCTTCCAGACAGTTTAAGGTGAATCAGTTACTTACATATTGCTTTTTGGGGCACACAGTTTGTTGAGTTCTTGTTTTTGCAGGATTGATCTTAAGAGGTGAAATTGCTGACTCCCAGCTGCGACTCACCAGTTTGGCAGTACCATCTTCCAGTGCCCAGCACAGCCAGGTGATTTTGCTCTGTCTAGTGTGTTGCTAGGCCTAACTACCAGTGTGCAGCCAAGTCCCTAAATACTAGCAACTAGACTGTGTGGATGAGAAGCTGACTTTAATGTAAACACGGGCTTAAAACTGGCCTGGAGATAGTGTTTGTGTAGCCTTAAATTTGATGTTTAGTCCTATATATTGTAAATTATAAAATGTCATAAAGACCTTAGGAAACAGAAAAATAAAAGAAAGCAAATGAGAGAAAAAAATTACTGAAATATCTATTCTGTGTGTACAGACAGAGACACTCCCTTAGACAGAGACATCGTTGTCACTTCTCTTCCATGAGAACCCTGTCCATTGTTATCACAGACTGGCTTGGATCAGAAAGGATTTTAAAGACCACCTAATTCCAACCTCCTTTGCCATAGACAGGGACACCTTTCATTACACCAGTGCACTCAGATCCATGCCCAACCTGGCCATGGACTCTTTCACAGGGATGGGGCATCCACAACTTCTCTGGACAGACTGTTCCACTGCCTCATCACCCTCACAGGAAAGAATTTCTTCCTTATATGTAACCTATACCTACCCTTTTTAATCTTAAAGTCATTGTCCCTATCCCCTTTTGGTAAAGTTCTATACAGATAAAACACTTTAGCTTAAAAAGATACATAGCTTAAACACATCTGTTATTGGCACATGCAGCATTTAATCAGAGTTGTAAAAGATATCAAGTCATTTTCCTTGGTCTTGAGAAGTTACAAAGGTGACAGATGCTGTGTGGCCATTGCAAATCCCACCTCCAGAATCTGTTACTGCCTTTTAGCAAAACAGAACTGACATTGAAACACGTGTCCGAGGCACGACAGCCTCTGCAGAGATGCACTAAAAGCCTTTGTGTCACCACAATGACAAAACGCAATAAAGTAATGATGATACCAATTCAAGAGCAGCACAAGCACAAGCCATGAAAAGAAATGCTATGAAATGCTTTTGGTATTTTTTGCCTCCTGTGCTGCGGCTCCAGGCCTATAAAGGTTTATGTACATAAAGAGCAAAGCACAGCGGGACTACTCATGCACCTTGAGTAAAATACAGGCTAAGTCTTTGTAGGCCTGAGACTTTCAGTTCAGGGTCTCTGCACATTAATTTCTCTAATACATATATAGTGTATTCTATACATATATATATATATATAAAAACTACTATGTAAAGTTCACATTTGCAACGTGAATTTTTATTTTTACAACACATATTATTCTTGTATTTGGCAAAGGCGTATCAGAGCTCTGGCTCATCATTTATTTTAAATTGGATTTAGTGTCATTCAGTCTAATGCAATGAAAAAGCTTCAGATGTGAAATCCCTTGTGAAGGCCTCAGTATTAGAATTGGAAATGCTATGTCTGCCTCAAAGTCCCAAATGCTAATGTCTGAAATTTAGTACATTTTCTTTCTATACTGAATGTTTCAAGTTTTCCCTGGAAGGAGGAATACAAGGTGGTGGAAATGACTGTTTCTCTGTCATCTCTTTTTGTCTGTGCCTTCAGGCACCACTATTTTTCTATGCAGTCACATGCAATAGAGCATGTTGGGTGTTCAGTGTTTGGGACAGGTGTGAATCAGAATATATGAGGGTTTACTGTGAAAGATTACCTGTGTCTACTATCCTGAGCATTCTGGCTATATCAAATGATGTGATCAGAGGTGCAGGTGGTTTCCCAGAGGTATGGTACAAACATATGCAAAGGTCCTTTGAAATAGAGCAGCAACTTTGTATAAACATATCTCTCACCTATTGCAATACATCCTAGGAGAACAGGGAATGTCTAAACAGTAATATATGGCTAAGTTTCAGCTCAGTATAGAAAATTAATTTTTAATTCTTCTTCCAATTTAGCTGTTAAAAGTAAAACTGATAGCTATCCAGATGCTTTTTCTCATACCTTCCCCAGACCCACAGGCTTGGCTCTCAAGATCTTTGACACTGAATATGTCTGCTTTGCCTCAGTGCCTTTCCGTCTCTATTCCCTTAAGAGTTTGAGACATTAACTGGATTCTGGTGTTGAGTTCCTGATTGTAAGGAGAGACAAATGCTGGTGTTCCCAGATGCCCTAATCCAGGCCAAATGAGTTTTCCTTCACAGTGGACCGTGCAAGTGTTCAACAGATAATCTTTCACCTCCTTTCCTACCTGCTTTGGTGAGAACTGGCAGAAGAAACATCATGAGTGTTTCCAGGGATACCCAATTTAGCCGTCACTGAGATGAATGGGATCGGTCATACCTCGTAATGCAAATGTTTAAAGGCAGTGGAGAGCTCCCATTGCATGCATCACCCTGGTTTGTGAGGCTATTGCTGCACTTATAGTAGCTGAAACCTTCTTTTTGATAAAAGCCCAAGATTTTGGAAGAGAAGAACCTAATGCCGTACTGATGTACCGTGACAGGATCTGCACAGGCTATAAGTTTCCTGGCACTTTCAAAGGATACAAAGATTTCTATTCAGGACTGTTTCAAATGAGGCAAGAACAGAAGTCTCCACAGACCTGAGAAAGCTAAAGCAGTGTGAAATTTTGTCATAAGCGGTAGAGTTGAAACCTACAGCAGCAGAGAGCTGAGACTGAAGTGAGGTGTCTGGAGCTCAGATCAAGGATGTGACCTCCTTAGATGGATGTAAATCTTCCTGCATCCCAGACAACATTTCAACAGCCATGGACTACTCTTGATTTTCTATACACCCACCTTAGATGAAGTACCAGTTTTGTAGGTTGGGATCAGAATATAAGTGTTCTTTGGATGAGGAACTCAAGTCTTTCCCATTTCAAACAAAAGAAGTTCTACAGACAGATACACCAAAAAAAAAATTTTGGCAAAAAAGATATCAGCAATATATTAGTCTAATTATTATTAGATTATTAAATAATATTAAATTAAGAGCTCTGATGGAGGAAAAGTGAAAAAAAACTAATACAAGTAAAAGCTGAAAGAAATACACGAGTGAGTGAAAAACAACCAGAGATCTTCTTCATTAATTTCAGGGAGGGAAACTAAGTCTCAAATCTTTTGGGTCTCTCAAATGTCATCAGAGTTTTCAGCAGCCATGTGCTGAGTTGGAATTAGCATATAAAAGTGACCAAATACATCTGTTCCAACTCTCTAAAGCTAGAGTCTCTTGGTTGCAACACAGATATATTTATTTCAGAAGAAAAATTAATTTTAAAAGGACTGAACTTAACCCATTTGCTCCCTACCAGGATGGTGACAGCTCTTTATAATGGGTAAGATTTCTATAGCAAGTATCTTTTTTTGTATTCCTACTTTTTGAGTGTAAGACTTAGAGCAGTGTACAGAAGCCTACAGAAGAACAGCAGAGCAGTTGCTTTGTCAAAATAAAAGCATGAATCTTTAAAGCAGAATTATATATATATATATATATAAATGATAGAATCATAGATTTCCTTCTATGTATGCCATTAATGAGGCTGTCTTCTAGAGTATTGCTTTCAAACCTGATTTGCATTCTGAAATGCTAAATTCAGAACTAATTAAATGAAATCATTAATAATGTGATCTTCCATTTATGCCATATATTTTTATTCCTTTGGATTGTTTTCAGAAATGCCAAAGTCTTCTCTGCTAATACAAATTATCATGAATCATTAAAAACATGTGATTCAGTATAACTTTGTTTTCCAATTAGAACTGGAAGGCCTTCTTTGAAATCTAGCTGAATGAACAAGTGAAGCAATGAACTAAGTAAAGCAGTTAAAGGCTGTGGCACTTCTTTGCTGTATTTCAAAGTCCTGTTTCAAGATTTTCTCTTCTGAAAATAAATAGTCTGCATCTCTTGATTTTCACATTTGTGTGACATTGTTTAGCAACATCTCACGTGCAGCAAGAAAATCAATATAAAAATATAGTTCAGCACCACCAGTTCTTCCCAGCAGTCACACACTGTTAACACATAGTGTCTTTATGTACCTAATATACACCTATAGTACCTTATATATGTGTGTGTGTCTGTGTGTGTATACATGAAATGGCTTAGGTAATATCTGTAAGATACTATAACATAGATAGATGATAGATAGATAGATAGATAGATAGATAGATAGATAGATAGATAGACAGATAGATCTATTATCTAATATACATTAACTTTGAAGTTTATATATATTGTCTATGAGCCCTAAGGGATCTCCTGTAATGAAACTTGTGATTGTGCTATGTTCATAGCAATGTTTTCACTATAAATTTCATGTAAACTCTTCAGTCTCTGAACTCAGTTGAGAGGCTTAGAGAGGGGATATTGGATGGCCACATATATTTTTACAAGTGGAAGAGAACAAATAACTTTACTTCTGTTAGTTAGGAGCTACACTTCTAAAATATGGGGCATTTATTTATAAGGTCAAGTTATGAGTTTGTATGAGTGAAAAGTACCCAAAATCTAGGCAATGTTCATAAGCAATGTTCAGTGCTACATATAAAAAAACAAATAATTATTTGTGCTTGCCAAGCCCAGTGTCTGGCTGTTGTGGTGGTGAACATTTCTCACAATTGCCTTTTCTTTTTTAGACAAAAAATGTGCAGTCTTTGGAAGGCACACTGGGTTGCTGTCATCATTTATCTACTTAAAAGCTCTGTGAAGAAGGAATCCAGAGAACAGCAGAGCTGCTCCACATGACTGTAAATTGTTCTGAGGCTGCACCAAACCTTGAAAACTGGGAGTAAGTGTTGAACCTCTAGAACACATTGGTGACTAATGCACGTTATTTGAACATTTCTAATTGGTATATATTTAGGGGGAAAAAAGTGCCATTTGCATCATTTTTTGTTTAATTACATGACATCTCCATCTTGAAATTTTCCCAAGCAAACCTGAATGAGTTAAAAATATGTTGGTCAGAGAGGCTGATGACAGAGTCAGAACATGATGTTAGGGTTGTCCTGACATTTTTATATGAACCAAATGTTCTTGAAAAATTACACTTACTCCCTTCAATGTGTAAAACCTTTCAAAGATATTCCTGATATTCTATCAGACATTATGTTCTTTATGAGAATGGGTAAATTCCTCCATCCATCCTCCGTTTTCCTCACCATCCAATGAAGGGCAAACCTTTGTGCTTTGGAACTGTCACATGACAAATAGTTATGGTGAATTTTCTTATGCTGGGAAGAAGTCTAACTGCCTTGGTTGATGTGTGAGACACTAAGACTCAGGGACTAGAAATTAAGTTCAAGTATGTCTGTGAATGAATTCTAATTTATTATGTAATTTTTCTCTATATTGCTTATACTTGAGAATGTTGTGCATGTTATCAACAGAGAGTTACACATTCCCAACAATAGCTGACAGCTACAAGGTAATAAGCCCTGGAGTCCTGATAGAATAGAGAACTAAACACTGATTTGAATTTACAAAACATTCTTTTAGTCATGCTGATAGCAGAATTTAGCACAAGGATTGCCCTCACAGAGGGTGAGATACCTCAGCCAGTTGGTTTACCAACAGCTTGTGGTTAATACGGAGGTCATCACTGGCTAGGTACAGAAGACTGCACTTTCTCTGCCATCAGATTATATTTCAAAGGCGTGCTTGTAAGAAAAAAATAATCAGATTTGTTAAATCCCATTTGTTACATGTTACAGTAAAATTGTTTTTTAAAGGCCAAGTAATCCATGAAGACACAGTTTAGCCATATCCATTTTATAAATGAGGACTCAGAAATCATCACCTTGGCTGATCATGGAAGTGCTTTTGTGTCTCTGCTGCAAACTTATTCTAATATTACAGGTAGATAACATAATGCTTTACATCAAATGAACATTTCTTCTGTCTCTGTTTTTGCATATATAACAATGACATAATACATGCAAATATCTGTGAAATAATTTCAGGAAAAGACATACAGCATTTTCTTTCAGAAGGGAGTGTTTTATTTTGTTTGACATTATTGTAAATAATGCATGGGAAACACTTGGGAGCTACTGATCAAAATACTTTTCTGTTGATAACTTGATTTAGTAGATAAGACAAAAAGCTTTTCCCCTTGAAGCTGTTGGATTAAATGAGTTCAAGGTGAGGGCTAGCTTACGAGTGGTTCCAAAGAAATGAGCAGTTTTATTTCTTATGTAACTTCCACACCATCAAGTTCAACACATCCCTGGTAGAAATGTTTGTATTCTGGGCAAAGTGATGAAAAATTACATGAGCTTGACTATACACTTTCTTTTCCAACTACAGTCAACTTTTTGAACTCAAAAAAGAGAACTTTACCAATAACTTACCTGCTAATTTACTTTAGAAGCTACACTTTCTGAAGTCACTTCATAACTGAGGTGCATTTTCTGACATTAATAATTTCATATTCTGTATTTTCAGAAATGAAAATTCTTCCAATTCACAAAAAAAAAAGAAAGAAAAAAAAAAGAAAGCAGCTTAAGTAAATCCACTTAAGTAAATACAGTTTTATTTACAGTTTATGAAAGCTGCAGTTTTATTCCATTAAGGACAATATTTAATTAGAAGCAACACATGGAACTGTTTTCTAATAAACACTGTAAATATCACATAATTCTATATTTCATTAGAAGTATCCCCCCCCTCTATTCATACTGCAATGATTTTTACTTACAAAACTTTTGCTAGTTACCTGTCTAAGAAGAAGGGAGTTTCTGTGCATGTGGGATCCATTTCTTGTACTAAAAAAGACAAGATTTTATATTTTTTTTCTTTTTCCTGTAGGTACACATTGGATTTAATGGCTGTTCAGTTCCCTTTAGTTCTTATGCTCATCTTCCTTGAAAGTTGCAGGCAGAACAGATAACATGCCATCATTCCCTCAGCACTGGGCCTTATGTTCTGAGTCAAATAGAATAAGGTACAAATCTTTTGGTTCTGCTTACATTCCTTATTTATACAACACAGTCATAATCAATGAGTAGTGTGAACTAAAGAGAAATAATAGCAGCCCCCTAGTGTACCAGATACAGGGAAGACTGAGTGTTGAAATCTTCTGAAGGAATTTCTGTGGTCCTTTTCACTGTCTTGCAGAATAGGTGCTGCCTTACAGCCATAGACTTGTTCTTGCTCTGATTTCTGATAATTTTAATGCACTACACTTTTCAGCTTTCTACTCCCATCCTTCCGTGCTTGAACTCAGAAAAGAGGCCATTAAACATGAGTATTTCAGGCTTAGCATAAATTTCTCATTTGAAATAAGGAGCTATAGGTTAGGAATTCCCTGCACACTGCTTAGCCGTAATTTCAGGGCATGATTAATTTCTCGGTGCAAATCACCAGGCAGACACCCTCAGGGGTTCCTTGCTTCTGCTTAAAGCAGAACATTGAAACAGAGGAGCGCTCATTCATAGAAGAGACTGTAATTTTACAGCTGACATATACCTGCAAATTTTCTCTATATCAGAAGCTACCACTTAGATGTATACACACTTTTCTGTGTAAGTTCCTGTCAGATGCTGAGGTCTGTTTCAGGATCTCTAGGAAAACGCCATATGCAATGAGAAACGCAGTTTGCAATTGACAGAAATGTGTCAAAATGCAATGGTGTTTCTCCAAACTGCATTGCCAGACCTCTGCCTTACCCTCTCTCGCATTGCCGATAACCTCTCAGCAGCAGCCCTACGAGCTGAGGAGCATGAAACCTTTGCAGCAACATCTGACGATAACCTTGGCTGTGACAGACATCACCGCTGCCGCTCCGAAAGACAGGGGCGACCCACAAGCGCAGCGTACCCAAGGCCCTGCAGGCAGAGAGAGGGGGCGGCCACTCAGCTCCTCAGCCGAGCGTTTTCTGCCCGTCGGGAATTTCCCTGCCGGGCTGCGACCTCCCTGCTGCTCCCTCCGGCACAAGCCGCCGCCAGGTGGCGCCCGCAGACCGCGCTTGGAGCGGAGCCGCGGTGGGACCGGGAGAGGGACCGGGAGAGGGAACGGGAGAGGGGCAGGGAGAGGGAACGGGAGAGGGAACGGGAGAGGGGCAGGGAGAGGGAACGGGAGAGGGAAGGGGAGAGGGAACGGGAGAGGGAAGGGGTGAGGGAACGGGAGAGGGGCAGGGTGAGGGAGCCCTGAGGCGGGAGAGGGAGCGGGAGAGGGAACGTGTTCTGTTCGGGAGCGGGTCGGGGAGCAAATCCCAGTTCTGAAGTGGGTCAGGGAGCGGGTCCCGGTTCGGGAGCGGCTCTGGGAAAGGGCTGGGAAGCTAGGTCGCCCCGGGGAAGAAATATTTTAATAAAAGGGGAGCCGCCGCCGAACTTCGGGAACCGAGATGTGCCGGTGCGAGCGTGGGAATGGGGCTTTGAGGTGTGCGGGGCGCAGCCTTACTGCCCGAAGTGCCCCGAGCAACATGTCCTTTTTAGTGATTATTATCGTCGGAATTAAAATGTGCAAATTCCAAATGTCTCCCAGCGGGTGATGCCGCGTGGTTCGGCCGCAGCGGCGGCCGGTGAGCGCTAAGGTGTCGGTGGCATGTTGGAACAGGGGCGTCCTAGCACGGCGGGTTCTAGCAGAAATAATGGGGGGGAGGGGGCCGGCATGGCTCTCCCTGCCTCCGGTGACAGCGGAGGGGCCGTCCCAGTGGGAACATCGCGGCTTGTCGCTGCTGCTCGCCATGTGTCGAGGTGCGGCTCCAAGGCGCGGGGGTGCCTGGCCGGGGTAAGGGCTGGGGTGCGGCATCGCCGGCGGTGCCGTGGCAGCACTCCGCTCGGGTCCCGGCGTCTGAATCGCTGCCGGGTGCCTGTGCGTGTGTGTGTGTGTGCGTGTGTGCCGGGGAAGAGGGGAGGAGGGAGGAAGTGGGGTGGTGGTGGTAGCGGCTGGCGGGAGGGGGATGATTATTGGCAATGGGCGGGAGAGAAAGAGGCGACTCCTGTTTCCTTTTCTTTCTGCCAGCGCAATCTCGGCTCATTTTCTCTAAGCTATACAACTTCACGGACGAGCTACCTAGCCAGCCCTCCTCTCCCGTCATGGACCTCCCAGGTAAAAAGGCCGTTCTCCTCCCCGCCGGCTGTTCTTTTTGCAAAATACCATTTTAAATTATAGCAAAAATAAGGTGCGGGGTTAGGGCAGCGGTAGAGATGCCTCCGGGGAGGTGTAGGGGCGATCTCCCAGAAGCGAGATCTCCGGCTGCTCTGGTGAACGGCAAAAACTGAGATGCAACTTCCGAGGGAGAAGCCGGGTGAAGCTTTGACTCCTGCGATATGTGTGCATGCCGGGGTGGGAACGGGGGGCCAGCTGCTTCCTTCTCGCGAGTTCAGGGTGTCGCCGGGGTTGGCAGCGGCGGTGGTGGTAGCCTGGCCTGGGGCACAGAAGATTGGGAAGTACAAATCGGTGGCGGAGCGCAGCAGCCCCCAGGCGGGGAGAAGGGCGGCGGCGGCTTCCAGAGCCCGGCCGGAGCAGCGCCGGGGCGGGAGCGCGGGGATCGGGGCGCCCCGGCCGCCCGCCAACTCTACAGAGAGCGGGGCAGCTCCATCGAGGGGAGGGAGGGAGAGTCACTTGTAACACGAATAAAATCTCCTTCCGTGGTGTCTGGGGCGTTAGGAGACGCGTACAAAACCAGGCTCGCAGCTGTAGTAAATAGTGGGGCTGTGGGAAGAAGTGGAGTCGGGTTTTGGAGACCCCATTGGTTGTGGGGCGGGAAAGGGACTGCCCGAGGCGCTCGCTGGATGCTCCGCCGGGGCTTTGGGGATGCAACCTGCCGCGCTGCCCCTCCTTCCCCCTTGGAGTACGGCAGGAGCCAGGCTGCCGGGGAACCGGAAAAAAGAGGGAACACGGGGCAGCCAGGTGTCTCCCAGACCTGTTGTACTCGCTGGGGCGCCGGGGGCGGGGAGGGGCAGCCCGCCGGGCGGCGCGGTGCCGGCTCCCGCCCGCCCGCCCGCCCGCTGCCGTGCTTCACCGCCGCCTTTCCCCTTGGCAGGCTGCTGCGTGCCGCCCGCCCTCTGAGAAGGCTCCTTCGCCCCGCGCCGAGGAGGAGGCGGAGGAGGAGAAGAAGGGGAGGAAGGCGCGGGCGCAGCCGCCGCTGGGCAGCCGCCGTCCCGCAGAGCGCTGGCCGCAGGGCGCCGCGGCGGCAGCAGGCGCGCAGCCCCCTCCGCCTCCCCGCGGCGCCCGCATGTCGGCGGCGATCCGGAGCGGCGGCGGCGGCGGTCCGGCGCTCGGCATGGGGCGGCGGCGGCGGGGGGCGCTGCCGGAGCCGGCGGGCGGCTGCTCCTGCTGCCTGGCGGCGGCGCTGCCGCTGCTGCTGCTGCTGCTGCCCGCCGGGTGCCCGGTGCGGGCGCAGAACGACACGGAGCCCATCGTCCTGGAGGGGAAGTGCCTGGTGGTCTGCGACTCCAGCCCCTCGGCCGACGGCGCCATCACCTCCTCCCTGGGGATCTCGGTGCGCTCGGGCAGCGCCAAGGTGGCCTTCTCGGCCACCCGCAGCACCAACCACGAGCCCTCCGAGATGAGCAACCGCACCATGACCATCTACTTCGACCAGGTCAGCCGCCGCCTGCTTCGCCTTCGCTGCCCCTTGTCCCCGAGTCCTGTCTCCCCCTGGCCGCACGCCTATTCTCCTTCTGGTTCCCGTTCCATTTTATCATCCCTACCCACCCGCTCAATAGAAACTTCACGTCTCAACTCCCCAGAAGGACTTTGGAAAGTTCTTTTAGGTAGCTGCGGGGCTTTCCTAGGGTGGTACCCGGGGTGAACACGCGGGCTTCTTGTCCGGTCACAATCGCTAGTACATAAAGAGCTTTTACACGTGAAACTCTGTGCCTCGGACGCGTGCGGGGGCGCCTTGCAGCCAAGGATTGCCTCGGCCAGCCAGGAACGACCCCGAGAAGGGTGCGCATCCCTCTTTCCGCGCAAATTCAGAGATTTACCGATGAGGAGACGCCGGATCTGCCTGTTCGGAGCGCATTTGGCAATGTCACATCATCTCTCAGAGGGAGGGAGGGAGGGATGAGGAGGAAGAGGGTGTTTCCCGCGTTATCACACGAGGCACACGGTGTCCCCGGCGGGCTGTATGGGAATGGTGACATCCCGCAAGGCACACGCCGGGCAGAGCAACGAAAAGCCCTGCCTGCTTGTCCTGCCCCTGCCGAGCCGCACCGCTCGCCTCCCGGAGACCAAACCCCGTCCGTCCGCTTTATCTGTGCGGTGAAATTTCCTTTTTTTCCTACCGCCTGTGACTCCTGAAGTAATATTGCAGAGTCAGCCAAAATTAGCATACCAGACTGTTTTCTCTGGGCTTGTTTGTTTGTTGGTTTTTGGGTTGTTTGTTTGGGCTTTTTACTTGTCTGCCTGATTGTCATTTATCTGTCTACCTGTCCCTCCTAATGAGTTTGCACAGCTATTCATCGCATACAAATCCTATAAAATCAGAACAGTAGAGAAAAAAAAACCAGCAAAGCAACAAATAATCAACCTCCCAACTTGCTAACTATATAGCATGTTTTGATGTTTTACCGGGCTGTGTGCAGTTTCTAGGAGTTTGAAGGCGTTTTCTCGGTGCTCCCACAATAAGGGTCTTTTTTTTAAATTTTTTCCCCTTTTTTTTGGAAACTATAGACTTTGTCTATTTGGGAGGAAAGGCTTAGGATTTGGGGGCGTGGGGGACGACGGTGTTTTTGTTTTCTCCTGTTTTGTATTTCTTCATCAAAGCATAGTTTTAGCCCGCGGGCTGAGCGTGACGGGTGTGCCCCGGGGGCGGGCACGGCGGAGCTGCGGGCTCGGGCACACCCGCTCGCCGGGCGGCATCGCCACCGACCCGCAGGCTCTGCTCTCCCCGCCGCCCCTGCCTTTTGAGCCAAATCATGCTCCCCGTCCGTCACAGGAGCCTGGACAAGGCGCCATCGGGTGAGCCGAGGCCAAGTCCCCGTCACATCGGCGGGATCGGCAGGGTGCGGCCGCCGCTCCCGAACGAGGCTTTGCACATCTGCCGGAGTGCTCAGCTCTTCCTCCTTTCTTGTTTTGTTTCGTGTTTTAAAAAAATTGAAATACATGAAAAATTAAGGTTATTGTCGGGAAGGAGGAACAGGCCCACCCCAGCCTTCCTGAGGAGCGTGTGGACCAAGTGGCACGGCCCTCCAGAGGGACAGAGAGACATGAGCTGGCAGATGTTGCTGTTGCTGAGCATCCGCTTTCCTCCTTTGCCCCTCTCTGCAGAGCAGTTCTAGTTCTATACCCTATTAAAATGGAGGCCAGCTCTGATCTGAGTAGTGCTATCTAACAAACATACATTTTCATTATGAGCTAATGACTTTTGGTATTTTTTCCTGCCTTTTTTCCCCTCCCTCCTTCCCCCCATTTCACACTCCTCCCCCTCCTCCTTATGCCACCTTTGCTTTATTGACAGCTCAGTGTGGACATTTGCACTTCATCTAAACAGCCTTTGGAGATCATTTTTGCTTAACTAAATTGCTTTATTAACTCTGATGCCTTTTAAATGTCTCTGTAACTTCACTCCGCTCCCCTGCCATGCACTTTTAATTGTGCTGCAAATGCCTTTTTGAGTATGCTTTATGTGGTCGTTGAGCTCATGTCAGATTTTTGCTGGTGCTTTTCTAAGGTGGAGTCTGATTTCTCTGACTTCTGTCTTTCTCTCTCTCCTTTTCTTCGTTTTGTTTTATTTGTTTACACTCCAGGTATTAGTTAATATTGGCAACCATTTTGATCTTACTTCCAGTATATTTGTAGCACCAAGAAAAGGGATATATAGTTTCAGTTTCCACGTGGTCAAGGTCTATAACAGACAAACCATCCAGGTGGGTTCTAATCTAAAGAAGATGCTGTCTTTCCTTTCCTTTTTTTTTTTTTTTTTTTAATTTCTTTTTCTTCATATATTCATTTCTAGACTCATATTAAAAAAAACCAAAAAAACAGCAGTTGAAGAACAAGACTGTGGATTATTTTTAAAGGGGTCTGTATACATAACAGAAATCACACATTGCCTATTTCCTTATCTTAATTTAACCTAGATTCTAAACTGTACAAAAGTTTAGTGATGTGCACAGGGCAAAAAGAATCATTGAGAGTGTTGAAAAAACTCAGATTCTGTCTCTTTGCACTTTTTAGGTAAGTTTAATGCAAAACGGCTACCCAGTGATTTCAGCTTTTGCAGGGGATCAAGACGTCACCAGAGAAGCAGCCAGCAATGGGGTCTTGCTCCTCATGGAAAGAGAAGACAAAGTGCATCTCAAACTGGAAAGGGGTAACCTCATGGGAGGGTGGAAATATTCAACCTTTTCCGGCTTCTTAGTCTTTCCACTATAAAAGAAGGCCAAATAGGAGACAGATCCATGAGCCGGAGCAAGGATTCAATTGTTAATGACACCCTGAACTTGGCAGCACATGACAATATTTTCAGTCACCCCGTCAGACTGTCACAGTAGAAGAATGATAACCTTCTAAACTCCAACATTTGCTTTGAATATTGACAATTCCTTGGAACCTGCGCCTCTAATTAGTTTTAGACGACAGTGATCTGTAGGAGAAATGAAATTATCGACCTGAGCAATTTGTACCTGTGATTGTAAAGTCAATTTTGGATTTTATTGTTGGGATCATTGACTTTCTTATTCTATTTTTTCCTCTCTTTCATTTTTTCCTGTTTTTCTTTCTCTTGCTGTTGTCCCAATGAAACAAATAACTCGGACCACAAAATCACTTTGTCAAAGGCTCACTCCAGAGCCAGAAGAATGGAGTGTTCAGCCCAATGAGGTGTTCTTTCCATGCTTTATTTCTTTGTGTTGTATAGCCTTAAGGAAAAAAAAAAAAAGAAAAAAAAAAAAAAGAAAAGAAAAAAAAGGAGAAAAAAAAAAAAGAATGGCTTCAGTCTCAGTCCTGTATTTTTCTGGGGGAGGGGGATTCTGGACATTACTGTGTCAAGAAGTGCTTTATCCAGTGAAGCAAAATTTGCACGATTGGAACCTTATTTGTGTTGTTCGTGTTTTTCATCAACGTTTTATTTTTCCTGGTTTTTGTTTGTGTGTGCTAAAAATGTAAGCTAGATTGATCAATAAGACAAAACAAAGCACATATATACCCTGTAGCTCTAAGTAAAGCTAACCAGTGAACAATTCTGTCTGCACTTTCCAGCTGATCTTTATAGACCTATTTAGAGAGAGAGAAAGAGGGAGAAAGAGCAAGAGAGCTACATGATCCTTCAATTACAATCTGGAAACCGGTAAAGGAACTGACATTTCTGAGTTGTCCTGACATTTCTAGAAGCAACAGTGGAGGCTTTGAATATCTTCTCTGACCATACCCTAAAATATATCCTTTCTTTTTATTACCATATTTTGGGTGCTTTTATCTGATATTTATTTATTTGTCCACTAATTCTTGAGTACACATTGTGGGAGCACAGAGACATGGCAGAGCAAATTCTTCCTCTTCCAAATTAAATAAAACCATCTCCCACTTGAGCTGTCCGTGGCAAGTATTGGAGGAGTAGACACAAGCGTCTTTGACAGCCTTGAGGAGAGGGGCCTAAGCGGGAGAGGGGCCTCAGAGGATCAACAAATGTTCCAGAAGCTGGCACAGGTGCCATGCATATATTCACTGCGATTGCTCTTCCCAACAGAAATGGCCTCACAGTTCTAGGGGTGGACTGACATCAATAATGAACATTGGGAAAATTATTATCTCAAATCAACAAGAGGTAAAATATCAGGCCAATGTCAATTGTATCCTTGTGCCTCGTTCTCAATAAACAGATCTTGTTTCTTCAGTTTTTTAAGTTTGTTTTTTTGGTTTGGTTGTTTTTTGGGGTTTTTTTTTAAGAGTAGCATACTAGACAATATGGTGAAAAAAACCTTGTTTGAGGAGATCCAAGAGGGATGTTTATTTAATAGAATTTTTATCTTCATCTATTTAATTTTAAATGTTTTATTTGCTATTAATCCCCTAAGGGTGGATGTGCATAAGAATTTATTTTTGTCAAATTTACTCCTTTGCCACAAGCAAATATAATGGAAAGGCATTTGCAGGAAAGCGTAAAGGTGGTAACTACATTGTATTTCAAAATTATGGTGGACATGTCTTTTTCATTGTAAATTTATCATTCAAGGGACAAAATTAAAGTCATATATTCTTAAAAAAAAACTTATCTGTGTTGCTTATATACCTCAGATGGCAAAAATATAAGCCAATTTAATATTTAATATTTTTGTGCATTTTCACCATAGATGTGGTTTGTTTGCTTCGCCGTTTCACTTTACCAGTTACTTAATGAATTGGTTTTCAGGTTGTTGTTTTTTTTTAAATGGGTTGCATTTTCTAGTTCCTCTTTGTGCTTTGGCATGACTACAATGTTTCTAGTTGCAAAATATCACAGGGCTAAGTTTAAGTAAATGGAATGAAACCTGAGTCAGCAGCAACCTTTTCTATTAAAATAAAATAAATACAGTTGTCGTAATGGTAGACATTGTAAAACTACTTTTTGTTTACAACTCAGTCGTGTCACTCAAGGAAACAGAAACTGAGGTGGGTTCAAGCTCCCAAGTTTTTAGTTCCTACTATATTTTTAATTTAAAATAAAAATACTCAGTCAAAATAATTTAAAATAAGAATTACTCAGTCTTCTTTTAAAATTCTACCTACCATAATCACATCTAGTTTTCCTATTTATTTCACTTCATTTGGCTTGAATAAGGCAATGACATCTTAGCTCTGGCTCTCTCCTAAGCTAAATGAGGCAAATGACAATGTTTTATGTGGAACTATCCTTGTAAGTTTCTTAGGCCATTGAAGCTGCATAATCTGAATATCTCACTTCATGTATTCAAACTCAGTAGCCTCGACCATGCTTCTTTTATACATATGTTTACATGATAACCAACCTTTTGAATTTAAATAAGGTATCTCATAAAATTTCATTTTCCCTCTGCTACTCTTGTGTCCGTCATGCTAAGCTATAGTGTTAGGATTCTTACATAAACAGCTAAAATAAATGGAAAATGTGGAGTAAATTTTTATTGTACACTAATTGAAATAATGATTTATTTTTTTTTTCTTTTATGTTCTTTGCAATACTTATTACCTTTTCCCTTTTAATTTTTCATCTGGGTTTGAAAACATGCAATCTGCTTGCTGTTGGAAATGCTAGAAATTTTGATGTGTTTATAAGGTGTGGATGTCATGATATATTTTATGTTGGAGGAGAAAAATGTACAACTGTAGCATTGTAGATTGTAGGAAATACGAAGTGAGAACAATTGAAGGAGCCTCCCAGTACATTAAGAGTAGGCTTATAGAAAATAATTTGTAGAAATGAATTGATTTGGTAACATTCAGAGTTGGTGTAAATTTAACGTTGAGGAGCACCACGAGAGTTAGGAAGTGTAAAACACTTCATGGTAGTGAAGCTGACCAGTGGCACCATAACAGCTGTGGTTCCTGTGGGAGCAGTAGCACAAGACTCCTTCCAGCAACTTTCAAGCTTGCTCATAAGCTGCTGTGTAACCATCCTAACATATTCCTATGAAACTACTGTCTGTTTGACTGCTTCCCTTCCAGGGATCAATCTGTACCCGGCTGTTTTTGGTGCTCACTGTTTTAGTACTGCTTCAGCCTACTTATGGCAGGGTAGAAGCCAGGAGCTGTATTAGGAATGATAAATTCTCGTCATATATATAGTTGCCTTCCTCTGAGTTTTATATCCAGAGTTTGAACACGGTCTTGCCAGAGAGCCTGTGTGCTCTCACCTCCCCCTGAGACAGTGGGTGTGATGGATGTGTGGTGTATCTCATTACTGGTCAGCATCTTGCAAGCTGGATCTGTGGGAGGAGGAGAGAGACAGGACATGAAACTAAGGAGTTGTTTAGAAGTTACATTGTGTTTGTCAGCCGTGACTTTTTTAACTTTTAAAAAGAACATTTTGTTTTTATTGACCAAATTTGTTTCTTGGACAATCTGTCAAAGTAGAAGGTAGGCTAAAAGGGCTTGTTTACTGATGGATTTATTCAGAAATAGCTGAAAGTGGTTTCATGTCCTAGTGTGACATTGGTTTCTGGAATAGGCAGAGGCACAGGTAGCATTGTTTAAAAACAGCTCTTATGATAATAGTCTGCTTCAATCCAAGATAACTTTCTAGTTATGCTCTAGTTTAATGAGCACTCAAAAATCATTATCATTAATATACTTCATTTTTTGTGTGCAGCGACTTGTCAATTAAGCAGTTATACATAACTAAAGAAATACAATCAATTCCCCTCTTTTAATATATTGTTGAAAGGCCAAGGAATGTCTTTGAGTCATTGCATAGTTTCTAGATTTGGAGCCACTCACTGTTTTGAACAATTGTTCCAGGATTGTGTATGATGAGGAGTCATGCACAATTTTTAATGATGGTAGTAAACTATCATACATTGTAAAATACTCATTTTCTTAGTAGAGGAGCTTCTTTTATTTGACATGATTTCACCTGACAGAATGCTTAAAATAGAACTTTATGATTCCTGGCCACCTGTTAATTAAATCACATTTGGAGTTTATAAATTCCTGAGAATTTTTGACACCCATCACAAGCGTAGTTAGACACAGACTAGGTGCCTGGGCAGATGATAGACAAGCATTTAGATCAGCTGTTAATATAATCAAATATCTGTAAAATTCAAGTGTTCCATGTGAAATAAACACATTGTCATTTCAGCTAAGAGGCTGATCTTGCTTGTCTCACTCATCTCAGTTAAAGTCTGTTCCTCTTAAGAATGGACTTTACTTGAGTGTCTCTTAACATTAAATTTACACCAACTCTGAATGTTACCTTACCGATTTATTTACATAAATTACTTTGTATAAGCCAACTCTTAATGTGCTGGGAGGCTCTTTTAATAGTTCTCACATTATAATCCCTGATGCAATCTACAGTGCTGCTGTTTCCCCTCTAACCAAAAATATATCAGGATATCTGCACCTTATGAGTATACCAAAATGTTTACCTTTTCCAATAACAAGTGAGTGGAGCGTATGAAAATCATCAGTATCACTGAGTTCGAATTGTATGATTTGGTTTTGTTCTTGATCTACTAGTATGTTTATTTAAAAAATCAGTGACAGTAATCAGTGCCCTTGGTTAACAACTATTCTTGGGTGTTGAGGTCTTTCAACACTAATCATACTTCTGATAATATAAGTCTACAAATATATTTTGAATGCATGTTTTAAATCAGTCCCCAAACTAGTCATGTTTATGGTCTTATCCAACATCATCATGATCTATTTTTTCTTATTTGCTATTATCAATAAAATCTAAAGACCACTAATTGTACTTTATGCTATTCGAGTATCATAATAAAAATACACTTCACATACCAAGTATATCTAAAATATCCTGTTTCTTAGCTCATATAGCTTAACCTATTTAGTGAATCATCTCTGCTCTTCTTCAGCAAAATAGTTGCCTAACTTGCTGGTTCCCTGCAGATCACATACAACAGATGGTATAAATAATGACACAGCAAAACATGAAAAAGCAAATAATGAGTATAAATTCTGCACAAAAAAAAAAAAGAAAAAAAAATCCTGCATCAACAGAAATTCAGGTCTTATTGATAAATGCTCCAAAACTCAGAAAATATCAAAGTTAAGTTTTTAAACTAATCTTTCTGACTGATAGAACTTCCACTGTGATAATGAATTGTTGTTTTTCTATGGGAATATAAAAAATAATTTAAATTGTTTTGTGAAATCAGCTGTATTAAAAGACTCTTGCTCAGCATATTGAAATATTCAGTGCTATAAATTCAACCAAAACCTAAGTTCATCAATTAGTAATTAGTAGTTATCATGAGACATTCTCATTTCTGCTGATACAGTTAAATTAATTGAAACTAATTCTTCAAAATGCTTTAAGTTTTCAGTATGTGAATATACACAAAAGTGCACACACACATATGTATGTATATGTACACATGCATGTAAAACATTTTTAGCTAGGAATGGCTGGAGAGAGCTGTTTTTTTCCTATGAATATTTTTGATTTCATTTGATCTTTCTTTGTCTGAAGCATTGCCTCAACAAATTAATTTTTATTCTATTGTCATTCTATACCTAAAGCTGTTTATCTTTGCTTACATATAAGACTACCCAGAGTAATAGCAAATAACAGTATGTACTTCAGTGTCTGAGGTATGTTACAGTTTAGGTAATATTAGGGTAAAGTGAAGCATACAGTTTTTAATGAAAGACTTAATTACCTCAAGTTCTGTAGAAAGCTTTTGTGATGAGTAAAACTGTAGTGCTGTGTGGGAATTGCCTCAAAAAGACGTACAAGGAGACTACAGCTGGGGGTTCAGTTTGTCTTTCTGTTGACACCAGATGAGAAACCTTTGGTGCACTTTAAAACTGAAAGCAAACATGTCCCTATACTTAGTTTAGCAACAATAATCCTTATACGATAATTAATTTTGATTGTGCTAATTTTCCTCTAGAGAGATGTGTTATATTGTCACATATAAGAATACAGAGGCTAATGTGGGTAGGATTCCTACTTTTTTCACTAGAAGAAATAACTTAGCACAGAACATATGTTGCTCCTAAAGAATTTTGTGACAGTGAAAATATGGAAGAAATTATTTGAAAAAGAATCTTTCAAATTCTTATTTATTGTTACTGATTGCAGAGTTTTCTCAGCTGTGTTTATAGTAGTATGACTGGGACTATTTTAGGATGGAGTTTAAAGGATATAGCTTAGACCTTCTAACAGCTGGCTTCTTCCTTACCTGAAATTTTCTGTAGAGCTATGTTCTCATAAGAACTTAAAATCTCTCTAGATGAAACTGTCCTTTAACCCTGACTGTCAAGTAAATCCAGTCTTACCTAATTATTTCACCTGGGTAAGGAAAGCATTCATTATTCTGCTTCTTTGCAATGGCTCTATTGTTTTCTTATACCACATGAACTGTGCTAAAAATATCCAGTAGAGAAGATTCCCACTACACTTGCCTCCCCAAGACATGTTAATTTCTCTTCTCTTGCCCTCTGTTGCCCTTTCATGCATATTTGAAAGGCTTCTGATGATGAATTTTTTTGAGTATTTCTTAAAATAATGCTTTTCCATCTGTGTGAAAACTTGTTCATACAAAATGGTGACAGCTTTAGTTGACTGCTCACAAATAATTTTCCCTCTGTTATTCTTCCTCTCTTGAATAGGAGAACCCAATCTAACTGAGGAAAAACATAACTATAAATAAATGAATAGTGGGAGATATGTATATGAATCTGTGTTTTTTGGTTAATATTTTGATCCCATTCAGTCTGTTCTTGCTGAATGATTGTGCAACCAAGTGACTTGGTACCCCTCTTTTTTAAAAAAAATCCAGGCATATTGGATTTCAAACAGTCTGAAAATTACAGACCCTCTTGTATAGGTGTTAGGGTATTGGTTAAAAATAACAAATGAAATTTTCAAGTACCTGTGTGATCCTTTAACATGAAAACCTTGTGACAAAGAACAGTCTGTAGGAAGGGAAGAATAAATAAATCTCCTAAAAATACAGAAGAGTCGCTAATTATTCTTTGCACAAATACAAACCTCAAAAGCATACAGAAACACATGCATTTGCATGTGTGAACATATCTATAATTGACAGGCATTGTATGTAAAACACTTTCCCAGAGTTCTAACTTTCATGCAAGCAGAAATTACTAAAAAATACATATGCAGTTTAGGTGGGATTAAAGATGCCCATGCAATTAGTGATTATACCAAAATCTATTAAGGGCAGTGGATCAATTCAGATACATTACACAGTGTATTCCACTCAAGCATGGAATGATGTATTATATAACAAATATCTATGCTATTCCTGAGAAAAATTATAAAAAAATATGTTTACAGAGCTATGAAGGTCGGAGATCAGATTGCAATTAGTACAATTCACACCACCGGACATATTATAACAAGTGAAGTAAACATTATGTAAATGTTTCTGTATATTTCCCTTAACCTCAGTCAAGAAGTAGCTTATCTCCTGAAAATAAAAATGGAATCCACATGCACTGTAAAGCATGATTCAGTTTCTACTGAGGGTAAAAAGAGCCTTGCTTGTTTGCTTCCACGTCCCCATCCTCTTTAAGAGATTTGTCTGTTACTTGCTTTATATGTGTGCACTTAATGTTTTTCAGAGCTTTATAGGTTATGTCTGAACTAAATAGTTGACAGATGATTTGCAAGTGCACTTTAACACGTTAAACCCATAAGAGACTGGCTTTCTTACCATACTACTGATTGCCAGATTTTCTGAAAATTAAGCTCTGTTGGGTCTGTCTGAGACAGAGCTCATTTCCCCATAGCAGGACTCACAGTGCTGTGCTCAGGATTGATATCTAGAAAGGTGCCCATAACACACCACTGCTTTGGCTACTGCTGCGCAGCACTGGCACAGCATCAGCACTCTCCAATGTAACTTTTCTCTAAAAAATCCTTTTTCTGTTTCTCTGTTTCTGTTGCATCTCTTCTGTATTTTTCTTTTTATTCTTGGATTTCTCAGCCTGCTTTGGACTGAATTCTTTTGGGATCCTCCCTCATGGGGAGCCCTGCTTATCTCAGTTCTTATGATTCGAAGAAAACTCCCGAGCTCGTTAGAATCTTGTTTCTCGTGTTTATTAGAAGGTCATCACAAAACTTGACAGGTGTCTCCAGGCTGGCTACACAAGGTTAATCTTTGCAATCTGGTACATTTCTTTCTTCTGATGGTACAAACAAGGCCTTGTGGCACACTTTGTGTCCGATGCACAAAATGGCCCTGAAAAAAGCAGTTCTTTTATCTTTATACTTATTTTTACCCAATTAACAATAGACGTATATTATTTTTCTTAATGACCCAATGACCCATCACCTCTGTGATGCACTGCAGCATTCTCTGCACAATCACTTACTACTACCAAAAAACCTCTAGGAGAAGAACATGAAGAAGAAAGAAGAAGGGACAAGAGACAACACCCTAAATCCCCCATCTTGTCTCCTGTTATCTAAACTAACTTTTTCACCAAGTGATTTAAAAAAAACTTTCTTATATACACACTTACACTTTTAGATTTTTACATCTAACTTTAACATTTGTTTTCATGTATCACCATGAAAACATGCTCATGAATTTCATATTATATGAAATTCAGTGTTTTTTTGTATCTTATAACTAAGTATCAGAAACAAGGGCACACACTCTGTATTCCAGACTCCAAAATCCAACATTCTGCCCCACCGGCAGAAGGCTGGGGGTGGGCAATATCTTGGGAGGGGACACAACCAGGACAGCTGACCCAAACTGACAAAAGGGATATTCCAAAGCATATGAAATCAGCTCAGATATAAGCAAAAAAGAAAGGAGGAAGAATAAAGTGGCATTTGTTATTTGCAATATTAGCCTTCCAGAGTAACTACTAGGCATGCTGAAGACCTGTTCCTGGATGGCGACTGGACATCATGTGTTGATGAGAAGTAGAGAATAAAATCTTTGTTGTTTTTTTTTGCTTGTGCATACAGAGCCTTTTGTTTTTGTAAATGGCCTTGACTCAACATATGAGATTTTCTCTCATTTTCTCTCCCCTGACCACCTGAGAAGGGAGAATGATAGAGCCTCTTAGTGGGCACATGGTATCCAGCCAAGGTCTACCCACCATATAAGGCTTAAAGTGTCCACATCATTTTTGGAAAGAGCCAGGCTTGGGACATCAGTTGGATATAGACTGTACTCTATGCATGCCCATGGCAGCCAGGTTCAGTGAAAGACAGCTTCAGAAAATGTCTAAGTGGAATGGCCAAGTACAGCTTCAATATCTCACGAGTACTTTAGTGCTGGGACAAAGATTACAAATCAGTACATGCTTTCTTGTAAAAATGTGTAAATGGCAAATGTGGTGAATGAATCAGGATTGGAAAAGAAGTTCCCAGCAACATATAACTGCACAATAGAATAGATTTATTGACCTATTAAAAAAATATCCCTAGGGTCTATCTTGATGTACCTCTATTAGACTTGCTCCCAGTGTCACTACTTTTCCTGAACTGAGAAACCAAAATTGGGCAAGAGACTCTATATGTGATCGCAAATGCCAAATATAGAGGATTTCGAACTGCTGGCTATGTTCTTGATAATACATCCCACTCTTCAATAAACATTTACTGCTGCAAAGCTGCACTGTTGATTGGCGTTAACTTTTAACCCCAGCATCTCTTTTTTTTCTTCTTTTTTTCTGCAAAACATTTCTATCCAGTGAGCCCCAGACAATGCTGCTGTACATGGCTATTTCATTCCAGGTTTAGGAATTTCTATTTGTTTTTGTTCAATTTCCTGAATTTCTGCCAGTCCCAGTCAGTTAAAGCCTCACTGAAGAGCAACTCTATTGTTAGGCATGGTTTATTCTTCCTTTACATTTGCCTTCATCCACAGCCTTGATGAGAGTGTATTTTTGTTTGTCACCCAGATAGCTAGTGAAGATATGAAATGGTGACAGTACTTGCCTGTGAGGAAAGCCTCTAGTAACCATCTGGCAAGTGAATTTCAAACTACAACCCATGACCCTTGGATCCTTGTAATCCAACCAGTTTTCCATGACACCTGTAGTCCAAACAGTTTTATGAACATTTTGTAATCTATGCATCCAGTTTATATGTCTTTAGGTTGGCTACAAGGATATGATTGGAAACCATGCAAAAATCATGAGAAAGTCAAGGCAAATAACATGTCCAGACCACCAATTAACTTATCAGAGAGGGAAATCAGTTAGGTGTGATTTTACCTTTGTAAATCCACTGTGGTTTTTCCCAATCATCATTCACATATATGAATGACTTCCATATGCGGATTTCTCCATAATTACCCAGGAGCCTGTAGTGAGCCTGACCAGCCCCTAATGTCCCAAATTCTCTTTCTCACTCTTTCCATTCTTTAGTCACAAAGGCCCTCTCTGGATCACCCAGGTTTCTAAAGGTGATTTTGGCTAAGCTTTCTCACCAACATCAGGTTATTTCATGTGGTCTCATGAGCTGTTGTAAAACAAATTTATTCACTTGATTGACCATTAACTAATCTTTTCCTACAATAGGCAGTGCCTCAGTCTTCTAGACTCTCCTGAAAACCCAAAGGGCATACCTTAGCAGTAAAGAATCTTTTCAAAGCTTTGAACACTTCAAACCCTTATCACAAGACCCCTCTAGTTTTCCCATCAGTATACTTATAGACGTTATTATTTTTGCCATTCATATTCACTGCCAGTTTCAATTGCAGCAGTTTTAGAATTCCTAATTCCATGTCAAATCAATATTTTTAATCTTTTTCCTGATTGCAAGGCTGTTTTCAGTCAGCTAAAGAAGACTGTGTCTTATTTTACCTCTTGATCAGAGTTTCTTGTAGCAGAAACCCGTCAATCACGACAGCTTCCTCACTAGCCTCCCTTTGATCCCGACCTGTAAACCCTCAGATTTCTTGTGAACCATTTCATGGCAAAGCTCCACACATTCAAGCTGCTCTTTTGAATAGAGCACAGTTTGTCTCCCTGTTCCCAACCTGTGCCTCTTAAAGGACCTGTTCCCACTCATTGCCCCAGCAATGTGAACTATCCCACCATGCTTCTGTTCCTCTGCAACTGCTCACAACTTCTAATTCCTCTGTTTTGGATTTTTTTTTTTTTTTTCTCAGTTTCATTGGGTTTTTTCCCTCATGCTGGAGAAATTTGTGTCTAGGCACTTTGGATGTGTTCCCAGTAGTGGTGCTTTTTAGGGAACGTGGAAGAACTTTTTTTATTGTGCTGTCTCCAGGAATCCTTGCTCCCTACTATGCCACTTCTCTTGGGGTTTGGTCTTCATCTTGAAAACTCATGTATAAATGCTGTGTCATTTTGCAAACAAGCTTGTTTGCAAAAATTCCCTCATCCCACTTCATCAGATGTAGACAACTGTTCCTTATTCCTAAGAGATGGTCCAGTGGTTATAGGCGCACAAACCCTGCATGGGATATGAGCCACAGAGGCAGGTATTGGCACACAGTGTGCTTTTGATTCTACCTGAACCTTTCCCCATCACTGGAAATATTGAGAAGACACCACTCAAACTTTGTAGGGTCACCCTCTCTTGATACTTTTTTTTTTTTCCCCAGCTAACAGTACTCACATGGGTACACAGCAAAGGTTTATAATCTGGGGCTGGCTGAGCCTCTGCTGTGTTTCTACAAAATCCTGGATGCAGAAGGCACCTCAAATCTGCCTAGAAACAAGTAATAGGTGAAGAGATAAGGATACGAAGCTGGCATCCCCAGTACTAATTCTTTGAGGTTTGTTGAGTGGAGAGAAAATTTATGATTATACTCTGTGACATTTGGACAGTATCTCAATGCTTCAGCACCAACTAATCTGACAATAGAAACAATGATGTGCTTTCTTCACTGATATTTTTACCACCATGAATCTTTCTAGCACCTTAAAGTCAGGCAATTGTGAAGAAATGGGAATAACCATATGACGGAAGAGACAAGAGGTGATATGAAATGACAAATTGAAGAACATGGGTGGCAAGAGAACAGAATTGAATGAAAGCAGGGATCCTTTTGGAAGGTGCTGTTAGGGCTGAAAATGATTTAATGTAATAATAGGGCATGGGGAGAGAAATTAGATGCAAAACGTGGGACGGGTCTTGAAATACTGGAACATGAGTCAGAGACTAGAATTTTCAAAGTGGAAAAGAAGGATTTACAGAATGAGAGACTTGGGGCAAAAGTTGTAGAGAGAGAAAAAAAAAAAAAGTAGTCCAGTGTGAACAAGGGAACAAATAAATGGGGTTTTAGGGCCTGGAATGCATCTGGTCAGATTGCAGTAAGAAGCAAATATAGAGAAAGAGAACGAAAAAAGATGTGAAATCATATAATGCAAAAAATACCTGGTAAGAAAGGAGAATCATAGAGATGTCACAGTCTGATGTGACTGTGGAGGCCCATGGCAAAAGAGACATAGCTTTTACAGATGGTTTCCAAGTTGGAAGAAAAAAATTAATTCAGAAAGTAAAGGTGAAAGATGTGAGGTTTTGTGCATTTATCTCAAAAATGCATGGACCAGGCAGAATTCTGAGCACTTCCTTATTTTTCCTTTTCTTGCTTCTATTTATGTCAAGGGCTTTTGTACCTGCTTGGTTTTTTTCCTAACAGCCTTTCCATTTATGCTAGTTCCTCTCATTCTCTGCAAATGACTCATGAGTCCTACCAACTGTTGAAAATATAGCCAGCATGAGCAATGCCCTTCTAACAATGCTAGTGGCGGGTTAACGTTACTTCCTAAGAACAAGTTTCTTTCCCTGACCCATAAAAATATATTATTTAACTTGCTTTGGGCCAGCTAGCCTGTCCCTTTCCTCTTGTGTCCCTCTGGTGTGCTCTGCACCTCCTTGTAAGACACTGCTCTTCTCAACAGATAGTCATTCTGTGCTGCAGCTTGTCCAGACCTGGCTGAGGCCAACAATCCACCTGGCTAGCTGAAGTGCTTTTGGCTCCCAATGGCTGACTGAAAACAATGGAAAAAGAAATGATACATATTTTGAGTTTATTTTTTTTTTTTTGCTGTAGGATTAGTTGTAATATTTCAATTTTCACTTTAAGGTGGTCATGGGGGGAGGATATGAAGGAATGTATCTTTAAACAATTTCATAGGGTTTGGCAGGAGAGGGGTGGTTGCATCTTTTTAGGTTGTAGTCTATGAATTTTATGGTCAGAAAACACAGTGAATATAAACATTTCCAAAGGAAGATGGGCTTACTAGAAGCCATCTAACATCCTGCCATGGCACTGAGTCATGGCCAGCACTGCCTGTCTCTGCCCAACCTCTGGGACCTCCCCCACCTGTCCATGTGTACTAGATTGAAAACAAACCAGTGGGAGATCCCGAGTCAGAACTGCGATTTAATATGAAAATTAAGATAAAGGCAATAGTACAGAAACACTGGCTTAAACTGCCAGAGTCAGGATACAACCTGACACCCTGTTGGTCAGGGTGTTGGTAGCAGTCTGACTAAATGGCAGCTGCAGTCGTTTTGAAGTGATAGATGTGGTTCTCTTGAAGTGGTGATCCTGTAGAAGGGTCTGGTCTTCCTCTGAAGGTCCAGTGTTGACATAGAAGGGTCTGGTCTTACTGTGGGAATCCGGTGGATAAGGCTGTTTATGGCGTTCCAAACCTCAGATTACATCCAGGGAATGCTTGGTTCCTCCCCCTGGGTGGAGCATCTCAGAATGGGATGATGTACTTTTATGAGTCAAGTGAAACTTGATGGCCAATTAGCAGGATATCCCCAGAGGGAGTTATCAGAGATGTGTCATGGATGAGATAAAGATCACCGCTCCACCTGGTTTTTACAGCTTATGGAGATGGTAGAATACATATTTTTGGTTATATCTTACATTGTAACCTAAGACACAATGGTTCAGGACCCCCTCTCAGCCCTAGGGCCGTCAGCTCCTGGCCCAGCAGTGCCACAGTAGGGCTGGTCCCAACTCCCCACAGCTGGACCCTGCCTGGACATGGACTTTGCCAACCAGGCCTACCTGCAGGTCAGTGTCTTGGTCCTGCCTTGTCCCTCTCCCCAGGGAGGTGTCTTATGCCTGGACTAAAGCTGCTCCTGCTTTCTGCCGTCTGCTTGCTCCTGGTGAACCACATGGGCACCCCTCCATCCTGGAGTCCTCCAGGCCCTGGGAACCATCAGACCCCTCAGTGTCCTGCCACAATCCTGGGTTTATGAAAAATACCAAAATAATCTCACATGTTATCTGTATAATGCTTGTTTCAACCCACAGAGAACGAGCCACTTTCCCACCTCTGTAGCCAGCACTTGGCTACCCATGTTTTTACACTGGAAATTGCAACTCATTTCCTCAAGAAGAAACTTTGGAAGTGTTAGGTATCATTAAACCATCCGGTGCATTTATCTGTGGTGTGGCCTAACCTGCTCACCAACATCAAGGAGAGCTGTTTTATGAAGGATCAGATGCAGCAAGGGAACAAGGTGTCTATGGTGAGATTATCACTCATTAAAATGTGGAGAACTGGTAGGTACCCTAATCATCCTGTGGGTAACTGGAAGGGACAGCAGGGGTGAAGCTGTCCATGAGTGATCAAGCTTTATTCACTCATAAATTATTGTTTAGATTTTCTTTTTTAAGGAAACGAGAATTATTTTTTTCCCCGTGGAATATTGTTCCGCTACAATTCGCATTCATCCCTCCAGAGTTTGGAACATTGATTTATTAATTTGGGTGCCTTTGTAGGCAATTAATTGATTAATATCAAATCTTACTAATTTGAAACCACATTTGATTCTGCTATTATTCAGTTCAGGTGGGATTTATTTGCCTTTAACTGGAGAAAGTCAGGCCTAGGCACAGTGAATTGGTATTTTTCTGTTCACTACTGCTGAAATGTCACCATTCCTCTAATTGGATTTATATATATTTTAAGGTCATTTGATCATCTTGCCAGACTGTATAGTATAGCTTATTGGGTTAGGAACTCCATTTATTCAGTAACCCAATTCCTGAGATAATAATTTGTCTATGTATTAAAGTGCATCTTTCAGAAAAAAAAAAAAAATATTATAATGATCTCTTCAGTAGGTGGCAGTGCTGGGATTAAAACTGTTGCTGCCTGACTAATATGTAAATTTCTGCCTGTTGGGATTTAGGTCTAGAAAGGTTTTCAGGGCATTCTCATCTTTAAATTTGGGCTCTAGTTTGCTTGGAATGCTAAAACTGTAGGGAGATCTATTTCTGCTGGCTGACAAAGTATAGAAAAATAGATCAAGTACCACAAGTGCAGTCAGCTGGATCCAGAGATATGCATGAACAAGCTAAAGCCGTGGAAAACATGTACCTGTGAAGCTCCAAAAGTAATAGTTTCTCCAGTGCACATCCACTTCAATTGCTCTCAGTAAAATGATGTTGATAGCTGAAATGTTATAGAGTCTGAATAAACAAATATTCAGAAATCTGAATCTGTATTCAGATTTCAATTTTATATTTATTAAACTTTATCACAATCACTGTGGTAGCCTTACATTGTGGAGGACTTCTCCATGTATGGTACCATAAAGGACTCTGTTACTGGGTTCTTGTGACTCCATAATCCATTCTTTAAATGAAGATGAAGAACATTTTTCTGCAGTAATGGAATACACAAATTAGGAAGTTCTGATTCCTGATAAGGTCTAAAATAAAGATTTGTGTCACAATATAAAGTTTTTTTTAAACAGGATTATTTCTCAGGAAGTATTTTGCCAGAAATTTCTTTAAAGGTCATGCATCTTAATGGCACACATTACATAGTCCATGTGGAATACTGCTCAGGAATGCACAATAAACAGCAAGAATTCCCCATATCATAAGGATTTTGAGAGAGAAAGAAGACTTTTCTTGGATTAGAGCTGGACTGCACCTGTGTGGACAACAAAGGATGGTTTATGGTGGCAATTAAAATGTGTGGCAGCTGCATATCACTGTTTGTCCACTGGGAAAGCAGGATGGAGAGGAATCTCACAGTTACATGGAAAACAGTGCAGAGTAATGTATTCCAGATCACACACTGGAAGTAGTGATGTTAAATCTATGAGCAGCTAGGAATTCTCACTTATTTTGGTATTGGTGGCTTGCATTGACCCAGCACTTGATGGAGGCTATGGAGGGAGCATCTTCTCTTTAAACACAGCCCTAAAGAAGGGGAATTTGGTAATTTTAAATAATGGTATAGTGTCTATGGGAGATCTGGATTGAGCCTATACAATAGGGAAAAAATGAATTTATCACAAAAAAAGAAAAAAGAACAAAACAAGAAAAAACCTAGCATTTTTCAACAGTAAGGAAGTCGAATTCGCTTCTCCTTGATGAGTAAAAGTCAGATAACTTTTCTGTAATTTCTGTAAGGAATTTTGTAAATTCCTTTGACAGAAAATGAAAAATATTTTTTAATTAGAAAGAATAAAACAATATTGACATTTAGACTGGCTTGTTTTCAAAAAAATCTGAAAAATAATATTCTACTTGTAGTTAAAGCATTTCCAAAGGGAATTGAAATGCTCAAATACAATGTAGTTTAGAAAAACTTTAGAAAAGTTTAGAAGGAATATATTTGGGAGTAACTGAAATCTGTGTTCTGAAAATTTTGAACCTAAATTGGCTAAGGGGCCCCAAACTGCCTTTCTGTTTAGGGAGACTTGAAGACCCTCCAAGATGGTCTAGACTCCTGGGTGTATTACAGAGATGATTTTCTTGCACCCAGGGACTCAGGAGTCCAGTCCCTAGAATCAGCAGGCCAGCTCATGACATATCTGTGGCACTGCAGTCTCTACTAAACCTCTAAGTCCATAGGTATGTCAGGTTTAACAGCAAGGACTCAGTAACCATTCTTATGAAACTAAAAGTGCTTCAGTCTGTGCAAAGTAGTTGCATTGGTTTACACTGGCTCAGAATAAGTTTTGTTTTAGCTGAGACTTTACTGTCCGATACTAAACACAAAAATGTGAGTGTGACATCTTACTGTTTATAATTAGTAAATAGATACACAGAAAATCACATTTTTGATAGTAAGAGAAGAAGAAAATGGTGCCATTACCTTTTACTGCATTCCTTGACTGCATTCACTGCAAGCAAGGTTCATAATTAATCCCTCTGAAAATTATTCCACAACTACATAATCTCATACTTAAATTAGTCTAAGGAGCTTCATTTTACTTTATTGGAAGATATATTAAAGTAATGGAAACAAGAGAATTTGCTATCTACTTTATACTCACGTTCTGCAGAGAATTGAATGATCCACAAAGCAATGGAAGAGAGAATTCTTGCAAGAAATATACTAACTTTTTCTAAGACAAGAGATGTCACCTTGAACCCAAAAGGTATTAGAATTCTCTCAAAAGAAGAAAAGTAGCCCTCTAAATCCTATTTGGAAAATGAAAAGAAGTTGCTAAAAGAGTTTCCATTGGCTGGAATAAAGTCTTGTTCTGTTCAATGTAAGTAGTGATTTCAGATCTGCTGGTACATAGGTCAGCTGCCTACTGCTCCAGCAGAGTAAGAAGCAAAACCTGATGCTTTTTAAGCTCTTGAATTTTTACTGTGTCATGCAGAGGGGATAAGTTTTGCCTTCTAGCAAGAGTATGTCCCTCTTACCTCATGGATGACCTGAGGCCTTTTGAGACAGATACCACTGGAGTTACAGCTTCTCTGAAACGTCTTGTCCTAAGGGAAGCTCCACCTCCTCAGAAGCCATCGGCCAGAGCATTTCTACCTAACTCCCTTCTCGAGGGCTTCCTGAAACCAGAGAAAATGAGCCTGTGCATGTTAATGCTGAGTTTGTCAACATCAATTTAGCAGCACTATAACCCCATGGATTTTCAAGTTCCTCAAGGAAAAAAAGTCTGTCTTTTCCTAAATAGTCACATTTTATTACATAGAAAACTTTTAAACACAGTTTTATTCTCTTTTTTCTAGTGTTCACTGACTAGATCATTGGTGAGAGAGGACCAAAAGAGAAATCTTTGAATTGGGCATTGGCTTGAAAATATTGAGAATTATTTCAAAGATTCCTTTTCCATGTGGCACTGTCTTTTTTGGAATTAATTTTTCTTTTAAACATTCTTTTCTATCTTCTTATTAAGAGAATGTGCCAAAAGAGTGATGTAGTTTATTGAATTAACAACCCCCCAGGCACCTGCGTTTATTTTGATCTCAATTATGTTCCTAAATAACAATAATGAAAAGTCTAAGATCTTTTTCTCCTGGTGTTTAGTTTCATAAATTCAAAAGGGCACTGTTTTACTTTCTTAGGATGTTTTTTCTTTCAAACAGTCTCAAGCTAGTCAGTGTAGCTTTATAAATCAAATGCCAAAACCACTTTAACCAAAATCTCTGATACATTCCTGGCCTAAAGGAACTGCATTATTTTAAAACTAAAACTGTATCATAGAATGATATTGCTTGTTGAGCTATTTGGGGGTGACTTGGGGGCAGATGAGGATCTGAAATCTCAGCTGAAACTATTTTACCTCATGAAATTCTCTGATGTAAATCCATAGAGGTAATGTAGAGCCAGTAGCTCTGCAAACTACTGGAGCCTTTATAACTCAAGGATGGTTAGGTTCCACGTTATCATTGCTAAAACATCTGAAATGAGAGAATTACATCTCTGTGCAAAGGTCCTTTCAATAGTAATATCTACAACAGTCATGAAGGGGCTGTTTATTTTAATTATTTTTATATTTTGCTGCTAAAACAGCTTTTTAAGAAAAAAAAAAAAGTAACAAAACAAACCACAACAGAACATAAAATTGACTAGAAAATTGAATCTGTCTCAGGAAGCCTAATTCTCATGCCTGATATGGTGATTGATGGTAATGGTGCAAGTGGTTTCTGTAGTTAACTTGTATGTTTAGGATAATATGTGGACTATTGGTAAGAGATATTTTTTATCAAGGCATTCTAAACTAATAGTAGATAGTGAAAAAGGTTACCTGGCAGAGATAACCTACACTGATAATTGTATGAAACAGATTGTAGCAGGAAGGATTGTGCTTTGAGGGGCAGAAATCTGAGGGTCAGGAACTTGCTCATTTGTGGCAGTCAGCTGGTGTGAATTAAATGAGATTCAAATCATATAGAGTCTCTTTTGAAGTAAATTTCAGGAGAAAAACTGAAATTTGTTGCGTCCTTTGTTGTGTTTTGAATGGCATTTTGGATTAGGCAGAGACAGCAAAAAATGTCTGTGGACCATGGTTTGTTTGGGGAACTAGTTTTGATCTGTTTACTTTATTCTTGCTTGTATCTAGAAATTCAGTTGTGCCTGAGAACATACCCCAGAAGAGAAATGTGGTTCACTCTTCCTTAAACCATGGCAGCCAAATTTCAGGCCATGCACTATCACAGAAAGTTCCTAGAAATAAAATCTTACAAGAAAAAGTAGGGCCCTTGGAAATTCCAAACCTGACAGCTAGCATTGTGAAAGAGGACATTGTCCTTTCTTGACTTGATGTCTTGACTTCATTAAATTTCATATATTGTGTAACATACAGATGAGGTACACTGTAGAGAACAGAAAGAATATTCTTCAGTGTTACCAGTAAGGATTCTCAGAAAAGTTTTGCTGTCTATTTGTGTGGTTACAGACTCTCTGTTTTTGCAGGCCTTTGGGCAATACTAAAAATCAAAATGCAGACATATAGACACAGATACTGCTTATTTTGACTCTTAAGTACCCAAATCTCAACATTAACTTAAATATCACCTCTTCAGAGTCTACATGAGCTACACAGCATTTGAACTGAATGGTAAAACAACAGGGCACACTATTTCATATAGGAAAAGGTAACTGCTAGTGCTCCAATTCAATTTCTAGGTGAGGTTGATGCTCCTTTTATCCTATGCCAGGATGCCAGTGTAAACTTATGTCAGATATGAAATACGTAGTTCTTTCTAAAGAGGGAAACACCAAGACAGCTGAAAGATAGCACACATAGGGGTAGTACATGTCCTAATGTAGCAAATGGTAAGAACATAAGTTATTTAACATCTATTGTCAAAAAAAGCAATATAAATATAATTTTTAACAATATCTGGAAATATGTGCCAATTTCAATTTGATTGCATTTCTTTGAAATTATGTTTTCCTGCTTGTTAGCTGCAGTTTAGTAGATCATTAAGACGTGCCAAATCCAGAAGATTGAATAGCAAAAAGGTTTTGTCAGCAGCTGCAATTCTTTTTTCATTTGATTGATA
This sequence comes from Cyanistes caeruleus, assembly GCF_971803275.1. Classification (NCBI taxonomy): domain Eukaryota; kingdom Metazoa; phylum Chordata; class Aves; order Passeriformes; family Paridae; genus Cyanistes; species Cyanistes caeruleus. The sequence continues at coordinate 57,432,937 of NC_141701.1, read as the reverse complement.
AACTGTAGGTTATGCAGTTCTTATATCTGAAGGGCATGCACAGCAGTCATAGGCATACATAATACCTGTTTTTGTTACTAAGATACCAGCATTTGTTCTTAAATGCACCAGAACAGTAGCAAAGATGATGATAAACATTTGCAACAACAGGCAGGAGCCTGCTCTGAGCTGCTGGCCAGTAATAAGTTAATGCTGTGCTCAGCTAGCTACATTGCAGCTGTGAATAGTTAAAAAATGAAGCTGTGGGGAAGACCTAATTAAAAAGTCAGACAAAATATTATAAGTCTGAGTAAATGACTCCTTGAGAATCAGTAGAAAAAAAAGGAATAATATTAAAAAAATAAAACAAAAAAACACCCAGTGAACAAAACAATTGAATAGACTTGAAATTGTTAAGAGAATATTATTACTGTGTTGCTCTTGCTATGAAATTGTTTTGCATACTGCAGTTAGAAGCACAGGAAGGTGAGAATTATGATACTTGTAATGATAATTTACTATGCAAGTATTTACAATAATTAAAGTCTTAGAATGGTGATTTACTATGATCTGCCTGCTTTATTTTTTCCAAATTCTTTTTAATTGTTTATATTTAATCAGAACTGCTTTTACAGAAAGTTGAAAAGTGAATGGACAAGACATTGCTATTCTTTATGTTTGGTGTTTTTTAACCAAAACAAGAGTTTTGATGTTTTCAAAGTGTTTGGCATGATTAGAATTGTTTTCAAATGCTAGAAAGCCAATGTTAATTTTACAAACTCTTTCCTTAAGGATTTAAGCTTATCTTCCTGAATTATTGCTTGGTCTGCCTATATTAGGTTTAGAACCAGAGATACGTTCATAAAAATCTGATTACATAGGAGGGCATATTACCTAAAAGCAATTTTTACTCTAAGAAATATCTTGGTACAATGATGGCACCAAAGAACAAATAATCCTGGAAAAAATACGTGGAATTGGGTGCACTTATAGCTAAGAAAAATAAAGTGGGAATTTAAGCCACTGCCTAACTACCTCCACTTCTGGAAATAATCTCAGGTGTCCATATATATAGTGGTGGTGCTGGTGAATAATAAGGAAATATAAGAGAAAATCATAGGCTGCAAAGGTCAATACTGTCAGAGTGATCAAAAGGATCTTATCAACATTACTAACATGACAAACCATAGGATCAAAATCTAGGAGTGTTTGTTAGCTGATGGCCCTTGCCAAGACAAGAATAGAATACAGATTGATCTTTACCTTCCTGTTCTCTAATAAGTTGTTAGAGCATCCCTAACATGTTGCAGGTAACATTCTTTACTTGGCACCTGTTCTATGTCTTAAGGGGAATTTCGAAATTAAGGTTAAGATGAGGTTTCTATTTATTAGCTGAACTGTGGCATTGATGACCAAACTCCTCATCTCTGGGCTTAGTAGAATTAGCTGTTTTCCAGCTCCATGCAGAAATATAAACTAGGCATGGCTTTCTCATAGATACTGGTGCTATGGTTTCTCTCAGAAAGAAACATGGGCACGTGAGCTAGTGGAGACTTGTGCTGCAGAGGAATAGATGACCTAGTTGATAGCAGGAATAAGGACTTAAGTGTACGTTATGGAATGCTTTTTTCTGTCTAGTCTGAATTCCAGATTATATACCTTCTTATATGCTTTAAAGGAAACCACATTGTTGCTTACTCTGGCCCTGCTGTGCTGTATGAACTCATTGAACCTTCTTTGGAGAGCTGGAGAAGGGAATTTTTGCACATATGTATGCATGTCATTTCTTGGGACTTGTCAGCTTTTGTTCTGTAACTTTAAACATTTGTGTGTATGTGTAGAATTGCTGCACATTTTCTTTAGAGAGTTGGCACAACATCTAAGTGACAGGTGGCACATTCTCTGTTCTGTTGTTTTTTGCTTTTAATATGCTGAATCTAAGTCAAATTCCCTTTTGAGGGGGTATTTAGTGTTTGGAAATGGATTATCTTCGGATGTGTGATGTTTCTTATTAATAGTTGTTGATTCTATTGTAGCCTGCATTTTAAAGTTCCAGGAACACTAAGTTGGAACATGTGAATGAAGGATAGTTCCTGCTTTGGAGAAAAGCTAAGTGCTAGAACCTTGTCTATGTTCACTTGCTCTGAGAGCACAGGCAAACCTGGTACTTTGCTCAAAGGTACCTACTTCTGCATTCAGGAATAAGCATCGATTTATGCCCTCTCTTGACATGTGGTTTCTCTTTTTCTACATTAAAACTTGGCTTCATAAAACACCCTGAAGAGTACTTGTCCTCTGCATTCCTTCTTCAGTCCATTCCCAGTTGCTTTAGTAACAGAAAACCTGTCAGAGGAGTCCTCACCAACACAACCATATCCCCTTTATTCTATTTTTTCAGAAACTGTGAAGATGACAAGGAAAGTTTATAAAGCAGTCTAGGCATCCTGATAAGTTAAAGGAAGAGCAACTGGTATCTCTATGACAGGTGTGGAAAAGTCAGAATAACACTATATAACTCTGGTCAAGTACTGTAAATGCAATAAAGCCCTGATGTGTCTCAGACTGTCATTTTACATGTCTTTGGAATATGCAGAAAAGCCTAACCTAGCTGTAACCCTCTGGTGCCTTACCAAGGTAATATTAAATAATAAGATTTTTCAAAAGTATGTTCAAATGAATTAAAAAAAAACCTGCTAAAATACTTCTTGAAACAAAATGCTAGTAAAGCAAGCTATAATTTTTTGACTTATAAGTGCTACCAAATACTACACAGCTTGAACAGAGCTCTCAAGAAAAATATAAAGTCTTGTTAGATATAAGAACTTGCATGCTTTATGTAATACTCTGGCAATTTCACTGCTTGTGATTTAAAATTCTTATAGCTTCAAGTATCATAAGGTACTGGAGAGCTTCCTGTTCTTGTGGTACTCCTAGCGAGGCTTTCCGAGTGCTACGTGTGCTCTCATTTTAAACAAAGCAAGATCACAATAGACATCAATTGTGATGCATTTAATGTCTGAATATACAGCTGCTGCATGAAACTTGGACAGTGTTAGCCTGTTCAAAGCACAGAGCTGACACAATTGATGGCACACCTTGCTAGATGGGAACAGAATAGGTGTTGTAATGGTAAATAGTGTGAGCAGCTCTGAGTAGCACTTCAAGGGCATTCAGTATCCCATACTGCTGGAATAATATTAACATATGTTCCTTCTGAGGGAAAAGAAGTTAGTCCAGAGTAAAAATAATTGTTCATAAATCAGGGAGGTTTTTTTGGGGTTTTTTTCTTCATTTGTCTTAAAATTTTGTGAATTGGAAAGACTGTTTCTATGACTACCATTTCTGCATGTATTTGATTACATTGTATTATAATTTATGGAACAAAAATGCAAGCCCCACCAGCAGTATTTGAATTAGAATGTATCAGGTTTATAGCTTTGTTTGGCCTCAGGCACAAGTAATAAAATCCTAGCTTTAAGTACCTTTGGGGCTTGTGGAATGAAGATATCTGCATTATTGTAATAAAGTGTTCCTTGGTGTAATAAATATAACTGACAGAAGTGCATGACTTCCTTTATGAAAAATATGTTGATAACAATATAGTCTTTAAATACTGAAGAAAGTGACTATTAAAATTTTATGTTTCCAGTTAGAGACATCTGTTGAGCATTTAGGTGGTATTATCAGTTTACTGCTAGGTATGCCTAATAAGACTTTTAGTTTACAATTAAATTGAGAAATATTGATGAAAGAAGATATTAACCTTCTGCTGATGAATATTTTTTAACAGTTAACATTTTAATTTTTCAATAGATATTTATGAACACAGGGTGATGGATTGGATCATAAGGAGTTTCTTTCTTTTTCCTTCTCCAGGAAGCTTTAGGGGAATTTACATTTACAGTTTGATCAAAAGGAACTTCGCTGTCATCTTTTCAAAAATGGACAAAATACTATAGATGTTCTAGTTCTTATTTATTTTACCAATCTCTATGTATATGCTATCAACTATTCATTATACACACAGCTTAGATTTACTTGTTAACTAAAATTGTTCCAAATACAGGGAAAAACATATCCCAGGTGGGCTATTGTTTCTGTTTGAGACATGCTATTGTCTTTTCCAGCTGATGTCCCTGTCAAAAGCTCGGTGTTACTCACTTCATACAAAGTTGACTACTTAGATGTATATAGATAGTCCTCTTTCTTTAATGAGTAGATTTTTTTTTTCTTTTTTAAAACATATTTGGTAGAGGAGGAGAGAATTTTATGTGGAAAGGATTTAATCCCTTTGGTCTTGTTTACCCTGTATTAGTTAGAAGATGCTGAATGAGTTTACAAAGCTGATCTGGCTTTCAGTATTACATTGCTCAGATGGCAACTGTGTCACTACTTAAAGGATTGAGATATTGGTCTTTGAAGCCTTTCTCCTAGACATTAAAGGGAACTATCTTATTTTCTGGATCCAGTGGACAACCAGTCTGTTTTACTTATACATTTAACTTTTTTAAAATAATGTGGTTTATTACCTCAACACTTAAAAAGTAAAGTAAAACTCACAAGGACATTTAATTAAACTTCAGAATTCTAAACAACAAGATATTAATTTATAAAATGTAGTTCAAGAATTATTCAGTAATATATTTTCATTTTAATATATTACTTGAAATAAACTTTCACATATTTTATTCAGAAATCTAGCTGTTCATGTTTGCAAACTTTCCTAAACCTTTATATGTTACAGACTGTTTTGAAAAGAACATCTCCCTGGATTTTGTTGTGCTGAAGTTCCTGCTTGAATGCTTGCTCTTTTGTGGTCATAATCTTTGGCTGCCAAAACAATAAACATTTCTGATCTCTGACTGACAGGTTGCCACAATGATAACAGGACTATTATTTTTACTTTTTAACTCTATTGCATTGAAATTACCTTCCTCATTCTGTTGTTATTCAACCAATCCATTTCCATCTTTCTTTGCTCTTCCCATGTTTTCCTTCTGTTTGTTTTTCTTTCCCATTTTTTTTTTTTTTCTTTTGGTCTCCTTTTCCTTCTACTGTCTCAGTCTAGCTTTGTGACAGTGCTAAGACTTCAAAGATTAAAGGCTTCATCCTTGCACAGTCACAAAAATGTGAGTGTCAAACATTGTATGCTATTACCAAACTAGATTCTTCAACCTTAAATAAAAGGAGGTGCCAGACTTGGACTTAAAGCTATTGCAAATGAGAGAAACAAACAATAGATTACTTCAAAAACCCAAATTAAAAACTCAGTATTCCAGAGAATGGCCTTTGTTCTTGGACAATCTCAAAATAATAATTCGTGCTTCTAGTTTCTGAATTGTTTTTACTTATGTCAAACCATGTCTTTGATTTTTTTGCTTCTGACTCCCTGTGGGTGGAAGGTGCTTCTAATGTACTTTGCCAGTAGAAAATCACATGTATGCTGGACTTTATTTTGGCTAAACACTTCTAATTGTTGTATGTTTTGATTTGTAAACAGAAATACGTGGAAAAAGTTGTTTTAGTTGTTTGCTGAAACCTTTTTGAGGTTTGAAGATCTTGTTATCCCAAATAAACAAGCCTTTTCTTTGTTTGTATTTTTTCTACTCAATTTATATTCCTGGTCATACTGGGGGCCACTTTCTTTGAGATGGAACTTAGGAAAAGGTCATTTGGTTGCAGGGAAATGTTATTGTGAGGTTATTATTGAATTTTTCTATAATCAAGATTATTAGCGAGTGAATACTAAAGGGTATTTAAGGCAGCTATTCTTCAGTGATGATTCAAGGGAATATCTGAATAATACTTTACATTTTTATAATGAAATTCATTATGAAGTCTCTCCGTGTTGCATATGAACTGTATAATCTTAGAATGGTCAAGAGAGGTTGGCATTAGTATTGTAATTTTGCAGTGAACCAAGGCTAAGTAAGTCTAAATTACTTTCTCAAGTTAATGCTAAAGTTCAGGAAAAACTTTATTCAGGAGAATAGGACGCTAGTGAACTTAAAATTCTGTCTAACCTGGTGGATGCCCTCAAATTTGAAAAGTTATTACTTAAGCTTTAATAATAATATCATTATATGAAACATGAGAGAACAAATCTAAGCTCTCAGGTCAGTAACAAAGTAAGATGCCCCTCACCAAATGACTATGGACAGTAAGCTGACTATCTAAAGCTTTCTCTTGTCTGTATTCCAAATATCTCAATTAAGTATTAGAATATTACTATTGGATAAGGGTTTGTGGGGTTGAAGGTACTGCAGTCAGTGGTGACAACCTCCTCCTTTCATTATACCCTGGAATTAAACACTATTCAAAGTTATCTAAGAAGTTGATTCAGCTTGGGAAAGGGAGAAATTAAGAAAGGTGTGGAGAAATGTAGACTGAAAGAATCTCCTGACACAAACTGGTAAGACACGAATATTCTGCAGCACACATGCATGCACACACAAATACATGCTTTTAAGAATCAGTGCCCGAGTAGAATAAAATACTGAGTGGACTCCCTGATATTCCAAGCAGTTCAGTATAAATATAAACTGCATTTTAAGACACCCTTTAAGGTTACATGAGCTCATTATGAAAGTACTTCCAAAAATAAAGAATATCAAGGTGGATCTGATTTTAACACATCATTGTTATTGAACTGCATAGAAAAGACCAGATCATGTTGTTTTCATTCTGCAAGGTTTAAGGAGAGTTTGAAACCAGTTCTCTCATTTATTAAGGTCCTAGAAAGACTGGGTTTTTTTGGCCGTGATTTTTGTGGGTTTGGCTTTTATTTTTTTTTTTTTGTTGTTGTTCATGGGTTTTTCAGTTGTTTTCATTTTTAAAGATTCAAAACAAGCTGTAAAATAATAAACAGTGTGGGGTTTTTTGATGATAGACAAATTTACCTAATAATTGGAAACGTATCAGATATCCTGTTAAACATAAGAGAGAAAAGTGTCCCTGAAATATCACTTGGTTATTTTGGGGAGTGTTTGCAATGTTTTTGGAATAATTTATAATATTCAAGTGTGCAGAATGAGTAAATATGTCTATGGATTTGTCTTGGCAAATACACACCTAGCCTCATTCCTAGAAGACAATTAGTGTTTGCTGAAGTCTGTTATGAGCAGACCCTTCTTTAACATCCTGCCATTAATTACTTACTCAGTTTTGAAGTTGTTGCCTTCAATAAGTAATACACTTTGATGCACTTGTGTCTCTGTATTGATTTACAAAATAAAAAGCTATGAACTACATAACAGATCTTTTGTTGTTGTTTTTTTTTAACAATCAGAAAGTATGTAGCTAAAGCTTAGTGTTTAAAATCAAATGCTTGCATATTTGAGGGGACAGGTAGAAAGCAGAACTAATTATTTATGCAAGACATTTATTAAAAAAATATTGGGGATATAAGAAGGATTATTATTACAGATTCCCACTGGAATTAAGTAAAATCCTCTGATTTCAGGATTTATCGAAGTCATTTTGCATTCTGTATAAGAATTTGGTTATTTTAATACAAACCTTTCCACTTCTTTTTGAGAAATAAGTGAAATGCTAAAAGTGAGTCTTTCTTAGTCTAATATGTTGCTGATAAAATCAATAGCAGAAATTAAAGTCTTCAGAACTATGACAAACAAAGGAAGCAATCACCAGGTGAGAAGTTGGGATACAAAGCTCTTTTGGTTAAGTTTTCTTCAAGCTCATTTGTTGTATTTAGGTGATCTTTAACACTGAGTCCTTATCTAACCTGATTTCTTTCCTTTCCTTTAACATTTTTGTAAAATTTCTCCCACCTCTACCTCACCTCTTATTCTGTAAGGTTAGCACTTAATTATACTTCATTAAATATTGAAGCAATATCAGGTCAAATGGGATACTTCATGTGAAGAAAACAACCCTGAATATTTTGTTTCAGAATAGGTTTTTTTTTAAATATAAAAAGAATTCAATTTGGTTTGATCTAAATTTAAAAAAGTGGTTTTTATGTGTTTTGGTTTTTTTTTTAGTGTTTTCTGTTGACAGCTAGACATGCACCACAAAAGTGTTATTTCCATTTCTGTTGTTGAATAAAGTGACACCATTCCTCATTACGCTTTTATGGATTTTTGGGAGGGTTTTTAAGAGAAGCATTTTTCAGAAGCATGGGATCTTCTCACAGGATCTTCTCATTCAGGTTTTATTTGCCATCAGCATGAGTTGTTCTGTAAGTCTTTTGTGATTACACAGAGTTAAACATTTGTGCTATCAGAAAAAATGTTGCTTGTTAGTGACGGGTATAAACTTAAAAAATGTCATTGTTCTTTCCATATTTTTTTTTGTCTTTTCTTTTCTTTTCCCTTGATTGTTACCAAATGATGTTTCAGACAATAGAATGATTAACACCAATCTTGCTATTGTTTTTGAATCAAAGTAATTACTTTGAGTAGAGTGTGTGCAATCAGACCTTATCCATATGTGCGACATGGCTGAATGAGAATACTCTAATGATTACTTTAGTGAACCCATGGCCATTAATTTAGCTTGAGAAGAGAATTTCTGATTCTTTGGAAAGACAGAAAAAAAAAATTAGAAATGCAAAGTCAGTATATCAGTTTAATCTCTTGATGTGTTTGTAGCTATTTTAGTGATAAAGTAAGAACATTATTTGATCAAATGGCCTTTGGACAGATACATACTTTAGATGTCTTATTGCTAGCTACTTAGCTGAGATTGATTAAAATGCATAGGTACCACTGTTTAATCATATAGATATTGTGGATCACAAGCAAAAAAAAATTCTATTCACTTACATACAACTAGTGCTTATTTCCCTGAGTAAGGTTGCTGATTGTTCTATATTGCAAATATTTTGAAAGTTTTGCTGTTACAAGGTAAAGAAGGTATGTGAAGTTGATATTTTGAATTACAAACTTCTATTCAGTGATAGTCACAGAATGTAAAAAATTTATACAAGTAGGTTCTCAAGTGGTACACTGTCTTTTTGTCCTTGTTGCTCATGCTTTCTGCTTTGCACTTGATGGATATCAGGTTGCTGATCCAAAACTGTGAGGAGTAATTGATAGACCAGATAGTTATGCCTCTATTCAGAGAGATTTCAACACACTAGGGACTCTGGAAATTGGGAAACTCATGAAGTTTATCCAAGTCCTGGACCAGGGGAGGATTACCCTTTGCACCAAACTGGCTGGTGGTCAAGTGCCTGGGAGACAATTTTGTGCATAAGGACCTGAGGGTCACAGTGGAAAATGGCTTGATAGTGAGACAGCATTGTGCCTTTGTAGCAAAAGAGGCCAACAGCACCTTAAACTGTATTTGGAAGAGCATTTTCAGTAGGTTGTGGGTAGCTGGGAGGAGTTCCTGCCTCTCAGATTGGTGAGACCGCATCTGAAGTGTGATGTGTAGTATTGCACTCTGTGGTTTAAGAGGCAGTAAATACTGGGCTGGGTCCAATAAAGGACAACAGATATGATACTCTGAGCATCATACACAGGATGAAAGGCTGAGACCTAGGATTGATCCAGCTTGAAAAGAGAGGATGGTCAAACACTGGAGCAAGTTTTCCAGAAAGCTTACAAAGTGTCGACCCTTGGAGAAGGTGAAAACCTGACTGGACAGGCTCTAAGCAGCCAGTTGTAGTGTACACTTCTTTGAGCATGAGCATAGGACTAGGCAATTCCTGGAATTTTTTTCCAAACTTAACCCTTTTGTGATTTTAGATAAGGTTAATTATAGTAATAAAAGTGGTATCAATGTACTGTGCAACTGTTAGTCTTAAAGAATTGTAGATATTTCAGACAGTTTTGAGTATCTTGAAGAACACAACACTGCACTGTCAGAAGAGGTGGAAGATTATATCTGATGAGATAGGTCTTCTGGCACTGGCATAAGAGACCCCAAAATTCTTTTGCCAAGCTTCACAAAGATCTGTCTCAATTTCGGGCAGCGTTCCTGTTTGTCAGCACTCCAGCCTCAAGAATAATTTGGTTATAATATTTCTGGAATAAAAGAACTGATTTTTGTTCAGATCTTGCTAGATGGTTGCTTTTTCATGCTGTGTGTAGAGTACAGCATAGACCTCATATCTGTGAACATTGTGTGGAAAAAATGATATACTGTGTTTTCACAGTTTAGACAAATGCAAACCATCATCTCTTTACTCTCCTTTCTGTATGAAGGTCTCAAGGCACGGCTGGCACTGTGGGAACTGTAAGAATAAATCACCATGGAAATAAGATTAGGGGAGTATAGATAACCCCAAGAATGTGCAGAGGCATTGTGCTTTATACTAATGTTGCCAGCCTGGATACTTATGTAGGATTTTACTTCAATATTTCCTTGAAAAGAACCAAAATAAAACAATTAAAAATTAGGAGAGGTTATTTTTGTTTTCTTTTGTTGTTTTTATTTTTTTTTTTATTTTGCTAAAGAGATCTACTCTATTGTATAAAATGTTAGTGAAAGACCAGAGTTTTGATAAGACCAAGGCAAATACTCTTGCATAAGATATCTGCTAATTCAGAGCCTGAGGTTGCTTCTAGTTCTTGGTTTGCTAAAGCTCATAGCAAGCTGGTGTCTTAACACTGTTGGTGCTTGAGAAACTGATGCAAAAGGTCAGTAATCTTCATAAGTTTATGTTTGGGCCTGAAGCTTCAGAGGACAATTTTGCATTTGAAAAAAAAAGCAAAGCAAATCAGCACTCTATAACTCCTTTCCCCTCAGCAAAATCCCAAAAACTAAACAAATGGAATAAAAAAACAAAAACAAAAAACCAAAAAAACCCCAAAACAATCCCAAAAGGAAAGAAATAAAATCAACAAACAAAAATAATCCTTGCTGAGACTGCATGGAAGATGCTGCAACTTTCATGCTAGTGGAAGGCTGCTAGAAGTTAATTACAAATACCAAGCAGAAAAGTGAGAGAAAGCTGAAAAAACAAAGGTATAGCAAGTTATATTGAGAAAGATACACTGTGATAAGGTCAAACTACTGTTATGACTTTCTGTCTTCTTTGAAAAATCTCTGCCTGATCCAGTTTATTTGCTGTAACACTTTACTGGAATGCATCTGCTCCTGATACCCTTCCTTTATAAAAGTGGGAGAGAAAAGACCAATGGTAGCTCAAGTGCTGTGCACACATTTCCTCCAAGTGATGCTTACAGTATTTCATAGTGGTGTCCCATTTCAATTCTATCTCTCAGCTTGCAAGAATCATGGGTTGGAGATGGCCTGTAAGATTTAAACTTTTGTGTCTTGGTGAATTCTTTTGTGCCTAGTACAATCAACAGTACAGAATCAGGACCTTTGTACATTACAAGGATATTTTACTGAAGGCTAGAAAATGGTGCATACGCACCTGCTTAAACTCTGTACTGCTTGTATTTAATTTCTAATTACTTCAGCTCTCTACAAATAAAATAAAATATATTCCATGGAGTAAATTTATTAAAAGTGTCCATACTTTTATTATTTACCCCCTGGCCACTCAGTCTTTCATAGAGGTATAGATCAATAAGTGTTCACTCTGGACTTTCTCACGTGGCAGAAATAAAGTGTGTTTAAAATTCCGAAATTTCACTTAATGTCTGAGTTTTTATTAGGCATTAAACAACAACAAAAGTTTTGTGCTTCAAAACTTACTTATATACTGAAAGAAGGAGTCTATGAAATTATGTCCAGAATAAAATGTCATACATCAGAAGACTAATTATTTCTCTATGAATGCATGACAGCCTAGCTTTCACATCTGCAAAAAAATTTAGAAATAAAAGCCATGTATTTGGGTGTTGTATAACCTGAAAAGATATGGCCTTGTTATGTATACCCCTAAACCACTTTCAGGATTGTTGTAAATTTTAAGGAATACTGTTGTGTTCTTTCTTCTCCTAGCTTCAACCCAGTACAGTATTCTCTTCAATTTCCCATAATACCACTACTGAGCCACTTATGTTTCTTCAAGGCTGATAGGTTTATATTAGCTAAAAGACCCCACCAGTAATTGGAGTTTCAATATCAAATAAATAAATGAATAAATAAACAAACAAATAAATAAATAAGTAAATAAAGACAAAAACAGCCAAAAAAATCCCCACACTGAAAACTGAAGTCTTTCTCTAATCAGCCACTGCTAGATTTAGAATTCAGTTTTATGGAAGAAGTAATCTTTATACGTATCTTTCGTTCAACTGGATTCTTCAGACTTGGGGTTGACTGGGACAAGGAAACTAAAACTTAATGTCTAGAGAATTATGTAAATATGTGTAACAGAAAAAAAACTGTATAGCTTTAAATTTCAGCTTGACTAGGAACTACTGTGAGTTTGTATGCATATTACCAAATTGATTATTTCCTTAATCCCAGTGATATTTTCCTTTTTTGTATTAAGTTTTGGCATGTTTTCTTCTATTACATTCATATTAACTGGATTTAGATATAATCAAAAGATCTTAAATGTGAATATTTTCAAATCTAAAAATAACTGCAGTTAGAATATTTTATATTTTTTAAATGAAAAAAATAACCGAAACCCTGCCACTAAGAGAACCATCCAGCAAACACCATCTAATGGAATATTCAGTTAAAGCAGACTTCAGTACTTATGTGTGGTGATGAGAAGGGGAATCAATCCTTTACTCCCCTTTAGACCTGTGACCCAACAGCCAATGATATCAGTAGGCAACTGGATTGTGACTGTGCATCTCAGGTGGTAACAAATCTTTCACTGCTCTTGAAGAACAGTGTCAGAAACACTGTGGTGTTTATTGTTGTTTATTCTCTTCCCTCTTGTTTGCCTTTCAAACAAAACAAGTTAGTTACAAAAGATGATTGAGGTGCGATATTTGGGAGTTAGGAATTAAAAGTGGTCGGAGTAATTCTGGAAGAATAGCTTCTCCTGAAATAATAAAAAAAACCCCCAAAATAAAAAAAAATATTAAAAAATAATTTACTTGTTATTTTCTTGTTTCTGTGCATGTACTATGGGGTATGTTTTAGGACTTCTTGTAATTCCAGAGATTGATCAATTCAACTTGTTTCCATTTTTATCTAGATTATCCAAGGAGTCTCTCACATGGCTGGGTGAGAGCCAGAGTTTTGGATGTTGCTGATGCCTGAGCAAACACTGGCAGTGACTGTCTGCATTTCATTTCTTCTTTTGTCTTCACAGTTCTTCATGTCAGCTCTGTTACCAGTTTAACTACACCATTGCCACTGTTTTTGTCTACTCCTTCCTCATGTTGTAATGAGAGTCCAAGGAACAGGTCATGTGTAGAAAAATTAATACAAAAGTAATTTTTTGACAGTTTTTGTTTTTACATAAGTACTCCACTTTGTGAACTTTACGATTCTTCCTTGATCTAGGATATTTATACAAGTAGCAGTAACATATTTTAGCTGATATTTTCTTCAAAAAAGCTGGCACTACACAGGTATTATAGGTGTTAATCTACTGGAAATCCTAGATGAATATTCCTGTCTGAAACTTCTTACGTCCCCCACCCCCAAACTTGGTGCAGTTCTGAGAAGGAAGTGTGAGGCTGGGGATCCTCTCCTCATACAAAATACATTACTAGATCTTGCAGTCTCAGCTTCCAAAAGAAGTGACAGTTCTGCTGCCTTAGATATCAGCAAGGAACACTGATAATCTTCCAGAAACAAATAACACAAGCTTCTTGCTATGTCCTGTGGAGGTTTTCTCTGTCTGGTCTGTTGCTATTGAGTTAATCCTATTGCTGTCCTTAGTAGCAATTTTTACACTGCTGCTTATAAATTGATCTTTAAAACTATTACTTTGATGAGCTTAACATAATTATATTGTATGTACATGAGATTGTTGCAAGTCTTTATTACCAACATTAGCTAAATAAATGACCTAACAAATTAATAATGCATTCCTTAAAAGACTATCCATGTGTAATTGTATATCATTTAGAAAAAACTCAGAAGATGATGTGCTGTGTTTTCCTACAGTATCCTATCTGCATTGTTGAAATCAATTTATAGTATGGGTACTTCTGCATTTCCAATTTATAATTTTTCCTTTAGAAGTCAACTATTTTGGCACTGATGCCACGGAAATATTTTTGCTGGAGATCATACAAAGCCTGTGAAAAACATTGCTTGAAGTCAAACAGTATCTTCAGTTACAGAAACAAACTGGGAAAACTCTGTCTATTTCAAGCCAGATGTAGACTTTGGTTCTTGATCTGGATGTACAAGTACTTATCAACACAATGATCTGATTTTGCAAACTTAAACAGTCCATTGCTATAAATGCAAATCTTCTAACAAGGGGTGGCCTTTTTTTTCAGATTTCTGGCAGCTTTAGTGAGTGTGTTACATGAATCTATAAATACAAAATATTTGTTGCTCATTTTAATGTGTGACTTTCTAAACTAGAATTTTTACTAAGTTTAGATAGAGTTGCAAGGATAATGAGAAATATGGAACTGCAGAGGACTATATTTTTCAAAGCAAAGACAATTACCCAGAAATTATTTATTACTTAGTTTTTTAGTTGATACAAAATAAGATATTTGTCGTTTTTTTTTGACTTATGACACATCCATGAGTCCAGTCATGGTGATTGGTGGGCTCCTTGTGTGAGTTCTTGTCTTAAAAACCGAGACTTCTGAGACCTCCTTTCTCGTAGCTCTAAAGGGAGACTGGTCTCTTTATGTAAATGATTGTGTGTGCTGTGCTGAGCTGAGTGGTGTGAAAACCTCTGAAGAACTTACAACTGTTTTACTAAACAAGCAGTGTTGGTTTCTGGATGTATCACTCAAAGTGGTGATCACTATACAAGAAGATTTTAGCCCAGAAATGTGTGCTGTTAATGCCATGTTAATGTCATGGAGATTTCTTTGGGGATCTTTGCACTAAGATGTCAATTACTTGTTCATTTAAAGCTTTGAGTCTTGCATTTGAGCTCACTGGCATTCAAAGTCCAAATATTTTCTCTTTTTTTAAAATTTCCTTTATGTTTTTCCTGGGCTTTGCCAAGAGGAAAAAAGGTAGAAATGGGAGCCTAATGTGAGTTTAAGACTTTTTGACATATGCCTCTTCCACAGAGTTTACAAATTCTGGGAGGGAGAAATCTCTATTCTGACAACAGGAGAGGAATATTTAGTGAGTCAGAGAGGAGTCAGAACATCTTGGACATGCTGGTCTCTGCAATAGAACTGCACTTTTGTAAGAAGAATTAATGCTGCTTAGACATCTGTTGATGCTACATTCACCATTACAACTTCTATGGATGCAGCTGAGTTTTTTTCTCTATCACCTACATAACTTCAGTCTGGCTATTGGATCAGTGCATGCTTGTTTTCATAAAAAGCTAATTTATGAGCCAGTCTCTCCTTACAGATTTCAAGCTACCTAATTCATTCATTTTTCTGACACTGAAAATTAATTTCCTATGTCCCTTGATATTGCATTATATGATGACTAATAAGAATCATTACAATAATTTTGAAAAACAAATAAAACCTGAATGCAAGTCTAGGAGAGAAAAACTGAACTCTCTGGAGGGAAGCATTCTTCTTTTCCATCTTAGCAATTACTAGTGTGAACCTTTGCGGTCCTGGGATTGAACTGATGCCATATCACAGAGCCAAGAGAAGGATGAAAGCTCCAGGGGGAAGACACAACCCCCATTCTGGAAGAAAATACCACTAGCTCCTCATCCTACTATGATAAATACTGTGAAAATGAAATATAGGAAAGCATAGGCTTAGAAGAAATCTCCTGGGGAGCACTTCTTGCAAAGCTATCACATGCAGCCAGCCGTACTCAATCAGGCTATAGTTTTGTTGATACAACTCTGTGCTGTTGCCCTTGCATGGATTTATCCTGTTTCAGATGTAGGACTTTGCATTTTCCTTTGTGGGAACTCATCACATCTTATTTGCTCATTCCTCCCAGCAACCAAAAGAAAGCCATTATGCTCATTTGTGCAAGAATATGTCAATTTTGCCGTTACACTTCCTACAAGGAGTTACAGTAGGGGAAGCTCTTTTATGGCTTACTTGTATATTCTAACCTATGACCTTAATGCCCTTTAAAGCAAATTTTCAGGGTTAAAAAGTTTCACCATGCTTAGAAAATGAAAAGCATGTCTCATACAGCACCTAATTTTCTCCTTTTTGAGAATTTTCATGTATATTCAATCAACTGAAGCAATTTAATCTACTGCGGTATTGTGGAAATACAGCTCCTTTCTCCTTGAACTACTTTTAGTGCTTATCCAAATTGAGCTATGAAAGAAAAATCTGGGCCAGTTCATTTACTGAGCTTGGTTACTCTTGTGTTTAATATTCTCTAATGATCCACTAGTGTATTCCTGAATGTGTGTTGCCATCCAATAGATTATAGCACAGATACCTAAGCTGCATAACAAAGGGAAAGTGGTTGCTGGAGAGGAATGACTATTAAGTAATATATTCATGAGCAGCTAGTCTCAATTTGGCTGTGTCCACAGATTATCTGGATCTTTTTAATTTAAGAATCTTGATGGACACAAAGTGTAACTGATACGAAAGTCTCCCAGAAATAATTGATGAGGTAATGTTCTCTGAGGAATAAGAATTTGCTGTGCTCTGTCGTTAGCTTCTAACAGATATGAATGAACACAAATATTGCACTGTTTTTGGCAGGGAATGCTGTGGTAACACTTGGAGTGTAATGCTCTCAGGATTTTCAGCTCTGGCAGTTTCAGCTTCCACTTATCTGGAAAATTTGCTTTTAACTCGACATTAAATGAACATGAATGGGACTGGTCATTGCTAAGTGAGTAATCCATTATTCTGTAAATGCAGACGACACCGTTGAGTTCTGCCTAAGAACTGAAATTGTCTACTCAGCAAGGAATTTGATATTAGAAGGCAAAACTTGATTGAAAGTAATACATTCAAAGACTGTTTCTTATTTATATTTCAGAACACATTTCTGAAATACAGATAAGACAATCCAAAGTATTCTTCCACTCTTTAAAATGAAACAGCGTAGCTCTCTTTTTATCAGCATGTTGGATCACCTTTGCTTTCCCAGCCAGGAATAGTTGGACAAAGCATAAAACCACTCAGCTTCTTGTGGTTATTTCTTAAAAATCAAACCAGAGGGACAAAGCTCCTTCAGACTCTTTTCTTTATCTGGTAGATAAAACAGAAGAAAAAAGTTGATTTCCCTCTATGGTCACAGCTGAAAATGAACTGTGAACTGTGACTGGACTAGGTTTTCAAATTCCATTATTTAAGAAGTTAATTCTATTTGCATACTGATATCCCTATATTGTTTAGATGAGCAGGGAGAAGTACTGCATATCAATTCCTTTCTCTTAGTTAAATGTCTCGGAAATGAGGAGCTGGTAATTCCTCCATCTTGAGAAATGTCAAGGCAAGTGATGCTCAGAAAGATCAGCTGAGACACGTGACTGAAGCAGGACTCTAGATAATTTTGTAATGAAATATGCAGCATCTACAAAAGAACCTCTAAGCAGAACACATAACTTGTGTTAAATTGTCCCTATGTTAATAATAATGCATAAAAGCAAAAATGGATGGCTGTGTGCAACTGTAATAACAGCATGGTTTTTTTTGAGACTTTGACAGCAACGTGCTCCATTAAAATTGTGGAGTTTTGGATCTATATGAGCCCTGAAGGTTGACATCTGAACTGTTTTAATGAAAGATTTTGTCTATTGATATCTTCATTAACTAAATTAGTTTTGTATTGAGTAAGTATAAAAGTTTATTTTACAGATGATTCCTCTTCAGATTTAGATGTCTTCCAGTACATGTAATTGTAAACCATCTGGCTAATTCCATATGATGAAAAAAAAATAAAAATAAAAATTTAATAATTGAAAACAAAATAGTCCTGACGCATCTAAAAGAATTATATATAATTCAAAGAGCGGGAATAGAAAATAAGAGATGAGGGAACAAGACAAAACAGCCATAGTTCTTCTCTGGAATCTAGACTGTACAAATGCTTTCCTGTAGGCAAGAAGTAATTTCAGAAAATAACTGCCCTGAATTTAAGGAAGTACTCATATGAGTGAGTTAATATCCAGCATTATAAATACGTATTAATGATGTTTACTTTATATTGTACAAAAATCCGTATGTAGGATTTATTACATGTAATGACCATATCGTCACATGTCTCATGTCTTACTGCTTAAGAGTAATAGAAGTCTTTGGATTTTTTTCATCTCTTTTTTTTTTTTTTTTTTTTTAACTGAAGATCTTGTAAATCTATCTGTTACAAATTATTATTTACCCTGGAAGTGCTGATCACACTGTCAACAATCCTCAGCTTTCTTCTTTTTCTGTTATTTTTTATAAAGACATTTGTATTATGCTGTAGCTTAGCTTTCAGTAAAAATAGTAATATGTGTATTAATACATGTATATTGCCCAAATTAACAAAACTATATTATCTATATCCAAATTAATATGTATATATTAATGCACTGAGACAGGAATGGGGGGGGGGGGGATATTGTGTTACTAATGAACATTTGATATGTGCTTTAAGTTCTTGAAAACAAAATAATAACTAGGTATTTAACCGCTGGTAGAAATTGAGCATTGTGGGAAAGAGATATAATTCAACTTATCTACTGTTTTTACCTTGTTGCAGAGTTGTTAACATGCATACACTCATTTAAATTGATTAATAGCTGTTTAAAAAAATCTATTGATAGAGACTTTCATCTGTAAAGAAACTACTGAATACAGTTCCTAGGAGAGCATTTTTTTTTGTTTGTTTGTCCATAGCGTGAAGGAGAGAGGAGTTTTTGTCAAAATGTGTAAAATCCCAGAATCATAGAATTAAAAAGTTTGGAACAGACCTCTAAGACCATCAAGCCAAACCATTAACCCAGCACTGCTATGTTCACCACAAAGCCATGTCCCCAGGTGCCAAGTTCACACACCTTCCAGGGACGGTGATTTCACCACTTCCCTGGGCAGCCTAACCACCCTTTAGATGATGAAATGATTCCTAATATCCAGTCTAAAACTGCTCTGGAGTAACCTGTGACCATTTTCTTTCATTCTGTCACTTGGTACCCCTGCCTGGCAACTCCCTCCTTTCAGGCAGCTGTAGAGGACGATAAGGTGCCCCCTGAGCTTCCTTTCCTCCTGGCTGGACAACCCCAGCTCCCTCAGCTGTTTTTTGTATAATATGTAATTATATATAATTATATTTCTAATTATAATTATAATATAATATAATTATATATTATATTTTAAATTATATAATTATATAATTATTATTATTGTATATAATAATAAGCTCCAGATCCTTCACCAGCTCTGTTGCCCTTCTCTGGACACACTCCAGCATCTCAAATACTTTCTTGCAGTGAGGGGCCCAAAACTGAAGACAGGATTTGAAGTGTGACCTCACCAGTATGGAGTACAGTTGGATGTACTCTCCTGCCCTGGCCCTGCCCTGGTCCTGCTGGCCACAGAATTTTTTTTTCTACAGGCCAGGTTGCCATTGGCCTTCTTGGCCATGTCAGATGGGAATACTACTAGGAGAGCACACCAGAAGAGCTGAAGTCAACTGCTTATATAAATGAATTTTGCATGTATAATGTAGGAAATTTGGAATTGTATTGACATGTTCATACAACACAGTCAGGAAGACTGCATATCATCTGCTAAGTCACCTTATTAAATTAATAAAATACTAATCAGATTTGCTATTGTAAGTTCTGTTCTGTTTAAATTGTTGTTGGTTATGAAAATGACTTCAGGATATAGTATAAATTCCCATATAGCTGTCACTCTACTGTCTCATTTTAAAAACACAAAACAAAATTTAAACTTATAAAAGGGCTGATTTTTTTTTCATTAACATTACACTTTATTATTTTCTGAAGATAAAAGAGGAAAGAACAAAGTACGTGTGATCATAGGGTCAATGATGTTCCTTAACGTATTTCTGGCAGATAGAGTTCAGCAAGAAAACAAGTCCCCTTGGAGGCTGGACTGAAATGAGAGGTTTCAGTCATGTCTGTGTTACTGAAATGGTTGTTTGCTTCCTTTAATTGCACATTTAAATACTTTTCTTTCCTATACCCTTAAATGGATGGTCTCTAGCTTTTAGCCAGCCTTCTTTCCCCTGGTCCCCCTGTTGTGGGTTAACACAGGTGGGCAGCTCAGCACCACACAGGTCGCTCCCCCACCCTCAGTGGGACAGGAAAGAGGGAAAGAAGAGTAAAATCAAGGTAGAACAACACCTGGCCTGTTCCTACGCAAAACGTGTCTAACCTCCCTAAACTCCTTTCTTTTCCCTTTTATTGCTGAACTTGCCATTATACAGCGTGTAATATCTCTGGTTAAGTTGTGTCATATGTTCCCTTACAACCTCCTGCATGAGCCTCAGCCTGTTCACTGCGGTAGGGCAGACTGAAACTGCGAGGATCTTGGTACAAATGCTGTCTAGTAAAAGCTAAACAGGTTTTTTATCTGTCTCGTTTTGGCCATAAATCTAAACCAGCACCACAAAAGCTGCCATGAAGAAAGTTACTTCTGTCCTAGCTAGACCTGGTATGTCCTCACAATACACACATTTTTATCAAATAGATTAAATCAACAACCTAGGAATTCCTTTCTTCTAAAACTGAAGACAGAAATATTGGGGTGAAGAGATGAGCAGTAGGAAATCTCTTCCTTGTTTTCCTTCTTTCTTTAAATAAGAGAGAAATCAGTTCAAAATATATGGACTAAACTCTTTAATGAGTTACAGAGGATTCTCTGTGAGAGAGTGTATGTTTGATGAAGAAAATATCTGACAAGCAAATCTGACTAGCATAATGTTCACAAGATTCCAGCATCTAAATGTGTGCTTAGTTGAGGAAGGTCTCAGTCATTTACAGTCTGCTACTCAGAAAAAAAGTTTCTGCAGCCTCTAAAAAGGATCTGACAGAGAGATAAAGTGCTGATCACAGAGAGAAATAGAAAAGAGATAAAAGAGAATACAAAATACTGAAGAAGGGGGAGAAGAGGAAGGTCAAATCAGAGGTCTCGCTTTGTAGCATAGGAATATTATGCAAAGAATCACTTTTATCATTATTAAATGTTCCCTACATAAATTCCTGACAAGTTGACAAGAGAGAAAGTGCTAAACAGAGGATGAGGAAATTTTCATTATGTGTAGATTTCCAAGCAAATCAATTATACAGTATTGTGGATAATTGACAAATAAAATTGCAAATGATAGCATTATGACTTTTGTGTCTTAAAAGCTTTCTCTTTTGTTAAGGTCATGAAAAGCTTCATTAGTTTGAACTTTGACTCCTCCAGAGTAGATAATGTGTTTAACTGCAAAAGAACTGATCACCACCAGCACCCTCTACTTTCAGAGTTCCTTCCTTTGTTCATGGTTAACATATTAAAGTTCTCTCAAACTTCGGGCTTTTAGAATAGGTCTTTCCAAAGGAATATTTCAGAGATATTTTTGAGTTCTGGAAACTCAAACTCTAACTCTGTTAGAGGCAATGGGTAGAGTTTTTTAGCTTAGCTGTACTTCAGAGACACTTAGCATAAAGTTAGCACTTGGAATCTTCCACAATGTGTAATAAAAATTTGACTAACCAACTGAAAGATGTCAGTTTTAACTTCAAATTCATCACTGAATTTGTCAAAGGTTGGTGTTCTCCTGCCTTTGGAGAGTGGGAAGATGCTACTTCCAAAGTTATGTGGACAAGTCGCTGTCGAGAGGAATAGAGATCTTCACCTCTTAGGGGTCTGTGGAGGTTTGCAGCTCTGAAATTCTGTCTTCCTGGCCTGGACTGTTATGAGCTCTCCTGCCTTGGATCCTTTTGAGCCTGGCATTCTGGTGGGAAATGTGACTGATTTCCTGAAATCTTTCTGCTTTTAGACCTTCTGTAAACACATTTTTGCAGTGGAAGCCCTGTTGTGCCATAGTGCCAGGTAAACTGACCAGCACTGCTCAGTACTCAGAGCCTTATCAGAGAAGCTCAGGTCTCAGGAAATTGAATAATGCATTTCCCAGCCTGGCCATTTAGGGCAGATGTTGTTTCCTTCTGCTTAAGATATTCAGAAATGAGTATGTATGGGGTAGTGATGGAAGTTACCAAATAATCTAGAAGATCTAAGGGTACAGGAAGGAGAACGAAATCAGATGACCATGCCTGAAAAAGGTTTCTTCTCTGTCACTCTTTGAACGACAGAATGAATGACAGAGCAAATCAAATGCTTGGCAAATATCTTGTGTTTATTGTACGGCTCTTTGCATTTGCTTCTTGAAATAGCATTTTGTTCAGTGATAAACATGACGCTCTTTGGCTCAGACAGTAAATACTGGACCTTTTATTCCACATGGCTACCCAGAAGAGTTTGGAGGTTTTTTGTACTATCACGACTGTTATGAATGTCATTACTGGCCAAAAATAAAATTTCCATTAATTTCTCAATATTATTTCAACTGTTCCATAGCTCATTCAAATACATTTTCTGACATAATCTGGTCTAGTGGTATAAATAATACACTTTTTCCTTTCTAAAATGCTCTTCTTCCATAATAATAAGAGAATAATAAAATATTTTAAATCTTACAAACACTCTAGAACTGATTCCACCTCCTTATTGTTTTAAGAAAAAGCCAAATAGCATCAGCCTATTCTAAATTCCAATAAAACCTTAATCTTAGTTATAGAAATATTTCTCATATGTACCTTTTAAGTATATAAACACTTTCATTGCCCAGCTTTACACGTTATTTTCTCTTGTAGCAAATCAATCATATTTTTCTTCCCTATTTCAAATGATTTCAAATATATTTCATTTTTCTTTGGCACTATAATTTCAGGTTCGTAAAAAGTGATTTCCTTAGACTGCTTATTTTCAATGCTTTTAACTTCTTAATAAAATAAACATGCAGCAAGATGTCTAACTCAGCCAGTAAGTAATGCAGATAACAGCATTGTCATTTGAATGTGGAACAGCTTTATTAATTCTTAAGTAGTAATATAAATTTGAAGTATTCTCCTTCATCTACCGATATTAAAATGCATCTGCACCTTTTCTGATATCCTTTGTAGATGTTTTTATAAACTGGAAATGGTCAGTGGCTCTTCCAGGAGGCTGAGATGAAGAAAATTTAGAAATTGGATAATGTAAAGGGAATTAAAAACATCAACATGCCCAGATTTGTTTCTTGTAAAAGGTGTCCATGAAGTTTGTCATGTTTATCAAAAGAAATCATAATTAAAATTTATAACCAAGCTTTGCAAGTAATATCTCCCTGTTATTATTTTGTGAGACATTCATCGTTAAAAATGCAACCTATTTCTTGGTTTGCCTTGATGGAAGCACACAATACACATAAACATTCCAGTTAGCTCCCTTGGAGCTCTCTCTCTTTAGAGTGCAGAGAGTTTATAAAAAACATGTTAAAAATGTCATAGTTTCTTTGGTAGATGACTTACGACCAACTAAATAAGGAACAATGTGCAAATTGGTGCTTTTTTGTTCTAGTAAACTACTGTCTTCTGGGTTTAGTTTTTTTTAGATACTGTGGTCAGACATTTGTTTTATAGACCATTTAGAAAACAAGGTATTACATAAGTTTATCTGACAAATGAAACTGCATACTCATTCAGGTTGTGTTTAGAGATTTACAAAACCAATTTGCAACTCATTCTATCCTTATCTGTTATCTCATTAATGCTGCTTGCTATTTTTAAAGAGGGTTTTACTGGATATATGATCTTAAAGTTCAGCAGCAACAGCTCTTTTTTCCTTCTAATTCTGCAGAACTGTATTGCTGCATTATAAATACTTTCCTCTAATACTGTCAGGAAATTAGAAGGGAAAATTAGATTTTTTTTCTTGTAGTGGTGAAATCATTTACCTCTGCTTACAAGGAAGTTTTTAGAGAAGTTACATATAGGTAGAAATGTAATTGTATGCTGTCAGCTACTGAATCAACTGATATTTTTTATTGGCACTAAAATGTAATAAGAGTCACTGTATCAGAGTTCATTAGACCATGGTTCTGATGCAAAAAGTGTAAAACTGTAAGGTGGAAAGAAGCTTCATCATCTTTTTCTTCCTACACTTCAAATTATATTAGCAAGTATAATGCTGGGTGGTTTTATCCTCCAATCATTTTTGTAGATAAAGGAATATAATTTTGACTCTAAAGCTGGGGCTATTGCTTTGATATTTGCTGGCTTAATGAATATTTCCAGATGACAGCCTGAGAGTGAAAAGTTGTGCAATCTTGTTGACATATTCAGATCCAACACAAGATGTGGAAGAAAGCACGTTGACTGTAATATATTAGGCTTAACCTAAAACAATACATTATTTTTCTAATATATGCTTTTCCTAGTACCTATTTCACCCATGTGCATTCAGTTATCTGTCATGGCAGAGAACATATTGTTCCATATTTAATACCTTGTAACATCTTTGAAATTAGTCCATTTCCAGTGATTTGTGAACCTGTATTCCTCATCCCAAATCTGCCCCTTGTTACCCTATGACAGTGTTTCATTTAATCCTTTATGAAAATAAATCCAGGGTCATCACAACGTTTTGACTGAGAAAATTGAATAGAGTATAATCACTCAATATTCTTGTCAAACTTATTTCTTAGACTGAATTTCTAATTTGGGTGATGAGCTCTATTATTTCCCAGAGAAGTCGTGCGTTCTCTGCCTTTGCATATTTTCAAAGACTGACTAGAGAAAAAAATATGAGCAATCTTTAGACATGAAGTTAGACCTGCTTTGTCTAAATAACTAGGTTGTTGGACCAGATGACCTCCAGTTGTGTTTTGAAATATATATTATTTCTTTATTCCAGGTAGATGAGCATCCTTTAGATCACAAAAAGTGAAATATATCTACAAACAAAACCAGTCAAAGTCAGTACATGAAGTAAGGTCTTTTGGGTAGTGACTTTTACCTATCACTGAGAGGTCTGACTAGCAGCATGTGTAAGTTTTAAATGTCTATAATTTGTTGTCAATATATACAAACATTTTAATAATTCTAATTTTAAAAGAACACTGCAGTTGCTACAAACTGGAAGAAAATAAGACTTGAGACATTGGGTCATCTTTGAAGTTGTGAGAAATAGGTAAGTAGAAGTTTTGAGGAAAGTGGAAATGACGTATAGTTCAGTGGATTAGAAGTTATCTGTCCTGTGTAACTGTGACTTATTCCCTACAGTGAATAAAAGTGTGGTAAGCATTAAAAAGCCAGGCAGTCTCCTTTGATGCAGTATTTGAGGCACAAAAGAGTTGAGAGTCTTTTGTGATATTGCTTGGTAAGAGTACAAAACTTATCAGTATAAAGTCCCAGGAAGAGTTTTCTAGGGTGGAGTAGGTGAGGGAAACAAACACCTTGCAATTTTCTGGACATCAGCACTACATATAGAGAACTGAGATTGTCAAGCTTCAACCTGAAGACAAAACTGCCATGGGAAGCATTGAAACATGCCATCAGATCATTGGGAAGCAGCAAAAGCTGACAACCACAGCTCTGGACCTGGCCTGGTAGAGGCTGTTGCACATCCCAGCCACAGTTTCAGCTGTCTCGGCCTCGTTTTTACATGTACGATGCGTGTCCTTTAGCTGTACTCACTAGTGTGTCTTACACTTTGTGGTCTAAATGTTATCAACTGATTCCCAAGGTGAAAACCAGTTAATGACAATGCTTTTAGGTATTAAATAGACTATTGTGATCTGTAAATTGTATGGTAAATGCCTTCTAAATTTTCTAATAATCTCATGCTTCTGCACTACTGAAAACTTCTGCACTACTGAAAACTTCTGCACTACTGTTTAGCAAAGATGCATTATGGACATGGTGATCCTGGCATAACATATCAGATGCACCAAGAAGCTGACAACTGATTATGTTGTTTCCCAGAAAGAAAGCAGTTAAAATTAAGATAGCCACAGATTATCTCTTTCACAGTTCCCCTCAAGCTGTGTCTTATTTTCAAGTCAAAACTTGTGCTATACAAATATTGTGCTCTAACTTTAATTAGTTATAAATAGTGCAGTTTGCCCAGGTGATTTAGAAAGGGAACCTTAAATCATTAGGTCTTTGTCGTGGTTTAGCTCCATCTGTCAGCTAAGAACGCCACAGTTGTTAACAGACTCCCCATTTTTGGTTAGGGAGAGGGAATCAGGAGAGTAAAAGCAAGAAAACTGATGGATTGAGATAAGTGCAACTTAGTAGATAAAGCTAAAACCGTGGACACAAAGCAAAGCAAAACAAAGAATTCACCACTTCCAATGGGCAAGCAACTGCTCAGCCATTCTCAGAAAATCAGGGCTTCATCATATCTAACAGGGATTTGGGAAGGCAAACATTACCATCCTGAATTACCTTCCTTCCTTCCTTCTTCTTCAGCTTTATATACCCAGCATGATGTCCTATGGTATGGAATGTTCCTTTGGTCAGTTGGGGTCAGCTGTCTCAGTTGCATCCCCTTCCAGCTCCATGAGCACCAGCCCCCTTGCTGGTAGAGCACTATGAGGGTCAGAAGATGCCTTGATTCCCTTTTAATGCTGCCCAGCAGTAACTGAAACATTGATGTCTTCACCACAAATCCAGTGGTTTCAGCACAAACCCAAAGCACAGCCCTATACCAGCTACTCTGAAGAAAATTACCCTATCTCAGTCAAAACCAGCACAAACTTTAATGAATGCACTCATGCTACTCAGAACCCCTTTGGCTCATACTAATGAAATCCACAGTATAATTCAATTATCTGCTGCAAGAAAGTTACAAACATAGAATATTATCTTTTATTCGGAGCAGTCACACAGTTCTAAGATTAGACAATTGAGTGAGAATATAAGAGCTTCAGCAGGAGGAAACAGTAAGAGTAGGCTTAGTCATTCAGCTAAAAATTGCCAATCTAATAAGAGTCCAGGAAAAATTCTACAAGAACATATAAATCTTTATGCATTTTCAGTTTATTTCAGTACTGTCTCCTATGAATACTGTAGTACTGAAATGAGATATACCTGTATGATAGCAACTAATAAAAGTTTATCAAATGAAGGTAAAAGTTATTGAACCATAGTACTCAGGTAGGTGAGAATATAAATTCATGGACATTTTCTCAAGAATCTGTCCAAGTCTGTCTGGGGTGGAAAGTGTTTTAAACCATTAGCTAACTAGATATGAATCTGTGTTTTAGAGTAGTGAGTGACACACATATGAAAGCAAAACACAGACCAAACAGAAAAGAGGTTATAAAAAATACCTGATGTTTCAGAGAGTTATTTGTTTGAAAAATTTTACCACTATCTATATAGAAGCATCACAGCTTGAGTTCTGAAAGTAGATAAATAGGCAGATAAAGTGGCATTCCAGGCAAACCTGCTCTGTTATCTCATATGTCATCTATGTAGCTTTACCAGAAAGAATAACTCACTTATCATGTTTTTGTCTGGGCACTAGGGCTTTGGTAGCTAAATCAATAATTAGTATCACTGAAGCTCTAGTAAGTGTGGGGCAGCAGGAAGGAAAATGGAAGGAGTACACAACAAACTGTTCATGAACAGGAAACCATTTAGAATGGGGAATTGCTATTATCACATTTGTGGAGGAATAATAAAAATTTAAAATTCAGTAGCCTCCCTTGAGCCTGCTTTTGGAAGCATGCATCAATAGCAGAATTTAAAAAAAAATAAAAATAAAAAGATGCAAATCACAGTGATTCCATACTGTGTATAATTTTGTCACTTTAAATAAACATGACAAAAATGGTGTATGATAAATAGATGGATTCCCAGGTGAGTCTGCTTTAGCACAATTGTGTCTGGGGGGTTGGTGAACTCTCCATCTCAAATGTGTTTGTCAAAAAGGAACAGAATATTTGAGGGAATAAAGATATGTATTGCCCTGACTCTTTATCTCTGTTCAGTGTTCAGGCATAAAAGGAAAATCTATCAGTTCAGATAGGAGAGTGACAGTTCTGTACATAAATCTATAAACCAGTAGACCAGAGGAAGGACATCCCTAGAGAAGTCTTTGTAGTTTTGCGTATTCCCTCTTTCTCTGAGATGCTGTATCTTTTCCCATGTCTTGGATGTGTCTCAGGAATGAACTACAGGCAGAGTGCAAACAAAAATAATAATATTTCCCATAAGGCTTACTTCTAGATCTTCCTTTTGCTGAAGGTTTGGAAAAAAACCCAAGCTGGTGTTTTGGAAGCAGATTGATTCCCAGTGCAATGACTGTTGACCAGAGTATTTAATAGTACATTAATTTTCATTGGAAGAAATAATCTTTTATTAAAAACAAGAGAAATTTTTTAATAAATAAAGATGTCCTACTCTCTGACCAAGACTACAAAATGACAAAAAAGTGATTATTAGTACAAACAAAATTGCACCATAAGTATTGAATAACTTCTTAACACTTATTTCTCTTTATAGTAACACTAATTGTTTTCTCTTAGAGTTTAAGTACCCTGACTTTATATAAGAACTTCACAAAATTCTCTCCCTGTTTTGTCCTCTTGTTTCATACAGACAAAAATATTTTATGGGATCTTGTGTTTCTACTGAACAGGACCCTGGAAGAGGATGTTGGAGTCTGAATCTAGGCAGGAGTAAGAAATCCTTTTTGATTCAAGCAAGGACAGTACAGAATTACAGGCAAAAATAAAATAAAATTAAAGCAAAATACAATAACATAGGAATCATAATAAAGCTGACAAACTTACCACACTTGTCCCCCAACATATACTATGTAGTGATATCCATGTGCTTTTTCTGATGTTAAATGTAGGAACTGAAACATTTTAAGCAGACAGAACTATGCCCTATATGTGCAAGGAAGCTGCTAACTATGCAAAAAGATGACCAGAGTTTTAAGACTGATGTGACTTAGTAAACGGAGAAGAGTTCTGGCTGTTCATGTGTGAAGGGGAATGACTAAGGAAAGGCAAGAAAGAAGAGTGAAAACACAGCTGGATGGAGACAATCAATGATTTCTTGATGAACCAGCTATAATTTCAGTAGTAGATTTTACAGAAATATGTTGCAGTCTTGAACACTTGGGACATTTTTGGATGAAAAAAGTCACTGACTGATTCATGCTGGAAAAAACTATATTAGATCTCTCTTGCTTTACAGAAGTTTTCAACTACAAAGAAAACCCCAATCTCGTATATTCCGTGTATATTAACATGAACAGAATAGATACTGTCTTTGAAGAATAGACTGTTTTTGAATTTTTGTTCCATTTTATTTTTTATGTGTATGCATATATGCTTTCAAAAGGTTGATGAAGTGAAGCTTTTGTACCTGTGGCTGGTTGGCATGCCTTCCCTCTTGGAGAGGAGTTTTAAAGTGGCCATCAACATTAACCTGTGCTCCTGTCTGCAATTTGTGAGTCAGCTCAAAATGATTACCCTGTCCTAAAACCAGATAGTACACCAATGTTAATTAGAGACATTGAGCTGTTTGATTAATTGAGGCAATGAAGTTATGTGAGGCACTGTGCTCTGGGTTTATTTATTTAATATGCATTGTAACTGTGCATTAGGAAGGAGATTGGAGTTTAACACTGACATATTGTGTCCTCAAAATCAATGTAATTGATCAGAATTTCTTGAAAAAAAAACAGTGCAAACATGCTTTAGACACTTAGGTTATCTATGAGCAAAATTAAACAATAATGACCCATAATTTAAACAATATTGTTTTATGGACTTTTCGGGGAAGTCTATAAAAACCATATACAAAGCATGTCATTTCCAGGGGAAACAAACCTCTCTAAATGCTCTAAATGTTACTCATCTCAGTAAATGCTTCCTTTCCTTCACTCATGGCCTTCTTGACCTTTGTTTACTTCCCCATAAAACTGCTGCCTACAATAAAGTCCAGATATCCAGTTATATTGTGTTTTCTGTTTTCAGTATGAAGTAGATTCTTATCATTTAACTCCTTGAGAACAGTCTTTCAACTGTTGCTAAAATACTATGTGAAAGGTGAGTGAAGAATTTTGCAATGAATTAACATTGATCTGCAATAAAAAGTGTTAATTAAAAACTAACCAACCAAACCAAACTCCCCAAAACAACAACCCAAAATCACTGCAGATACAATATTAAATGATATTGGACATTTCAATTCAATAAACTGAACACAGTAGTGCATTTTAAATAGCAAAACATATAGCAAAAAGAGAATTCATCTCTTCATCCATGTCAGTAAAACTGTTTTGTGAAAATGGGCATGTATCATTCTGAATTTTGCAGAATATCAGATGCCTGAGTATATGCCAAAACCAAATTTCTCTAGTTTACAAAGTCAGGTATAAAATGTTTTGCTTCATCTGATTGCAATTCTGATTTTCCTTTTTACACATTATACTTTGTACATATCAAGAAATTCACTCATTTTGATATTTTTTTCATGAATTTTTGAGTAATTGAAATGACATGAGAAAATCTGTCAAATGAAATAGTATTTTTACAGGCCTCTGCAATCTTAAAATGGACATGAAAGAAACATTTTCTTGAATCTCGTGATTTTGGATGCCTTAAGTGTGAAGCCTAATTTAAGAAAAGGGATAGGGAGTTCTAAAATACCTTTCAATTGCTCACACTCTTGAGCGTGATTTAGTTTAAGTTATACTGTATCATGTTATAGAAATCTTTATAAGCTGTATGATTCAGTCCAATGCTTTCTTCCCAAATGCACATTCATTACAACAACATTAATATTAAACACCCTGTTTTTTGAAAAGTGTACAGGATGGAGTAGGATAGCAGAGAGGAACAGGAGGCACTTTAAGAATCTGCAGATTATTGATGGATATCAGCTGTAGCAGCTCTGCAGTTGTGTGATAGTTCTTTTGCTCAAGGGTGTATATGTTTGGCAAGATCTGAAATGTCGATGTTGGTCTGAAGACTTGTAATAATAGAAATTACTTAGATATAAAATCTCCTTGTGTGAACATTTTATTTCTTATATTTCCTTGAAACCAAATTCTGTATTAGGGTTCCTTTGCTATTTACCCAAAGCATTCAGAACCTGAGGGCTAAACAAACAAGACATTCCCAGAATGCCCAAGTTTACAGATTAAGTACATAAGGAGTACTTTGCTGGCATCAGAAAAGGAAATATGCTATCTATGGAATTAGTGTATGGATAAATTCATAATGAGTCACAAAACATGATGATGGAAATCTTCCTTTCCCCGATTATCCCTAATAAGTCTATAAATTCTGTATAAGGATGATAATATTGCTTAGAAACACTGAACTGAGCAATGTGATTTAATGTAGCCACTGGAGATATCTCAGAAATGACATTTTAGCCTTGCTTTTGTTCGCAACATAGTTGCCAAAAGTGAAGAAGTTAAACCACTTGTCAGATGATCTCCCTAAAATCCGAGCACTTACACTTTCCTTTGAAATGAAAAGCAATTTTTGCTTGAGTAGGGAATACATGGGAACAAACAAAAGGCAGAGATAGATCTAGCTCTAGCAGCAATCAAAATAAAGAAGTCTCCATCCAATCCAAACTTGGAAATACTTTTTCATATCACTTATAACATGAATTTAGAGGCATTGCTATGCTCATTTGAGCTGAGATAGGGTAGTGTTTTGAAAAAATACAGTTATACAGTTTTATAGCCGCTAGCTGCTTTTGCTTATGTTTAAAGTAATATCTCTGTCTGATTCCTTGTGGAGGCCTTCCTGATTTTCATAGATACTTGGTAGTCCTTTGCATCACATCTGTAACAGCTGCATATGACAGTACACATGGTGTGATTCTTGGGGCTTCCTTTGCAGGGCCAGGCACAGGACTTCTATGACCCGTGTGGTCCCTTCTAGCTCAGGATATTCTATGATTCTAATGTTGATGTAAATACATAAAATTTCCCTGGCTGGAGTTTTGCTGTTTTTAAGCTTGTCCTGGCCCTCATCATGGCCAGGGGAGATAGCTCTCCAAGGCACCAGAACCCTGAGGACGTCAAAATGGCCATGGCCTTGCTGCCTGCTTCTGTTAAGTCAGATCACTAGGAGAAGCCAGGAGACCTGATGCAGACAGACAGATGCTGCTGGGGCTGGTGAAGGATCCATTTCCAGCAGCACCACTCAGTGTTTCCTCTTTTGTATCCCTCATATTCCTGGCAGATGCAGCAACTCCACATACTTCCCTATCTTCTCCCCTTCCTCTTTCCCTTTCGGGTATCAGAAACTCCTGAACTTTTCCTCTTCCCTACAGTAATCCATTTCCTCAGTGTACAGTTCAAAAGTGTGTCTACTGCAAGAAGTCTTAAATGGGCTCAGCAGTGAGGTCCACAAATAATGTTGCTGGACATGGACGTGTTCAACACTCAGAGCTGATGCTGCTTCACAGATTCCCTCCCGATGGTGGTCAGGCCCTGACCAAAAAAAACAGTTGAGCAGAGGAAGCGGGCTCTGAAGTTGTGATTCCTCTTCTGGCCCTGGCTCAGTTTTTCTTCACAGTTTTAGCTGAATCTTAGCTCCAGTGTGCTTTAGTCCTATTGATAGAACTTCCTATCTCTTTTCTGTCTCTGCATGGATGTCACAGAAGATAGGCTGCAAAGGATAATGTGAAAATCTCGGTTCTGGAAGATAAGAAAAACTGAACCCAAAGAAAGGTAATTTTTCTGTTAGATACGTGGATAATACATATGGTGGTCCACAGAGAGTAACTTAACTGCATACAAAGACGTAAAACAATAAAGATTGAGTTCTTAGTGCAATACTAGCAATCACAACCCTCTAGTAAACACCTCTGGGTATCAAAGAAACATTCACAGGCCTTTTTACTGAGTACAAGACTGCATGCTGGATGAAAGCTAAACCATTGAAATACTGGTGTATGATATGCAGGTCCCAGGAAGTGTGAAATTCATGTAACAACTTTTCTATAAAAATGAGCTTCACTGATCCCAGCACAGTAATAAATAGTAGCAATGATCAGAATAGCAGTAGTAATTTGAGCTTATACAACACCTTTAGTTACAGTATTTTAAATCATTTTACAAAAATAATTTTCTCGGCCTCTCCACTTACTGAGAATTACATTTACTAAGTCCTTTATTTGTGTTCTATATATGGAACCAATGAAGTTCTGAAAACAAAATGATTTTCTATAAGTTCATGAAGCATTCATTAGCTCAGACAAGGAGTTCTGCAAGATCTGGGTTCCTCTTTTTTTAATTACTTCTGTTTTTCTAAAAGACATTGCTAGACAAACTGAAAAACTACAAACAGAAAAAAAATACCTAGGGAGGAAAAATTTAATCTCCGTCTCCTCTCCCATCCCAATAATAAAAGGAAATCATACCTGTGAACTGGATATGAAGTGAGATTTATGGAATTATTTACTCTGCAATAGACTAAAAATTAGTTTCTGTGGCAACCACTGCACCTTCTGAAATACAGAATACCTTTACAATAAACGTAAATACAGCACAACAAAGTCTTTAGCTTATCTTTTATTATTTTAATAAGTAAGAATTTATGCTGAATATAAATATACATTAAATGATCTTTCATATATTTTTAATGTTATGTTCTGTAATGTGTGCATTTTTAGAAAGGAATTAATATTTGCTGGCAATGCTGGTGCTTGTGTTTTGTCCCTGAGAGGATAATGCCAGAAAAAGTGGTTTGAGAATGCTGCTGATATGTGAAAAGTTGGGAGTCCATGATGGTTTCTTTATTAAGATTTTATAATTTATAAAGTTCACATCTCTAACACTCAGAAAAGATTCAAGTGAAAAGTGATCTTTTTAGTATTGATAACAGTCCTACTCTGAGTAAGAAATTGTGCTAAATTATGTCTGTCCCACCCCATATTCCTATTATTTTATGAATAATTACCTTATGAATTAATTTGTGCTGATTTGAAAGTCTCCTGTGTCATATATATACACATCTATTCATATAGGTAGAAGTAATTCATTAAACCATATAAAGTTTCATTTAAAACATGCCTGACATGTGACAGAAATGATGGTACAAAGGTTCTTTTGAGAAAGAGCTGATGGAAGAAATCTGAGCAATTTTAATATAATTTCTTTGATTTTTCATTTAAAAAAAAAAAAAAGGAGCAAATATATTCTACTAAAATTCCTCTGGAAACAGGGTGAATTTTATTTGCTTTTACTTTAGATGCTTGAAAAAGTGCTGAGCTCTTCCTGTACTAAATCACATTATTTGACATCATGCATTCAAGTATCCATAGGCTCATAATACTCAGGGAGAAGGTTACTGCCAGGAGCAAAAACCCTGGAGTTTTTGAGATTTTGAATCCAGCAAAACCATTGGCCTACCTTGGTGAAAGGGTTCCAGGATTTTCCTCCCATGGAGAATTTTAATAAGCTTGTTTTTCACTCTGGCTCAGAACATAACTGAATTTTAAGTTTTCCATGGAATAAAATTAATGTCTCAGTGAAGAATGAAAGCTGACACAGTTATGCAATATGCAACAGAAATCCATGTAATAATCCATGACTATATAGCTTTTTCTCTCACTTCTTTTGTAAGTAGTTATGTCTTAGGTATTACAAAGGAGTGAGTTACTATATTTTTTTAAATTTTATTTTTCAGAAGAATACTCATGATACTGCATTTGAATATGCTAAGACTTTTTTCTACATTTTAACCCAAAATAATTTTGTTTTTGTAACATCTCTATAAAAATGTAAAAATATTTTTGTGGTCTGACACAGAAATGTACCAAAACAAGTCCTTGAGTTGTTAGTATATGGGGGATTGCATCAGAAACAAAACAGCTTCCTCAAATGTGAACAGAGTGTTTTGTTCTGAGTAAGGCATGAGGAGAACAGTTAAGAAAAGGTCATAGCCAAAAGGAAAGAGGCACAGGAGGGTTTATTAGACAAATGGGACTATTTCTTCATTGCTATAGAGGGCTGAAAAGTTATCTTACATAATTTTCTCTAGCTGAAAGTTTAACATGAGTTCTGCCTACCTTGTGCTTGTTGTTTGCTGCAAGAAGCATGAAGAAGGGTTAATATACTGCAGTAGGCTTCAGTAGAAATGTCTGGCAATTTAACACAATTCCTGTGCACTCCAGTAGCTGTCATGCTCTTCTAGTGATTTTCTATTGGAAGTCTCATTAAGGTCTTTAAACTTTGGTGATCGTACCTTATACTTCAGACTATAGACAGAGATTTCTGAGGCTCCTCCATTTCTAGTAACTAGTGACAAGTAAAACAAAGGTATTTTGTGTTGCAGAATGTTTTGACATTTTCATTCTTTGCGGAAGGATGAGGCAAACACTGGAAACCACAAATATCTTGTTGGAAAAATTTACAGTACTTGCTTTCCATCAAAATATGAAAATAGCTCAGCAGAATTCCACTGAACCTCAAGATTTCAGTCATCATTATTAAGTCTTTTTATAGTCAAGGGAAAGAAATGGACACTTCTAAGGTACAGTCATAAACCATGTACCCAAAATTATTGAGTTCAATTGTTCTGTAGAAATACTCTGAGTTGGAAGGGACCCAAAAGTATCATCAAGTCCCACTCTTAAGTGAATGGCCTATATGGGGATTGAATTCACAACCTTGGTGTTATCAGCACCACGCTCTAACCAGCTGAGCCAGTAAAACACACTTGTTCCAGTCAAAAAAAGGAATTCTCTCATCTGTGTTAAAATGACCCCAAGTAACACATCTTGCTTCATTTTTCTGAATGAAAAATAACAGATTCCCAGTAAAAGTAATATTTCTTTCCTGTGTTCTCAAAACTAACATTATTCCTTAGAAAATCATTAAATAAAAGCCACAAAAAATATTAGAATAGCTAGATTGAGGCCCGATGCCTGTTAGCTGGTGACACAACAGCATTAGTTAAGTTCTCTGTTGTTCCCTTGCAAAACAGAGTGTTGATGATTGAATAGTGCTGCATGAAGGGCATTGCATTTGGGGTTTTGGGACCCAAGGGCAGGACCTGGCACTTTGTTGTGTTGAACCTCAGACAACTGGCCTTGGGCCATCAAACCAGCCTGACCTGATCCCTCTAGAACTTTCCTGCCCTCCAGCAGATCAACAGTCCCTCAGCCCAGCTTGGTGTCCTCTGCAAACTGATTGAGGGTACACTCAATTCCCTTGTCCACATCACTGATGAAGAAATTAAACATAGCTGGCCTCAATACTGAGCCCTGGGGAGCACCACTGGTGACAGGTCACCAAATGAGTATATCTGCACCTATATGTACAATCAAAAGTGTACTCTTAAAGGGCTCTGATATTGTGGGGCAGTTTTCAGGAGCCTGAGCCCTTGAATCTCCTCTGATGTGAAAGCCAGCGTAAATCACATTCAAATGTGGAATAAAATTTTGTGTAAATTTTGAAGATCAACAACTGGAGATGATGTTGTTTGGCTCTGAGCAGAGAGATGTTTATATTGAACCTCTGAAAATGGGGTAGTGGATCCTAAAAAAAGTCATGTTGAAAATTTTTAAACTTCTGCCTTTGACAATTTAATAGGCTAAATAAAGTTTCATTTATGTACATTGCATAGATACATTATTAGATAAAAACCTTATTAGATAATACATTATTAGATAATACTGTTATGTCACTATGACAGTCTTATTGAATCCTTCTGCTGAAAATCAATGGACTTGCAAGAACATCAATAATGTTCATCAGTACAGATAAAACCTTCTGCAGCATCTTTATCACTTTTCTTGAAGTATCTTAAGTTTCTGATTAATTATTCATCTTCTCTAATGTCTGAAGATAGGTCTAGTTACATTTAATTAAAAACCATCAGCTGATGAACAGTGCTGCAGAAGGTTCTGTGGGGCATCTTTCTGGTGCCTTACTCCTCTCCTTGATGTTTAAAGGAGTTATCCTGCTG
The DNA here is from genome assembly GCF_971803275.1 of Cyanistes caeruleus. Lineage (NCBI taxonomy): Eukaryota > Metazoa > Chordata > Aves > Passeriformes > Paridae > Cyanistes > Cyanistes caeruleus. Next base: position 57,396,067 of record NC_141701.1, on the reverse strand, counting down.
AGGTTATTTTGTCAGGTTTCTGTCAGACTGTCTTTCCCACATTTTGCAGTTCATTGCTGCAGTCTCTGATAATCTTACCACACTGACTGGCTGCAGTTATTACCCTTTATATGAAGGATCTATGTTGAAAGCCAGTTATGAGTTTTTGTCCCAGTGGATTGCATGATGAAGTTGAAGCAGGCTGTCATCCAAAGCTGTATAATAGCCTCAGCTGGGAAATACAAAAGTGCCATGGATTATTGATAGAGTCATATCTGCAGTTCTGCTGACAAATTTGATGCCTCTTTTGCTAGGTTTCTGTTATTAAGAAATACCTCTCTTAGTATGTCACCCCCTTTTCTCTCCCTGCATGTTCCATTTGGCTCGGCTTGTGATTTGGCTTTGTGACACATATACAAGTGAAAAATTATATACATAATAACCCTAATATTGCAAGGAAAAATTATGAACTTAACAAAGTTCTAATGATCTTAAATTAAAACAAAACCCTAGAAGTATAAATTTAACAGACCATTTAAAGTTATTTTTTATTCTACTTTCAAAATACTTCATAAAGCATTAAAATGCATCATTTTTTCTTATCTTGAATATTTACAGTACAAAGGAAGAGAGAGAGAAAGGAAGATTATTCTACCAGTTCTTAATAGTTGAACTGTCATGCTGGTAAAATATCCCTTCACATATTCATCAAAATTATACCGTGATTGGTATAGAAAATCTTCTTGCCCCTTCATTACATTGTATAGCATAATTGTTATAAGGAAAACTGAAAATATAATTTTGAGGATTTTGATTGACATGACTGCAAAAAAGTTAACTCTTTATATCACTGTGACAATTCTACCACTTCTACTCTGTGTTGCAGGTAAATTTTTTTTTAGGTGAAGCCCAAGATTATAAAAGGTAAAATAGGGTAAGTTATAGTGGCAACAGGGATTCTGAAAAGCAGGTTTCACTTCTCAGTCATCTATTCAGTCATGCTATGGAAACATGAGATGCAGTATTTGGCTAAGACTGAAGTATGGGTCCAAGATGGAAATGTTGTGACAGAAGACACAGTGGTAGCTGTTAAGGAGACATTAAAGATATCCTTGGTATTTCAAAATATCGAGACTAAATTAATTAAAAAAGGTCTTGGGTGATCATTTTCAGAGAAGGGAGACACCACTGCTCAGGGCTGTGATCATTCACCACCTCTGCTCCAGATCATAAAATGTTTTGACTGCTCCCATGTGCAGTATTCAGTCCTTTCTCCACCAGAGAGGATCTGGCTGGTGTTTCTGATCATCATCCTGAGGAGTTTGTGCCACTGCTTTCAGTTCTGAGAGGGGCTAGTTGAGATCTACTCAAATGTCTTAAAATGAGGCTGAAATTAATGTCTTAAATTGATTGCTGACCTGTCCCTTTTATTAACTCTTTTATTTAAAAAAAAAAAAAAAATCATCCAGAATAAATGAGAAAAGAAACAGGAAAAACCAGAAAGCCATCCCCATGTTAATAAAAACAATGACAGAACAAGGACAGTAAGATCAAGTTTTCACAGTGCTTTAACCAAGTGAAATTTTGTTAAAGACCAGATATTCCAAAAGACTCCTGAATATGAACACCTAAGTACCTGTCAGTGGTAAATCAATCACTTTGTGCCAAATGTCCCTTGTGCAAGGGAGCATTAAAATATTCTGTTTAGTGTATAAATGCTGTGAGAATTACCTTTCACTTATTCATTTTGAAATAAGTATTTGTACAGAAGTTACTTAGCTGATTTTGACACATTGCTCTCTGAGGTGAATGGTACCTCATTAATCTCTGCTGTATGTCATTTGTGTTGTCCTCCTTTGGGTGCCAGCAGAAAAGGGGCCTCTTGGCTTGGTATAATCAGACAGCTGTACTCTAGGATTCATGGCACTCCAAGGAGGGAAAGAGAACTTGCTTCTTCTTGAAAACTCAGAAGGGACAGTCTTCTTAGCATGTTGTGGGATAAGGAACTGAGGAGGCATGTGGGTGGTCTGGAAACCTGCAGAAGAGTGGAGACTGGGAAAGGGAAAATCATGTATCTATCCTTCAAGGTGAAAGACTGCAAACTCTGTTCTTCTAGACAGCCAGAGATGACTGTGGAGGTTGCAGCAATCTGTGAAAAAATTGCACAGCTTATGTATTGAGCAGATCTGAAGGAATGACACCAACTTGCAAGAAGAAAAGTATCTTTCTAGTTTTCTCCTAATTACAAAGAAAGAGGAAAAGAAAATCTTTGAGTTCACTTAACCTTCTGGGTTTCTTTCATATGAGAAAAATGCGTAGAGTGAAGTATCAAGGTTTGGCAGTCTCAGGGACCCGTCATGACAAGAATGTTGTGATGGTACCTTGAAGGCATGTGTGTGGAGTGTATTCCTTTTTATGGTAAACACAGGCATAAGGCAACTATCTAAAAGTGCTAGCCAGTTGTCTGTCCCACCTATGTTTTCTTAAGTATTAAAAAGACAAGTCATGAAAAAAATGTGATTTTGGAGACAGCTATTGCTTGGATGGATACACTGAGGTACCATTGCATAAACCAGTACCTATGAGAAATGGTATCTGAGTACATCTATGCACAGAAACATTTCTGTTTCACGCTTTTGCACATACAGAGACACACTGAGATTCATTATTGTAGTTGTACAAATGCATCCCACTGGTACATATCCTTTTATCATAAATTAAATAACATCTCTTTTCTCTATCACCGCTGTTTTAGAACAAAGAAAAATTGTATTTAATCACAGTTTAATCTTTCAAGACTTGCACAAAAAAAAATATTCCAGGAGAATTCAGAACAGCATATTGTAAGCTCTTGTAGAGGATCTCCTTTGATAAATATGTCATGTTTTTTAAGATGACATATTCTGGATGAGCATAGATAGACTGACAGACTGGATAATTATGCAAGTCCAGGAAGATTCCTGAAAGACCTGTGCAGAGCATAATAGGTAACATGTTTTCTATATTTTTCAAAGTATTTTGTTGCCATTTTCTCAAGAGCTGATGTGCTCAAAGAGCAAGCACAGAACATCCGCAATGGATTAATGGTGAGAATTTCGTAATCCTGTTAAATAATATTGAAATGCAATATCTAATGGGAGGTAGTCAAACATACTTTTACATTCAGTTTTATTCTGCCTCTCCTTCTTTCTCTGCTACTGAAATCTTAAGTAATTGAACCTTATTTTGTGCAACTTTTGGTGAGGAATTGGCAGTAAAATTGAACATATTTTACAAATTAATTAAAAAAAATAGTATGGAGTTTTGTTTGTTTATTTTATGTTCCGTATTTCTGAATTTAGTGTTTGGTGAATGTGAGAACTCTGCCAGCTGATATGTCAGACTCCAGGTTCTCCCAAACTAATTTGTATTACTAAGACCTGTACCTGGTGTCTTTCATCCCCACAGACTGGAGTCTCTTAGGACAGTTTGTGTCAAGAATCCCAAAACAGGGGATGAAGGCAGATGTATTCAACAAAGACTGCCAGCCAGCTCTTTGGCTGTGATCTATGGGCTGCCTGCATCATCCAGACTGATGGCTAGTACCAAATAAACTTCCCAAAGGAGGCAGCAGCAAAGTAACCACAATGTGTTTGGGTTTCTTTTTTCTTATTTTCTTCTTTCTGAGTTAGGAAAATTAGAGAATTGAGATTTTAACTAAAATAGGAGCAGCTTATGAGAAAATTCAGAGTAAAAGAGATGAAAGATAATTTGAGATAAAGGCAGCATAGGGCTGGGTATGCTTGGTTAGAAGCAGGCCTATGCAGGTCCTGCTCACAAAGGGAATACAATGTAGCCAACAATCACCAAGATGAAATGAATGGTCCAAGGGTATATATACATCATTCTGCTTAAGCTGTATTTGTAGAAAGAGACAAAAAGGATGGGCTGTTGTGAAAAAGAAAGGAACCACGTCTACACCTGCAAGCAAGGGATCTGAACGGTGTCCAAGAGAACCAGGAGAGCTGCCAACAGGACACAGACAAATAGTTCAAGCCCGGGGAAAAGAAAGACTGCATTAAAAAGACCCCAGACCCATTTCAAAAGAAGAACTGAGCATGCCCAGAGGGGCGTGGAGCTCATTACCATACGAGCTGAGAGCAGGCGGAGTCAGGCGATGAATATGTATAGGTGTACTGTGTAATCCTATGCACATGTAATACTTTGGGGAATAAATGGAGAATAAGGGATGTGGGGGGAGCACACACATCTTTGGGAGATGACTCCAGCATGTTGCCCAGCTGTAATAAATTATCCTTCCTAAATTTAAACAGTTAGAGAGTCCTTTGTCCATTATTTTGTTGCTTGACTTTCCCTTCCATTAAAGACTGCCATATACAGGAGTCAGTGTGATTTAAAACTAGAACTTGTTTGAGGAAAAATAGAGCAGCTGATTTCTCTGTAGAGAATAGAGGGAAAACAATTGTTCATGAGGACTCTGTTTCATCATCAAAACACTTATTCCGTTTGCTTAATCTTCTCCATTGTTTTTTTTAATTATAATCCCACCAAATTCAATGAGGCTAGCTTAAAATTTATTTAATAAAATTATTAAGTGACTCAACATAGGATGTGAGAATTTTACTTCCATTTTCTCTCCACACTACTTAATTTGAATGTTTAGTTTTGTGACAATGAATCCCATGGGATAAATCCAGTTCCTCAAAGACATGAATGAAATATGTACAAAAAACATTGAAGAGGGAAAAAAAAATAAAATGTATTTCTCATGCCTTTCTTAATAGCTAAAAATTACTTTGAAACTCCTGGCCAAATAAAAAAAATATAAAAATCAATATATTTGTTGATTTTTTAAAATTTATTTTTACTGATTTTACTGCTTGAACATATTTCATTCTTCTAAATTTTCTAAATTAAGGCCTTTTTGTATTGAACATGGACCATATATATGCATTTGAGTTTGTAATTTGATTTATCTAAAGGGTATTTATACCAAAACTGGTACATTCTTTCTTTGTAATTGTTTTTAATTTGACCATAACTTTTGCAAAACCTTCTGTATTAACATCCAGTAAGGACATGAGAAATGGGATTTAAGTGGTGTATGTAGGAACATGCACTCTGTGTTTTGACCATATTCCATTTTAAGAACCATTGGCTATTGCCAAATTCATCTTTAGAAGACTCTTAGAATTACCAGCGTAAAATCAGAGGGTGGAAAAGATTTATTTTTTTGATCTGTAGTGTTCTGTACATATTGGAGAAGTAACTTATGATATCTCCTGTAAAGGTGAGTTGGAAATTTTCAGCAAAGTGGAGCAAAAGCTTGGGAAATTGAAATACTTGAGCCTATCACAGGGAGAAGTCTTGAGATTTTCCTTCTCTATCTTTGTCCTAAAAAGGATAAACTGTTTTTTTTTTCTTTATGGCTGACTTGGAGGTGTGCATAACCAGTTTATATCAGAAAGTCCAATACGTGTTTACTTAAAGTTTACTTCAACAGTGCTTCAGAATGTCTGTAGTCATTGAGAAGAACATCAATATCATAAGCTTGAGAAATTAGAATGGGAAAAGGAAAACCTGATTTAAAATAATCATAATGAATTTCTGTGGTGATGCAGTAAAAATGCATACTAGGTTTGTGTAGACATTTAGACGCCAAGCCTGAGGACTTCTGAAGGAGAAATGAGCACACAAAAGCAATTCCATTTCCCTTTGGTCCAATTTATGTCACACACAAACACGCAAAGGGCACATTCTCCAAGGCACAGAAAATCGAAAATAGTGTTGATTTGATTGTTGCTGATGAGGATTACTCACATATTGAACAATAAATATTATAAATGAAATGGTGCACCTTCTGTTTATGTAACTTTTGCAAGTTTAGAAAACATACTTGAGAAGGAACTGTCAGTGTTGTGTATGTAATCTGCACCTCAATGAGACCACCTCTCAAGTCATACCTTTTCCAGAAAATAATTCAATTATTAGAAACTTTGCCCAGTTGAATCTGACACATATATTGGATTTTTTGCTGAAAACAGTTTTGGTTTCGGGTTTTACTCTTTGTGTGTTGGTTGGGTTTGCTTTGTTTTGCTTGTTTTTTGGGTTTTTTTTGCTTGTTTTTTAAAATTTTGATTTAGGTTTTTTGGATATGGTAAACAAAATATGGAAGGATAAAGGGAAGTATCATGTTGCTTAAATCTAAAGGTTGTGTAGTGCAATCTAAATATTAACAGTCATAAAATCAAATTTTTCCCTTTGAAATTTTAAATAGCGAGAGCTATTTGAGTGAAAATTGAGAGGAAGTATTTTCCAAAACTTTTCACTTTAAAACCTTGTATATAAGTGCTCTCAAGGGCTTTTTTTCCCTAGCTACAGGAAATATATCTGTCATGTCCCCTAACGCAGGAGAGGTTTATATTCCTTCAAAAAATTCTATGTCACTTTTAATTTTTTTTTTCCACATTTTGTTTTTTGTTTCTGAAAAATTTCCATGAAGAACAAGTGGGAAAGTGGTTACCATTAAAGATAAAACAAATAATTAAAATACAGACTATGCCTTTACTTTACTTTCCACAGGTAAGTGAACACTGCACTGGAAATAGGAAGAAAAAAATCCAAATTGCATGACTGCTAGTATGCAACTATTTCTTGAAACCTCAGGCTGGCCTGCAATAAAATAAAGAAAGTTAGGAGAAGAAAGAAATGGATTCTTATAAGACACTGTTCAGTTAGGTCAATAGCACAGTTAGCAGAGGTAATAATGCAATAAATATTCAGTTTTAATTTAAGATAAAATGTGTTCAATACTTAAAATTGTGCTTCACGTGCATTTTTTTAAAGCTGACAAACACAGATCTAATGTGTGTGCTCATGCACATATGTGAAGAAGAGGGAAATGTGTATAAAAGTCAAGCTCGGGTAAGCTTTTTTGTAACAAGTAAAATGAGATCTGTACCTTAGCAGCCCCTTTGAATCAATACAGTCAAGTTGAGTTCTTTATTGATTCTGTTGATAAAATGATGCAGTTGTCTCTCTCCCCCTCTCCCTCCTTCTTCCCTATAATACAGTAGAGCATTAAAGAAGCAGAATAAGTACATTTACAGCCTTCTTAGTGCTGCCCACAGGGTGCTATAAATGCACAAACTGGATATAATTGAAGAACATATTAACTTACCTTCTGTTGTACAGGAAGAACATAAGCAGGCCGTTAATGTGCACAGTGTTGAAACTCTTAACTTGGGGGATGAGAATTAGCTTGCAGTAGTAATTTGATAAGCACCTGGGAAAATTGCAAGCTTCATTTCCTGCAACGTGGAATATGATTAAAAACAGAATATATTATTATCAGGGGTACCATTAAAATATGTGTAGACAGCATTCTATGATGTTAAAACGGAAATTGAAAGTTGTATCCAGATGTTGAAGATGCTGCCTGTTAATTATTGTCTACCACAGTGCATTGAAAGTGCAATTCAATTATTTGCTTTGTCAAGCAATATTTTGATTAACTTGAACGTTAATTTTGTGCATCTGGTGTTTTTCACACTTTGATAAAGGCAGTGTCGAGGTATGCTACTCTGCCAACAGCCTCTTGAAACAGCAGAAAGCACATGTGCAAAGCAACAGTAAACCATAATAAATAAAAGAAAGAGCCTTTCCCATTCCTCCTCCCCATCCCCTTTTGGCTGGTTTGTTTTTTTGGGTTTTTTTGTTTGTTTGTAGAGGAGAAGAAAAAGAAAACTTTCTAAAAGGGCAATATTACTACACAATTTATTATGTATTTATGAAAGTGGAACTTGAAATTACATTGATCTCATGGACTTTTTCAGGCATTGTCTTTAATTGGTGTGATCTTGTTCTGATAATTAGTGTATTAAGTCATGAGAAACCATCAAGTTGTGATCACAGAATGAAATTTCAACCACAGAATGGTTGAAAGACACCACAGTGGATCATCTGGTCCGACATCCCTGTTCAAGCAGGGTCATCCTAGAGCACATTGCAATAAAAAATGCAAAGTCCTTTTGCAGAACCTGACCAGGAGGAAATCCCTAGATTAGTCCCTGGTGATAACCAGACAAATTGACCATAGGCTTGTCTGGCTTGTCTTGCACTGTTTCTCAATTCCATATAAAAATAAATAAATTTCCATTCAAAAAAAATCCATATAAAAATAAAGCCTTAACAAAAAAAACAAACAAAAAAACAAACAAAAAAACCCCAACAAAACAAGCAAACAAACAAAAAAACCACAAAAAATTCCAAATAATGTAAAACTTCCCCCCAAAACCTGTACATCACCACCACAAAAAACCCTCAAAAAAACCCCAAAAAACCTACCCAAAAAAAAAGCCGACCAAAAAAACCAGCAAAAAATCCACAACCAACCAAAAATTATAAAAAATCTAAGTACGAAAAAATAAATCCAAAATATCATATAGATATTAGTTGTGTGGGTGCTCTTTTTCATTGCTGCAGGGGACATTTTGTAGAGGGCTGTGGGTGTTCATTTGTGAGTTTCCTTTGAGGGCTGGTAGGTTTTTTAGGTTGGTGGGGTTTTTTTGGTTTTCAGTTTGTTTGTTTTTCATTTTGAGAATCTCTAGAAAGAGCTAAGGTGCAGGTTGGGACTGGAAATGATGTTCCAGATAGTACTGGCTTCCCCAAGGGAAACTGGCTGAACTGAGGAGGAACTGGCAGCTGCAGGGCAGAATATACATCACATTAATATCCCCAACAGAAGCATTCTGCACCTGAACGTGCTTCCTTAGCCCTGCAGCTGGATTTATGGCTGCCTTGGCTGGCCCATCCTCTATTGCTTTTAAGACTTTCAGTGTCTCTGCTCCCCTCTTTGTGAGCTGTGACATTTCTCAAAAGATTCAGTTTGCTCTCAGGATTTTTTCCCATTAAATGATTGAGTTTTATTCAGCATTCATATAGAAATTATTTAATTAGCTGAAAGCTACTGTCAGGTGGCACGCAGGAGAACTTTTATTACCAACTGAAAAACCTCACATATTTGTGTAGGAGATGGTAGGGAACAGATGGCAGTTATAGAAAGTAGGAATTGCTGAAAGGTGAAAGGATGTAAATGGGTGTTTTACCTTTATCTGAAGTGAAAACATAAATTACATAGAAGCTTTTAAAATATTTTCTTTTCCCTCTGGGATAAAATAATTTTTCTTCATCATAATATGACATGGAATACCAGTGGTTTCTTCAGTTTAAAAGTACTGCATGTTTCAAAACAGTGAATTTAACTTATTCAGCAAAATAACACATTTTAAAAACTGGAAGCTGATATGAGAAAACCTTGATTCAATCTACTTAATGACTTTTGGGGCACCATGGACAAGTCATGCATTCCCCCTCCTTGGATTATTTTATTTCCTTTCACAGAACAATGATATGAGGGAAAATATATTAAATGTCATTAGGGAGATAGAATAGAATTGAATTAAAATGTTCTAGAACAGCTTTCCACAGCAGAATACAAGTTTGCCAAAATACTTAACACTGAAAAATAAAAAAATTAAACAAATAATTTTCAGAAAAGATGTGTGTGTGGCGAACATTACCCAATGACTGTTAAATGAAGAAGCTCTAATACACAAGTCTTTAAATTGTATAAGTTCTCTCAATTTTGTCTATACAGAATTGGATTAAAACGAGGTATGGATAGACTTGTGAAGACAGAATTAGAGTAGAATTCATGAAAACAGAATGCTTCTGGTAGCCTTTATGTTCAATTTCTATATTAGAAATAATTTATACAACAGAAGTATGGTTGTGTTTCACAAAAATTAAAAACTCCAATAACCCAATTGTTTTTTCAGTCTCCACGTAAAAGATGGAAATTGAGAAAGTAGATGGGGCTTGTTTGTTTGGTTGATTGGTTTATTTTACATGGAGTAGCACAAAATCTGTAGGGCTATTTCTGTCAGTTTTAGTTTTTGAAAAGTGAGAGTAAATATGGGACACTTGAATACACAGAAAAGTCATTGCCTCAGGGATATTGGGGCACTTTATTCTTCATAATAACTTTGTGAAGACTATAGGAATAACAGAGGGGTTTTTTCATAAAAATAAAATTACTGAAAAGCATTAAACTGTGCCTTTCTAGGGTTTCAAGATTTTATGTCAAAGGTAAAATGATTTAATAGTCTATTTCAGAATAAAAATGCTCTAACTCGTCAAAATGATCAAAGTAAATTGAACAGGTTTTGAAAGTGGATTTTTTATAAGAGCAAAATTAAGACTGTGTGTTGCAGGAAAGCTACCACTCTGTAATTTTTTATATGTGTCTGCCTTTTTTTATTTTTTTCCACAATCTTTCCTGTTTATGTAGACTTTGATGTCTATTATTGTAGCTCTGTCCCAGCTCTGGCAATGACATGTGCAGTTACCTCCATGGAGGAGTTTTCCTTATTTTTTGAGGATATTTGAAACAATCTAATTTGACTGAACAAGAAATCTAGTACCACAATACTTTATTCCAGTAAATTCCTTTATTCCAATCCTGTTTTGCAATAAATTTGTTTTACTTTGTTCACTGTTTTTTGTTAATCTAAATTTTTCTTCAAATTTTTACTGTTAGTAATAATTCTGTTACAAACAAGATAATTTCCTCATTCTTCTTTTAAGAGGACTAGCAAAATTCCAATCATTGCTCCTATTCTGTCATCAATGTTTTGGAAAATATGTGTATAACTTTATGGAATTATTCTGAATTCCATAAAGTGGATATAACAATGGTTACCTTAGTCTAACAAATCACATGCACATAAATTAAAACAGGCAAGTTACTTCAAGTGGGCTTTCAGGATTTTCGTCTGTTTGCATTTTTGTATAAAAAATTTTTGAGGCTTTTTTTGTTGTTTTCCCCTGTCTTACCTCTGTGTGCTAAAAATACTGAGAAATTCACAATAAGTTAAGCCATCATGAAGCTGAAAATACTCCATCTGAATGTTCAAGTAAGGTGAATGATATTTTGCTTCACATGTTTTAAAACTGCTTCCAAAATCAGAATAGTAGCCTCTTGTCATATCCTTGAATGTTAAATCTTATGATTTTTTTTCTGTTTATTAGTTCTTTTTATTTTTATAGGAAATAATATGACTGATAACCCTGTCTCTTGGAATAAAGTAAAGCCTTGAGGTCAAAGCTGTCTAGATTCTTTTTTCAGTTTGCTTTCTGACCTTTTCTTGTATTACAGCAAGTGAACTAACATCTGACAAACCTTTAATTTTGGCAGGTTAGGCTACATGTTATTTGGAAGAAAACTACAGTTAAAGACAAATGTCTTCAAACTTTAATACTGTCATATTTCACAGTTCAACTGAACTTGACTACTTCTGCTATTTTTTCTCTTATTTCTTTAAGCAAATAAATTTTCTATCATTTGAATTATTTTGTAGACTTTAAGAAGGATTTTTAAGCTAGAAAACAAATACTCTTAGTTTTGAGCAAAGGCAGCAAAAAGGCAAAATTTTGCTGATTTCTTATGATATCAGTCCTTTGAATAGCTTGACCTATTTTCAGTAGTTATTGCTCCTCTGACAACTGCTTTTTTAATATCAGTTTTTAAAAATTATGTAAGTTAATATGCTTTTATTTATCTCATATTTTTTTGAGTGAGACCAAGGGAACACTGATTGCATCATTCTTAACCACAGTGCCAAAACAAATAGTCCAGAAGCTTTTATATATGAAAATAACGGGCATAGAAATGCTGCATAAGACTTCTGCTGTTCAAGGATGCATACAAGCTCACATGCATGCTGTACACAAACACTTTCTTGCTGTGGAAAAGACCAAGTGTAAGACTGGATGGTGACCAGTTCACATACAAAGGCTGCCATGATGCACCCGAGACATGAATTCTGCTTCAGAAGGAAAGAAAGAGGGAAGAGAAGTATGAGTTTCCCAGTCTCTGGAACCACCCTTACCAGACAGGTCTGGAAAGTAGTGAGAGATTAGTTGTTTGGCTTGTGGATAATTAGAATTATAAAATAGTTTAAATTGGAAGATACCTATAATGGTTATCTAGTCCAAATCCCCTGCCATTGGCAGGAGATCCTTCCACTAGATCAGGTTGTCCAACCTGACTTTAAATATTTCAGAAGTGGCATCAAACACATCTATAGGCAACCTGCTTCAGTGTTTTACCACCCTCATCATAAACAAATTTTTCCTTTTACATAATCTAAATTGATCCTCCTTCAGTTCAAACAAGTGTTCCTTTCCCTGTTGCAACAAGCCCTAACAAAAAGTTTATCTCCATTTTTCTTATAGGTCCCCTTCACGTACTGAAAGATCACAATAGGGTCTCCCTGGAGCTTTCTGTTCAGGCTAAGCAACCTCCAGCTCTCTCGGAAAAGCTTCATGAAAGAGGTCTTTCTTCCCCCCATCACTATTGTGGCTCTTGTCTGGACTTGTTTCTACAGGTCCATGTCCTTTCTGTACCAAGAGCTCCAGAGATGAACAGAGAAGTCCAGCAGGGTCTGATGAGAATGAAGGGCAGAATCCGCTCCCTTGCCTTGCTGGCCACACTGCCTTTGATGCAATCCAGGACACGTTGGCTCTCTGGGATGCAAGTGCACATTGTGAGACTTTATCCAGCTTCTCATTAGTTAGTATCCCCTATTGCTTCTCCCCAGGGCTGCTCTCCATTCCTTCACCCCCTGGCCTGGGGGTTGTCCCAGTCCAGAACCTTGTATTTGGTCTTTTTGAACCTAATGAGGTTCCCATGGGCTCATTTCTGCAGCTTGTCTAGATCTATATAAATTGCATTGCATCCTTCAGGTGTGTCAACTCCACTACTTGGCTGTTTGCAAACTTGTTGAGGAGGCAACTGATTCCACTGCCATTGAGGTTTTTTTTAATTTATGAAAACAGAGAAGTTATTTTCCCTCTTGAAGGGACAAAGATCAAATGTTTTATTGAATTTCCGAGGAGAATACCTAGTTTTGATAGAAAAAACAGTGTTTTGATTTTGCTGGATTTAATGTTTCATGTGAATTTTCTGTTTCTGTTTACACAGAAGACAACCTTGGTTAAATATTCTCCACATGCAACTCTAGTTGATATATTATTTATCTTTTTATTTGTATGTTTGATTTTGGTTTTGTGCAGGACTTGCCTCATTTGAGAAAATAAGACTTTGTGGTCTATAGAATCAAAATGTATAATAATGATTTGTGGCACATTCCGCAAATACATAATATTTTCAGAAATGTGGAGCTTCCATAAAAATTTAACCATGTATATACATCTGTTTCCTAGGAGTTTGACAACTCAGCTGGGATTTCATGATGGTTTTTTTTTTTTGCGTTTTTTACAGGTGGTATCAGTTCTGCATACAAACTACTATGGAAGGTGAAAAGCTAAAGCCAGAATAGCTTTGCTTTTTCAGCCTTAAGAAAATTTCCTTTTCCTGCTTTCTCCTTGTGATACTTTGACTGTAAGTGTTGTTGTACATAAAAGACTGAGGATGGAAAGCGTCTCAAGTAGGTATTTATGGGCTGGAACATGTAGACCATGCAAAAGGGTCTTATCCTTTTCAGACTATATGTCTGATGGATTCCAGCCTGAGGATGACACCTTATAAGGTTAAGAAAATATGTTTTACAATTTTGAGGAATCTCTCTCTTTTTGACTAAATAACATGATAAAATAGAACTTCTAGTGAATTGTCTTTAAGTTACTCCTTTCAAGAACTATTCCATCAGAGATGGGGAAAAATGAAACCAACCATTAAATGTTTGCAAATTTGTTTATTCAGGGGATTTGACTTCTGGAATACAATGAAATCTGGGTTATGTTTGAGAAGGCCTTGGGTGTGTGGTTTATATCAACAAATGACCAAGTAGTCAACAGACTAAAAGACTCATGTTGCAAGGTATACTGATTTTTTTGTCCAAGCAGCTTCTCAGTCTAGTAAATCATTGAATTTTTTCTTTTTTTTTTTTTTCACAAATTCTAGTGTGAATTGCTGAAAAAAAAAAAAAAAAAAAGGAAAAACAAACAAAAAAACCCCAATGCTGAGCAAAGTTTAAATGATAAAATTTCAAATTAATGCGAATGTTGCCTGGGTTTTCAGAGTGAAGTTACATAAGCAAGATGACTACAATTTCCTTTCATTTATTGCAGAAACCTTTGCAGAAAATGAAAAGTGTAGGGTAGTGGCATCTCTATAATCTGAGTATTTTGTGACATGACTTTGAAACTGACCAAGAGATAAGTGACTGCATCAGTGAACAAAATATTGATCTTGTCCTGTTAAAGAAAAGGGATTTCTGTAAATAACTTTAAGAATTAGAATTGTTAACTGGATATGTTCTAAATTTCTCCGTATTAGTGACTTCTGAAAATGTTCTAGTCTTCAAACACATTTAAGAATCTGTTCTGGATTTGGCTGAGATAGACTTGATTTTCTTCCTGGTGGTGGGTATAGTGTACTCTCCCACATGAAACCAGGACAGAATCACACCAATATAGTGTATTGATTATGGGATTTTTTGATTTAGCAATCAAATAGTAAACTGAAGCTCAAACAGTCCTAGAAGTTATTTACTGGAAAATCTGATTCCTATCAGAAAAATCTTCAGCTCAGAAAATTCTACATGTGTCAGTTAACTAAAAAAGATATGGCATTAAGATGGTATTTGGAGTAATTAAAACAAATTTCTCTGCATATTATCTTAAGTATTCTTTTTTATTTTCTGTTTATTTATTTACAAATTCATATTTTTTTTCATTTCCCTCTTAAGGAATAAATAATTATTAATAAAATAAAAGCCCCAACAGATTGGTAGCAGTAGTCAAAAGGCTTTTGAGTAAATAGGTCTTGCACTCTCATGGAAAATCTACTGAACTTCAGCTATTTGGGTGTTTATCCCAATAATGGGATATTGAGGTGTCTTTTGTCTAATCCCAATATTGCTAAGATTTTGAGATATAGATTTTTTGTCACCCAAGGTAATATGGCTAATATTTTAAATTTGTACCCATTTGTGGGAGCTAAGTTGATTTTGTATGTAGCTTTTAAAATACTTTATAATAATCTATTATTAAAAATCTATTAAAAAAGATACTATTGATGATGAAAAAATTGTTGACCTTATAAAAAAATTAACATCTCTGCTTTCCGTTCTCTTCCCCAGCAGTGATGAAGCAATGATCAGTGCCTTCAGTGTAATGTTATTCAATGAACTCTAAGTGGATATAGTTAAGTAGAAGCTGTGAAAGTGCTTTGTATCATTTGAGAGAAGAAATTTCATTGAATAACAGCTTTTGAGGTTTTTTTCTGTACCTGGGAAAATAAATGGGATTGCATGATAATATCCATTCTCTTGAAAATTTCAGTCTTCAGGCAGGGAAAAATGTAGCTGGTTTTCTGTCTGGCTTGGGAGGTTGGGAAATAGTCTTCTTTTTGTTACATTGGGATGAGTTTGTGAGGGTCAACTGAGTAAGCTGAGCAAAAGATGACCTGAATGTTGGTTTCACACATCAAGCCAGTGATCTTGTGACCACAATGCAGTGTAAGATTGCATCTAGCATTATTATGATCAGTGATTGAGTTAATGTAGTTATAGTTTGAATTTTCTTTTTCTCAATTTTTTTGCCATGTTTTCATGTCATATTTGCTCCCAAAATGTGCTCATATAAGTATTTACCAAAACTCATTTAATTAAAGTGCTCCAGAAGTCTTTTCCCATCATTTATACAAATTTTAGATGATGAGAAAAATCTGGGAGAGCACTGGAGTATTCCTTCAAAGTAGAACCTTCAAAGAACTGCGTTATCGCTGTAGAATTATAAAATTTCACTAGATGGTAAATGGAAGTCACAGTCTAACTAGAGCAGGAAATTTCCTAGATGGTGAGTTTAAGTTGCTTGATCTAATTCCATGTCAGTCCTGCAATAAAACATTTTGGATGTAATGTTAAGAAAGTATCTCACCCCATTTCAAGGTTTCCTTCTCTTGTTATGTCTCTATTTCCTCAGCAAAAGTACTGCTAGAGTTAACTGCTGGCACATTAATGCAAATTCTTTAAGCTATTTAGTTTTGAGAAAAGCCCAGTTTGATTAAATTTTATCTAGATGAAGCCGAAATCAATTTTATTGACTATTAATATTGTTTGCTAATAAAATGAGTGTTGTTTCTTAGTAATTTTAAATTTTCTTTCATGGTAAACACTGATAAGAGAGGAAGCAAGAACCATAATACAGCACATATGGAAGAATATCACCAACCTGAAAGAAACATTTGTACTGAATTATAGATACTGGAGGTTGTGGCAATCTAGGATTTCATAACAAATTCTGATTCTTCTTCTTAAAAGATATGAAGGAACGACTTTAACCACCCACACTGAGACCTTTGGCTGAAGCTGAATCAAATAGTTGGAGTTGAGTGGTTCAAAAAAAGACTCTTCCACAGGACAATACATCCCTCTAGAATTGATTAATCATGATATTTCTTTGAACCACCTTGCCTTTAGACATCCTCCCAACAACTCTTATTTTACACTGTTAATTTTTGTGTGCAGTGGCCTAGAGAATGACTGAATGTGATTTAGTAACTCTTCACTGCACAGTTAAAGTGCTCTTTTGATGAATGTAAGTGTGTGAAGAAGGGAGACACATAGAGATGTAGGTATGGATCAGAACTTCAATCAGCTTGGAGCTTATGAATCAGCTCTAAAGTTGTTGAATAGATGCACTTACTTTTGAAGGTGAGTGAAATACTTTTGAGTTTCCATTTTATGCTCTGAATAAGGAAAGTGTGTTGATCAAATTCCCATTCCCACATTCATCTTCTGAATAAGTGGATTGGAGAAAAAGGATGTGTACCTGAAGGAAGTGTTAAGTCACGATAGCAACTCTCTGTCTGTCAACAATCAGTAGTCCTTATTGTCCACAGGCACTAGAATAGGAAGGAGAAAAAGTAATCTAGAATTGTAGGAAGGCCAAAGCAAATGAAGAATTCTGAAAAGCAGAGATTTCTAGATGAGTGACAATAAAGACTTATAAAAAATTATCATTTGAAATTGGTAATGTAAGTAGGCCAGAAGAAATAAACCCATATTTATATACACATGTTTTTGTTTGGCTTTGTGTTGTTGTTTTGTCTTTGCAAATTTCCACTGAAAGTAATCTCTTCAAAGCAATTCAGTATGACTAGGGACTGGTAAAATGTTACAGAATTTATTGATTCATAGAACGGACAACATAAATATTTCAGAAGGTAAGCTGAGGTAGCAATAGCTGCCACTTAAAAACTTTTCATTTTTTTGGTGTACCATATCTTAAATCGTTTTTTTGCCTGAGATGAGAGTAGTGATGACCATGGTAGGATTTTTTGTTTATTTTTTTCCTCTCAATAAATTTAAAATATCTTGGGTCACTAAGTCCCATGAAAAAAACAAACAAAAAAAAGCCTAAACCCAAACTGCAAACCTTAAGGTAATGTAATTTGAGGTGCTGAGGTGCTATGTTGCAATTATATATTAAAGAAAACAATCTTTTTAAGAGAAAAATTTGGAAGCTTGTAGGGATGTTTGTGATAAGTCAGGACAGAAAATTATTATTTTCTAGAGAATTAGTCACTGATGAATTGAGAAATGTATTGTTTTAAATGGTCTTGAACCTGAAATCAAGCAACCAAAAATTTTGCTGGTATTATGGAATTAGTCCACATTCCTTTATTTCAGTGATGTGTCTAAGTGAGAATTGTGCTAGGGCTTATAATTTATTATAAGTATTCTCTGAAACAATAGTTTTATGAAAACATATATCTTGGCTTTGTTATTATAGTTTGAGGCCATCAGAGTTAGTGATAGATCCAAAAATCCAGCTCAGCTTGTGGATTTTCTAAATCACCTGCAAGTGCTGCTGTTTTATTGCACAGGGTAGCAATGTCTGTGCTGTCACTTATTCTCCCCAGCTTAAACTCAGATCAGTGAACAGCTCATTTCTCCAAAGAAGTTTCACTAATGGGATTTATAGCATTGGAAAGGAGAGATTAACTAGCCTCCAATCACTATTTTCCTTGTCAGTAGATCTGAGAATAGAAATCTGGAAAAGGAGCTAACTCTTCTGAAAAATGCATGTAATATTGTAATGAAAATCAGGACATAATTGCACTTGTAGACTATGTACAGAACCATGAACTATAACCAGTAACTCTGCCTTGTAGCTTGTGAATAAGTTCTGTATTTTCACAACTCTAAAATTGTCCAAGAAAATGTTAAATAT
This sequence comes from Cyanistes caeruleus, assembly GCF_971803275.1. NCBI lineage: Eukaryota > Metazoa > Chordata > Aves > Passeriformes > Paridae > Cyanistes > Cyanistes caeruleus. The sequence goes on along the minus strand of NC_141701.1, from coordinate 57,377,824 downwards.
TGTCAAGAAAGCTAAAAGAATGTTATGTTACATGTGCTCATTAACTAGATGTTAAACATGGGTTTAAATATTTCATATGTTCTAGTAAAAACATTTAACTTGATTTCAAAAAATAATATCATTTCTGGTTCTTGCCAGACTGGGAACAGGTCATCTTTCTAACATACAGAGAGAAAACTACCTCAGCTATGACTTCACTATGATTCCACTAATTTCTTCATTATTTTGCTAGAACACACAGGATCCTAAAGAAAACCGCAACACAGATAAATTTAATTTTAGATTAAAATTAAAATTTAGAATGAAATTAAAATTTATTTAAAAAGAAAGCATACTGCTCGATACACATTTTTTAAAAAAAATAAAACAACTTTTTTTCTTTCTTCTGCCTAGAATGCTCAGGTTCTAATATGTTTTGGGCTGATTCTTCTGCATAACTCCAGTAGTTTCTGGGTGGCATATATGGTGTCCCTGGAAGTAATTTTTAAGTCTATAATAATAGGAAACAAACAATAAATGACCTTTCAAGATAAAGTGTTTTCGTGGAATTTCTCATAATAAATTTCTTCTTTCAGCTAGTGAAAGGAAAACAATCTTTCTTTCATCATTTTCTGGGAAAAGTTTTTTATGTATGGAGGTACTGAGTATTCAGTAAGGAGGTTTTGAGATAAAAACTTGGAACTGATTTTAATGGCATTTATAAAAGGTCCTCCAGAACAGTTTTATCTACTGCTATAATGAGGACAAGCAAACTTTTCTATTTATCCTGACTTCTCATTCATTCATTCATTCATTCACTCATTCATTCAATCCATTTTGTGGGTTTTACATGGTCAGGTTAAAAAGCTGAGTTTTTTTGCATGTTATAGTCTTCCTTTTCATCAGAGCATCTCTGATAGACTAATTTTTTCCTTATGCATTTAAACTCTGTTCTGAGATCTGGGCAAAGAGAAGAGAATTTTTTTTTAATTCACTTATTTTTTTTTAATTTTTTTTTTATTTTAGACACTTGTACCCAGTTCTCTGCTGAGGAAAATAGATGTATTTTTCTGAGTGCACACCCATGAAGTTTTCTCTGTAATTAAACTGTGGCATTGCAGAGGTCAACTTAATGTTTGCTAACCAAGAAAGAAAGGTGCTCACTGGACAAAAAAAAAATAAAAATTTTTTAAGTAATTTACATCTTTCTGAGCTGCAGCAAAACCTGGCACAGCCTCTCCAAGGGTGTTGCTGCTCATCACAGATCCCCAAGCAGATGAATCTCATTGAGAAAGAATTTAATCATTCTTTGGCAAAAAATGACTCCTAGATCCTGGTGAAAAGGATTCCCTGATCCTGCTGGTATTCAGCTCAATCCCCTGATTCCCCATCAGAAGCTGCTCTGTGGGTTAGCCAGGCTACCAGAGCAGTGAAGGAGTAATCAGGTTGTGCTGGGAGATTTCAACTTCATTTGCTTCCTCTGCTATTTGACAGGGAGATTGCTCCACCAGAATTCCAATGTCCCAAATGCTGAGTTCTCCAGGGATAGTTACCACAAACAACTTCTATCATTTTCTACCCTTTTTGGTCCTTTTTTTCACCAAACTGGATCTTTCTGAAGTTCCCATGTGTGAAATGCCTAGTCCTTCAACTTGGCGTTTTTAAGGCAAGTTGCTCTTACTTGGTGCCACAGTTAAAATAAAATGTCTGTAACTTTGAAAATAATATTTTCACATGATTATAACATTACTAGTAATTATATTTATATATACTTATGTGTAGCTATAGATACATAGAGTGTTCAGGTTCATAATATTAATTTTCCATCCCTTTATCATGCTATTTTAGCAGTAAGAACAGCAGTGACCACCATAAAAACAGCTTTCTCCCCAGGGCCTGGAGATAGCTGCTCTACACTGAGAAAAATCTGGACAGCCACAGGTGATCCCATGGTAGGCAATGGCCCTAAAGGAAGAAAGCAAGTAATGATAAAAAAACCTGTGAGCATACTTTAAAACCTGCTTATAATTGATAAAAGCTGTGGCGTCACTTACCTCATATCATGAAAATTCAGTTGAATAAAAGAGAATGACCCAGTACTTTGGAGATGTAGTGGATGTTACACAGCAGACATTTTTGATTGATTGTACTATTTTGAATTATTATACTATTTATTTTGACTTACTGTGTTATTTATTTTGTATTACTGAGCTCTTTTGGATATCTGTACTATTTTGAAGGGTGCTGTGATTTTGCATCATGTTCCTCTACAGCTGTTAAGTGTGAATAGAAAAAGCCATCTCTAATTGATAGTGACCTCAGTTTTGCACACACAAGGATAAGGAATCAGTGCACTAAGGATTCCTGCTCTGGGCTCTCCCTAAATTGTATCATACTTGGAGAAAGCCAGCATAGTACCACTAAGTATCATCATTATTTTTTGTAATGAAGAACCAATTCAGAAGTGACCTAAGAATCATTTGCAAAGGACATTGATGGATAACCTTGGGCAGACAATGCCTGGGGCTCCCCCACATCCCCACTTTTATGTTAGGGTGGGTAATACCAGAGACATTAACTATCAGAAACTGTTGCTGGATGCAGACAGAGATGGAAAATGCCTTCCAAACCTTTGCATGGCTTCTGACAATTGCACCATAGCTCTGCTGGTGTTCCCTGTCTTGGTGCCAGTGCTGGCTGCATCCTCACACGTTGGGGGAAAGGTGGATGGTGATTAAGTTCCTCAAGTATTGTCACTTGTCTGCAAGTTTCACTTAGCCCACAGCTTAACCTTGTGGCTCCCTTAAATCCCCCAAATTATTCTCAAATCTTTCAAATTACACATAAATCCCCTAAATTATACTCAAATAACATGACAGTAATGGACCAGAGGATAATTACTGCAGTAATGGACTTGGGGAAGATTCCGTGTTCTGATCAAGTCTTTTATTGGAATAATTATAATGCATCCTTTATTATTTCATTATTTTTTGGCAGTTCATGTGCTGTTGAGCATGATTGTTGCCAATGCTGGTGTCTGCTCCTATGCTCTCCCCTGCCCCCAGCAAAACATGCCCTCAGCCACCTCTCAGCTGCTGGTATGACCCAGCAGCCACCAGTTCTGCCTTTTTTACCTAAACACTTCAGAGTTTTCCTCTTTAAGAAATCTGACTCCTTATCTAATATTTCCACCAGGGAAGTAACTTCAGTTACAGAGACAGTGCACTGTCTCTTTGCTTAGCAGTGGATGATTTTTGCCCAGTTCCCTTTTCCATTATCGATCTGCATTTTTTTTAACTTCCCACTGGTGCTCAGTGGAAACAGCTCCATGGTCAGAGCAGTTTACCATGGGCCTTAACCTCTATCAGCAACAGCAAGGTTGATCCTCAGAGCTCCTAGGAGGACTCACATATCCTCAATGGACCAAGTGCCTAAGAGGTACAAAGTGGTTTGATAGTTGCCTTGCTCTGCCTCAGAGTCACCCTGAGCATGGTACAGCCTTGATACCATGACAGGTAAAACCCAGCATGAAAAAGATCCATATAAAATTTTTCTGCATTTTCTCATCCATTTCTGTTTATTCCTCAAAGAGAACCACCAAACCAGTTTACACCTCTTAGACACTTGATCCCCTGAGGATCCACAGACCCTTCTTGGATCACTGAAGAACTGGATCCTGACAACCCTTCTGGAAGCACTTTCTGAATATTGAAGAGAAGCTTGCTGTCAGACTTGATGTGCATAAGCACCTTTAACTCCAGATGTGAATGTGAAGGTAAACACAAACATTTTTTGTGCAAGAACACAAAGCTAGCTGACAGCACAGGTGACAAAAATGAGACCGGACTTGATAGCAAGACTCTCTCACGCTGTTGAAATAAGAACAGTGGCTCTAATTCCATATTTCTGCTTATAAACCAGTAGTGGAATGGCTTTTAAGGCTGTTTTATTCAGGTCCCTACTGGTCCATCCACAAGATTTTCTGCTTATAACAAATACTTGTAGCATTTTCCCTGCTGTAAAGAACAGCTTTTTTCCTCTGTTTTTAAATCACCATATTCTTTCTCAAATAATATTTTTCCAGGCCTGGAAATAGCTTGGCTTGACCAAAACATTTTTCAAAGCATGAGAGGCAGGAATGAAGGAGAAATATTCATGTCTTTGCAACTAAATGTAAGGGATGATTGCCCTCCCCTAGACCTCTCCTCTGTCAGTAAAGGAAGATAAGGCTCCACAGAAGACAGTTCAGAGTACCTTCCTCTCTGCAAGGATTATGTAGTTGTGTAAATTAAAAGCCAAATCACTTGCATCAAATCTCACAGCATAAGGAATTCTCTTTTATCTTCAGAGACAAAAGAAGGGTTAGATCTGTATGCATGATAAATAGATTTATAGCGCTTTTAGGAGTTGTTTTTTTTTTTTTTTTCTTTTTTCCAGCTGCTTAACTGCCCTTAATGCTACAAAACTGTGCCTTACTAAATTTCAAGTTTGTCTTGATAAATCTTCTGAAGCTCATTCTGCTGTTTGCCAGAGCAAAGAGCTTTTATGGTACCCTCTTAACTTTCCATCCATCCATCCATCCATCCATCCATCCATCCATCCATCCATCCAAGCACTTTATACACCACAGCTCTTGGTATTTTTTATCTATGAACTAGGATAAGCCTAAATGATTTATTTTAATTCCACCAAAATACTGAAAGGACCACACAGCTTCTGGTTTTGGTGTGCTTTAGGTGCACTTGCTGGAGGAAAATGAAGCCACTCTGTACACAATCAAGCAGCTACTGGGTGTGACCCTGGAATGCTGGTCAAATTTCGAAAGGCAAACAGGACAGTGACAGTTATTTTACCCTTTTTATGTAGAGAATCATGGAAATCATGTTAATCAGAGCCTATATTCTGGTTAATAATAGCTGTTAGGAAAAATGCTTTGCAAATTTTGATTTTGAACTTCTGTGTTTGAGGGGCTTATAAATCTTGAAGGGGATGGGGAGGATGATAAATTGAAATCATAATTTGCCATAGATGTGTTATTTCATTTTATTATCCCCTTCTGTTTACATCCAATACTTAGAATTTACATAGTAAGAGTATTAATGACAAACAAGAAAATTAGATTTGGTTGTGGAAATGTGATACTGTTAAACACATGGTGTTAATTTCCTTCTAGTGAACTCCATTGTTTTTTCGGCATTAGAATATAATGTGCATAGAAAGTAGCCATGCTGGCAGAACTTGTCTGTAATTGCTCTCATGTTGCATAAATGGATCATAAAACGCTTTTAAAGATGTTATGGTCTGCTGTGTTAATGATCTATGTTTGAGAAAAGTTAATCTGCCAACAGAGTGCAGATCCTATTTGTGTTGAACCAGTTGAAATCAGCATTTAATCAGGGAATCTGCTGGGGTTTTTTTGTGCAGGTTATTAATCTGTTAGTGCTCTAAATTAAATTTTTTATCCTTTGGTCCTTTTTACCCTCAATTTAGCATCTCTAAATCACTTAGTTCTGCAGAAGACAGACTTGCTGAAACAATGAATCAGACACAATGAATTAATCACAATGTTAATGGTCTCCAGCTAACTCACTGCTTGTGACAATAGTGTATTTTGACTACAAACCAAACATATTTGTAGTGAAACAAACTGCATATATTCAGCAGAAAAGTAGCAGCTCAGTAATTATCTGTGGTGAAGCCACGCAACTGTTATCTTACTGGTGCACTTTCAAAGAGATGTTTTTAGATGAGGTTGATATCTATTATTTATAGGGGGTTTTGGGAAGGCATAGAAAAAACTCGTTGTGAAGAATTTTGAAGAGATATGTATATCTTCACCTTGATACAAGGTTTTATAACAGAACAAACAAGCATGTCATTGATATTTCTTTAAAATATCCTCAGTGATGCTGATTCACAAAGAATTTGTATTCTATATAGGCATTTTCCTGCTCTGTCCTCAAGCAGCTTGTATGAGAAACACACATAATTTATCAGCGCTTGGAATCTGCCTTTATAAAACCTTGCAGTGTTCCTGAATGTGTGAAGTCCTTAATAGAAAAAGTGAATTATTTCTGGTCCAAATAGTAATGTATTTCTCTTAACATCTTATTGTTTTATTCTATGCAGGCAGCCTGAGGTGTCAGTGAAGAAATGAAAGTGAGATTGTAGCTGTGGATTAAATGTAAATGATGTGTATTGTAAATTTGGCCGCTTGTTTCCTCCTGTCCTAAATTGGTTCCATAGCAAGTTTATAAGTACAGTCTCTGAATGACTTGTCAAAAGTTTCATAGCATAGAAATGAAACAACTAGTACCTTATCATCTATATTATATTCATTTTATATTTTATTTGGATTTGTTAAAAGGGAGAAATGAAGTTATGACAGGTTAAAAAAAAGCCTGTAAAAGCCTGTTACAGCAGTCATTTACTAAATATCCCTGCAAGGGTCCTTGTAACATTATAATTATGGACACATATATAGTAATTATAACAAGGTGGAAGCTAGAGAATCTGGTAATATTTACTGGCTTTGTTTCATTATTTTGCTAAGTATTTGTTTCCTTTTAAATGTGTATTACAGAAATCAAATGAAAAAGGTATGAAAAAATACATATATGAGCACAGTGATAGAATATAGATCTCTCCCACAGAGCCCTCCTTTCCAATGGCAATTAAATCTTGCTCATTTAATATTTGCCTCACTGGTGATAATCATATTTATGTGGACCTGTCACCTTTGATTATATGCGGTGATATATCCATATATTATACTAACCAAGTTCTACACTGTAGTATAATGTTAAGAAATGTTACAAATCATTAACTACATTGCATCCTTTGATACAATGCTTATCACATTGTGTAATTTTTCAGTATTCCAATATTCCAGCTGCTGGAAACCAGATATGTGTGCGCACACACACACACAGAAAAAATAAAGCCATAATATTTTAAGTAACACCCAGGTGGTTTTTTGCTCTGCAAAAGACAAAACTTGCTCTGCAGTTCAAGAAAATTTTAAGCATGCTTGTGGTTGATCTTATTTTCATTTCATGAGATCATGGTTCAGCTAAAATGATGTATTGAAGCAGACATAGAAAAATGGTTTTCTACAGCTTACTTACAGCTTGTACTTAAAGCTCTGGGAGTCTCATGTCATTTCAAGGCAAATAGAAAGTCAAGTAGAAAACCACTTTAGAGCTGAGGAGCTGTTTCTGAAAATGTGTGTGAAAAATTTGTTTATTAACAAAAAACCTAATGCTTCAGTACTATTAAGCAAAATGCTTAATAAGGTGCTCAGAAGTGATGAGAGCTAATAGAATGCTGAGTGGTCCTGAGGAAAAAGTGATATTTAGCAATATTTTTTAAGCATTACTCGTGTGTTGGTACTAGCAACCAAACTTGCATTAGCTGAAATTGTTTCTCTCTGCCTTTATTTATCTCTCTGACAATGGGATAGGGGTAACTAAAATAACACAATAGAAAGTTGTGCGATTTTTCTAAAATATTCCACCCTTGCATGTTCATCTTTTGTTTAGTAGCATGAATACTGTGCAAAAAGAATCAGTTGAGTTTGGTTGGTGAGTCCACAAAGTTGTACCAGTCAGAAATGATTAAATCTAGATATCTCAATGAGGTATTAGAAGTGAAGAAGTCTCTTTTAGATGTTTTTTAACAGAGCTAGCCTTTTTATTTTGCTTATTAATTTCTACACTTCTTTGGAATGTGACATTGTATTTAGGTAATGATGTATACTACTATTATTATACACTATTAGTTTTGGGGCAGGTTGAAGTGTCTGTGGTCACCAAGCTCCAGGTCTGATACCTCACAACTTATCTGAGAGGAGGAAGAATTGATTATTTAATTCTTGTAGAGTTCTTCAAACATGACAAGAGCTGTGCAAGTGCTAAAAATTAACAACCTCATCTGTTCATAACAGAAATATTTGTGGTGTTTGGAAGTATACTTGTACAATATAGCTTTTACAATTATCAAATATGTTTGTTTATTTTGGAATTCTTTTGGTTGCAAAAGACATTTATGCCTAAGCTGCCATTGCTGCTTAAACTAGAAATCCAAAGGGTCTGCATTTGTAAATGTGATTTTTAAGTCCAGCACTTGTAAGCAATAGTCTTACTGGAGGGAGAGCACACTGCTCTACCATTCAGAAGTGCTCACATATGTGTCAATAATCAGGCATAAGAATGGCAAAACCAGATTTTATCTACTTATGGCAGAACAGAGCCAGCTTAGAGAAAGGGAAAAAAATTATGCCTGTTTATCCCAGATGTGGGCAAGATTTCATAATGCTTTGAACAAACATTATTTTCCAAGTGAAAATATTCTATTTCTACCTGCCCCTGAAACCCATCTCATATATACAGTACCACTTAAAGGGTGATTAAGCAACTGTAAATTTCTTCCAAGAAAGATGGGTTTAAGAACAATTTTTAAAGTTATTTGCCTACTAAAAAGAGAAAACTAATTGAAAAAACCTGGGAAAACTGGAAAATGAGACGCATCAGTTCTGTAGTTTCCTGTGTTGATATTGATTGTATTAATAGTAGTGTTGTTATTTTGCTATTAATTCAGTATGCTTAGTGTTCCAGATAGTGTATTAAAAATAAGCACCTTCAGACTTAATGAGAAGGGGAGAAAATGAACTAAAAATTGAATGCCAAGTGAATCTCTTGTTCTAGCATTAAGGACTGGTATCATTTGTGCTTGACTAGAAATCTACAGTAATGCAAATTTAAAACCTCCAAATTTGTGATTGCTCATATGAAGGTCATTACCAATACTGACCAATGAGTTGAATACCTGCTTGATGTTAATATAGACCCCGTCTGCAACTAGTGAAATGCCTTCTCCTGATACCACCTGAAAGTGAAATTCAAAGTGCAAAATTTAAGAACTTTAGGGTTTGCTTCTGAGCAAATTACATTATTTTTAATCCTTGTAGGTCTCAAAATTTTTGTGCTTTTCCAAAGAGGCACAAAATGGCATATTTTTTTTCACAGAAAACAGACTGATTATTCAAACTGGGTATTAAAACATTTCATAGCATGCACTGATCATCTCTCATCTTATTAAAAAGCTGTTGAAAAATAATGTTTTATTTAGTTACTAGAAGGTGATGAAATATTCATTTGAGATAATGGCACAATCAGATTATATTTTATTGCTCTCTGTTTATTGGTCTTGGTAAAGGGACAGTGTATTAATTACAATTCTCTTCTACTATATCAGTAACATGAAGAAATACCACTACTGGGAAAGGAGTGACTTCATTCACAGAAGAGTCTTTTTGTTTTAATTACATAATTTCATGTAATAAAAAAATAAGCATGACTATTCTGTGTCTCATATAACTCCTTTTGAAGCTGCATTCAATGTGGCTTTGGAAAAAGGACTCAATGAACAAGTATTTAAAGGTGAAAGTATCACTGTGCTATTCGTTCTTCATGTACTTAACAATCAGAAACTTACATTCTTTTTTTTTGTTAAGTCACTGCAAATTTGGAGTTCAATCAGTTTTCAGATGCAAATAAGATTGCTATACTGAAGTGCTTCATTTCATTATGCAAGGTTTATTTTTCCGTTTATCCTTCCTGGTCCTTCTTTCCTCTTAACAAAACGAAATGCAAAGATCAAGTGAATGCTGCTGCTGATGGAAGATGTCAGAGTGACAGCCTTAGAAAATGAGAATCTCAATTACCCCAGGAAGATGGACAGCACAGACAGCACCAGTGCAAGCTGCTTTTCACTTTTGAACCTTTTACTTTATTCTCTGATCTGGATTCAGCACTTCTAGGGATTATATAACTGTTTAAACTGCATGGCTTTGAGATCTGCAGCCTCACTGCTGAAACGGCTGAGAAGGGAGCTAATTAGTGGCAATTAGATTAGAGAGATTTATGTTGTTTTAAATGATACATGTATCTGTCCACTAGGAACTGATCTGGGAGCATCATCCCACACACTGCCTCAGCAGCTGTTGTGGCACTGACAGCTCTCACTTGCATACATCTGTCCTATGATCTGCTGGTGACCTCTGGGTCCTTCCACCTCTGGTTGGAAGGTGCTCTACCCACCCACCTGACACTGGAACCATATTAGCTCCCTCTTCTGAGTTTTTCACCTGTTTTTGAATTGTGGACTTGTGAAACTTAATCCAAATAAGAGGTTAACCTCACTTCAGGAAGGAGCTTGGGTTTCAGAGCATCAGAAAAAAAGGTTAAGATGTGCCACAATATTAATATGCTAGTCCTTACATTGACCTTAACTGCTGTAATTACTTTTACAACTGTTTGGGCAGAATTCCAGTCATGCTGTCTCAAATATTTATGTATAATCCATATATTGGGGAACCTAGAAATATGTTAGACACAATAAAACCAAGAGACCTTCCAAACTATTGAACTGCAAGCTCATATGCTAGATTTTGAGTTAAACAGCATAAAACAAGAGTTATAAGGCACTGCTTAGTGCTTTACCAGATTGCTTCCTCTTGTCCAAACTGCTCTTTGTGGCAGGGCAAGTGATAGCTCCCACTGTGCTCAGATGGGGGTGAAATGGGAACCTGGCACTGTGAAGGGGCTTGAGGCAGAGGCAATGGCTTGCCTATGTCAATGAAATATTTTTTTTTTCTCATAGAATACAGTATTTGCAGACTGTGAGACTGCCTACAGTTTCCAGATCTCCTATAAAATTCAGATGGGAAAAAGCACCCTGAAGGAAGGGGCTGTGTCTGAGTTGAAGCAGACTGGGTACTGAAGTCTGGTATAACACATCTACTTTGCTACTTTTTCAATACCAGAGAAAAAGGCAGAACAAATATACCATGGCAGGTTTTTTTTGTTCGATTGGTATGGTTTCTTTTTTTTTTTTTTTAATCTTGGACTGCATCAAGATCTGTAAACACTGAGAAAGTATTTCAGCCACCATGCTTGAGTTTCTCATCCCACTTCTTTTTCTTTTACAGGTCATTAAAATTTGTGTGTGGGTAGTAGAGGCTAGAGGTCACTTTTGTGCTGTAGGGCCTAAACTAGATTTTACACTATTTACTGAATGCTGTTTGATATTTTCTACTGAGAAGTGATAAAGAGGAAGAAGAGGAAGAAGAACATATGAATTTGATACACTGTCCATATTTCCCTTCTTAGAAAAAGCAATATCAGATTTTAAAGGACAAATCATACAACATAAGGTCAGTAGCTGAGATCAGATGAGGAAAACTCGACCTGAATTACATGCAGACTTTTTTATAGGCAGTTGAGATTGCCTGGAAAAGCAGACTAACTGTTGATACTGTATGCATGCTGTGTTTGGAGAAGAAACTCTTGATTCTGCAAGAAAGTTCTAGAGAATAATCTGATTGAATAATGAAATATGAAAGCATACTCTGGAGAAAAGAAATGTAAAAATTCTTTTTTTTATGTAAATTAATTATTATGATTAATTTTCACTTAAATTAGTTGACCAGTTAAAACATTTTTATTTTGTTTCTTTTTATATTTTTTGAAAATGTTAGATGATGTAAAATGAATTAAAAAATGGCAAATTTCTGCATTCGTAGCTGTTGTAACTTACCATTTTTCAGTTGGAAAATGACAAAGACTGATGTTTGAGTCATGCTATTTTATTTTTCTGTTTTGTCTAAGTCTATTATTTCTCTCTTCCCATCCCTTATTGATGCATCTCTGAGAGAGGTGCTGGAAAGACAATTTCTTTGTTCAGGAGTGTATTGGCCTCAGAGCACACTTTTGAAGAAACACCAAGAGGAGTCATGTGGAGAACATCATAGACTTTATACATCAGTGTCAAACAAAAATGAATAACACCATACAGAAACCTTCCCAAAATGCTGGTGGAACAGAAAGTCTGTCAGAAAAGTTTCTTGCTTTTGGGTTTATTTTTATTGTTGTGGTTGTTTCTGGTTTTGTTCTTTTTTTTTCTTTGGTTTTCAGGGTTTTATTTGGTTTTTTTTCTTTTTGTAGTGAAGAAAGCTTAGTTACTTCTTTGCCATTGTTGGGGGTTTACTGTAGCACTTTGGGAGTTACTCATAGTCATGTTTTCTATGGCATATTTGACTTCACTATCATTGTGTTTCACTTGTAACTGTAAATGCAAGTCAGCATGGAAAAGCCAAGAGCAAAATATACTGACTAATTCCAAATTTTAGACAGTGATAATGGAGTGGGGTTTGTCAGAGGAGATAATTTAGCTGTACCTGGAGAGTGGAAGGGAATATGTCTCTCAGGAGACAGAAGGAGAAATTAAATGTAATGGAAGAAATCAAGTTGGCAATGGTGGTCTCAAATCCTAAATAAATTAAATGTGAAATTCACAGAATGTGAATCTCAACCTAAAAATAACAGTTTTAAAGGTTCATATTATTTTAAAGAATTAGTGAGTCTTGTTCTATGGTTTGTATGAGGAAAGACTTGAATAATATGTATGATAATTTAGTAGCAGATCAATAGAGGAACTTGGAAATATCTTCTGCAGATTAGATGGAATACCTAAATCCATTTAATTAACGGCAATAGCCAAGTAATGGGAATGAAAAAGATGACATTATTCAAAGGCATCTAATTCATAGACTCAAGAATTCCAGTTTACATCAGTTTTTCCCTTTTCTTTATGTTATGGTTTAACCCAAGCTGGTAACTAAGTACAGTACCCCCACTCACTCAATCCCCCTTCCCTGCCCAACTGTGATGGGAAGAAGAATTCAAAAAAAAGTAAAAAAAATGCTAAACCTTGTAGATTGAGACAAAATCTGTTTAATAATTGAAATAAAATAAAATAATAAAAACAAAATAATAATAATTATTAATAATAATTATAAATAATGATAAGTAGCAGTAGTTGTAGTTGTAGTAGTGAATTTCACATTTGAAGAGCAGTGTTCTAATCAAATATTTAAATACTTTTAAATACTCTTCCATTTCTCACAAGTAATGACTGATTTTTGCTCTTGTGATTACGACATTTTTTAAGGGAAAATAATTTATCTTTTTTTAAGTTTTTAATATATGTTAATATTCAAGCATTTTTACACATGTAGATAATTTATGTAATTCACACATAGTTATTATATAGTGTGCATTCAGATTTTTCATATGGCATTGCTGTGAGCTTTCCCGGATACAGTGAATTTAGAAAAGATACTATTTTAAATAGGACTTTCTAAAAGATAATGATGCTGTTTCACAGCATCTATGAGATTTTAGAAATCTTTTCATCCCATACTAGAATAGAGCACCAGACTGTCTTCTGAATTTGAAGAAGTTTTAATTGGAAAAGGCAATTCTGCATCTCTGAAAAACACCTATGAAATAAAGTTTCAATGGATATTTTTAAATCAATATTAGTCTTAAAGTTAAATTACATTTGTGTAAAAGAGAGTTACCTGCAGTGCCTTGAACAATTGATTTCTCAGTTCCAAGTAGGAGCCATTGCCTGTAGTTGTTGGGGTTTTTTGTGGTTTGTTTTGTGTGCAAGCTGTGCTGTCTTCTCTCCGGGCAGAAGAGACCCCATAATTGTGAGAATGTACACTTTTTGACCAGTGTGACTCTCAGCTAATTTTTTTTCTAGACTGAATTTCCATGTGTACCATGTAGGCTTTGAGTCTCACAGGACATTAAACATTAAAGTAATAGTTAGATCTCAACTAAATTGAATATGCTGAGGCACTGTGACCAGGCACTGTGAGGCTGCCCAGACAAGCTTTGGATGTCCAATCCCTGGAAGTGTTCAAGGCCAGGCTGGATGGAACTTTGAGCAACCTGGTCCTGTGGAAGGTGTCCCTGTGCAAAGCAGGGGGTTTGGAATTAGATCATCTTCAAGGTCCCTTCTAACTCAACCCATTCTCTGATTTCATGACTCTATGACCTTTGCTCAGTGTTGCAACTCTAAAAAATGGAGAAAGGGAGTATTGGTGGTGGTTATGGAAACCTGTTCTGCATTAAGAAGTACTTCCACAGGAGACACCGAACTTATTAATCTTTGATTAGTGAAACATGGCATTTCCCTTTTAGGAACTGCAAAATTAATGCAGTATCTGAGTGAGAAATAGTAACTCCCAGTAGTGAACTTTCTATGCTCCTCATATAATAAGTACAAGGGGAATACATTCATAGTTATTACTGTCAGTGGGGGATTAAAAAAGTGAGGGAAGCTTATATTTTGCTCAGAGAGCAGAAATATTTTACAACATGTTGGTTGGAGGAAAACAGTGTTGAATTACAAGGTTGATTTTTCCTCTGTTAGCATGGTGGGAAGTAGGACATGGATTCTCAGAGGATGGCTTATATTAATACAGGAAGCTATTCCTCTTACTATGGTAAAAGGATAAACATTGCTTTGAGTGGTAAACTACTGCATGATTAGAAAGACAGCTTATAATCATGCTTAACTGGATGAACATGTTTTCTGCTTAATGGTCTTCAAGAAGGCAATTGGTTGAGGTTAAAGAGGTTTCAGAGTGTGAATGGATAATTAAGACAATTCACCATCTGCCAAGCAGGAAAAAGAACAATCAAAATAGAATCATACACTCCAATGGAGTAGCATAGTAATAGCTGACAGCAATTATACCTGTTGTTCCAGTGATTATTATTTCATTAGGCTCACAACTAAAATTATTCCTTTGCTTGTGTAGAGAGGAGTGTGGCTTCTGAGTACAGAAATCTCATGATACATATGGACAGCTGCCATCCTTTTATCACATACAAGAAAAATAATATTACATAGAAGAAAAAGTGCAGTTTTACTAGTTTTCCTGTTGGAGACACTGGTCGATATCTCTGATTTTAGCTGGGCATTTTCTTTATGTAAAACAGCTGTAATTGGTAATGTGTTTAAAATTGAGATCAACTTGAATAATATTCAATCATGATAGATTTTTCGTTTGACCTGGAACCATGAACAAGATCCAAAACATGAAATCATCATGACTTTTACAACAGATCTAAGCTGGACTCTACTGTGCATCATTAGCAAAGGCAGTTTTATTCTGTGTCACACTCTAAGTTTCAGATTCACTTAAGGTGAAAATCCAGAAGGAAACTGCATGTTGCAAATTTATGCAGGTTGAAACAAAGGGAAAGGCTATGGGAAATTTACTGAATTCAGTGCTTCTCAGATGGCTGGATTTCAAATGTGATGCAATATGTAACCCCATTGCACCAAAAAAATCACAGCAGGCATTGGCTGAGAATAAACAACCATCATCTCCTCAGATGAGAGACACTGGGCAAGCTGCAGGGACTCCTGCATGTGGGTAGAAGGATAATAACTGCTTATTCCGTTTACACACTCCCCCAGATTGGAAGATATCTCTCTACCAGCTGGAGTAGGAAGGAAAAGAGTGGACACTAAATCTGTATATTACTTTTGGTGCTGCATTTAAATTTCCTCAGGATACACTATGAAAGTTATTAGTTATCTTGGCACACTGTAAGATTTCATGGAAGGCAGTGTAATGCAACATGATATATCACTACTCTGCTATACCAGGTTAAAAAGTCCAAAATAGAAATGAGCTTCTACCTTCCCTGTATAAATTATCTTTGTGAAGGAATTCAGCAGATTATCCACAATTTTAGCACCTGGATATCTGTAATGCAATAATTAATGACTGTGGCTTTTGGCCATCTGTTTTACAAGTATTGTGGCAGGTGTGAATACCTGCTACCCAACACTAAAAGTGGGTTGATGAAAATAGCCTTTATTCAGGACAATTATCTTCCTATATACCTTTAGAAAAACGTTGTTTGTGAAAGCTTAGAACCCTGTTATTTATAGGTGTATGTGTAACGAGACAGTACAATAGATATAAGTTTAAATGCATATAGAGGAATCTACCATATAAATATTAAATATTGATGACGATTCTGAAAAGAGTTATTAAAATTAAATTTACATTTCATATTTTGTTGTCAGGGCATTTGAATTTCATTGCAAATCTTTGTTGGCAGACTGTACCATTACTGGTATTTGATAAGTTTCATATAAAGTTACAATGTAAAAGGTCATGGACCATCTTCTACACTGAAAGAAAAAAAAATCTCCATTAATAGATAATCTCTGTTAAATTTTATTTAAAGGGTACATTTAGGCTTCCCCTTTCTCAGATATAGAATATGTGTGGTATATAGATATACAATGTGTGTGTGCAGGGTAAAGGATAGAGGATGCCCATTTACTTTTTATCTTCAGAGATTTCTATTGTTCTGTTTCAGTGTTCAGATTTAAGACAATTAAATATTTTATTCACAAAAGTGTTTGTAGGATTCATGTGGTTCTAGTGTCTTAAAAAGGATAGAAATTTAAGGGGAGGTGAAAGGAATAAAAATATTTGGGAGTCTAGAGGCAGCAATTTATCTTGTCTGTGAACCTACTGACCTACTTTCCATACAGCTCAGTTTTATTAGTAAATTATTTTTTTCTTGTTGATAATTGAACAAGGTGCCATCGAGAGGAAGTATCCAATGAAAACTTCTATGTGTTAACTGCTTACTTTCATGGATGCAGTAAAGTGATTTCATATCTCCAAAATAACATGTTGGAATCAGGGCCTGCTCCCAGATTCACACCTATTAGGATGAAGTTATTTTAGATTTAGAAGTGTAGAAATATTTGCCTATTGAATTATTTTATTTGTCCTTTTCATCCTCCTTACATCAATATATTTATTCTTTTCTGTCCCCTCTGTAGACATTAGGCAATGTGTACACATGGCACAGAATGGGTTTAATGTTGTCAACGATTCAGGTGATTTGGTCATTTATAATCCAACAGCTTTATCTGCCTATAGAACATTAAAAAAAAAAAAATCTACATTAGATTAGATATATTTTTATGTAGCTGGGATTTTGTTGGCACTGATCATGCTAGCCTGCTTTTTCCTGCTTAATTTGACTTAAGAATTAGTTATTTTCTATTTTACATTTACTTCTCCTTCATCATGCAGAGTAATTACTAGTGCTAATTAGTGCAGATACAGTTTCATTTTATTGGTTTATATCTCTTCTGTTGCAATGCTTATGAATAATTCTTGCAGCAAGCTTTAATAGTTTCACAAAAAAAAATATAAATAATTAGTCCTGCTCCACCACAAGTTTCAGATACCTTTTTTCTAAGTAACCAGGACAGTGAAGTGAGATCTGTGGATATGTTTACAGCTGAAGACAAGCTCTTCTGTCTTTCTGTTTTTATGATAAAGATGATGATGATTATTTAACCTCCCTATAAACAAGTCATTATTAAGTGGACACTGGTTTAACTTTCAACTGTTGGCAGTTAATAAATCACATAGTGCATTTCTCTTCTCTAGGAGTTTGGCATAATTTTTAGAACCAGAAAAAGAATATTTGTGCATCTTAGCTTAAACTTTCTTTTACAGAAATGTGGCTTCGTATGCAGGAAATTTCTGTAAAAATAGTTAGCGTGAGCTCTCATGGAAGAGGAAGGTGATTTTATTATGCAAAATCTCTAGGAAATTTAATTTTATCCAGTCATACTCTGACACCCACAAACATTAAGACAAGTAAATCCAGCTGCTGTAGAAAGGATCACTCGCGCACAACACATCACAAAAAATGTCATCTGTTAAGCCCTCACTATGTCTTCTGGGTTTCTTTTGATTGGTGATGAAAATATGATTTTTGTACAGCAAATATACACTCTCTAAAACAAAGCTTTTATTACAGTGTGGTCCTTTTGTTTCAGAATTTTGCTTCTCTCATCTTAGCTAAGGACAATGTGCACCCAGGGAACCTGCTCTCTGAGCTTGTCTGAGGGCTGCTAGCTGTCTCCAAACAAATGTATACATGTATGCATTTTTAGGATCTGAATTCAGGTGTTTCTCTGGCCACCTTAGAAGAGTCTGCAAACTGTGCCACCTGGGTCTAATTTCTGAATTCTCCTTTCTTATCATTCCCTTGCTTTCTAGATTCAGTTCACATTGACTTAATTCTATGTTTCAACTTGTATCTTAATAAGTCACGAGGGTGGCTTCTACTTCAGTTCTAAGATAGGTTTTTATGTTCTGTTCCTGCTTGTTTGGACTGTTTGATTCCAAAAAAGAAATTAACTTACTTTCCTGATATGAGCAAAATTGAGAGAGCAAATACCCATCAGAAAAACTGAAAACATAGCTAGAATTTGAAGTTCCACTAAACAGCATTGTTCAGTATATATAGTTATGATATTAATAGGCTTCATCGCATTATTATTATTATTATTATTATTATTATCATCATCATCATCATCATCTTCTTCTTTTTCTTCTTCTTCTTCTTCTTCTTCTTCTTCTTCTTCTTCTTCTTCTTCTTCTTCTTCTTCTTCTAGGAGATGGAATTTCTACCAGAAATTTGCTTATTATGTTTCTTCAACGTCATACTACTCAAGAAGTTTTCACTTTCCTGAATTTAGCCTTTTAAAACCTCTGTGAAGTAATATGAATATGACTATATTCACTTTCTAGGTCAGAAACTGAGATACTTAAATCAGCTTAGTATTTTGTAATGATACTAGGATCAGAACTGATATGACATAAATGTAAGACCCTTGTCACTAGAAGTTCATTCCTTTTTGGAAATTAATTGGGGTAATTGGGACCTGCAGTCTTTCCTGTTTCTGAATACTGATGATGTAGTAAAGCTTGCTTTGAATATACCCTTAATATCTTTAGCCTTCTCACCTATGAATTTCACCTGAAGTACAGTCAGGGTGTGTTAGATGAACTCTTACTATGGAGAGGTGATTCCCATAATATAACCTTTATAGTTCTGTTTCTATTACTTTGTTTCTCACAACAGCAATAAAAAGCTGATCAGTAGATAGTAGTGAGAAACCTAATTGTGACAAACTAATTGCATGGTGAGTGGAATAGGTATACCAGAAAAAGAAGAAACAGAAAGTGAACAGTAATATATAAATAAACAAAGCACTACCAACTAAGAGTTACAGAAGAAATAGACAAAGTTCAAATTTTCTGCCTTTAGGGGGAAATATGATAGCTCCATGGGATAAGTATGCAAGTAAATTGTAGGCTGCCCAAGTATTACAGTGATATAAAATTGTAAACCAAAGAAAATACTTGGTATATAGCCTCAGTTTTTATGCTGCTCAGAAATCCTCCTGAACCTAATTTGGCTTTTTTTCTCTCCTCATTTTGAAGGCATCCTTTTTCTATGTAGGCAGTTCTTTGACACATGGAAAAGCTTTAGTCTAAGTGTCTAGGCATAATTCAGTTTTGTCTTGGTTTATGCTTATCTTAACAATATCACAGTTGACAGTTTTCCTTTCTGTGATTTATACCTGTGTTTTAGGCTTTTTATTACACCATGGTGCGGGGTTGGTGACAGAGACAGGGTAAATGAGTTTCACACAGCTTCCATATCTGGAAGCCTATTCTATCTATTTTTTTTTTTGGTTCTTTTTTATTGTTGTTGCCAAGGCCCAGATTTCTTTATTTCTTTTTGCAGATAACAGAATGAACATCTCTAACATCAACACTGTATTTCCTTCTCTCTCAGCCTATCAGCCTCTTCTCCCATTTTTTGTTAAGCATTTTCTCATAGCAGGAAAGAAAACTGAATATTTATTTTATAAATTAAATTCACTTATTCTATTTTCTATTTTGTGTATGAATGGGTAATTTACTCACCAGTAAGCTACCTAAGTAAAATTGTTTCTTAAAACAAATAATAATAATTTTGAAGTTATGTGAGACTAAAAAGCCTCTACATGCTGTGTTTGAAAAGACTAGCATGGTTAAGAACATGTAGGTGGGTGCTGGAATATTTGATTCCTAACCTTGTAAAAGCATGTAGCTATAGATGAGTGAGGAAGCCTGCTCTGCTTTCAGGATTATAGAAGAATTTGTAGGCAAGTTCCCTGATTGTCTCATGAAACTGCTGTGATATTCTGGGATCTTGACTAAAGCAGGTCATGTCCCTTCATTTTTTTTTTAAAGCTTAAATTCAGCTTTAATTTTCAAAAAGTTCTTATTTACTTTTCCTCTTTCCTGTGTGCAGCCTTCTTTCTGAGTGTCATTTTCTATCATTCCCTTCACTTTGGGAGGCAGGCAGAACTTTGTTGGATGTATATATGCTTTCAAAAAACTTCTGTGTGTGGAATTAGAAAAGGGATTAAACTGGTTACTAAGCACGCATCCCTGTGGAAAAAGCAAAGTTTTAGCCCATTCTAGTTCCTTGGTGGGAAACCTAAAGGTCATTTCAGCTAGGGTTTAATCATCTAGTATTTACAGAGATACAAGGAATACCCCACAATCTCACTCTAATTTCCTGTCTGTGCCATACCTGGGTTGCAGGATTAAGGAAAGGAAAATTAGGATGCACTGTGGCAAAGGCTAACCCTGTCCAGAGGGGATTGACCTTGGCCATACCACACAATGATTGAGCCCTACTCTTCTCTGACAACCCAGCACTGAGGGACCAGAAGCAAATGGGGAATTTTCTTAGCCAGCTAGGCATATCCTGTTTGTACTATTCTCTAGAAAATCATGTTTAAGCAGTATGGCACATCCATTGTTTAAACAGATGAGGTTATATAAGTTTACACAATGTTAAAATACGGTAGATTTTACCAGATCACCCCACTGAGAATGATCTGTGATTGCATTGTACTGTGCACAGTCAGTTAATTTCTCTTACATTTTATAGTGCAAGGAACTTTCACTTTGTGGGTATATCTGATGTAAATCTATTCATTCTGGTACTTAATCTCATCAGACCAATATATATTTTGCATATAGTTTGTGTTAGAGGTTAATTCTTGTAATTATTTAACGTAGTATAACTCCTTGCAGGCAGTATCTTCAAGCCATGCAATTAATGTAGTTCCAGCTCTCAGTTCAATCTATATAAACCACACATCACAACAATTTAATTACATTATCAGGCTGCATTGCATAGAATTTGTGAAAATCTCAAAGTTATTTATGTTTTAGTAAATGATGGTAAAAATCTGTGCCTTTTATGACTGGACACCAGAAACTCAGTCTCATCTAATGGGCTTGGAAACATACTCATGTGTTTTTCACATAGGAAAGTTAAATAGGACATTATAATGAGAAAGCAATGCTCCCAAACTGTGAAGAAAAAAATTTATAGCCTCAAGGACCAAGAGTCCATGTATCTAAAAATAAAAATAATTTTGGAAATATATATCAGTAAAGTGATTCTTGCTGACAGAAGTTGTTTTGCTTCTCTGCAGATGCCAAAATCTAGAAACTGAATTTGAATGTCTTGATCTAATCCACACAGTAGTACTGTGAAGTACACACAGGTCTCATAAGCTTGGAAAGTTTATGGAAGATTTTTAAATTCTGTTTTGTGTGCAGAAATGATAAATATACATGGATAACAGACACCAACATGTAAAAAGTTTTTTAGTCTCAGGGTTTGCAGAATCAGAGTGTGATTCTTACTGCTCACGGGTCAATGCATCAGTAGTGACAGTCTTATAGGAGTGAATTGTATTTGCTGTGAAATAGGCACACTTGCATTTCTAGCCTTTGCCTCTCTCCAAAAAAGACAATTACTGCAATTTTAATCACTTTTTACTTAATTTCTAAATTAGGGAACTCTTGTAAGGGAAAAGTCCTCCTCATTTCACCTCTGTGTTTAATGACTACTACAACAAGAATAGCTTCTATGTTGTTTTTCAATGATAAAGGCTCACTTCCAAGACTACTTTCTGAAAATATGTACAAGGACAAGGAGTCCTTGACCTGGATTTCAATGTGTGCTTTGAGGTATCAAACTATGTAGCATGTGTAGAAACATCCCTGCCATGACTGTCCTAAATAATCCTTTAAGTATCAGAAGAAGGTCAGTAAACAGCCTTTGCCCAGCTTCTCAGTGCTCTCACATCACTAAAATTTGTATATTCCTTAAAAGGTGAGTATGGGAAATTTTAGCAAAATGCTGAGTTGTAAATTTTTTTTCAAAAGGTACTGTAAACATGAGCTCTCATCTTTAATTAAAATTGAGGTGGAAAATCTTTGAACAATTCTTGTTTTACTATTGCTTTTCTCTGAAACTCTCTCTTCACTATGAGCCAAAGAAACAAAAACGTGAAGGTTCATTCTAGAGCTTTATAGTACTTTTAAGAAAAAGGAAAGAGCTATTTAAATAACTTAAGGTGATTACAGGTCTTCTTCTACGTCTCTGGCTCCATGGAAAATATTTTGCTGCCCAGTACGAACTAACAGCTCCAACTGGTGCCAGCAATGTGTCTGGAGAAGTAAGAAGGGATTATAGCTGCTGAGGCAAGCGGGAGACCCAAGGAATAGAAGAAAGCAAAGTGTGCTGGTAATTATGAGATTGTAGGTGTCAGAGGTTTTATGATGGCACATAGACCATCATGTAATTCAAATTGAATGGTGGCTCTATGAGTACAGCGGCTGTCATTCTCTTTGGCAGGTTTTTATCACATACTTTGAAAGAACCAAGATAACAGCATCCCCATATAAAGAAAAAGAAAAAAAATTCTCAAAATAAAAATAGTACTCTCTTGCTACCTGTCTGGCATCTCACTATTTTCTACACTGAGGTTTTTTTTTTTTCTATTTTAAATACTCCTGTATGCAAACTGAAAAATTATTAATAAAGGAAAAAAAAAAATAGGATATATGATACCTCAAAGATAACTTGGGCCTTTAATGCTCATCTGCTATATCAGAGACATGCATAATGTATATAGATTTTTAAAAATAATCTAACATCTATTACTATTCTACATAATGTTGATTGAAAGTAGTGAGAGATTTATGCTATTCGTTTCTGACATTCATATTTTTGTGAGTAAGGACACCATTTCCTTGATTATTGCTTGGTGTTCTATTCATATTTGGATCCTTTGTTTGTGTGACTTTTGGAATGGTTGTATTCTTTTCTGAAGGATACTTTATTAGAGCACACAATTCCCTTATATAATGGAGCTCTCCCTGAACAAGCACTCATTCAATGCATGGCGTTTTTTTAATGAAATATTGCAATTTATATTATTGTATGGCTTGAACCTGAAAACATGGAGAAAAATAATGCTGTTTTGATACTACATGAACACAACAACACCATTTCCCCCCTCACACACATAAACCTTACAAATATAACATAAAAGCAAAGGAGCAGGATATCAACAAAAGGAATTAAAGGAGATAGAATACATTGTTCAGCAGGATGATCTCAGCTTATCAAAAGCTTGGTTAACTTTTTCTCAGCTGTCACAAAAAAGCAGTCTACTAAGAGGAGATACAAAAAAATTATGATGAGTCACTCAGCAGATGTTTACAGGTACCTTCTCTCAAAAACCAGGAACATTATGACAAAGAGTGCAGGGATTTGGAATAAGTGATCAGTAAGGGTAATGTCATGGGCTGATTTCAAAAAAAGAAAAGGACAAAGCATAGAGAATGAGGGGTGGGTAGGAAGCAGGGACACTGTAGGTCTGAAAGTCTTTTTCCCTGAAGTGGTATCACAGGTGAAGGTGTCATCAGGCAGAACTGCAAGCACACACATCCTGCAGAGGGGTCTGCAGATGAGGGGATGCACACCTTTGGCGCAGAGGGTGGGAGGCAATGCAGGCAAACCTGCACCAAGTGTATATGTGGATGTGTCTGTGTACATGGCAAGGCCATTTCAGTATTAGTCATGGAAGGATGCTAATAAACATCTACAAAATTTAAACATTTAAAGACACTTGTGAATTTTCTTCTTGTAGTGGTTTAACAGTTTTGTATCGGACACTGATCCTGTGTGCATAGCTCAGTGATTGATGGTTAATTACATATCAATAATAAATCAGTAAATTACCCCAATATTGATTTGTTCTAAACCATGTGCACTGAGGAGTTTTCCCTTTGTGTTGAATAGCTAGGAATAGCTCCCATATAGGGAAAAGCAAGGACTGAAAACTGAACAGAAGAGGGTGTTCACTAGTTCAAGAGGTAGTGGCTTGGAAAAACGTGGCTAGTAAAACTTAAAAGGGAAGTTTGGAGAACTAAGAGATTTGAAGAAGGGATAGTAAAAGACACAGAGAGATACTTGCACTTTGACGACAGAAAGAGACGTCAGTTTGAAAAGAAAAGGAGAATAATAATGAAGATACAAAAGAAATACAGGGAATGCACTGGGAGTACAGAGGAAGGTAGATGGTTTATGAAATAAGAGAAGATCAATAGAAAATTATGTGAAATAATAGAGGATGAAAAGGTGTGAAGAAAGAGAAGGGAGAAGCAAGCTACAAAGGATTTCTTTTATTTGGGGTTTTAGTTTCGTTTGGGGTTTTTTTCCTATTTTATTTCTTCCACTGACAAGTAGAATCCAATTCAGGGAAAGATACAGGGACAGGTTTTTTGGGAACATTTCAGAGTTGAGCTGATAGAAATGTTTACTTATATTGGGGAAAATGTATTTATTTGGAAATAGGGTAAAAAGAAAAAGAAAATTAATTTGAAATCCAGAATAGCAGAAGAATTTTTTAGACATAATGTTATTACATTAAAAAA
Organism: Cyanistes caeruleus; assembly: GCF_971803275.1. Taxonomy (NCBI): domain Eukaryota; kingdom Metazoa; phylum Chordata; class Aves; order Passeriformes; family Paridae; genus Cyanistes; species Cyanistes caeruleus. Next base: position 57,353,289 of record NC_141701.1, on the reverse strand, counting down.
AGTCTTTATATAAAATATTTATTAAAATATATTATTTAAAATATGATTCAGGGTGATGTCCAAAGTATTTGGACATTTTTTTCCTAATATATGTAACCATATACTTTCATGACATTAAAAAGAAAAGCAGAAAGTTGGGGAAGCAATAGATTTTAGATTTATAGAAATAGATTTTTCTGAATCTTACCTCTGGCAATTCAGTTCTTCAGCAAGAACAGATACTTAAGCATTTACAATGATGTCAGTTGTGGTTTATACAGTTGATATAATTTTTGAACATTGAAAATGTAGAAAGATAAATTAATGACTTTAGAGTGCCTTGAAGAGCCATGTGTCAAGAACACACTGTATTCTAGGTGCCCTGAGAACTGCCTTCTGCCTTATTTGCCATATGAGGTCTTGTCAAATCTCCCGTGCCAAAATCCTTAGAACTCTTGAAATCTCTGCACTTGTTATGAATTTAATTGCAGGTACTTTTCATGACCCAATTTAATTTTCCATTATATACATGACCGCCTATTGAAAATCATGACCACATTACAAGATTCTGCTATATAAACCAATGTTAATGAAATGAGAAATGTTCGAGTGAGTGGGAGGAGGAGAAGCAGAAAATAAACACAGCAGTTGTTCCCCAGTGAGAAATGAAAAAGTTCTGTTCATCAATTTGCATAGTTTTGATGTGAAAAAGGAGAAAAATTGCTTCATTCAAACAGCCGTTGCTCTAAGTTCTGAGGTTCAAATGAATGAATAAAGCTATAGACTGAGGCAAATTCATATAAATCGAAGCTGCAGAAAGTATCTGTGTGAAACTGAAATGAAAGTATCTTGCCCAGTGTTATTAGCAATCAAGAAACACTGAAAAAAGAAATTGTTTACTTAGCTACTTTTAGAACAAGCAATATGAAAAAGCACAATTGATGAATACTTTCACTAGTAATGAGAAGCATTGTAGTGGTACAAGTTACTAGGTATTCTTGAAAGACTGACAAGAACTGATGCATTTTTGAAGGAAAGACATAAATATTTTGGTCTAAGGAAGATGGAGACTTCATGTGTTATAACTTCAAAAATCCTTTCATTCTTGTAGATATAAAATAGGAATCTATCAAATATTTAGGATTTTCTCTGTTGTCATGATACCCCTCTGAGTATCGCCCTAGGAGTCCTAGGAAAACACCATCATAAATGTTCCTCATATGTTCATACAAAATATCTTTTTGTTCAAAATTTTGTATATTACTGGCAGAAATATATGAAATTGGAAAAAAATTGCTTTAAAGTTGTTCAGTGTATGCCTCCTGCTTTGCATTACAGTTATGAGCATAGTTTAAGAAATTCAAATGCTTTATAGTATTTAAATAAGGGATAGAAAAGACTGTTTTAACATGCTATATTTTAGTGTTAAAATACAATGAAGGTGCTTCTAAAACAAAAATAGAACAATGCAGACACAAAATCAGAGACCATGGTAAGGTCCCAAGGTGTTAATCTAGTTCTACAATTATATGACCAGCTATTTTGAAAACAAGACAAAATTGAAACAGGCTTTATTGCCACATATTATTCTTTTTGACTTTTCTGAGTGCAATGTCCAAGAGCAGTTCAGTTATCTGAAGAGCACTATCTTGTCTGGTGTCAGAAACCCCTCTCTTGAGGTATTACATAGAACATTATTCCCTCATGTCAGGGAGTCACTATTAAGAAGAATTAATTAAATGTTTGGCAATATGGGTTTAGTCACCTTAGTAACACTGGGAAGAAGGTAAAATTGAAATTTTATGGATTGTTATGTGTGAAGTATCTGATGGACTGACTGGCTTGGGGGAGCGTAGTGAAAGCTTGGGACTAAGAGTGAAAGAGACAAAGTCTATTTCACTCTTAGTCAGCTGGCAGGCTGTATGGAAACATTGCAACCATTGGTTGTTAAAGTCAGTGATCTCACCAGGAGCAGGATTTCTTGAGGCTGTAGAGAAAAATAGAATTCTGCTTCAAAGTGTTCAGTCATGTTTTTGTCATGATAATAAGAAAGATACACCTGAGCCTGTCTTTTACTACTAAGTTACTTGAAAATACTCTTATATCCCTCTTCACCAAATTATAAAACCTTCTTGAAGTATGTTATAAAAGAGTCCAACATTCCATGAGGTTGGCCATTGACATCACCTGCTCAAGATTAACATACAACTTCATAAATCTCCTCCGATTCATGCATTGTAAATGTTGAGCTGGGGGACTGGTAAATTTTATGACTGCACATTTTCAGTTCATGAATTCACAACCCGACATTTGCAACTTGCAAATCTTATTTAAGAACTGAGACCTTAATGTGTAAAGAAAGACTTCATGCACTATGGTGACAGTGGAAAAAATTAGCTGATTATTGTGGAGTCAAGTCTATTGCATTTGTCTCTAAAAATCTTAGAGCAGAGGAGAGCATTTTACTGATAAGGTGTCAATGCAATTAGATTTTTTTGTCTGGAGATTATATGAAATAAAAACTCAGATCATAGTACTTTTAAGGCAGAGATGTCTTTTGAAGGTAGGTTTAGATAAAAGTAAATAGCATAAAAATTATTATGTTAATATTTGTGATGATTACTAAATAAATACTGTTAACCCAAAAGATACAAATTCTTATGTTCAGCTATCTAAAATTTAGTCCCTATAAGTTAATATTCTGCTATTTACATAAGGTTTATGAAGACCTCTGTGTTTAACTTGAATTAGGCATAATTATGTTAGTTTGTATCTTGATATGTTACAATTTTACATATTAATGAAGAATATTTAATATTTTGATTGAAGTGAGACTAGGCATGCCACAATATTTAGAAGCAGGCTACTTTGGTAGCAATTATGAGACACTATCAAAAGTGGAGAACTGAGATAAGCATCAATTGTAAGCAAACAAGAGAAAAATATCTGAATAAATCAGCTACAGAAAAAAGTGTCATAAAAACAGATCAATTTCACGTACAGACAGATGCATTCACAAGAATGGAGTCACAAGTTCAAGATTTTGCCAAAGGGTTTAAATTTTCTCTTGCAAAATTTTCCTTTTACTGCTCAGGGTGTCACAAGACCCTTTCTGAGTTTAGCCAAGGGTGGACTTGAAGCTCTTCATTGCCTGGATCTGGGCCAGCAGTGAATGCCTGTACAATTGGTTCACACTGAATATGATTTTTCCTGTCCTTTGACATAGGACATCTTGTAGAAAGCAGCTATGAGAGATAGTAATGCCTGTTCAACCCATACTTTTCTTAATAAATAAATAACTAAAGGCAAGGGGACATTGAAGTTATCATGATGGCTCTGTGCTTTCCACAGCACTATTATATATTTGAAGGAGAATGTTAATTGCTTTGTCAAACCTGCTTTGTAATGTGTCAGAGACACTCTAAACTATTAGTTTCCTCAGATAAAATAAGAGGTAAGCAAAAAGAGCTTGATAAGCCAAACCTGAATCAAGACTTCATGGGTTTTAAAAAGCCAGGATCATAATGGAATTAATTAAACCTGAAACTTCACTAGTGTCTTGCATGAAGAAGACATTTCTGAGGTTAAGCCTTTCTCAGATCAATACCAAAATTTTCATTCAAGAGAAAAGCTCTAAAATGAAAATATATGATCACTTTTATCTGTAGCAGTAACCACTTTGAATTCTCACTTCTGATGTTTTAGATTGATATGATTTCAGATATATAAAAATAAGACAAATTTTGTAAGTGTAAAAATGTATATTTGTTAGGCAACAAAATAGAAATATGCCATGATTATGAGTTATGAGAGAAGAAATTGAAAATGCTTAACAGACATGTTAAAATGTTCTAACTTTTGTTTGTACACTCAACTACAATTTTAACTGAAAGTGTTGTTGGGTGACACTTAAAATTCTTAGATATCTTTTTCTTTCCCTGGACAAAAGGGATACAAATATCAACTGTATGCCAAGGTAAATTCCAATGCTTTTTACATGGCTTGCTTACTGCTATACAGTTTTGTTGGCCAATACAATACTTGGTATAAATTGAAGCAATTGTGCTGTATTGTACTCACCAGCAGTGTTCCCTCAGTCTCTCAGCAGAAATTGGTTTTAGACATGAAAATAATCTTTGACTGAAGTGAATTCTGCTGAGACAATTAAAAAAAGAAAGAGTTTGGGTCAAGAGTTCTGATTGTCTTTTCGTATTAATACAGTATTGCTTACTTTTGAACGAGTTAGTTTAAAAAAATCATTCCATATTTATAGAAATATAGTTTCTAAAACTTTGTTGCCATCTAACTCACTTAAAAGAATGTCTGGGAAATAAGCCTCTTAAAAGAAAACATTTTCTCTAGGCTACCCTAAAGCATACTGAATAATTCATGTAAGTCATTGAAATAAACACAATAAAGAATGAAGCAGTTAAATAAATACACTTCTCTGAGCTCTGAGTTTGTATATTTAACTATTTGTTCTATGTGCAAGGTTTGGTCTTGCAAATCTTGATACTGTGAACTAATACTAGGGGGAAAAAAACATACTAAGAGGATTTGTTCTTTATGTCTTAGCTTAAAATAGAGTAAATAATTGAGAACAGACCCCTTGAAAGGTCACTGATAAGACAATCTTGACTGGAAACATTTTTAGCAAATCATAACATGATTTTTATTTTCCTCCTCCTGGTGATAATTTTCATGGACCTTTTTTGGTTTGTATATAGTATTAGCTATGTACAATAAGATTTTGCCTTGTTTGAGAAAAGGTATGATTGACAAAAGGGGTAAAAAATTCTAATATTCCCAGTAACAATCTACATTTATTGCAATAGCTAAAAGTCTAAAACCACCACCACCACCAAAAACAAACAACAAACAACTAAAGAAACTCACCCTAAATCCCAGCATCTTCCCTAGCATAGTATATCTATACTATGAATTCCCAAATTGTTCTTTCATTCTTTTTCTTTTCCAATTTCATACCTAGGAAAATATCCCACAATAGTAAAAATAATCAACCCCCCACCAGCAACCAACCCCTCACCCCACACACTGAATGTATTATTTTGTTCCCAAAACAGAATCATGGAAACCTGTTAGCTTTTCTCAAAGTAGAAGGGAATTTAAAATTATCTTTTAAATTTTAAAAATGTTATCTTCTTAACCAGTTCCAAGATTAATTTCATTTCTACCATAGAATATCTCAGTTGCACTAAATTCACCTCATTATCTTTTTTTTTTTTTTAATTCACTGTGGGTTTTATTTGTTTGTTTGTTTGTTTTGTTTTTATTTTTCTATTTGTTTCTTTGGTTGGTTTGATTTGGTTTTGGGCTTTTTTGGGGTTTTTTTGGGGGGAGGTTTATTATTTACTCATGCAATGATTTGCTAGTGTAGTGGTATAAGGTAATTACATGGATAGATTTAGAAATTTCTTTTCCATCTTAATTTCTGATACATGGCAGGTTTAGTAATGTTTTTGAGATGAGATGTCAATGGTGGGAAGATAAGTAAACCTTAACACTGAAATAAACCTAAAACACAAAAATAAATTTAAACTAAATAATTTTCCAAGCGAAAACCTGGAAAAAATATTCAGGATGGTGACACATATAAGGGATGATTTCGTGTTTTTTAGGTTTTATTATAAACACTGCAAATCATCTCTAGGTAAAATAATTCAATTTAATTCAAAATATGTCCTGCTGACATCCAATGCAAAACTAATAATAATATTTGCCCAATTCATTTGGTTTTTTTCTTCTGATGTTCAGGACTCGTGACAGGAGCAACAACAAATTAGGCAAAAGGTCTGTGGAACTGCTGCACATCATAACATCATTTTCAGAGTTCTCTATTCAGCTGCAGAAAGAATATGTGCAAAAAATTATCATAATTTTTCAGGGCAAGATCTGCATTTATATATTTGTGTGTGCACACATATATATGTATATATATAATGATATAAGCCAGAGTTTTCTGTTAACACCACCACTCAGTAGAACTGTAGTTGAGCTTGCCTCTCTCTTAGGCTGCTTTAAAATAAAATATTCAATGATGAAAATATGTGAGTGGGAATGGATTCACCAGAGCACGGTCCTCAGCTGTCCACACATAGAGGCAGACTTTATTGGAAATGGGTCAGTTTGGCAATATGCAAACCTGGAAGGAAGTCCTGAAACCATATATAGGTTCAGTGACAAACTTCTCCTGTTCTTGATATCCCCAGAAATATTTCCTCTTACAAGCTCTTACTTTTGCATACATGTAGTCATTTTACAAGTGATAAACATGGATTCAGAATTAGTCTAAATCCAATATTGCCGCAATCTTCAATATACGAGACTTAATACAAAATAATGGTCCTTGAAAACATGAAGGTTGGGAATGGTGACCAAAGTAAAAACCAGAGCAAAGTGATTAGCTTTACAGATGATGCAGAAATAATTTCCTAAGTGTCACTATGATTTTTACTGATGATAAAAATCTTCCACTGGCTGAAAACTTTTATTTGGAGTACTAAAGGGAGATGGCCCATAAGAATATTTTTATGTACTGTTTCTGTATGATTTTTTTTTTTTTCACTTCCACAGGGAAAAAATTCTACTTCATTGTAAGAGTTCATAGCATTAGTTTTATAACTTGTTGGCTAAATCACAGGCTTACTGGGAGTATTCTTGGCAAATCATACTTTAGGGATGGTGAACAGCTTCCAGAGACCACTTAGCATAGCTTTGAGTGTTACTTCTTGAGATTCATAGTCCCAATGTACACAAAATACACCAACTTAGTCAACTTTTGTTGTTTTCCATTTCCAGGAACTTCTCTGTTGCCTCCAAGACATTTGCAAATGTTGGACTGGAAGAGGACATTTCATAGTATTTTGGTTTTATGCTTTGTCTCTACAAAGACAGTGTAGAGAAGCCTTGAAGTTACTTTACCCAGAAGTCCCCAAATTTGCACTTTGATGTCTACTAAATACATATCTATTAACCAGTATCATTATTTTTTTTCTCTCGATTGATTTAACATGTGATCCTTATTTCCACTTAATAAAAAGTATTGGAAACAGATAATACCATGGGTAGCTAAGGAAGCTTCTTTGCCATTTAGGCTTCTATGCTTGATTGTTTCTCTCTGATTAAATTCCCTTGGTTATATTAGTACAAATCAAGTTAGAGTTTGCTGGAGTTTTTATCTAAGATTAATAAGTTTGAAAAATATTAGTTTAAAAAGACATTAAATAGTAGAAAAAACATATATTTAGAATGATTGTTACTTGTCTTTTAGATCCCAATACAGCCATTGGAATGACAATAGGTGGCATTCATTTAGTTTGCTTATCACATAGTTAATGCTTTTTGTTTAAAGGTGCCATATTTGGCTTGAATCTTTACCACTGAATGAATCTCTCTCATGGCAACTTTTTTTCTATAAAATCATAATTAAAAAGAATTCTTTACAGCATACATCAATCATTAGTGAATGATATGTGGTATGGCCCCTGCCATTTTCCTTTTTCAAGAATTACACAAGAATTAGCAAGTACTTCTGTAACTCTTGAAAGTTATAGCTCTTTTATTTTAAGACAGATGTAAAAGGCTAGGCTTTTGATCTGTTTATTTGTTTGTTTGTTTTTAAATCATGGATTTAATTTTTTTGTAAACAGCACACAAAAAGAAGATCAACAAGAAGAAATTAATTGAGTAAGATTATGTCTGTAATGATACTTGACAGATAGTTTTATTTGGCAAGGTTATTTTGACTACTTTTACAATGAAAGTCAAGCTTAAGAGGAAAATTTTCAGACAAATGGATTTAATCTGGTTTATGCTAACTACTGTTCTTGTGGTTTAGACAGTTTCCTAAGTGTAATTAAAAACTTCACTGGTGTAATCTACTTTTTGTAGCCTGAAATTTTCTAAAGGATGTATGGCATCAAAAATATAGTATGAATTTTCTTCTAAGGGCAAGTAAGAATTTCAGTAATGAAAAAACCTTTACTTTTAATTTTTTTTTTTAATTTTTTTTATTTTAACTTCTGTTGGAGGTTAATTTTTCACAAATGGGATGGAATTGTCGGGTGACGCATCACGAGCTTTTATTTTGGGCATCAGTCTCAGCTACAGACACAGGAGATGGCACAAGCTCACATCTGCCATGAGCAGCTGAAGATCTTTTTGTTACAGAATATTTTAAAATTTTTAAGCCAATAGCATATTGCTAAAGCTTACACACAATTGTTCTATCCAATCACTAAAACCACACATACACCTGCTTCAAACAATGCTTGCTTGTATGTTTTGTATTAACAATACACAATACTCCATTATTAAGCTTAAAATTTTCTACCCTCTTGGTAAGCATATTTTTCTGCAGATTTAAGATCTATCTTATCCAAGCCTAAAACATCAACTATTGTTTCATATCCTTGCATATTGTATTATTGTATCTTCTTTACTTTCAGGCTTTGAAGCTGCAGCTAGCTCTAAGTTCTATGCTTTTTCTTTTCTGAGTCCTATTTTCACAGCTTCTGAAAGTCTTCTTACTTTTACTGTTTCCCATAACATCCAGAGGTACATTTTTTAATGAGATCCTTGAGATCAAATGACTTGAATTCTCATATACTACATGTGTCTGAAGGCAGCTGCTTCAGAGTAAAAAATCTGCATCAGGCATATGTTTTGTAATGCACCACAGCCCCCACATTACCCTGATATCTGGTCAGTTAGTTTAGCTCTTGCACCTTGCTTCAAGTAGAAAAGTGGTGTAGGGTGGGGTTTGTTTTTTGTTTCTTTGCACACAAACACTCCCTTATTTTAAAAAGCAACATTTAAAAATATTCAGACAATCAGATTAACTTTTGATCCTTTGTTTGAATATATATATGCATATAAATCTGTATTTACATCTAAATATATATGTGTGTGTGTATATATACCCAGGTACAGAAAGCATATGGTAAATTTACTAAGAAAATAATGGATCATCATCCCTCCTTTTTTTAACTCAGATTTCACATTAACTGAATTAGATTTGTCAAGACTTTGCTTGCTTTATTGTCACATTTATGTGTGATGATTCCTGAAATAGCACAATGTAGTACAGCATACTTTGAAACTATGAAGCTATGCATTGAGGATATAACGAGATTAATTCAATGTTCCAGTTTCAGAAATGTCAATTTACCAAATATCTAGATTGTGAGATAATTTAATTATGACTTTCTTTTTTAATTGACATAAACATTTTTAGGGAATTTTGGCACCTTTAGAGCTCTGCATTGAATCTCTGAATCTAAGTATTTTACAGTAGCAGGAAAGGAGAGGCTTTTATTGTGAAATTCTAAATGGAGTCTGCTACCAGCCTCAGTTCTCATTGCCCTCTGCTGCCCCAGTCTAATGTAGTTTCTGCAGATTGGGAGTCTTTAAGTATTGAAGTTCTGTCATTCAGGTGGAGAAACACATGGGAGTATGGAGACAGAGCCACTATACATTTTGGAAAGGTTGAAGAAGATGCATAGCTACTTTTATTGGATTACAGCAGTGTGGATAACAGCATTTCTCACATAAAGTTGCTGAAAAATTTTCCATTGCTATAAGTCAGGGACCCCAGTTTGAGTTAAATATGGATACATTCTGTAAACGTAAATGACCTTCTGGGAAATTTCTGGAAAGTTTATGGCAGTAAGTGCAGCATTATGAGTTTCCCATTTAACACTAGCACGAATTTGAATAACTGCATATATCAGGGATATAATGGTCAAATTTTCTAAGACCTTGGGTCTCAGAGAATTTGGGTAGGGACTCCATCTGGGGAGGAAAAACATGACTCAATACAGGACTCACACGACTGAGGAAGAGAATATATAAGAGAAAGGTTTATAACAAATGCAGGTCTACAGAAGAGGGGAAGGAGAGACAGGTAGGGGAGGAGAGGGAGGTGGCAGGGTTAGAAGAAAAAGCTAGAAACTATTTTCTGCTGAGAAAAAGGGAAATTTTCAGGATTATGAAATTCTTCTCTGCTGTTTAGTTTTAGAATGGCAAGAGACTAGAATCCCAGGTATTGAGTAATTCGACAATTGCTTGCTTTATTGGTTGCTATTTACAACAAGAAATTGAGAATCTTGAAGTAGTTGAATCTCTGACAGCACAGTTAAATAAAAGAACATTAATAAAGCAGATTTTGGTTTGGAAACACGATAAAGTTTTGACCAGAAGCTGACATTTTCATCTTTTCTGAATCAAATTTGGCCTCGGTGATTCTTTATTAATTCATGTGGATTTTTTCCTAATGATGTTAGCTTTAGTTTTTTGTGATTGCACTGCTTATTCTCTTTTTCTCTTTTTTTTTTTTTTTTTTTCTTCATTCTATTTCTTTAAATGTTCCATCCTTAATTAGAAATTATTAAAAAAATGCAAAGGAATCACACTTTTGTTTTAAAACTGTAGTCCTCTTTCTCCCTCTTTTATACTTTGAGGCAGACCTGCTCGTGCATTCATTTTGAATGTGATTAACCTCTAATGTAGTTTTCAGATTAAGTTTTGCAAAAAAACAATAACCTTTTTTTTTTTTTTAAATTCTACTCACAACTATTTATTTGACGAAAGTTCAAAATCAGCAATCTTTTAACCTTTCAGTTTTCATATTTAATCCAATTATCTTAAATATTAATTTCTCAAACAGCTTGAAATTCATATGAAATATGCATTATGCTGCAGAGATGCTACTGGGTTAGTGCTTTTATGGCACTAAAGTCTGGTAAAAAAATATCATAATGGAAGTCAATATTAGACAGACTAACAAAACATTGTACAGTAGTAAAGAAGAGTTATCTAGGAGAGTAAAAGATTCTGATTCCAGTACCTATTTTATTCTGTACGATAGAAAGATGTGTTATCTTTGTGGGAATGCAAGATATCAAGTGATTTCCAGCACATTTGTAGCCATCACAGAAAAGGAGATGTTACTTCCTAACTGTAAACCGACTGCTGGCCACAACACCCACCAGAATGGGATGTACACAGGAAAGTCTGTATTAAAAAATCGTTATTGCCAATATATGGATACATTAAAACTCAGTGAGTGTATAAAACTCTTCCCAGAATCTTGCAACAAATAAGTGATGAGAACAAGGGATTAGAGAGAATAGGTAAAACATTAGGGAGAATAGGTTAAGCATGTTTCTTTTGTTTTATGCAGAATATTAGAAAATGCAAAAATAGCCACAAGTTTCTTCATCTTTTTTGTCTTTTCCAGAATTTGTAATGAAAAGTCTACCAAGGTTTTCAAAAGCCAAGCTAAAGCAAATCATTATTTTGGAGAACATCTAGTAGCCAGAGCTGTCAATTAGTTTAGTAAAACTGTAAAATATGAGTTACAGTTACTGCATGTTGTTAAAAGTTGTGATAGCCTGGGAGGTATTTTTGTTTCTTTTCTCATTGTTTTATAGACCTAGAAGCTGTGCAGCTGTCCTTGTTCTATTAATAACCATTTGGCCCCAGCAACAGGAAATGCTGCTGGTGCAACTGCATTGGTCACACGTCATTTGCATAAGGAAACCCTTCAGAGGCATTAGTAAAAGGTACGTGGTGACTCCTACACGCATCTCCTGGACTCTGAGACTCTCTGGACTTCAGTGTTTGATCAAAATCACAAATAACTAATGATGAAATACTAAATCCCATGTTTAAATGATGTCAGATGGAGGACTCCAAAAGTTTGGAGCTGCTACTGCTTGCTTAATTCAAACCAACAAGGGGCGGGGGGGCCTTGCTGTACCTGCGAAGCAGACCTGAAAGGAAATGGTTAACTTCATACTGTCAAAACAAATAATTAATGGAAAATTTCTGATAGATAACTTTATTAGTTATAGAAAATTTAATATACAGGATCCAGGAAGCGCATTCTAAAGATACAAACAAATATTTGACTTGTGACTTTGAGAAGTAATGTAAGGTAAATTAATTATTTGTAGTGATTGCTCTACCAATGTCACTTAAAGTCAATCTGATTCCACTTAAATTAAGGGGGGGAGGAATTTGCTTGCAAGAAACCCCATGTTGAAAGAGAGTTCAGCCTCAGGAGAAACAAGAAAACTGGGTTTGGTCTAGGTCTGGCTCCTCTTCTAGGAGTAACTTTCTGTTTGGAATTTAATCTGTATGCTATATGGCAGTGTTAGGAGGGCTGAACTTTTATGAAGCCGGTGTGAGTATTAACTCAGTCTCTCTGACTTCAAATGACCATCTGTTTCTCCACTTAGTGCAGAAAAAATTGTGCAAGAATCCTTTGTTAGACTGTGGTGGAGGGAAATGAGCATGCAAATTCTACACACTTTTTTTACCTAAAAGAAAGAAGACAAATAAGAATCAAACTGAAATGCCAGTAATCTGAAATTATTCTATTCCTTCATCTAGGAATTTATATATATCTAGTTATGTATTTTTGAACTTTTTCTTTTTTAGCATGAACATAGAGACAGGCTCATTCTGTTGTTTTCATCAATAAGTTTGTTTCCTCAGAGATGAGAGCTGTTTATCTGTTTACTCCTTTATTATTTTTTATTATCAAAATACTTCACTCTTAATAACTTTCTTTCCTTTGTAACTAGATTATCACTTGGATTACACTGGAGTTTTCCCTTGAGGATTTACTTTTATTTGATTTCCTTGTATAATTAAAAATGTCTATGTTGTATTACAAAACTCCAGTCTTTACTGGAGGTATCTAGCATGAGGCAGTGAGTAAGAGCTGAGAAAGTTTTGGTCTCATTTTTGTGATTTTAACTCATAATTTCAACATATTCATCTTATTTAATTATCCCACCAGAAATATATTTCTGTGTATTTATTTTATAAAATAATCTTGATGATGTTCTCTGTCTTACAGAGAGGCAGCAAACAGGAAGTCATATTTTGAAAAACAGAGAAATAAAGGCAGTAATTTGTCCTTGTAAATCAAAGAGAAAACTATATTTTCCACAAGCATATGACAGTCACTGCTTATAAACGAAAAAAAAAGAAGGAATTGAAAATGCCCTGTATTGGATAAAACCAATGTATATGTACTGTTCTCTTTTGTGTGAAATTAAGAAAAACTAGTTTTGTATCAGTTAATTCAAGGAATTTTTCAAGTAAAAGAGTGGAGTGGTATACAGAGTTTGGTTTTCTTAGCATTCATTAAAAGCATTAATCTAAAATTATGACTTTAATTCTCAAACTTTGATAAAAATGTAGTGTGGGTTTTTCTGTGACAATACTTAAATTCCTTCATCTTAAATGGACAAGGAATTACTTGAGTCCAGTATTTGATTAATTGAATACTTTTGAATGAAGAAATGGGAAAATAGGGAAATACTTCTGTGAGGAAATGATCAGTTGAAATATTGAGTATCATAAGGACATGGCCTTAAATTGCTGGAGCTTTTGAAGTATACATGTTCTTGCCTATTTATTCATTTATTTGCCTATTTAATATGGCATCTGTTACCAGAAATAGTGGGCTGGTAGAGTAACATGGCACACTCTTTGTAGAGATCTGGGCAAAGTGAAATGGTGTGAAATTTTTAAACCTCAGCTAGGGAACATTAACATACCAGGAGCTGATTTTAAATGTATTCTTAATACAGATTAGAGACATGCTACTAGCATTAATCTGTTGTGTCAATACAAAAAAAACCAAACAAAATCAAAAACAAAACCAAAAAAACACCAAAAAAACAAACAAAACGAACAAAATACCACCACAAAATTTCAAGACAAAGGAAATCAAAGCAAAAAATATAAAGTTAAAAGAGTTGTATTGCCTGAGATTGGTGAATCCAGTGTTTGTCATAAACACAAAATAAAGCAAGGAAAGCAGCCTCCCCAACACCCGTTTGCCCTATGAATGCCAGGAATATTTCTTCCTCTAGAAAGAATCTGCACCACAAGAGATTCAATTGGAAGTATTTCAAATATACTACTGAGAATTTTTGCCATGAAATCTAAGCATTAATTACCAGGTTTATTAATCTTGTTACACGTGTTTACAGCTTTCGCAGTCATGTGCGACATGTCCACACCAGAGCACATGCAGGTTTTATTTGCAATCATATGGTCAAATGGATTCTGAGAGTATGAAAGAAAATAAGGTGAGGCGTTACCCCAACAGACTTACAGAATATTTTTAGGAAGTCTACAAAACTAACAAGTTTGTTTTTGGTTTCTGTAGCTAATCATATGTACCAAAATGTGCACCATCATCATTATCCTTGAAAACCACTAGTTATATTTATATAATTTTTTTTCCCAGATATGCAACTTTAATGTTAATGAGACAGGATGAGATTAAAAAGCTGCCAAGAAAGACCTGGTTCTAAATAGTCCTGCTGGGCTGATTTACCTGTGCTGAGTTATAGTTTAAACATTAAGGTCAGAGGAGAAACAAGATGAAATTCTAGTTTCATCCATGAATTTGGCTGAGTGCACTGTAGGGTTATTTGTTGTTGCGTTTGGATTTTTACTAGGGCAGAAGACCTCAGCTATTTTTTATTCATACATTACATTTAGTATCATTTATAGTTTCTATTCCATGATTGCACAAAAATATATGCAAAAAATGAATATGAGAAACTGAATAAAAGTGGAGGTCTGTTTTATTTAAAGCATTTGGGCCACTTAGGCAATAATACTTCTTATGCTTACAGACTGCTTTGGTAATGCCATATTTAATTTTTAGAGCAGAGTCTTGACTTGTCTCCCTATATAACTCCTCCTATATAAATAGAGACATCTGTGACTAGTCATATTAATCACATCTGTCCCAGAGAAGGTGTAAGGGTTTTTAAAAGATTTTGAAGATAAGGAAGGCTTGAGTACATTGAAATAACTAGGAAACATAATTATTTTTTTAATGTTGCTTAGAAACAACAATTATGAAATTAAAAAACATAACCATTTTCATTTCTGTGGTGGTATTTTCTCTATTATTTATTTTATCTATTATCTATTTTATCTACTTTAACTATTATCTCTATTATGTATTTTAGATGTAATAGAAGCCAATTTAATTTTTCTCCCATGTCCAAATTTACAACAAGAGCTAACTTCATTTTTATCCTGTGATGAAATATGTGGAACGCTTTGAACCCTTTGCAATTTATTTTGCTAAATACAAAGGAGGTTTGTGTGTTGACTTTCAGCAAAGGGTCATGAGGACAATTCTAGCACCTCTGGCTCAGAAAACGTGACACAAGCTGTTTCTCACTGGAGGAAAAATATAATTTTCTTCTCATGGGCTTTTGCACTTTCCTCGCGGTATGCCCGAGGCCTCTCTCAGAAATGGGTCAGTAGGTGACATACATTGTTGTCTGAGACACCAGCATCATCCACACTTATACACGTAAGTAACACCTGAATCCTTAGTAGCATTCTCTTAGGATATTGTGTGTATAATGATACAAAGTGTTTAAACTAATTCACTGGATGCTTGAAGTTAGTAGGAAGGGAGTGTAACAAGCTGCTATCTGCTCTTTCAGCTTTAATCAACTCAGGTTGATTAAAAGATTCAATCAGGGCTAAGGTAATCTCATTTGTGTCTGTATGGTAAAGATTTGTGTCTGGAACACTTACAGAGATGAATTCTTAAACTTTTGGTGGACAAAAGCAGTAGGAGAAACTCCCACCTCAGGAAAAATTATGACTTAACTTGCTGTTTTGTCAGAAGTGAGGTTACAGTATGAATATCTTTGTAAAACACAAGCTGAGGATCTCAGTGACCTGACAGAAATATTTGGTTATCTTTTTAAAGATATATCTTGTTATAATTGGTTCATTTATCCATTACTATTTGCATCAAATACAGAATCTGCCCCAAAACTTGTGCCACTGCTCTTTTACCTGTGTTTCACATTGGCTGTTGGCCTATATGTCAAGGGATGTTTGTTCCCCATGTTTTCAATTATGATATTTCTCTACAAACTACACATTATTTCTATCAAATAGGTTTTGTGGAAATCTTTCTACTTCACGCTTTTACAAAAAGCTTATATGAACTCATCCCTTGGGCAAGGATTTTGGAACAGAAGACTTTCAGAGGTCCCTTCTTACCTCAGATATTCTGTGAATTTGTGAAAGAACAAAAAACCATACAAGGATTTTTTTATTGTGCCAATGAATACACAATCACACATATGACCTCAATCTGAAAAAAAAATGAGTAGTCTGTGCAAATCCTAAAGGCAAATTTCAAATCTTTTGATCTGCAGTAATATTGTTTGTTTCATCTGCAGCTTCCTAGAAATACAGGATGAGTTACAGAATTCTCTAGTTTTATTAATAATCGAAGCATATCAAACACAATGGGGCTGATGAAAGAATGCTAATTAAATCTTGCAGCCTTAGATACATAGCAAACACGTCTTGCACACATTGATGTCACGGACGTCATGATTTGAAACAATGGACAAAGATTAATAATAATAATTTTTGAGAGAAGCCAGCACTTAT
Organism: Cyanistes caeruleus; assembly: GCF_971803275.1. Taxonomy (NCBI): domain Eukaryota; kingdom Metazoa; phylum Chordata; class Aves; order Passeriformes; family Paridae; genus Cyanistes; species Cyanistes caeruleus. The sequence continues at coordinate 57,336,822 of NC_141701.1, read as the reverse complement.
TTCTAGATATTAACCACCAGAAAATCTTTTTCTTTACAAAGAAAAGGTATTAGTGGTGATAGAAAATTATATAGGATTTGGAAATATAATGCCAACCTTTTCTGGTCAAATACCCTAATATGATAATGTAATGACCCTGACAATGTGGAGAGAGGTTTAGTGCAGGTGCAGCTCATGAAGGTCAAAGCCTAATGAGAGTTTCTCAGTTCATACTATGGCCTAGGTGGAACTAAAGTCAGCTTTTCTGGGCCTCTACAGATAGCTTATAGACACTTCTACATGAGACTTTACACAATATTGAATGAAGAAGGAAATCTCAGTAAAAGTAGAGAGAATTTTAGTAATTAACTTTTAGTAATTATACTTAACTATGTCCTTCCTTCTGCTTAGTTCTGTATTCTTCTAAGCTGATATCCCTCCCATCTTTCAGATATATCCCTAAAGTTGTCTCAATGTTTCCAGAAAATGATTAGTGGCTTTCCTTTTTCTCTGTATTTATGGTAGACAACTTTATCCACTTGTGCATTTCTTTTCCTGCTTTGATGCTTTCCCATGTTTCTCATTATAACTTCTCTATTTCAGAAATATCTTACATAATATACGACCATTCTATTTCTCAAGAGCTACTGTAACATTTTCCTCTCCAATCTAACTTCCAAAGCATTTTTCTTGTTCCTATGTATAGCCCAAACAAGGTGAGAGAAATGCCTTGTTCATGAAATAGTGTTAATGCACTGTTGCCAATATACAGGCAATAGTGACAAAAATAAGTGCTCATTGCTCAGGTGTGTTGAACAGAAGGAGATGCAGGGGCTTTTTTTCTACCTAGAAAGATTGTAATAGAGCCAGGGGTTGTCATGGTTCTCAAGATAATTTTAGAGAGACATACATTTTAAGTGAAGTCCTTTACTTATCTCAATTTGATATTGTCCTGTTGCATTGCAGCTACTCCTAAGAACTTATTTCTGACTAATTTCATCCTTTAGAAAGAAGCTAGTCTACATTTGAAAACCTCTGGAAATCAAATGTCCACCAGTTTTTCTTGACAACTTGTTTAAACAGATTTTATAGAATGTATTTTACGTACATCTGCTTATTAAAAGGAAGACTGAGACATCTCCCAGTGAAACAACTGAATAATAAAAAATAGTAGTGAGTACTATTCTCTTCAGCAGATACACTGTATTTCTATCCTGTAATTCCAATTCGTAAGGCATATATCTACAGAATCTACACAACACACAAGAGTGCCATGTAGCTGTGGCAGTGAGAGAATATGCCCAAGATATTCTTACCATCTCCACAGAACTAGCTAATCTGGTCATGGGCCCAGTACTGCAGCATACTGCTTGCTCACACTATGGCACTCTGATATGTACTGCATCCCTATCCCCTAAAAAAAAAAAAGAAAAAGGAGGAGATTGAAAGACTGACATTTTGAGGGCTCTGACTGAAAGAAGGGTTTCTACCTCTCAGATAATTTTTGTGGCTATGCTCTATACAATCCGCTATTGACAATATTATTTGAAATATCTGGAGACCCCAATGGAATAGAGTGATTTTTCCAGAGTGATCCCAGTAAAGATGCAGTGGGAGGTAGCATCATGTGTTGGTATCAGCTGGAGCATTAATTTTCTTCTCAGTGGCTAGTAAGGGGCTGTGTTCCAGATTTGTGCTGAGCATTAGTTGATGTATTTGTTGTTGCTGAGCAGGGCTTACACACAGCCAAGGTCTTTTCTGCTGTTTTTATGGCCAGGCTGGCAAGAAAGGTGGAGGTGCATGGTAGGCTGGGAAGAGACACGGAATGACCGACATCATGTGGCAATGTGGCATCATGATCCATTATATAAAGTGGGGAGAAGAAGGAGGAAGGGGGGATGTTTGGAGTGATGGTGTTTGTCTTCCCAAATAACCATTACGAGAGATGGGGCTGTGCTCTGCTGGAGATGGCTGCCCATGGGAAGATGTGAATTAATTCCTTGTTTTGATTGGTTTTTGTGTGTGTAGATTTTGCTTTCCCAATTAAAAACTGTTTTTTAATTCAAACTCAAATTTGAATTAAATCAAAAAAAACTCAACCCACAAGTTTTGTTCCTTTTATTCTTCCAGTTCTCTCCCTGATCCTGCTGGTGGGAGAGAGAATGAGCATCTGCGTAGGGCTTGGCTGCTGGCTGGGGTTAAAGCATGACACTTCACTTTTCACACAAGTTCCTACAATGTTTTCTGTAGCACACACCCACACCCCCAAACACACATGCACACACATACACATTTTGCATGGCTTACCTAGCTAAGCTAATCCAACTGCAACCAATGCCACTAGTTAGCATGGACACAACATGTTCTCCCATGATCCATTATAGTGCTTGCTCCCTCTGTAGCCCTGTGGGCAGTCTAAAAGGAATGGAGTAATGCTGCCTTCATTCAATCTGGACACTCCTTACATTATTACTCATTTATAATCTTTTCCTTGCCATATCACATGCTCTGTTGACTCACATTATGCTAATTGACATTTTGTCATCTTTTGCAGTAACTATACCTTGAAATATCAGAGCAATGCCTTAATGCTCAGGAGAATTTGAAATATTATTTAAGCATTAAAAGCTGTACATTTTTTTTCTGTATTATTATTTGAGCAAAGTGGAAAATCTGATTAATGAAAAGAAGAAAGGCTCCGGGCTAATATGACCTGTCTGAGGTCACATGGAGAGTCAATAGTAGTGTCAGTCCTGTGCTCACTGGCAAATGCCTGTTTCTCAGAAAGATAAATACTGTATTTGTATTTTGTATTTGTATTTGTATTTCAGTCAACCATTTTCTTAAATCTTTATGTCTGGCCAAAGGACATCCAGTATCTTAGAACATTAAATTTCCTGCCACAGGAGTACGTCAGTTTGGGATGCTTGTCTTTACTTACAGAACTATTTCTGGAATTTTGCCCTGTTGTTTTACACCTAACTTTTGGCTGCCTGTCCCTTTGAATCTTTTCCAAAACTCACTGGAGAGTTACACAAAACCAGTATACTTGACTGGAGAAAGAAATATATCTATAGGTAGTCTGATCATAGAGATATAGAAGAAAAATATACTATTTTACAATCAGTCTCTTCAGAATTCAGATGCCCCCCTTAGACAACTTAACACTATTCCCTAGCACACACACCTGGAATCTTCTATTGTGAAATATGTTTCAAGGCAGAAAGACAGAGTTCCTCTTTTTGCTGAAGTTTTCTCGTTACTCTGTTCCTCTCTCCAGAAAGTGCTATCCGACAGTAGTCTTTGTGTCCTCTACTGTTGAAAAGAATTATTTTCTAACAGAGAGAAGAAATCAAGATCAGAGCCAGTGAATGAACATCATCAGATGCCTCCAGAGATGAAAGAAAAAAGTAGTTTTGAAGATCTAATGTTTAGCTCAGGTGCCTACATTTCATCTAAATCACATATGTTATTTTTTAATCTGTATACCTTGAAAATAAACTACATGATAATATCATTTAGTGTTATGAAATGGTCAAATCTAAAGTAGTTAGATTAAAGGAAGGAGTTTTGAGTTTTCATTTTACTACAGTTATTTTGTATTCTCTCTGGAATTTTGGGCCTGTCAATTAAGCTTCTCAGGGCTTCAGCATTTCTATTTCAAAAAGGAAATAACTGTCATCTACTAAGTGGAGAAGTTGTTTTTTTTCTATATTTTGAAAATTGCATTAAAATACTTAAATGGATAATAATACTGATAAATGTAATATTTATTTAACTATGTCTTCAAAGTAGATATGTATATACTGAGTGTTCCAAAGATATCAAAGCACCAGAGAAGTGTGCACTGGACACCCAGTGCCATAGATGAACCAAAGCATCTCTCATTGAAATCAGGATCCCTGCACCTGGAGACACTTAAACCTGAAACTGCAGGTTTGGAATATTGTTACTGTAGTATTTTGATCTGAAAAAGGACTGGATTTATATCCTCTCATTTAATTTGGTAGATTGCAACCCTAGACAATTCCCTGACCTTATAGCCATTTTAAAATAAATTTTTATTTTTGAAGGAAAAATCTCCTTGAAGGAAATCTCCTTTAAAAGGAAATCTCCTTTGTCAGGAAAATGACAGGAAAAATATAAGTCGTCATATTCTACAGCATTTACAAAAAAGAAGACAAGTCTTGCCATAAAGTGGTCCCCAAAACACTGTAGGTGGAAATTAAATATAAAAAAGTGGAGTCCCACAGCCTTTTAAATATTTTATAAAGAAACATAATTTTTATTGTGGTACATAAAGCTGCATCACCAGAGCTAAAATGCACATTACATAAATGTTTATCCAAAAAATCATATCAGAAAACAGTATGATTATTCATAATATAATTCAATATAAGTAGTTATCTCATAATCTAGGACAAGCTGCCACATTTTCATCAATAGAATGTCGTCCTGATTGGGAACAGCAATAAAGAACGACATGGACTCTCAAGGGAGTCACAACAGGAGAATCTCTCTAGTTTATTGCTCTAGGCTTGTCTTATAGACAGATACGTGGAAAAGTACAGAAAAGAAACTCTTATTGGTTAGCAAAGTGCTACATTACCATCATTGGTCAGGGGGGCTCACTGCCCCCCTGACTCTCTCCTGCAAGGTAAACAAAAGGACAGACAAACAGCACCTGGCAGTTGTTTTCTGTCTCTGAGGATTGTTTTGAAATCCTCCTATGAAGTTCTCAGGCTAGCTTCTCAGGCAGGACTGAGAGGCCATGGGCCTGCAGTTTCTGCAGCTCCCTGCAGCCTGTTCCAAAGCTGGCATCCATAATAGAAAAGTCTTTGTTAGAAACAGACAATCAAAAGCTCTCACATTATCATCTCTGTCACATGAAATGGTCTTAATTTTGCGGGAAGAAAAAAATGTGAAGTTTGAAAGCATAATAAGCACAGCTCAGGATAACAAAATCTTCATTCTGCAAAACATTCGACTCTTTATGTGACCTGGATCATTATCAATCAATGGGAACAAATAATTTCCTAAGACTTCTGTGCATGTCAAGTGTGCAGTGCACAGGTAGTTAAATGTCACCCCTCCTTCAAAGAGATTGAGCAGCTTGTCTGCTTGCTTTTAGCATTACTATCTGAGATCATGTTGTGGATCTGGATGGAGTTGGCTTATAGGTCTCAGGAGAAGAGGCAACAAATGAACCTCTAACCTCATGGAGTGTTTCAGTAGGGAATTCTGGTTAGTGCAGGCTCTTAATACTAATGTGCCTCACTGTACCAAGGCTGCTTCGTCATCAGTGAAAACAGAGGTATTTAAATCCCTATGCCTGACATTGTCTCAGGATGTATCACTCAACCTCTCACCAATAGATTTATACTCAAATTTGAAAGAGTCTATCACTATAATTACCTCTGTGTTTGTAAAACACCCAGCATGACTAAAGCCCAATTCTCAGCAAGATGTGGGAGTTAGTAAAGTATAAATAATAAATGCATATCTGAAAGATCACAGTGTTAAGCTAAAACCAAAAAAAAAGGGCTCCTCTTTCCTATGAATAATTTTCCATTTCCTGTTTGCTTGGAGAAGATACTAAGCTTATATTTTAGTCATGCTGAAGGATTCAAACTGATTTAGAAGAGATTTTCTTTAAAGCAAGCAGACAGTGTCTATATTATGAGTTGGTATTTTTTTCCAGCTCCTTTCCTGTGCAGTACATACTCATCAATCATATTGGGAAGCTGACTTATATTCTCCACACTTTACCGCTAACTGGATTACAGAGCTGAAAATCTTACTCAAAGTTTAAAATGTGATAAAAGTAATCAAATTGTTCTAGTCAAATTCTAACTGTGGTGAATAGATGGCACTAATTACCTTTTCTTATTATGCTACAAATGTAGTTTACTCCATCTTTATTCATGAAGTAGTATCATATAGCCCACCAAAGGGACCTGCAGCAGTATGTAATATTGGCATATTTGTTTTCTTGTTCTTATTTTTCCTCTTCATCAGTATTCTGGAGGTGTGGTTTTAGACTGAAATGTATTGCTATGTGGGCCTTTCTCATGTCTTGATGTAATTACAGCACTCTGCAGATTTTTCAAGTTGAACTTTTAGGAAAGAATTTTAAAAGTCCAATAATAAAAACAAGTGGCAGACTTAGTGGGGGTAATTAGTTTTCTGCTTCCCTTTAAGTACCATAAAGATCAAATAAAATGTGTCTGTACACAAATAAAAAGTGCAAGCATACACAGGTAATATTCATAGTGTGGAAATATTTGTCTGAATTTAGCCTTAGGGTGTTGCAATCGTTGTGTATAGACTTTGGCTGGGGTAGAGTTGATTTTCTTCACATTGTCTGATATGGGGCTATATTTTGGGTTTGCACTGCAAACAATGTTGATGACCCAGGGATGTTTCCAGTATTGCTGTGCAGACCTTACAAAGAGCCAAAGCCTTTTCTGCTCCTCACCCGACCGCACCAGTGAAGAAGTTGAGGGTGCACAAGGATTTGGGGAGGGACTCAACCAGGACAGCTTACCCCCATAAGGGACATTCCATACCATAGGGCATCAAGTTCAGCAGTATAAACCATGGGAAAAATGAAAGAGAGAGATGCTTGAAGTGCTAGATTTTCTCTTCTATTCCATTCCATTCATTGTGGGTGATGGAGCCTGACTTTCCTGGAGATGGCTGAACACTTGCCTCCCAGGAAGTGGTGAATGAATTCCTTGTATTGCTTTACCTGTGTGTGACTTTTGCTTTTCCTCTTAAACAGTCTTTATCTCAGCCCTTGAGCTTTCTCACTTCTGTACTTCTAGTTATTTCTCCCATCTCCACAGAGTGGAGCAAGTGACTGTCTGGGGCTTGGTTGGTAGCTGGGGTTAAACCGTGACATATTGTGAAATGGTGTTAAACATAAAAAGGTTAAATTTACTTTATGTAGAAATTATCAAGCTAGTAACAGTGAAATCCACTAGTTCACAGTTAGCAGTATCTGGCTCACTTGCTATTCTGTGAAGAAATTCTGTGAACGGTCTATTTTTTCTATAGACTGAGGCTAAAAGGTTTGTTTTGAGTATTTTTCTTTTTTTAAAGCTCAGAAAACAGAGAATGAAACAACATTCTAGCCATTTTTGTCCTTCTTCTGTTTGGATCTGTTAGGATCAAGCTTCTAGACCAAAATGTCTTGAAAAATCACACTTGCTTCAGCTGAAGTATTTGCTCAAGCAAAGGAGGAAACTTCAGTGTAATTTCAGCACCAGCTTTGTTTCCAGACACTCGTTTTATTTGATCTTTATGCAGTATTCAGAGACATCAAGTGCCTATATTTTGAATGTATTGCTGTGATAGTTTTTTCTAGATTTAGGGAGAAAACAGGAGATGAAGGCAGAAAGGATTGTGCCACATCCTCTCATGGCAGAAAAATAGACAGATTCCTGCTTATGGCCCCTGACCATATCATCCTTACTGTATGATAAACCCTCAGGTAAAAAGGCTGGGAAACACAACTTTGTGTAAAGGTTTCATCTAAGCATGTTACTTCTATAATTTCACCAGCACTGAGGCACAAAGGATGAGTGATTCAGAGAATTTGCACTATGACCTTTCTCCCATGCTCATGGAAAGCAGACAGATTTAGCAGGGAAAGGCATAAAACTTACAAGATCAGACTATTTGATTTGTTCAGAACTGGTTTTCAGATGACTGTTGGCAAGAAGATAATAAAGCCCAGTGTTCCTCCTTTATATCTTTAAAAATAAAACGCACTAAACTTCAGTATTTTACTCATAAATCCAGAAATGGCTATATTGGAGCTACCAATCAGCTACCATTAGCCATTTCAAGGTGACTGCTTGCCTCCTGTTACACATGACTGTCATTTATCCTTCCTCTGCCAATGAACAAGGAAAAAAAGAAACAAATTCAGCTTTCAGACAAAGTCACACCTTTGCATCTAAACAATATAGCCAGCAAAATAATTATCATGTAAAAATAATTAAGCACAACATTAAAAAAAAAAAATTGACCAACCTATGTAATTTGTGCAATATTACCTAAAAATGCTGATTTTTTGTGTGTAAATTTTGTAAGGAGACAGCACTCAAGGAAAAAAACATATGGGAGAGTCAATTCCTTTCTGAGTAAGAACTATCTGCTTGTTACATACAGGCTTTGGGTCTAGTTATTACTAGAGCAAGGACGAGGTACAAATCTTAACAATTTCTCTGGAAATTTAGGTTAAGACTTGGTTGCTTCCATATGGAAAAGTCCAACCATTAACAGACTCTTCTGTGTATTCTGGTACCTGTGGATTCTCAAGGTCTTAGAGCTTGGGAACAACACTGAAAAGAGGAAAAAAAGGTTCCTTGAAGCTTGGAGAAGGTGTGGATTAGAATTTTAAGCTAAAACTCTGATGGAAAACACTTCCATTTAATCTGAGGTCTCAGTTCCTTCTGATATTGCCTGAAGACAAGAACATGGTCAGCTGGACTGGAAAATACTTTCTCATTCCCCCAAAAGCATCTGAGATACCTTTATGTAAGTGCTCCATCAAGAGGAAGATTATTTTAAAGAGAAAACTCTTAATTCCTTACATTTTTACTGAGTGTAGAAGCTGCTTCAGCTACTGCTTAAGTGCATGACAACATATATTTAATATATATATCCAGAATAAGTGAATATTACCTTGAATAATCTTATGCAGCCATTGTTTTGTTTCCTAATGAGAATTATCTTGTGTTTTTCAGGGGTTGCATACTATCTGCATGATGCACAAAATCTATTGGTCTAATACAATACATCACAGAAAAAGTGGAACAATCAATCTAACAGAAAATTGATGTATTATTAGTGCTAAAGTAATGTTATAAATGGATGGAAAGTGGATCACTGACAGTGATAGAAACCTTTCATCAAGGAAGAGTGGCAGCAGAGTACAAGGAAGAAGACTTTACAGTTGACAAGGTGCATGGAAATGCAATTTGTCCTGGATTGGTAAACATAGCACTAATTGAAATCAAACTAAATGCAGAAAGTTATACGTGCAGAAATATTTTTTTTAATTATTTGAAAATTATTAGCAATTGCAGGTTTACATGATAACAGTATTATTTAAAATAATACAACTAGAGATTCTCAGCAGGAAGCACTTTTTGATGCTGATGTTCTTGCTGATATCTTGTAAAATGTGAAAAATGGTGAAGAGCCATTGAAACAACAAAAGCTCTGTAGAGTGTTGACCACAGTAATTAAAATAAATTCTCTGACGGCTAAAGACTGAGCGATCAGTCATTAAATATATGAATTCTCAGTTGAAAAAAACCCTATAACTTTTGATGTTACTGAAAATGTTTTTGTTTCCCTTGGAGAAACTGAAAAGATTCAGTTAAAATGGCATATTCTTTCTGTGACCTGTTGCCTCCAGGGGAGTATCAGTATATCTAATAATTGTTGACTGTTACACAGTTGTAGTGTCAAGTGAATGTTTGATTACATTTTAGACAGTAATTAACAGGTTTTGGGATTATATATATATATATAATATATATATATATGTATATATATATATACACATGCATACATGCAATATTAAAATTATACTGATGTAATATCTTTTGTTTACATTTGATACATTACTTTGGTAATGTATCTCTCTTTTCACCTGATAGTTTAAGCCTTCACTTTTAGAGAATATCAGTGAATCTACAAACTAATAGTGGAAAAAGGAAGATGCCCCAGGTTCTAGCTAATTGTTCAGTTCATAAACTACTCAATACTCTGTAAAAAGTAATAAGAGAGCAGTTAACACTTGATCTTGGAATTTTGTTTAAAAATAAAGGTTACCATTATTTTTATCTCATCCCCAGAAAAATTACAGGTGTGATGGTTTTGCATATAGGAAAAAAAGTGGAAAACACCCACGGAAGTGACTCCTCTAAGAGAGGCTGCTGGGAGTTTCTTCTCTGCTTGAGACCTGGTCAGTAGCTGGCCATTTCTGAGAACTGACAGCATTTTGCCCCACTGAAAAGTGAGATCACCTTTGTGAATACCACCTTTTAAACCTAAGCCTAGGAGCTTCTGTCTCTCTTTGTTTCTGACCTTGAAAGGTAACAGATCTCTAGTGCAGCTGCCCCATCCTGTGTGGCCTGTCTGGCCCGGGGAGAGAGAGCTGAGCTGGATTCCAGCAGCTCCCAGGTGGGGAATGGAGACTGCAGGGATTCCCCCAGTTCCAGGCTGAGGCAGACTCCAGCGGTTCCCAGGTGGGGGACAGAGATTGAGAGGCTTCCCCTGGCTCCAGGTTGGGCTGGGCTCTACCATGGCCCCTGGCCCTGGGCTGGGGCAGACCGTGGCTGCCAGCATCTTGCCCCCACAGCCTGCAGAGATGGCTCCAGGCTGAAAACCGCTCCCTGCTTTCCAACGCTGCCAAGCTGAAATCCAACACTATGAATACCTGCTGCGGTTTGGGGCAGATTTAACCCTTTCACTATCCAGATGAGACCTGTAGACTTAATCCCCTCTCCAGAGAGAGAAAATTGGGAGCAATTGACATGAAAGAGACAAATATGAACCATCAAAGTCACTGAAAGAAGGAGTCAAGCCTCAGATGGAAGGCAAATGAGGAGATGCTTTAATAAGCTGAAATACTCTTTTGGTAAGGCCATGGAGATGGACAATAATGTTCTGAAAAACTCCTTTAATTCATGTAAGAGTATTTGGGAGTATGAAGTATTTCAAAGTGTAGATGTGAACAAAGGTGTCCGTTGATGAAGCTGAGCAGATGGTAGAGTAGTTGTGATCCCATGAGATGTTCTTCTGGAACAGAGAAGTGAGAGTTGATGAAGACCCTCGTCCCCCAGGGAGAAAAGGAAAAAACCTCTGTTCCCAGAGATGATCACAGAGACAGATGAAGAGAACCTTTGCCTTTGAATAACCCATCCTTAAAATAGCACCCCTTGAGTTCATGGCCCATGAGCACACCTCAGGGTGGTGTGAAATGGGAGAAGGGCATGATGGCTGAGTTTTTTTCCCAGGCACCTGTCAATCATGAAAATGGAAAACCATGGGAAAACTGTTTTCTTGTGGAGAACTCTCCATGGAATGACAAGAGAAGGCTTCTTTCCCACAAAGACTGATGAAAACTATTGTATAGTTGGTATTGCTTTAATATCCCAGGTTTTGTCTTTACATAGTCAGTTGTGTAAAGAAAAAGGTGGGGTGGGGAGAAAAGTTTCTGGAGGTTTTTTTCTGTTTTCTTATTCTTGTAGTTCTGTTAATAAACTTTCCTTATTCCTTTTAAGTTTTGAGCCTATTTTTCCCTTCCCCTAAACTATATCTCACAGCAAGAGATGAGTAAGTATTCTGGTGATTTTTACCTAGTGCTTAAAAAACACCTCACAGGATTAACAGATTTACTTCATTTTGTGAATGTATGCAGGAAAAACTGAAACCAACAGTATATTTTTCATGGAAATATTTCCCAAGATTGTATTGTTTGGGATTTTTCAGTCTGACTTTTTTTGTTTTGTTTTTTTTGGGGGCGGGGATTGGTGGTTTACTAGGAGCGTATTAGATAGTTAGGTATTATTAATTAAGTTCTTCAGGGATTGTTGAGATAGGTTGATGTATTTTGCGTCTTCAGTAGTGTTTCAGTGAATTTGTTTTGGTCACAATGTCTTAAATATTGTGGATTTATTTTTATACTCTCTTAGAGTTTTATCATGTGTGGTCTAATAATTGCTGAATGTTATGACATGCTACATTTGTTGAAAGAAATTACAAAAATGACTTGGTGTCATTAGCTGATCATAAATGACAGTTTACCTAGGAGCACACCAATACGGAAAAAATGGACAGTTGTCAACTCCATTGTAAAGAGCAGTTTCCAAATGTGGCTTCTTCTCTTGATTAGTACACATCTAATTAATCACGTCAGGCTAGACCCCTTTCTCTAAAAAACAATTACTTTAAAGGAAATTATAATAAGGATTACTGGAAGTCTGAAGATCTGATAAAACTGTAGATAAGGAATGTTTGCGTGAAAGACATTTTGTCCTCAGAAATTCCGAAAAGAATGTCTACAAGCCTCATAGCTTTGTATTACATTGTGCATTAATAACCATTTAAAGTCATGCTTCAATTAATGTTTTAAAACATTTAATGACCCTTCTGTTCATGATTGTGTAAGTGCAGCAGGAAAATTAATATTTTTTTTCTTAAAGTAAATGGAATTACAGAAATTTTAAATATATTGCTACCATCATGTCATCTTAAAATGAAAAATAATTTCACTGTGAGGGACTCTAGAAATTACCATATTTTATACAATATACTATTTTATTATAATGTGCTATTCTTATGTAAAATACTTAATTTTAATATTTATAAAGTAAGCACTACCAGATGATACACAGACAACATGTGATAATATAATTGGTGTACATTACAGAAATTTATATTTTCCTAAAGGAACGTCACAAATTAAACTGGGTGACTATCAAATCATTTGGTTCAGGGAATGTGGTCTCTCTGCCAGTGCCACACACTTCAAACGAAAAATTTAAACCTCTGTAACATTTTGAATTTTGAATAGCAAGAAGCATGAGATGAAACTTATAACAAAAATCTGGGTAACGTAAGGAGAAGAAAGGGATCTGCATCTCTCTCTCAGACAGGCTGCTCACCTGCTGAAGGCTCTCCTCTGTCACAGTGCTCTGCTGGATGCTCCATTTGAACCCCGTACTTCTAAAGGGTCAGTAACATGTAAGATCAGCCATGCTGTCTACTAAAGTAAGTACTATATCTGTGAGTCTCTGTAGTCTGAAATGTCAGGAATATGCATGTGACAATAAAGCTTGTGGCTGAGGATGTCACTTTTTTACAAGAATGCATCAAAATTAACAAATCTCATAAGAAATTTTCTCTCTGATTTAATTTTTCTGCAAAAAATTAGTTGATACAAATTTGCAATAAATATGGTTATTGTATGAATTAATTTTATTTTAAAACCTAAAACAACATTTTCCATCTTGGGCCTATTTTTCTCATTGTTTTAAAGCATATATTTATTCTTTTTTCATATACTTCAGTAACAGCAGGGAAAGCTTTGTTAAAAAAAAAACTAACTCTTCCTTGAGTATTTTTGTCTGTTTTCTGCCTTTTTTCATGGAAGAAGCTTTCTATATTCCTTCTTCATTGGTGATAGGAGGAGATATATTGTGCATATCAAAATTAGGATTACACAGCTGACTTGAAGTTTTAGGAAGTCTGCATTCACAGCTTTAATTCATTTTTCCTCTTCTATTATAAGAAATACTGGGCCTTTCTCTCAGCTGTGGCTGTCTTCCTTTTTCTCCTATTTCCACACTGTGAAGTATTTTTGGTCCTGCTTGACCTACTGGCCTAAAGGGCTGATTCCCCTTTGACTTTGCCCTGTATAGTGTATTTGTATGCAGACTTTTTCAGACCAGAAACAAAATAAAATGATCCAGAGGGTCATTGCTCTCCTAAAGAAAAACTCTAAACAGTAAATAAATCTTTTATATGATCCCTCAAGGCAGTTCAAACTGTGGTAGGGAGGTTCAGTTTATGTGACCATTTGGGATACCAAGCCTCTAAAAAGAAAGGTTGTGACTACAGCATTGGCAGCATTTTTTTTTTTTTTTTAATGTTTTTTTTCCTTTCATATGATAAAGAAAAAATTCTCCAGTGCTGGGTAAAGCCTGCAGGAAAACTTAACATGTATTTCTATAAGTGACAATACTTGACAGACCTTGTTACTTACAAGGTGCCTTTTCCTTTGCGTCTTTTGTTCTGTTGCACAGCTGAAATAATATGAAGAAAAAATGTGTAACTGTTACAATAGAAATGAGAACTCTGCTTTTTGGATGATTGCAGGCACCCTTTGTTTTGCCCTCCTGCTCAACCTGCACAGACATCTCAACAATTTTCCTTGCCTCAACTGGTGAATCTAAAGCATTTTTTACCCACTGCTGTTTCTATTGCCCTCAATGAAGCTAAAGATCACCATTTGATCTTTAGGTGCTGTATGCAACATAATTTTTGTCATCGTTTTATAACATTCACTAGTCATTAAGTAGATGGCCTACAGGCTGAAATATGTAAATTAGCTAATTATCTGAGTGCTGACATAAAATTTAGTATTAACTCGTTTTCTTTGTAGAAACTGTCTGGCATTGTTAGCTCTGGACCTTCAGCACCTTCAGTTCAGCTCTATTTCTGTGAATATACACTGCATAAGACCCATTTGCTTTCTGCACCCTTCTTGTCATCCTTCCTGGCTTTTCTTGTCTGGGTCTTTTCAAGACTTTTTGTTGGTGTTAAGAAGTTATTTATGGTGTTTTTAATGCCCTCTAGTGGTACTTGTAGCTTTTATTGTAATGTTTCCGAACTAACTATGCTATGCTGAGACCTCCACATCAGCATGGATATGCCTGGGGGCTTTCAGAGGACACAGAGCAGCCGGTACCATCACAGCCAGCTACACTGCTTGTGACAGACCTGCCTAATACGTTTGTATCAAAGTACATGCCTGCACACTTCCCAGTCTGAAACCAGCCCTTCTGCCCCTGCAGCTTCCTCTCACAGGAGCTCTTCATACAGAAGTATGGATCTGGTGTCCCCTATCTCCCAGCCAGGCCTGTCCACCTGCCTGTTGGGGTACATGATGCATCATATACCCTTGCAGCCACTTCCCACCTTGCCCCAATGGGCAGAAGTGCAGCCACATGTGGTACATGTGTTTGCCTTAGGCCACAGCTCCCAAATCTACTTGTGTGCAGATTCTTAAAGAAACCAGACATCAACTCAGTCATCAACTGGACCATTTCACTCATCCTTCACTGTTTTTCTGACAGAACCTGGGTACATGCCATCAGCTGTATGAATGCTACCGTCTAATGCAGGGTTTATCTTTGGATACATCTCAGGAGCTCAGTGCCTGCATTTCTTGTGATGGCTGCTGCTTTAGTTACAGATATACTTTCTGGAGTGAAATGCAAAAATGCAAATCTAGAGCTGAATTCCTTCATAGGAGGATGTACTCTCAGAAATGCTATACAAAATTATGTATGGAGAAATAGAAGTAGACTGGAGGAAAGAAAAGTTATGGATGCTGAATGTCTTCATCTTTATTCCTGGAATTTTTGATGTGCCTATGCCAAAGAATAAATATCTGTTTGTTATCCTGTGTTTTCTGGGCTTCCGTGATTTGTGGTTCACGAAAGTTTAGTCCTAGAGATAGGGTTTATATATACTCATTTCCTTCATATGTTGACGTCATTAAACCCCTGAAATATTTTTAAATAAATGGTGGGTTGGTTTTATTTTATTTTTTTTTAAATAAAATTCTGATCTATTGGGAAGAAATAATAAAAAATGTAACCTTTTTTTTTCTGGTCAAAAGGAGAGTTAGAACTTCAATCTTTAAAATTTAGCTATGATTTATCAAAGATCTAATAGTGAGTGAAGCAATCAATTCTTGTTTAACTTCAAAATTCTTGTGTAATATCAAGGTCTGTGAGATGGTGACCTATGAGATTAGGAAAAAAGGGAGAGAAGGAGAGTAGACACAAAAAAGTATTAGTGTGTAAGGTGGAAAGATACAGAAAATGAACAGTTAGGTGGTTTTGGATTAAATATAGAGGCATTAAGTGCCTCTAAGAGACATCAAAGGAAAATTCTGCTGCTCTAAATGAGTAGGCAAATAATGAAATTTATTTTTTTGTAAGATGTGAGTTGAAACCTAAACAGGTCCAAGAGGGGAGATATAGGATTGAAAGGAGGTCATTTGCAACTTAAATAATCTATCAATGAATCAAAACATGAAAGGGATACCAGTGTATGCAACACATCAGCTGAAATTAAGAAAAAGATTAAATTACTGTTGTGATACATTTTTGGATGCAATGAAATATGTTGGTGAACTTTGGCTGATGAGTAGTTGTCAGAGAAAATTTTATGCTAAACATTTGAGTAACTGTTAAAATGTCAGTTTATGGATTAGCGAAATCCATCTCTGACAATAGAATTTTTTTATTATTCTAAGAGTTTTTCTAGACAAAAAGGTAAAATATTAATGATTATAACTTTGTCAAACAATAAAATATTTTTTTTCATTCATTTTTGTAAAAGGTTTCTTTTTGACTGAAAGAACTGAAGTGCTCATCAGATGGTTTTATAACCATAAATAATAATTGTAGGTTTTAAACCACTGCTGTAACATTATTTTGTAATTTGCAAACACTTGTCTAGTTTTCATTGCTTTCTTTAATGTCTGTACTGTTTATTATGCAACATTCTTAGAATTTCTCTTACAGCTTCTTTATATAGAAATGTAATCAGAGACTGACAGGATAATTGCCAAGTATATGGAGGATCTACATTTTACAACTTCATTAGCATTTTAATCTCACTAGTAAATTTTGACTGTTTTTAGGTAAATTTCACCTAGACAACGTCATCTTTCCAGAGCATAATTACAAAAATGCTAAATGAAAGACTGTATACAGATAGCAAACAGCATATGTACATGTGGGTAAGTGTAGTTCAGCTAAAATAACACAGGGCCCTCACATAGAAAAAAATATAAAATAATAGATACAGGGAATAAAGACAGCAGTCTTTTTAAGCATCAAGACTTTCAGAGTAATGTGACAAATAAACACTTCATCTCCATGCATTCTCTAAGTTCGAGTTTTTCATTGAAAGAACAAACCTGAAACATGAACAGAATATAATTGGCAATGTTTGATTTCTTTACAAGTGTAGAATAATGGAAAGAGCAATCTTCAGCTTGGATAAACAATCCTATGCACTGTTACAGATGTCCAATCTACTCATGTAAGAGTCATGTCAATATTAACTTGGCAGACATTTGTGTATTTGATGAAAAAGTAAGGTTTTCATAAAATGAAAATAGACTTCATTTCTATAACAACTGAGTTCTAAACAGAGAGTCACCATCCACTAGAACCAGAAACTGAGCAAAAGCTGAGGAGAAATTGTCAAAATACTGGTCTAACATCTGTGCTCCAAAGTAATTGTACAACTCAGTGATAGATTGGACTCATCCTTCAGTTTCAGGTTGTAGTAACAGTAGAAAAGATTACAGACATGTAACAATAAATCACCAAGAACAAAACATTTTCAACTAGGAGTTTCAGGAGAGAAAACTGAGACATTGCTAAACTTACAGTTAGTTGTGGTTGATAACTGTTAATTGTGTACAAAGCAGTGATTGGTAAGGTAACCTTTCTAATTAGTTTTGGTACTTGGTTAATGAGGAGTTGAAATATTTAAAACTCACAGAACTACAGGCAACTTAATCTCACTTTCAGGTTGAGTAAACCTTTTGAAATGCTAGAAAATGGTTGCATTAATAAATGCATTGAAAAACATGATGCAATGGAGAACAGATACTGTGGCTTTTGTAAAGGGGAATCACATTTCACATTCATTTGTAGAAGGAAGAAATCACCTGAGCACACAGCCAAATTTGATATGGTTGGTACAGTATGCATGCATTTGCAAGCATCTGTTGCAAAATTGTCTCCACGAGATTTTTAGCGGGATTAAGCTGCCATGAAATTACAAGAAAGATACCTTCATAGAGTTGCTACTGTACAAAAGAGGAAAAAAAAGATTGGTGTTAACAAAAAATACAGAGTATGGAGAAGTCTTTAGTGCTGCACATATTGTTTACTGCACGTTGTTCCACTATAAAATTACAGAAGAGTAAAACTCATTGTTCTACTCAGCCGTGATCACCAGAATTAAAAATGGTACTGGCAAGGGTAATTTTGTAATGAACCATGGAGAATGACTTCTATACAAGGAGAAATTTTATAAGCAAGGTTATTCAAATTTGGAAAAGGGATGAGTAAGGATGGTATAACTGAAATATATGAAGTCATGAATGGCAGGTCAAAAGTGATTTAGGATATGTTATTCACCATTCATGACACAAAAACCAGCAAGCGCCCAAGTAAATTATCAGGTTGAAGTGTAAATTGCTTTTCATATTATACATAATTAAATTGTGTAACTCATTGCTGCAGGATGTTTTTGATGCCAAAATATAAATCAGTTAAAAAAGCAATTAGCTGAACGGATGGAAGCCCCATTAAGGGCTATTAAATACAGCGATGTGGGTACAACGCTAAAACCTCGTACTTGCAAAAGCAGTTTTCATTGAGAGATGTGCCTAACTTCTTTTTCCTTACTTATGCACTCCTGCAAAAAAATACAGTCTAGACCAATACAGCAGATGAGATTTTGGACATTATGGGTCTTTGTTCTGACATAATGTGAATACTACTGTCATAATCCTGTCTGATTAGCCCTGAGAAGGATTCAGGGCTCTGAAGGGAAAAGCAGTCATATACAGAGCAGTCCCATGGGAAGACAAGAAGATCACCTGCAACTGCTGCATGAAAAAATAAAGAGAAAATAGCTGAAGCAGTAAAAAGTAAGTTTATTTTATCGTGATTTAATTATGTCTCTACCATGTGCAGTGTATATATATATATATATATATATATAATTACTTTGAATATTAGATTAGATTTCAAATTCTATAATATTCAATTAAAATTTTTAATAAAATTTAAGCTTCATTAAATAAATTATCATAGCTCTTCTTGTGATGGCACACCTGAACAGGCTTCATTCCAATTGAGAAATCAAACACATAATAGAAATACTCTAAGGAGTATTCCATTCTTCGTCTAATTCTACATCTTATGGCTGAAATTCACATAAATTTAATGTTTGTTTGCCCGAGATGGCCTTCAACCATCACAGAACCCACAAGTCCTTCTCTGTTCACTAAAAACCCCAGGTCCTGTGCTGATCTTCCTTAGCTGGTTCCCTTGCCAGCTACTTTAGGAAGTTTTCTTCCACACACTCCAGGAACTCCTAGGTGATTTCTCTCTATTGCATTGTATTTCCAGCTGATATCGGGCAAGTTGAAGTGGGGCTAAATATTTCCCTTTTTATTTTTTTTCAGGTTTGGGGAGAATGGGGGAAAGCACTTTCTTTTTAAAAGTTGTTATACTTCAGGTTAAAGAATAGTCTTTAAATAGATTTCTTGTAATCAGGCATTTTTAAGGGCTACAGCTAGCACTGAGAAAGTGAGGATTCAGAGTAGTGTTCTTGTAACAATCTCTTTTCCTTTTCAAGACTGTAGAAAGAAACCCTTCTCTTTCAGTCATTTTGTTAATGACCTTTGTCACCAGTCTTTGAACTGAGCTGAAAACTTTCTGTGAGGGTTTCTGCCATTCTTACACAGAAGTCTCTGATGTAAACACTAAGAGGAAGGTTTAATTGATACGCTTAAAATAATTAGAAAGCAACGGTGCTCAGCAGGGCTGTTTAGGACTAAAGGCTAACAAGGAACCAAATCCCCAGACAACTATGTGATCATTAGGAAAACTCAGAGACAAAACATGACATTTTGGAGAGTTTGGATTCAAAGTATTTAAAAAGAAAATAAAAATAAAGGCAAAACAAAACAATACAAAAAACCACCCACCCCCACCTCTTCCCCCAAAACTTACAGAAATAGTGCTTTGGAAAAGAAGCAGAATTTTTACATCTCTGAGTGCATATGCCTTCCATTTAAAGTAAAACATTTTAATATTGCTTGCGGCTGTGAGTTTTCAGTCAACACATTCGTGTGAGACTTTTGTATGTAACACTTAAAAAGTAATACTCTTTCCAACACATGATATTTCATCTTATTTTTCTTTAATTTTTGTACAATATTTTATTATATTTTAATTTTACTTTTTTTTTTGTTTTTAATGAAGAGATATATTTCCATTTATCCAGTACTAATTTATTCAGCTGAGTAGTAGGGTCAAAAGTGCTAACTCTTTGAAAGTTCATTTAGGGTAAAGACTCTGTGTGTGTTGCCCATGAGTCATCTTAGAACATGAATAGTACTACAGCACATCCAACTTATGTCACTCCCATTATGAAAGAGGATGAGGACTTCCTTAGTTCAACCTTCTAAATTATAGCTAAAATATTCTCACTTCACAGTTTAGAATAAGTAGCCTCCAATTTGAAAAGAAATTAATGTATGTTTTAGGAAGGGTATGTGTGTATTAAACTGTGAGATGACTATCTGCTGGTTTGTATTTACTTGAATTTAGTAGTTTTCAGTATTTCCCGAACCCAGGTAGAAACAAAATTATTTTGCACACAATTTGTCTTTCCTGCCATTTTACTGCATGTCCTATAGAACAGTTAGCAAACCACTACATCAAGTATTCTACTGAAATTAATTAAAAGCAGTGCATTTCCAGTGTAGTAAATTGCTAATGAGTCTCATTAAAGTCTTAAGATAACAATGATTACATGTCCGTGACTGGAGGATAAGCTTCACTGGCTTTGGTGTTTTCCTTACAGATACAAGGGCTGTACAAACACAGTGCTCACACCCTCATTAATGGCATTACCTGGACTGTGCATCACGACCCTACCTGCTCGTGCACGTGAAGGACAGCGCTCTTTCCATGGCGCGCTTGTGGCGGGTGAGAAACATCCAGCACTCGAATTACCGAACATCGACTGCGGAGTCAAGGCACAGGCAAAGCAGAACTTTTGGGTAAGTGTGTGAGGGGTAAAACTGGGACATAGAAAAAGGAACTGGCTGTTTGATTTCCACATAACAATACTTCCTTAACTGATGCTGGCGCTCATATTCCTATAATGAATAATGGTGTATATCCTTAGTAACCTTCTCTTTTGTTTAGTGAAGGATAGTACAGGCATTTTCTTCTCTCATCTGCTTTTTGCAGCAGTTGCAGTGGTAGCCTTGAGTAACCCATACTTTTAAGGATGTGCTTTCTGACTTTCTAAAACTCTCTGAAAAGTTACAATTCAATAGCTTGCTACTGTAAAAATGGGTGAAATAAGACTTAATGTGATTTTCACCAGTATTAACTGATATTATTGTGCTTCTCTGCAGAATAGGGAACTAAAGAAAACTTACATATTAAGTTTGGGGTATCACCCCAAAAACTCCATGTTAAGAAAAATCCCCAAACCTTTATTTTCTTTTTTTTTTTTTTTCAATAGAAAGGTATAATTATTATTTCTGTTAAAATTCTTGTTTGGAAATAAGTGGGATAAATATGGATCAGCTATTCATAAAATGAGACATGACAGGGACACAAAGTTTTGGAGGTGAAAAGAGTAAAATAGAAGCCTTTGAAATATATAAAAAATCATACATTTAGTGAATTACTCAGATGGGAATGTGGGGAACTGTAGAATATGTACACATTAAATCTAGACCATATGATGTGGAAATAGAAAAAAAAAGAGTGAAAAAAATAAAACTATCAAAAATCCCCTCAAACAAATCCCAAAGCCTTGGGTAGTAGGAAGCTGCTTCTAGAATTCATTTGAAAAAAGCAAATACAAGTGTTCTGGTAAAATGTGAGAATTCTCATTCGGTTGAAAATTATTTTCTATGTTTTTAGGAGGACAAAGAGAAAATAATAGCAGAACAAATTCTCAGCAGATAAGATAAAAATCACTCAGAAAACAACACATAGATGAGTAGTATCTGACATATCAACAAATGTCAAAGAGTGGTAATTTCTTTCTGAAAAAAAATAACAGGCTTTGCAGATGAGGGATACATTAGGTATCGTACCATCTTAATATTAAGTCTAAGAATATTATCTTCCATGATATTTTTCTAAATAAGAAGAACCTGTTTTGTATATGTTTGAGAAGTATGACTCTAATAGAATTTTCACATTTATTGATTGTTCACAGGTAAAAAGGAAGGAGATACTGGACAGTATATCAGAGTGATCTGAAGGTAGCTTCAGTTCTGCTCAGTGTTTTATCAGACAGGATGGTGTAGTGGAAAATCTGTTTATTAAATTGGTAGGATGAATCATAAGGATACTAAGAAGACAGAGGAGGTGTTCCAAATGGTCTTCAGTTGGAGGAACTAATCTGAAATACCTGGACGCACTCCAAAAACATCAACGTTTATTCAGAAATAATGAAGTGCACAAATGCAAACTTATGAGAAACTGTTCAGTTTTGTAGAAAGGATTAAAGGATCACAACGAATGCAATCAATCACACAGTCAGAAATTGCAGAGGCAACTCTGATAATAATTCCCACATAATTTCATACCAATATTGTATCCACCTTTTGTCACTGGGCTCTGAGAGAGGTATGCTTCACCTAGAGTTTGTCCAGAGTAAGACACTGAAAAAAAGAAATAGTTGATAAATCAAATCCTGTTAATTAGCACTGAGCATCTCAGGTCAAAAAAGTAAAGCCCTAGGGGAAAGGATGAAGGAGGAGTAAGTATTCAGGTACCTAAGGATACATGAAGTTAAGGGGTTGCTGCATAACTCTTCTACATATAGTCACTTTCTGTGGTATGGTGCGTGCATGTTTTGAGGGAGTACATGAAAGGAGGGTTTTATTTATATAAAAATGTGATTAGAAGAGATAGTTTTTATAGAGTAGTGAGAATACCAGCAGTAGGAGAGATGTCAATGACAAACACTTGGTGCACTGTGAAGCCTATGGTCTCATTGCAGTGTTTCAGAAAGACTTTGAACCATGTTGAATGGAAAAAAATAAAAGGAAAATAATAAAAATCACTGTGTTAGCCCACAGTCTATATTCACAAAGACATCAGTTGTATCATGCTATCTTGCAGTGTCTGTGAATCTTTGTGCATTTCTCTATTTGTCTCAGCTGTCTGGTACCTGGGAACACGTTGTAATAAATAGAAGGTGATAAGAATGGCTTTTGTATAAACGACTTACGAAATAAAAGGGTTTTTCTATGGTATTGGGGTTTTTTTTCTGTTGTTGATGTTGTTTATCTACCTATTTTCATTATCTTTAACTATTTATTCAATAACCCATAAATACTTTTAAGTGTTCTTTCTCTTTACTAGGACTTGATAGCATCCTTCTATGTTGAAACTCTTCTCATAAATATGTATGCTGTTTTCTTAGCACCCTAATTTAGTTGAATATAACAGCAGAAATCTGTTGGCATTGTTAATGACTCATTTTCTTTCAAGAGTGGAGATGTTTGAAGTTGACCTAGGTATAATAATTTCAAAACTAAATGCTATGAGCAGCACTGAGCATAGTATTTTGGAGTGTCCTGAAGAGGGTCCTGCTGTAATATTAATCATCCTTTATTTCCTGAATTGTTCTCTGAAGTACTTTTAATTTGCTTCTTTCTTTACCTCCTTTTCAGTGTTTTGGGCTACAAAGGGATTTCTTGGAAATATTATTATATTCCTCAGTTATATAAAGGCATATTTTACCATAACATTTATTTAATGAAGATGCCTTAAAATCACAAATAACTGCCAAACATATATATTAACATGTATTACAATAGTTTCAAATAGTCATCTGGAATTCTTAGAGAAATTTGGAAGAAACATGGCAAACAGCTTTAACAAACGTGGCAAAAAATATTACAGAGTGATACGCCTTTCACATGCTCTGACCCATCATAGTACCTCAATGTAAATCTGTCAAACCTCTTTGAATACTTTTTATTTCTGTCAGATATAACCTGGAATGGCTGAGCCAATGAAGAATTTCCAACTTCATCTAACTATAGCTATTGTTAGAACATTAAGAGTAATATGTAATAAAAAATTATACATGGGAAAAAAAGAAAGATACTTTGCATTTTAAAAATTGAATTAATATGTTTTACCATCCTAGAATGGCTGCTGACTCCTGAATGTCTGTCTGTGCTTTCATTGCTTTACCAAGTAGCAAGTAAAAATTATGTTTGCTATATCTTTCTGTAAAAATGCCTCATTACTATAATAACTATCCAATGCAAAAAATTATCTCTGAGTAGAGATACTTCTCTTTCTATTTTTAAACCATTTGGGTCCTTAATTGCTGATATGTAATGGCACTTAGTGTATGATTTAGAGGAAAACATGGTGGGGATTAAAAGCATATATTTCCCTATGACAAGAAAAAAAGAATATTTTGGAAAAAAGCAACACTTAGACAATTTGCAACTGGCAAATCACGAGATTGTTCCAACTCTCATTGAGCTAAATGGCCATGGATTGGCCCCAGAATGAAGCTAATCAAAATGAAACCAATTAAAAAGGACTATAATGATATTTTGGTATTAATTTCGGGGGACATTGTAGACAAGTAAACAACAACACTCTGTGTAAAATTAAAAATTTTAGATATTTTGCGTATATGATTTTGAAACAAAGCTACCAAACCTTATTTACATTCCTTTCAGATTAGACTGCACTGAAATATATTCTCCTTCATTTTCTCTTCAATGACACATGTATTTGCTGCAGGAGAAAATGCCTTTCTCATAAAAATCAGATAGAACAGTCTTCTATTATTGTGGGATTTTGTGGGGGTTTTTTGTTTTGTTTTGGTTTTACAGGAGCTTTTATTTTAAACCACATAAAAGGTTTAAATCAGCAATACCCAACATGTCACCCAAAATTAAATTACATTTAATAGAGCAGTTCTTTCTCTTGGAAAAACCCTTCTTTCTTTGGCATGATGTATCTATCTAGCATAAATCTGACATAAATTTCTCTGTCCCTTTGGTTCCTCGGCACACACCTGTCCTCCTCTTACAGCAAATGGAGTCTCCCATATGGCTGATCTCTGCATGGCAGCCCGTCACATACTTGAAGGCCAGCCTTACAGATAGAATTTCTGCTTATGCCTCTTTTTGTCTGCTCCTTTTACAAAAGCTAAAGGAAGTTTCTTGAAAGACTTTAAAGCCAGCTTCATGTTCTCTGTTCCTTTTTCTCCTGGTTCGATTGGTGAATTGCATTGCCTATGATTAGTTGTAGACTTTATCAAGGTATAAAATCCACATCTCATTGCCTGCAGCTGTATTAAATAGAAGATTAAATGTATAGTTTATATGAACCTGGTGCACAAAATAGTTAAGGATTTTCAGAAAATGTGAATTTTTATATGCTAAGGCACCAGAAAGAAGACTTTGAATTTGTTTTTATTTCTTCCTGTAAAAACCTTACCTCATTTCTTTATCCCGGTATGAATGAAGTTGGACCTTGATCCAGCATAAAATAAATTAAATCTGATAAATTAAAATTTAAAGATAGAAAAGTTTTGTTCTCTCATGAAAGTAAGAAACAGTGACCTGAACTTCTGCCTGGCTAGAAGTTACACCTCTTTAAAGGATCTGCTTTTTACGAATTGTCTATTTTAGCCCTTTGGTTTTCTTACAAGTCAGAAAAGACTTAATGATTTTTGAAGGCATTAGGGCAGGCTGTGGCAAAAACAATCAATCTTCTGGCCAAGATACAAAAAGTTCAGGATTCATGATGAAAAGAAGTTGAAACTATTGTTATTTCTATCAGTCACAGATGGTTTTGAGTAAGACTAATTAAAAGAGAATAATTTGAAACTGTGACTGTGAGGGGAATATGTTTTGTCACTAACAGCCAATCATGAAACAGGAGTGTGACAGAGTAAATGTGTTCTCAGAATACTTCAAATCCTTGACAGTTGCTATTAAACTAATTGGGAGCAGGGTAAGACACCTTCCAAGGATAACTGTTTTCAACTTGATTCAGCAAAACAAGTTAAGCACATATTTAAAGCAAAGATGTAATCCGATTTTCATTCAATGAAACAGGAAACTTTTTCTCCTTCATGTGTTTTCTCCATGCTGAATGTATATTTAAAATCATAGCAGGGAAAAAAAGCCTTTATCTAACAAAGAAGTGTTCACTTCAAGTAAAACAGATTTAAAAAAAAAATTGAGGTATTTCTTTTTGGATACATTTACCAAGCACAATATAGACTGTCTGCGAACAGACAGGAATTCAGGTGTGGAATTTTTTTCATTTATTTATTTTCAGACATAGTATTTTATAATTTAAAAAAATGAAAATCCCATTTAAAGAACTCCTATAAAGCCTGTGGAAGAGTTACAGTTCAATGAGTTTCCAGCAGTTTGAAGAGTTCAGTTAGAAAAGGGAAATTATTTTCATGACTCTTTCAAAAAGAAATTTCTTTAATTTTGATGAGAACATTTGATCCTATAAAGCTTTTCCTAATTAGTCCAATAAAGTACATAATCTACTTTTTTATTATTTACTGAACTAGCATGTTTATTACCATTTTTATTACAAGAGTTTATTGATTTTTTCATAAAAGCAGCTCACTGCAAATTCCTTGCATGTTAATTTATTGTATCAAATTCACCTAAAAATTACAGTAGTCCATTTTGAACTTCCAATTACGTGCAGCCACCGATGATTCCAATATTCATGAACACGTGAATATAAGCAGTCATCGTTAAAGTGATTTCTACAAATAAGTCACTTCAGGTATGTGAATTGAACTCATGATCATATTTAAAGCAAGCAAATTCTGAACAATGCATAGCAAGATTTAATGTGCTCTAGGCACAGAGTAAAACCACTGGAAGAGGTTGCCCAGAGAAGTTGTAAATGGCTCAAGCCTATCAGGCTTTAATGGCTGCTGGATGGGGAATTGAGAAACTGGTCTGACAAAACTATTCCATGGTTCTATGATTTTAAATCAAAACAGGGGACTGTGGAAACCAACTTGGTTTACTGAACAAACACTAATTGATATTGAAGTATCTCAAGACCACCCTTCAACATATTTTTTTGAAAGTGAGTAAATGCATAAAGTACAATAACATTCACCTCCTTCTCCCTTATAAAGGAGTTTTCTCTCAGTCCTGACTACAGACACATTGCTTTTACAAACAGTATGGAAAAGACACAGCATCACTTGGAAATTAATAATAATAATAATAATAATAATAATAATAATAATAATAATAATAATAATAATAATAATAATAAAAAAGTAAATCTTTGGAAAAGGGGAAACATTCTAATTAGATATGGAAATAAAATTAAAAGTAATATTTGAACATGAAAGTTACTATTTCAATTCCTTCTGAGTTACAGTGCTCTGTTTTCTTGAAATTATGGTTTAAAATGTTTCACAGGGCAACTAATCCAAAAAGTCAGCTCTCCCTGTTTGACTATTTATAACTGGAATATCCTGTGAGAGAAAAATACAAGTGTATATAAGCTGTCTAAATTTGTGTGAAAATCAAAATCCTCTTTGTAAACCCAAGTTTTGAAAGGTTGCAAAAGGTCTCTGATTTGCACTGAACATCAGATCAATAATTCAAAATGAAAAAATTCTCACATGAAATCCTGAGACTTACAAAGACCAGGGGATGGAAGAATGTAAATATTTTCTATCAATTTTTAAGGGTTTAGGCGTGACTACTATTTACATTTGGGGTAGAAATGAGATTATTTTTAATTTTTCATGAATTAAAATAAGTTTTTCTTGCCCAGATCTCCTGTTTATTGTCATCCAATAAGCTGCTCTTTTGCTGGGCACCTGTGAATACAGGCATCAGCAATTCATTGTAGTGTGTCCTAAAAGCACTGGGGGGTCATGGAAGACCAAGGAGAGCATATATGGGAATTAATTTTTGCTTTTCAATTGTAAGGATTTTGAAGAATAGTTCTAGTCTTCTTTTCCAAAGTTCATAAACAGCAGTGACCAAAAGTTCATGATTGCAGACAGCTCAAATTGAACATTCTGTTTTTCAAATGCTTACAACTCTGTTCTCTGGTAAATAATTGATTAACAAGTCATTTTAAAAATTAGTACTTCCTTTCTTCCTTTCTACTCAATTGACAGAAAGAAAATTGTATACTTATTGATAAATGTCCTTGAATCACAGGCTGATGATTTCCGAAATGTTAATTTCTCTGCTGACACTGCTGATGCATGAAGAAAGCCTGCCTTAATATAATGACACAAGAAGATGTCTTAGTTAAATATATTTTCGGTGTGTTCCCACCAATATTCCTGAGAGTGAGACAGGAATTAGACATTCTAGTGATGTCCAGATCTTTTAGCCTAAGGGAGCTAGAATAAACCTCTTCTTACTTCCCATTTTCTGTCTTCATTCAACACTGAGGCAGACGAACGGTCGCACTGTATATTTTAGAGGTAAATGTAGTGTCTATTCATTATTTCAGATGGTTTATTTGCAGTGTGGTCTGTATTTCTGTTTTACCTAACCATTGCTACTACACAAACATTTGGTTGCACTACAGAAACAGTTTTTTCCCTTAAACTGCTGCTGCATTTGATCTATGCAAGGGAAGTTGTCTCTCCATTCCAGGTAATTTTTGTTAACATTTTCTTAAAAGGTGCAAAATATGTAATGATCATAGACACAGTTTTACACTCGGATTTAGACCATCTTCTGTTTCAAAAGCTCTTCTCCATTGTGACCTTCAGTAAGCCAGTTAAGGCTCTTTTTAAAGAGTGCTGCCCAAAAGTAAACTTGTGTCTTTGGGGTTGGTCCTAGGCAGGTACTGGAGTTGGACTAGAAGATCCTTGTGGGTCCTTTCCAACTCAACATCTCCTGTGATTCTGTGAAAAGCCATTGTTGACCTCAACCGAGGTCCTATTTGAATAAGAAATTAGGAAGATTATATATTTGGAATAAGTAATTTGATGATTAAATACTGCATAGAAAATGCTTTAATTATTAGGCATCATGGAAGTACAAAATATAATGTTATGTGTTTGTTTAGATGTGTATATGCTATTTTCTAGTTCCACTGTAGGAAAACACACTCACTGATACAAATGGAGACTTGGACTCCAGCTAGGTTGTTTCTGGATTTTAGCTGTTCAGACAGAGCTTCCCTCCACAATCATTCTCTGTGAGCTTGTGACAGTGAGGTGAGGGACTGTAGAGCAAGCAGAATTTTAATGGCATTCAGAATTAAAGCTAAATAACATCAAGCAGTCAGGAGCTGCCAGGTCAGCCACATTTCTAAAACAGAACTTGAAAAAGATAAATTCAAAGCAATGGAATTTACGCATAGATATATGTGCTGCAATTTGGAAATAACTCAGGAACTGCCATGTAGCCCAGGAACTAAGATGTCCAATTAACTACTGATGCAGAAATGATTCAGGATTCAGTGAAAGCATTCAAAAATAGTTTTTTGTATGCTTATCTGAAACATCACTATATGCACTTTGCTAAGGTAGTATTGAATTTCCTTGCAAACTTTGGGGTTTTTTTCCTGTTCATTTATAGGCAATTTTTTAATTAAAGTATTATTAGACTTACTTAATAATAACATTTTGCTTGTCAGCTTTATGTCCAGGTCAGAACAGTGCCATATATATTCAAACAACTCTCAATGGAAGGTATGCATCTTTTGCTGTCTGATTTTTATTTCTTATAGTTTTGTAACTTTCTGTTTCATCTGTATGTTATTTTCATTAACTTTTACTTATCATGTTTATTTTTAAATTATTGAGATCTCTCGGTCCATACATACAGAAAGTCTAAAGATACAATCTGACCTAACACTTGCAAGGATTTCAGAAAACTGTAGTGTAGAACAATTGTAGGTTGAAAAGTGCCCTTGGTAGATAACAGAAGCATCAGACATAATTCTTCAAGTATATATGGGAAAGACACTACAATTAAAAAGGCACTGAAAATGCCAGACACCAGCACTATCCTCTGGTTTGTGGTTTGTTCAGTCCCCTAGGGCAAACTTGCTGGTTATTTCATTATCTTTTTAGTGGAAGCCCTCTCTTTCTAATCAAAGTCTAGTTGAAATTTAATTCATCCAGGTAGGTGTCATTAAAATAGATTAATTAATCTCTTTGAATGCCAGGAAATTAAAATAAATTACAATATTGTTCTTTTCTATTTAAAAAATAATCTATTTCATCCAGAGTGGGACTGCAACTGCAGTCACAACCAGCTGTTTACATGCTGGTATATGTATTCACACACACAATATATGTGGACATGCGCACTCAGAAGTAGAAGCAATAATTAGTTTTCCTGCAAATGGAAATGTCTGTCTGATGTATGGCTTGGAAAAGGCGACAACTGAGAAACATTACTTGTTTGCTTGCTTGCTTCTATATATTTTCTTTCTAACTTACATTCATCTTAAAAATGTGGGAATACTAGATGATGGAAAAAGTCCATTCAGCTCAGCATTCTATATTTGACATTGGCAGAAAACAGATTCCTGGGAAAGAGCCTATGGAGTCTTCTGATCAGAGCTACTCCAAGTATCTCCCAGCAATAATTTCAGGTAGACATAAACAGCAGGTATTAAAGCTAGAATTTCTGAAACTAGATTTTGGAGTATTTCATGAGCCAAGGGAAAGGTAAATCCTATTTCATCTTCTCCCACTACAGTATTACGATTTTTTAGCTGCAGCAAAAAAATGCTACCATTAGCAATAATTTCAGAGTATTTTATATTGAAAACTGACATAAGACCAGTGAATCTGAGAGATATGGATTGCAATAGCAATTTTTTCCATTTTTTCTAGTTGCAAAATTAGTCTTCTTGTACCGTCAAAGGCTAGAAAACTCTGCTCTGAACTTCTATGGTAATATATTCTTTTGCTAAATCTAAGAAAGTAAATTCTACACTACTGGAATCAAGCTAAATTAACTTTATTGATTTTGAGAAGACTAACCTATTCTGAACACTGAAATATATTTGGGAATTTTGCTCTGTATTTTATGAGAACATTTTTAACAGAAAGTTAGCAAGTATTCATGCCTATAAATATAATTCAAGAATATATTTCTATTCAGAGAAGCATCTCTTGTCTTGAATCAGCAGTGGAGGTAAAAATTTTACTTTTTTTTCAGAATTCATTATTAATTATAGGAATTTCAAATTGAAATCAATAAAAAAATATGAGTGGGGAAATTCCAGAGTCATGGAAGTTTTGTTTTCTTGGTTGTATGTACAAGTTTGATGAACTTAAATTTTGCAATATATCAGTGTAAAAGAAAAGCATAAATTAAAATCCTGGAAAGTGTAGATAATTGTAACATCTGCAAAATGTGGAAAAAATAATGGACTTTGTGGCAAGAATAGGCTTGATTTTTTTGTAGCAAAATCAAATCTAATATTTCAAATATATGAGTTCATAGTTTCATATAATTCAGCCTTATGGTTTCCTGGCACAGGTTTTTCTTGATATATAAATATATAAATGCATGGTTTGAATCATTTAGTCTTTGTTTAAAAACATCAAGAAGCAAAATAGCTTTGGCTGTATGAGAGACCAATCTTGCCTGCCAAAATATAGACACATCTTCTGGTTGTACTCAGTCTTACAAAACACTTTTATGCTTTCATTAACAATGAACGGTGCTGAAAGTGAGCCTAAGAATGGAATTTTAAGTGGACAGCTATAGAGTAGCTGATGATGTAGGCAGAGTTACTGCTTGATTTCTTTTTAAATCTTTTTTTCTTTGAATTTGAAGGTTGTGTTAATGGGTAATCATAACATGGGATGTGAAAGATGGTTACTAGTCCATGGAGTACTAGTGCATTGGATACCCATATTAGAAATCAAATGTCTTCTTGCTAGATAATATGTTTAAATCTATTTTATAAATAAAGTTTATTTTCTTATTATCCTATTTCAAATTCAGTCCTAACTTTCCTTCAAAAATCATAGTCAAAATAGACAGGACTATTAAAAAGTGCATATGCAGATGGGCCCTGTAACATTAAAGAGAAACATATACTTAGTTTTACTTTAATCTATTCCTAATGAATTAAAAAAAAAAAAAGCTGTCCTTCAAATAATATTTAAATATTGAAACACAATTATTGTTAGGAAGGTAAGAATATGAAAAAATTAAAATGAAGCACGTTTTTGTTAAAAATGTATGTACTAAGGATATCATAACTGTTTTCTCAAAACTTGTGTTAGATTCCTGATCTGGAATAATTTTGACAGGGATTTATTAAACAAGAAATATTCCATCAGTTAATAACCAGGTTACAGTGATTGGAAGAACTTCGTTTAAGTTCTAAATGAAGTGGACACGATCTTGTTTGGACATGTTTTCTAACAGAAATGGTCTGATAATATAGTATCGGTCAATCTGATTAAAAGTGATATACCAGTGAGTGAAGGAGATAAGCGCAAATTTTTAAGAAGCTATATTGCTTTCAAATTTATATCTGTAAATGCACTATATCTATATCCATGTATACTAATATTAAATGTGGAATAGCCAAGTTTGTGTTATCCCTAGGTTTTCATTCCTTGCAAAGAAAGATATTTTTGTTCAATTTATTTTACATTTGCCCCAAGTTACACTGTGGGTTGTGAAAGAGGCAAGCAAAAAATAATTTTTTTTTGTACTACCTTTTGGCTACAAGCTGATTTTTTTGTTTGATTAGCTCTTTATAATCCTTTGTCCTGTTGTACAGTACTGTTTCTGGGCCTCATTATTCATTGTCTTTGCTCAGATGTAATTTGAAAAAGGAGGAAGAAAGATGATATCTAATAAAAAAATTACAAATAGCACTACTTTTACATGTAAATACCCACTGAGAAACTTCTTAATCAGAATTTCTTGTTCTGTGTTTGCCACAATGTAAATGTGACTAGTAAAACTAAGATATTTGCCAAAGTTTCATCTTAGCCTTGGAAATAATGTGAGCCATAATATTTCTGTTTAAAATGCATCATGTGCTGTTCTCTGCTCTGAAATGTTCTTTCTGCTTCCATGAAGCCGTATGCTTTAATACACCATACTGTTTGGTCATGTTGCACAAAGTATTTCCCAGTGCAGAAGAAATTTTTCAGACTGTTCTATTCAAGCCTGTTTCATGTTCTTCAAATCCTTTAGCAGCTGTTGGTTCTACATCCAATAAATACAAGAAAGTCTGTTACCATCTTTTTTTGTTGTTTTTGTTTTGGTGGAGGGGTAGGGGAGATCAAAGTGACATAATCTTAATTAATTTCAAGTTTCTTTTGTGAACTCAGTTGTGTGAACTTCTCACTTGTCCTTAAACAGAGTCAATAATCCACTGCAGCTCATCTGCATTCAAAAACAGCAGCAGTTCTTGCCTCAGGGGCCCTTATGGACAGAGACCCATGGGGTATTGGCTGCTGCTTCCCATTGTTGTTAAGTGAGAGGCAGCTCACCAAGTATCTGTAGTCACATGGGGTAGTTTGGAACAGGTTTCATTTCAGTTTGAAACTTCACCAAATGGGATGCAAATATCAAATAAATTACAAAAAGTTTAAAAGTTGAAACAAGGTACAGGACAGAGATTTTCCTTTGAGGGACAGAGAACAAGGTGCTGCTGCTGCTAAAGAAAAATGCCTGTTCAAAAATAGTATTTTTGTCTGTTCTGTGTTTACCTCTTTCATCAAATACCTTTATGATATCAGACTGTTTTTGCATACTTGCCATGCATGGAGTGTGACTGACTGCTATTACTCTGTTTAAGTAGCCTCACAGTGGCTTACCTTCTGTTCATCTCCTTGAATTCTCACTGCTTGGATTGTGCTACATTATTTCTCAGGCAGTCAAAAAGTCCTTTACCTGGATTGATTTAAAAGGGTAAATGTTTATTTCCTGGGGACCTTCCCTCATCCCAGCCCTGAAGAGCACAAATAACTGTTGAATGTGACATTTAAAAATTTGTTGTCACTATGGTTACTTCAAGAGCTTTTTTCACTTAAGTTAAACTAAGATTAAAAACCAAACAAAACACTTTTTCCCCAACTAGCTTTATGATCTTTTTGATCTTGTAGAAGATTTGAAGTTATAGAACTCTGTCCATACTAACTAAGCCTGTTTCAGTGAAAGATACTACTGTGCAAGAATTTTTGTAATATGGACATAGCTGGATTTAAGTAAATTGGTAATAGTAATTCCATTCAATCATCTTATCATTCTCTTTGTCAATACGATATTATTCCTTGCTATTTTTTTAATCTTTTTTCCAAGGCCATTTTTAAAGATTTGCTTCAGGTCTCCTGTCCATGCTACTTTTTTTTTTTTTTTTTTTTTTTTTTAATAACAGGATTTACTTTACTTCTGATGCTGCAATTTTTTTATTGTATTGCAGCAAGAGAATACAGGGTGAAGGTATTGGAGTGATGAGTTTTCTTCCACTGCTTTATAAGACTGCTCTATAGCTGAACGTATTTCAAGGCTAGGAAATTCTACATTGCTTTGTAGTTCCCCTTTTATTGTATTTATGCCCCCTTGGATGACTTTAAGTCATTTTTTCTCATGGCTTTATATTCATACTTTTCAAAGTTTTCTCTCTCTGACATATATTAGGCAGGATATATAAAATTTCTGCCCTACTTTGGTACCTTCCTCAAAGGTCAGATTTTAAAGGATCTCAGTTCGGATTTTTCTATTCTGAATTCTTCACATTTTTTAAATTTTGAGATGCCCACAGCTCAACATTATGGGGCAAAGCCACAACTCTGCCATTTAGGTAGATCTTAATGCATGTCTGATCTATGATGGATGAACCTCTGTTTGCACCTAAAATCATATAAAAGTTATTATTTTTGTTTATCTTCTTGCTGGCATAGTCTTTGAAATATAGCTGACTTCCTATTAACTGTTTCCTCAAGACTTTTAAAGCGTTTTTGCTTTTCATATATTTCTGTATTTCAAAACAATTTTTTCTTTATAGTCACAGGTTTGAACTTTTCCAGGTATCCTCTTCCCTTTTTTTCTCCTTTCTTTTCCTTTTTTTCCTCCTTTTTCTTTACCCCATCCATCCTCTTCCTGCTAAATAAGTCCCCAAAAGAGGAAAAACATCAGTTTTTCAGCATGGTAGCAGCAGTTAGTGTGAAGCAGAGTCAGACTGCAAGTTTTCAACCTAGCCTTGTCTAAAGCACTTGTTTGTCTTTATTTTTATCTAGTCTCCTAAGGCAAGAAAACAAAAAATATTGTATTAAGTTTTCCAGACCCATATCCATAAAATAACCCCCCCCAAGCTTTAGTACTTGTTGACAGACTTATGTGACTGCTGCTTTTCTCTGAGAGGCAGTGTAGTTCTCCTGAATTTATCACCATATCTGTATGAGTTCACTGAAACAGGAGCACAGGAGCACAGGAGGATCATGGTGTAGGGCTGGATTCACAAGGAGTGTAATTGCCTGTACTGGAACCCTTGTCACCTGAAGACCCTCAGGATGGCTCAGTAAGTGTCACCGCCGTTCTGGCTGTGGGGCAACAATTGACCCATGACATCGCCCACCTGTGGGGACACCAACTATCGTCGGCGATGAAAGAGGTGGGAACGACTGAGGATTGATTAGAAGCTCATTAATTAGAGCATCAGACATAAAATCAACCTCAGAAGATGTCAAAATGCAGAAGTCATGCCAATATATACCCTCAGCTACAGGGCTTCTGCGTCCTGCCCAACCAATCAACAGCTTTATTACCTTGTATGGAAACAGAGCTTACCAATCACTAACAATCTTACCTTACATGAAACTATGACATAGTCTCTATTAACATAACAGTCCCACAATCCTCTAGGCAAAAGCCCTTAACAAGCTACTTAAGTAACTTATTTTAGCTTAGCTTATTCAACTGTATATCTACTCAATTTATAATATTATATCACGCCTAAAGTGGCAAGTTCTTTAGCTCAACAACAGCACTCGATGGTACCCACACAACTCTCCATATTATGTCTAGACATTCTCTCTGTTCAGTACTTTGCATCCCATGATCTTAGGTTGATGCCTTCCGTGTAGTCAGCCAAGGCCAACTCACTGTCAGTCCCCATCAGTCCAACTCCCACAAATAAGCATTCAAAAATGCCAGCATGAAGTTTGTCTCATAAGGCAACCTTATAGAAGTGGTTGTAACTTCCTTGTGCACAAAATCTGGCGGAAAAGGAGGAGATGGGGATCTTCCTTCTTTAACCACGAATGCACTGCATCATATTTTTCTTTACTTTTTTTCTGGATATTGCTTTTTTGTTTCAGAAGCTGAATGCCAAACAGCTACCAACTGAGGTGCCAATTTGTAGATTCAAAAAGCTAAACTCAAGTGTTGAAGTTATTTTTGTATTAGGCAATCATCTTTCAAAAAGTTTACCTCTGTGTTCAGGCACATCCTAAAGATCATCAGTAGAATTTGACATGAGATCAGACCTAGTGCTGCCTGTTGTGATGGCTTGACAAATTCTTTATAATTTCTTGATAAAGTTCATGCTCAACAGTGATACATCTGTTCTGGCCCCTATAGTCTGTAGGAAGGTTTATGGTATTATACCAAATACCTCTCTGGATACCCACTAGAGCAGAACCTCAACTTCCCTTTTATAGGATGTTTGTGTATATTAATTAAAAATATTCCTTGCTTTAATTGTAATCTTTTTATTCTTTTATTGCTTGTTTTTCTCTTTTATCACAAGTCTAAAAACTCTTTGTCTTCTTTTATAACACATACAGACATTAAGAGCAAGTTGCAGAAATGGCATCTAGATTTTTACAGGTGATTTCATATGTACGTGTAAGTGTGTGCAGATTTATATGATGTATTTAATCGTAAAACAAACATAACTTACAACCGTCAATAATGTGATTTAGGAGCTGCATGCAGAAACATCAGAAGCAACTACAATGTGATAGCACTATAAATTATGATATACTCTTACTTGACAAGTTCTACTTGATAAAAAAAAACAAAAACAATTGCTAATTATTCAGTAAAATGGTTGTCTGACTTGAGATTTTTTCCTTTTAGGGATAAATTCTGCTCTTCATTTCATATGCTTTCAAAATTTCTTTCTGTTTTCTTAGATGTTTGTCACACATGAATAATTTTGATTACCTAATTTCTGCCTGTGCAGTATTTTAAATTTTTTCCCCCTCTACTGATAATCTTAATTGGCACTGCCAATTTTATGTCATTTCCTCTTCTATTCTGCACTTACTACATGGGTTTTATTTTGCTTCAAATGTCTGAGCAATTCCTTTAGGAGCCATTGCAAGATCAACTACAATAAGCAGATGGGCTGTGATATTTTCTGCTTTGAAACCTATGTTTAGTTTTTGATAGGAAAAAAACCAAACAACTGAAATGAGGCTGGTCAAGATTATATCTCCAGATCGTCTAACGTCAGGTTTTGACATTAGCTTCTCCTCAAAAGAAAAAAAAAATCAGTTTTTTTAATGGTCAAAGGTTTCAGACATCCCTGACAGATAGCACAGGACTGGTAGGTCATCTCCTGGAGTATCACCAGATTTTTGGTGTAAAGATTGATAATACATGAGGATAGTATTTTATCTGAAAATTATCATAGGCAGCTTCATACAAGGATGACTGAAAGCTTCATATGAGTTTGAAGTGACTTTAACTTTATTTATTCATACCTAGATTTCTGGGTCCAGTTCTGGGCTACCAAGTATGAGAGAGAGTCCAAAAAATCACTAAGATGATTTGAGGTCATCTCTCTCCTCAGTTGAGAGTGCTGGGATGGTTCATCCTGGAGATCTCAGGGAGCTCTTACCAATGTGCGCAAACAACTGAAGGGAGGGC
This sequence comes from Cyanistes caeruleus, assembly GCF_971803275.1. NCBI lineage: Eukaryota > Metazoa > Chordata > Aves > Passeriformes > Paridae > Cyanistes > Cyanistes caeruleus. Next base: position 57,299,360 of record NC_141701.1, on the reverse strand, counting down.
ATAAAGGACATCCAGATCCAGACACTATTCAGTGTCCAGGGATAGGAGGTAATGGGCACAAAGTAAAACAGCATTTTCTATCTGAACATTTGGAAACAGTTTTTAGCTGTGAGGGTGAGTAAGCACTGGCAAAGGTTGCCCAGAAATATTATGGTCCATTTTTGGAAATACTCAAAAGCAGTCTGGATATGGTCCAATCAACCTGGTGTGAGTGGCACTGTTTCAACAGAGGAATTGGACCAGATGATCTCCAAAAGGTCCCCATTGCCCACCTCAACCTGTACTCCTGTGTTTTTTTGCCTTATATAAAGGCAGTGAGTCTGACAATAAATGTGGTAATGTCACTTTTTCAAATTATGTATATTTAAACAATAAATTTCAAATGCACACAATTTTTTTTAAATATTACAGACTGTTAGCCTGGGGTTATTGTCATCTTGTTCTAAATTAGGCATCTACTTTAAACCAGCTGCTTAGTCTCTCTCATCCAAGAAGAATGGAGAGAAATGAGCATTGTCAGAGGGTGACTTAAATATGTTTTTGTAGAATATATGGAGTTGCTTTCTGGAAGTGTTTACCCTGACTGACCATACAGAGAAAGTAGAAGACAAACTTAATCAGTGATGAAAGGAGAAGCACATATTTGGAGAAATTGTGATTAAAGTTCATTTGCTTTGCTAGTAGTGTTTTGTTTTGTTTGTTTTTTTGTTTTGTTTGTTTTGTTTTTTGTTATTTAGCTAGCTTCCTGGACTTTTGAAAATAGGAATTGTCTTTGGACAATTGTCTAATTGTCTTTGGACTGTCTTTGGAAAAATTCTCCAATTGGAATGTCATGCACTCCAATATCTTTTTCTGAATGTTCTTGATTTTCATTGCAACTAAAAACTCTATAAAATAACCTTTCTGTGTATTGCTTGTAGCCAAATTTCTCATTGTTGAATGCAATTGGTTTAGCCAGGTTCTATCTTCTCATGATAACCTTTATATAATTTATATCACAACCCATACACAATTTTTTCATGGTCCTAGTAATATGTCACCTAATTTCCCATGTCAGGACTGTCAGAATTTCACCATCTGTAAGACTTCCTTTTATCTTCTGTGTCTCTTTAAGGTACTGGAGTACCTGGCAATTTGCCAGTGAGTCCTAGAGCAATAGTTTCAAAACTGAGTAGCTGCTCAGTGTGGGACAAAGCAGAAGTGGTTATTATGAAGACCAAATAATGAAAAGAAGAGGTCAGCTCTCTGTCTAGGCATCCCTAGGAGGAGTGGTGGTGTAACCATGATTTTTACTTTACCTCCTGAGAGTACTCATCAGGTGTTTCATCTCTCTGCCTTATCCTCAGCAGTTCTCAGGTCTGGCTAAACCATAAGGCATCTCTGACTGTGCTCTCTTCACTGTCCTACTATTTATAAAGAAAATAATACTCCTTTCCAAAATGAAAGTAATCTTCCTTAGAGACGTTGGTATTTGCTGTTTTTCTTTGCAAGCAACTAGTTTAGTCTATTATCACAACAAATTTTTGAATTAAAGTCTCAGATATAGGCATGACTTCAATGATAACATATTGATGTCATTTAACATCTAATTCTGGCAGTAACTTAAGTTTCCTTAACTTGGATTTTAATTCCTTATTCTTCAGGTAGCAACATATTTTTCAAGGTATACAACACACAACTGATCCAAAATAGCCAGCTGACCTCTTTTCTGTCAATCCAACTGTGTATTTTCAGCATTCAGAGAATTATACAAGTAGGTACTATTCAGTTTAAGACTGCAGTAGAAATAAAAAAAAATTGCCATGAAATTATTTGTTCTTGTGGACATTCACAGGCTAGGGCAATAATGATGTAGGTATATCATAAAGCTGAAGAAAAAAAACACACAAAATATATAAATTCTGTGTACAGTTCAATAGAATCACAATCTAGCAAAGAGAATGAAAATTATAACTCCTCAGCACTACAAAAGTGCTATAGGTTACTAATTTTCCTATTTATTTAAGAGGACAGGTGAGGGATTAAAAATACACACACAATACATAAGTTTTGTTTTAATTCAATCTCCTATTTCCAATCAGCCAATCTTATAAATTAGAAATGTTCATATTTGTGAAATGATATAAGTTTCATGCTGCAGAAGAAATTATTTTTCTTACGTTTCCTGGAGGAATACCAAATAAATTCTATTTCTTCTGTAGGTGCTTGATTATTATCTCTCCTTGAAGCTCAAGACCACAAACTCTGTTTCAGAATGTAGGATGAGATGAAAAAATTGCTTAATGAATTCAGGAAGCTGTGAGGCGTTGAAGAAGGACAGGAGGAGAGAATGGATGGCAAGAGGATTTGGAAAGCAAGAAAAAAACCAGAAGAGATACTGGGCATGCATTCTGTCCCAAAGAGGGTATTGATCTTCTCTGTCCATCTGCAGCTCCAAAATCTCAGCAGGCACCATTGATGACCCTACAACAGTTTCTGCTTCTCTTCAAGGATGGGCCTTGTCATATCAGCTATTTTATGTCTTTCCTACAAAACTCTTGAGTGCTTTTCTAAATCATCTATCTGGCCCATGGCAGGGATGATAGGCTAAATGACATTTAAAGGTGTTTTCCAACACACATCAATCTATGACTAGGTTTCTGTGAACTAGCCACTTTTCCACCAGCACTTTACTGGTATATTCTCAATTGCCTTGAGTTTTCCAGAGCTCTGGCAACTGTGGTAACAAAACATTCTCTCTCAGTTGCTATGCAATAGACAAGAGGCAAAATACAGACAGATCAATACAGTTTCCTCTGGTTTTATTTTAAACTTTTATTTCACAGTTCTCTCTTTTTCTGTATTAAATCTAACGTTTTGGTAGCTAACACGAAAAATTTGTTTACTTCCTTTTATTGTTGGAAAGTCTTGTTTCCTCTTCTCAGTTTTTTCCTTATTTTTATTTATGATCTTAGTAAAACTTTGCTTTGTTTAAGTCTTTTCTGCTGTCCACTCTACTTTGAGGAAATGAGAAATCATAGATATACCAAAAATATCTTACAAGCGCAAGGAAACAGCAAGAAGAAATTGCCACAGTACAATGGTGTGGTATGGAATGATGTCAGATGAGAAATCAGACTGTTGCATTTGATTATGTAATTGCTTGAACAAAGAAATCATCTCTCACATAATGCAATCCATAAAACTGACCTGGCAAAATTATACATCTTGCCAGAACTAGAAGTCCTCTAAGTAAATAAAATGAAAATGAGAAATCCTAGGAAAGTCAGCTACCTCGGGTGTCCAGAAAAATCAATATTTTATGAAAGACATGATGTGCCACGTCTGGAATCATATGTAGCATTGCTTAGTGATCTTGCATTCTTGGATGCAAGGACTTTGCAGCATTTGAATGCTCGTGGGCATAGACACTTGAAACAGTCAGAGAACTCAGATCCAACAGATCTTTGCTCTGATCAGCTAAACAGATCCTTAGTAAAAAGTCCACCTGAGAAAGCTGGAAGTGATAAGTCGTAACATCACTCAACAATTTATGAAAGTGAAGAATGGATTTAGATAATCTGAGTTAGACAGTTAAAAGATAATTCATGAAGGCTGTAGGAATGGTAGGCACACATGAAGTGGTAATGAGCACATAGCAATGCTGACGCCTGCCTGGTCTGTAATCCCTACTAAAAAGCTTTTATTAAGTCTGTGTCTAGAGAACAGTCTAAGTCAGAAAAGCTTTTATATATTTTTTTTTTTTAACAAAACAAAAAATGCTTATTAACCTGGTTAGAAAGAAATTAGAAAAGTTAAAACAATTATTTTTTTTTAATTTCAGTCTTCCATAAGTTTTGTTTTCTTCTGGAATATATTGTTAAATTTGGCTCTTCTAACCAAATTCTATTGTGTTCTGGAGGAGATAAAATGTTTTTCTTTAGTGTCTCTTTGTCATGGATGGAATGACACACTTCACTTGTAAGACAGAAGCAGCAATAAGTTTATGGATATAAAACAGCAATATGAAATTTTAATAGTAAATGTGATAGTGGTTTAGTAACATTCAAGGACACAGTCAGACCAGTGCCTTTGCAACCATGTCTATTGAAGAAATTGGTTCCTCTCCTGTGACAGTCATGTCAGGCAGCCCCTATAAGCCCTTGCCCTTCCTCTCTCCCCTCACTGAAAAATACCTGACACTTCTGTGAGCTTGGTGATTACCAAAAAAGTCACTCCACTGTTCTTCTATGGGCACAGGATGTTTTGCTAGTCAGTTTGTTACGGTAATCACAAGTTAATCATGCTAGAGGACTTTTTTTGATCTAACTCCAGAAAGTCAAACTGAAGAATAGCCAGCAGGTAACATGAACATTAATTAAAAAACTAATATAAGTTACTCTCATTCTCCACATCAACAATATAATTTAAAAACATCATAAATGACTACAGACCCTCTGAGCATAGTAAGAGATCATGCATGGTTCTCTCATTTATTCTCCTGATCAGGAAGGAGAGCCATATGGCAATAATTTATTATAATAGTACTACTACTTCCACTCTTATTATTTATTTAAAAGTCTTGAGGGGGAAATGCATTTTATTTTGAAATTATTAAACTTTGGTGTTATAATGAGATGGGAAGAAACCAAGCTTGTGGGTGTTTTTATGGGTTTGGTTTGTTGGTTTGTTGTTTTTTCTCCACTGTTTTCATTCTTTGGGACTGGCAGTATAAATTATTCTTGAGGAGAAAAAAAAGAAAGAAAGAAAGTGTAACACTGAAAACAGAGAAAGCAATAGCCTACAGGTGCTTGGGACCAAAATATACTGGTCTTTGATGAAAAAGCCCCAGTCCTTGACTATAATCTACTATATACATAGAGGGATGATATTGTCCAGAAAAACAAGATCATTTTCTCTTATGTTTCCCACTTCTATAATTTACGTGCGATTTCCCTTTGAAAAATCTTTTGGGTTTGGAACATGTTTTTGTTGTGTTTTGAAATTTATTTTTTATTTTAATAGGCATCTCAATCTTATTTACTAGTTTAATTCACTCTTCAACTCATATTTGTTTGGATTTGGATTTGTTTTGTTGTTTTTCATTTTGTGAGCGGGTTTGATTTGGTTTGATTTGGCTGGTCTTTTGTTTTGTTTTTTTCTGGCCAATTTAGCACCCAGCAAAGATATATTTGATATCCAAGGCTGCTAATGATGGAATATTTTTCTCACCTATTATTGATCTGATAAGCCAAAAAATATGAACAAATATAAAAGTCCCTGGGGTTTTAAGAAAGGTTTTTTGTAAGATATGCTCTGCCACTTTGTGTGGGTATACTTTGTTCCATTTCAATAATGTCATTGATTTTTAACTAGGTTTTACATTAAATCTGCTTTTCATCTGAATAAAACAGAGATAATGGTTAAATTACAAGGAGAACTGGCAGATAGTTAGCAACACTGACCCTTGTTGAAGTTGTTGCTATATATCAATACTTAAAATTTAACCTCTAGTTTTATTATCTGTCTTTTTCTCATTTAATTATAAACCCATTGCTATAGCTAGCAAGAAGCAGAGCAAAATCATTGTCAATCTTTTGACTTGAGTACTTTCCTACAGAACTGGCAGAGTTGGCATTATAATAAATTCACAGCCGAACTGGACATGATTGAATATTTTTAAGTTTTAGAGCTCTAATTGGTTTGGTTTATTTAATTTACTTTCTGTATTTTACATTTCCTCAGTCACATAAGTTAGAATTGATGTTTAAAGACAGAGATAAAGATGCACATCTGCAAAGCTTTTTATTAACAGTATTTGTGTGAATCCCTTCCATGTGGTGCTTTGAAAATGTAGCCAATGAAGTTGGTCAATTTTATTTGCAATATCCCCACTGTTGACATTCATGTGCATTTACTGTAGAATATTATTCTCTCCAAGGGAGATGAAGAGAAGAATGCTAATCTTTATTCATAAGGCAAATAAATTTTTTTGAAGCACACATCTTCCACAGTCTGAAATGGCTGTGAATGAGATGAATTGTGACTGTGTTTAGATATGCAGTGGTACTTATTTTGGAAAAGAGGCATAAGATTTTTGTTGTTTTATTCCTTCTTTTGATCTTTGATGAAGTTTGTGACATAGAAGGTGATATACAAAACAAATGAATCCATAAATGAATGATATTTATAATAATATATGCTCAAAAATAAATAAAACAATAAAAAATGTCCATTTTGATAGTTTCATTTAATTTTTATTTAGGCCATGTTTTGAAGCTTATGCAAAGTCCTCTGCACAATTCAGAAAATAAAATAAGGAATTTAGATTTGATATTAACTATCCCAGAAGGATGATTACATTAATACCCTTTAATACCATTTAATATAGTTCAATACTTTTGTGATACCTTAAAATAGTTCTATTTTACTTGAAACTGGTTACAGTACATGAATTTGGACTTACATCTTTTGATGCTCGTTCCAGGGTGTTTGATCAATACTGGACTCTATGACTACATGTTGGCAGTGGCATTAATTGACAACATGGTTGCCAATGTTCTTAGCATAAAGGCAAAGAAAAAAAGTATTTTGCGATTGTTTTAATTGCTAACTCCTTAAAAAGTCCATACACAGCACAGACTTGTAGCTTCTTGCTGATTCTCCTCTAAAATGAGGGCAAAATACTTGGTGCAATCAAGGAACACATGATCTTGGTTATCTAATCAAGCATGACAATAGTTCTATAAAAATAACTCAGTTTTTCTCAGCAACAATAATCCTTACAAAGACTACAGCAGAATAACAGAGTGTGTGATATCTGTGAACACCTTTTGTGTTTTGCTCTTAGCTTGCAACTGAACAGAAAACAGACAAAAACTGGTATGCAGGATTGATATAAATAATCATGTTTGCTATTATAACTCAGAATAATATTGTTTCTGTTGCAATGAATGGTTATTTGTCTCCCTCCTAGTATAACAATTTTAATTTGCATTTTAATAAACACAATTTAAAAATTTAATTTAAAATTCACAACAGACTAACAATATCAAGGTTTTTGAAGAAAAAACCTCATCTTGCATTAACAGACTTCATTTCAAGATGTTCTCCTTAATTTTAGTTAATAAGGACTAATGGCATCTCCCAAGAAAGGATATATTCTGTCAATGTGCTTTCTGGAAATGTTTTTTTGTATTTCTTTAGGACTTCACAAACAGCGCTCAGTCACAAAGGTTTCCACAGTCACAATAAGATTTAGGGTAAGGACAGGATTCTTATGAACTCACAAGCAGACACAGGGGTAAGGCTATGCCTTATTCTGTATTATTCTTCTCTATTATCTTTCCTATCTGATCCTTTTACCAGTTGCTACAGTTGCTGCTTCTTTCCAGGAAAGAATATCTTCATCTGTATGTGATCACATCCACTTTTTTTTTTTTTTTTGCAGGAGCACAGATATTGTGAAGAAGATGGTATGAATAAGAAGACTGTAGAGGAAAAAAAAAAAAAAAGTAAAAGAAAAGACAACCATTTATAACTCAGGCTTTAAGTTGAAACCAAGCAAAACTAGACTTTTTTTAATCCTTACTGGGTCTGCTACAGACTTCTTCTGTGCTGTTGAAAAAAGCTGTCACAATGCCTATGCACAACAGGGCTAATTTAGTTCGTCATTCCCTAACTTCTAAATGTTTGATATCTCTACCTTAATGTTCTTTTAATGTCCTTTGTATGCAGTATACATATATATGGTTACCATTTATTATTAAAAATTGATAAAGCACTAGCTTTTAATGATATGCATGCTTAACTATGCATCCCTAATGTTCCCAATATAATTTTTAAATGGGATTCTGCATTCACTAGTGTCATTCTTTAATCACCTAATATAAACAAGGGTCCTCCCTTGTTTAAAAATTGTCAGTGTGGGTCATTAGGCTTTAGAAAATGTCTGACTATAATTGCAGGATTTTTGTCCTAGGTATCAGGAGCCATAATCCTGACTGGATACTTCATGTTATGTATCAGCTGCAGCTTTTTGGCCTGATAGAATTGTGACTGCCTTGGTCCAACAAGTAGTCACATATCTTTTTGTTCATTGCAGGAATAGACCTATTACTGAGACAACACCTAGGCACTGCCCTTGTGAAAGGAGATTTTAATTTTCCATGAATACAACCCGTAAGGTGCAGATGGTACCAAATAAAACATAATGAATTAGACAGATATCTTGATACTTGCAGGGTTAAAATATGGACAGAAAAGCAATGAATAAGAATGAACACAACATAAGATTTTATGTGCTGTTTGAGGAGTATAAAATCTCCAGAGGTGCTCGGTTGCACAGCCATATGTTGTTTTCTCACTTAAGGCTTGTGAAAGTTTAAAAAATTAATAAGATTACTAATACTAAAGTCTAAGCCCAGAAATCTCCCTAGAATCTTAAGAGAAAGAAATGACAGACAAATTTGGGAAAAATATAAGCTGGGAATGGGGAGGGAGTGAGAAGGAAGAGGGGGAGAAGGCGAACATCAGGCTTGGTGCCAGCTGTAAAATGAATTTCATTATTTGCCAATAGAATGGACTTTTATCTGCACTAGATTTTTCAACTTTGTATGCTTCTATTACTCCAAGATAGGTTATACTGAGGCTACTAAGTAATGAAATGAGTTTTAAAAAAAAAGGATCTGCATTTTTTTCCCTTCTCTGTATAATCTGAAACAGTTAAAGACACCATGAAGAATTTTTACAATAAGGAAATATTTTTAGGATGAACCAATATCTCAGCTAAACACTTTCTATTTTTGAGACATATCATTGAACTAGACTGTATGTTAACATTTCTGACCTCTTGTATTAGAAGAACATTCTAGCAAAATCTGTAAAACAGGTATACTTACCTCCCTTAAAAAAGCTGTAAAACAGCAGAAGGCCTGTAGAAATCAATATGTCAACACAAATACTCCTGTAATACTCTTTCATTCAGTAAAATGCTGAGTCTTTCAAGGACTAAAATAATCATTGTTGAGATTCTAATATTTGCCAGAGACACGAGGTTCCAGGCTGCTTTTTCCTTCTTAAGATGTTTTTGTTGTGTTTTTTACTGAAGGCATCTGTTTTCTTTGCCATTTCCCCAGAGTAGCACAGAAGCAAGTTGCCCCTGTTTCTGTCAGATGACAAAGCTACAGATGGGCTGGTTTGTCCTCCTTGGGCATCACTTTAAAAGTAAAAGTTTGAGTCCCTCTTTGCTTTATGACAATCTGATTGCTTTTCCCTACTCTTTTCCTTTTGTCATATGATCAACAAGAAGCGTGGGGAGGGTTTTTTTGTCTTTTAATCAACATCTAAAGCAGATGCATACACAGAGTCTATTTGATTTACAATGCCCGTTCCCCTTCCAAAACAATAGACTTCATGCTTAAATGTTAGATCTCTCCATGTCTGCTATATGCCTCTTCCCCAGCGAGACTCCTGGTAGGAAACAGTTTAATCCAGTGGTAGGAGGACAGATTTTGTACTGTCAATTATTGTACACTAGGTATACGTACACACTCAATGGAGTATACTATTATTAGTATTATAAATGTGTCTCAGATAACTGGGTAAGCAACCAAAAAACATTTCAGTAGGGAAACCTGATAGGAATGGCCCCAGTTCTGAAGTCTGTTCAACATTAGCAGGCTACTGTGCTAGCAAAGTGGACTTTCCAAAGTGTCTTTTCCAAAGAAGGAGAATGTCACCTGCATGGAAGAAAAGTATGAGACCAGAGTTCTGAAGCACCTGAATTCTGTGTGGCAGCCTTGGCCTCCACAGTGAAACTGCAAACACATCTCAGTATAACAAGTATCTTGCCCGAAATGTCAGCCCCTTTGTATAAACTCTTCCATCCCTGTAAGTAGATAACTTTGTTAAAATATAATTTGTATGTATAACTTATGAATGTTTGGGGCTATCTTATTTATACAGACAAATTGATCTTTGTTGGCTTCTGAATTTTTACCGGGTAAACTTTATCAAGTCTCTGACTGTGAAAGAGCTTCTAGAATAAAGACTAAAGCTTTCCTATTTCAGTCATTATCTTTCAGTTAACACATTAGATTATATATATGCAATATTTAGAGTAAAACCAATTTATTAGGAAAAAGTCAAACAGAAGAACTGAAGAAAATTGATTGCATATTTGGTAATATTTCATAAGAAAAATAAGTTTGAGCAGTTTTAATAAACATCACACGAACAACAGTGGTTTTTTTAACTTTTGCATATATTGTACTTTTATTTTTGTAGAGATAAAAAGTGTGTACATATGCATAGGAAGATTGACATAACTTTCTTCACTTAAACCAATATGAAATTTCTTTTTAGTAGGACAACAAAAAAAAAAAAAATCATGTTTCCACATAATTTAGATTTCAATGGCTATTTATAATGCAACATAAAAAAATTAAATTTCTTGAGATATCTGAATATCTGACAAATCTACTTTGTCACTTTCAGCAGAAAGACTGGAAAATTAATATTGTGTATTCAGAATACAATATTTATACAAAATAGAGTATTAAGACTTACAGAATATCTTCTCAGCTGCTCTAGATTACTCTTTAGTTAATAAGACTGGATTCCTGACACTTAAACCTATATTTTTATTTAGTAATCTACAAAGTTTGGTTTGCTTTGATAATTCTTACTAAATAAGGAGTGTAGAGCTACATACTAAAAGCATTGCATTGTTGATTGCATTCAGTGTCTCTTATGCTAAATTCATAAAGGAAAGCTGTTGGCATATTGAGAAGATGAGTTTTCATCCCTCAAGGAACCCAAGAATTTTGTTGACAGAAAACTTCATGGATATATTAGCAAGGAGAAGCACAAAGTGGAAACAAGCAGCCTCCACATGGGCTGGGAGGCTGCAAAGTCCTGAGGGTTGTGATGGATTACAGGATTGCATCATTGGAGGTCTTCTCCATGAGACACAAACATGACTAAATCAATCCATTATTGGCAATACTGCTCTGATGAATACTAGGATTTTATGGGGCATCTGATGAATACTAGGATTTTATGGGGCGGAAGAAATGGGGGGAAGTAGTCTCTAATTTAAACACCATAAACTGATGTTCTTTTAGTGCTGGACAGATGAGTAGTTTACCATTCATCCTGAACAAAAGGGCCAATTTGAAGGTCTTTTAGAGTGCAATATTAGGAAACCTGGGCAATTTCCATTAGTTATTTTGAATGTGTTCAAGTCCCATAAAACTGAAATTTCATTAATTAACATGGTAACAATATATTCTTAAAAGATCACATTAACTATGGCACCGTTGAACAGATGCAAGTTAATAAAATACTTTGATAAATCCCTTTTCACACTTCTGCAGTATGTAGACTTTGCATTACTGCAGTTTATTAGTCTGCCATAAAAATCTAAGAAATAAAATTTCCCAACTTTGTTACGAAGGTCACGTATGCTACAACAGTTTCTGAGTTAAGAGCTTGCATAGTATCTGTGATTTATGCAATAGGAAAGAAAACTAAAAATCAGATGCTGTAATGACTCGGTTATGTTTTACTTAAAACCTAATACACATTTCAGTAGCACTAATTTCACATTTTAGTAACATGTTAAATATTGTGCTGCTGTCCAAAAATTGTCCAGGGAAGAGTACTTTGTGTTGTATCAGTTCATTCTGGGATATTAAAGACTTATTTGAACTCAGACTCATAAAATTGTTTAGGTTGGGAAAAAACCCTGTAAGATCTTTGAGGCCAACCTCCTAAACCATATCCTTAAGAGCCATAATAACATATATTTTAAATACAGCCAGGGATGGTGACCCCACTACTTCCCTGGGCACCCTTTTCCAATGCTTAACAACCTTTCATGTGAAGAAATCTTTCTTAATATCCAAGCTAAACAACTCCAACTTCCTCATTTTCTGCTCATAAGACTCATGCTCCTAACCCTTCACCAGATTTGTTGCTTTTTCCTGGTCACGCTCCAGCACTTCAATGTCCTTTTTGTAGTGTGGGGCCCAGAACTTAACGCAGGATTTGGCCTCCCATCTAGGCCATAATCCTGGGTGTGTCTAACAGGTGTAACAGGTCACCGACCGTCTCCCTTTGGAGCAGGACTTCATTCTGTTTCCCATCCCTGTCTTCCAGATCCTCTTTTGCTTGTTCAAGGTATCTGTTAAAAGCAAATATATAGCTGTCTCATTGTTTGCTTGGATTTTAAAATGCTGCAAAGCTAAGAAAGAGATAATAAAAAGTGCAGTAAACTGAATTTTAAATTTCCATCTGTTTTGTGGCAAGGTGAACTAATTTTAGGCAATTATCTTTCAATCATTATATCTTTCAATTAAATCACAGATATACCAGAAGTGTTGAAATGTCTTTTGGGATATTAATTTTATACTGTATATGAACATTACTGCTAATTCTGTCTTAGTACAAAGTAACAAAAAAAATATATGGCTTCTGACATTGTGTGTGCATCTAACTGTTCTTTTCTAAAAAAAAGATTCAAAAATAACCTTCATAAAGGGATTTAGTGAGTGGTCAAATCCAAAGAACATTGTTGGGATTTGTATTTGTTGCAGACTTAAATTAGCATTTTACTTAGCATTTTCTTTCTTGGAGATGTATCTGCCTCCTTATTCTGCCTCTTTAGATAACAGGAATAATGTAGGGATCTTGTCTTTATAACCAGGGCTTATTAGAAACTTTGCTGTAAAGTGTCCTATCTTCTAGAAATAAGTCAAATAGGGCTAAGGTTGTACAAAGGACAATTTCTCTTTACAGCTTTTGAATGGAACTGTTGCTGCTGTGAACACATCTGTTTTGTTAGCAGCAAAGACTCAGACAGTCTATAGTGGTTTGGCCCCAGATGACAACTATGTACCATGCAACCAATTTCTTCCCGCTCATCTTCCCTTCTCCCCACTCTATGATCAGGAGGAGAATTGGAAAGAAAATATAAGCCTCAGAGCTTGAGAGGTGTATGAGTTGAATAGCTGAAACAAACTATAAAATATACTATATGAAAATACACTACTACTGCTGCTAATACTGCTGCTACTACTACTTACTATTGCTATTATTATTTTGTTATGGTTTTGCTTACAGAAAGGAGAGAAGGAAAGGGGAATAAGACCCAAGGAAATCAAGTGGTGCACAGTAGAATTGTTTTCACTACCTGCTGACCAATGCCCAGCCCATCCCCAAACAGTGATCAGAGCCTTCAAGCCAACTCCTCCAGTTTATATACTAGGCATGATGTTCTGTGGTGTGGAATATCCCTCTGGCCAGTTTGGGTCAGCTGCCCTCATTATGCTTCTCCACAGCTTCTTGTACATCTGCTCATTGGTAGAGTATGAGACTGAGAAGTCCTTGAAGTAAGCACTTCTTAACAACTAAAATATCAGCGTGTTATCGACATTATTCCCTTATTAAATCCAAAATACAGCGCTATACAAGTTACTTGGGAAAAGTAACTATATGCCATCCAAAATCAGGACAGTCTCTCATGATGTCAAGTTGTTCAACTCTGAAAAGTCTCTTTCCAGTGCTAGAATATGAAGAGAATTTTTTTTAAGCAATCTTATTTATAAGTCTAAAATGTGGATTAAATTGATGCTGTTATTGAAAATTTTATTCCTGGTGGTGTTCAGCAATCTCCCTTAATCTTTCTTTGACTATAAACTGAGATTTTGGACTAAACTGCCTTCCTAGTTAAGTACAAAGTTGTCTTTATCTATTACAGATGCACTTGAAATGAAATGTATTCTGGTAGCACAAATACTGGCATGTGAAAACACTGTTTCCTAACATTGTCATGGAGTAATTTCTCAGCCTTGAGACTGTAAATATAATGTTACAAAGCTATGCGCACAAAGTAACAGCTGTTAACATTTTCAGTACTGACATCCTGTTGTTCAGGTGAAAAGTCCATAGGAAAACACCCTTTTTCCTTCTCCTGGTATCTACTCTGATGGGTGTTCAGGGGTTGTTTGACTCTTGCTTCCGACCCAGGGAATGATCTCTGACCATAAAAAACAATTAACTTCAAACTATGACTAAACTTATAAGTCTAACTTACACATTGGATAGCACTAGAGCAGCCCAAAACAAAGGCCATAATGTGAGACATCATGTCTGAAAATGTGAAACACGGTGTTTAGCTCTCCTGTATATCATAGAGCTATATTTGTCTATGAAGCTGTGTCTAAACCTAGATGTTATTCAAGCAACCAAGGTCTAGATTCCTGTCCTTTTCTGTTAATGAAATTGTTTTACTGACTGGTGATTGGATGTTGTATAACGTCTCTCTCTTGTCTCTGATCCACACAATTCTACAGCAGGTTTTTTTTTAATGAAAAGCTTCTAATGCAAGATAAACATGACTGAGCCAGATGGATTCTGGCCATCTCTCTTTGCTGGCTACTATACAAGTCTTATTTGCAGCTGTACTTTCTCCTGCTGCCTTCTCCTTGAAAGCTGATGGTTGGAAACAGCCAACAGGCGACTTGAATCACTCTATCTTCCCTTTTTCCTAGTGAGAGATTGAACTAGGTAGTTCACAGGACCTTCAGAAGTAGGCTGGCATGAAGAGAAGTTTGTGGTACTTTTTCTTCTTTCTGGCTTCTTCCTTTCATGCTGAGAATCTTTCCAGTGAATTATTTAAACTGACACAAATTTATTTTTTAAGGGGAATAAAAATACTTCTGCTTATATATATGCCCCATTCAAGACATTTCCTTTTGGCCACTTTCAGAGATGATGTAATGGGATAAATGCACCTCTAGTCTGACCCACAGCAGATTTTTTTACTGTTCTTACTGAAATACCAGCAGCAGAGTCAGCCCTTAAAAATAGTAAAAAAAAAAAATAAAAAATAAAAAAATTCATTTTTACTGAAACTGCACAGACACAACAAAACATTGCGTAAACTTCCTGGGTAGAAAACTTAATTTAGATATATTTTGGGGAAAATGGCATGAATTTTGGTGCATGGCAGAGGTTCTCACTAAAACTTGGGTTCCTCTTAACAATCTTACAACATTTGTGCAATCTTAGGTTATGCAGCACAGCTTTTAATTGATTTGAAATGCAAAATTTGCTACATTGTAAGTTTCTAGGTACTCTCAGAGGGCTGTAAGCATGATCTTTTCCATAATCCAAGTGATTAAAAATTAATATTGTCCACATAATTAATAAAAATTTAATTGAGATTTAGTAAAAAGCACACATAAAACCAGTAAATTGTTTATTACTGTGAATGATGTGTTCCGTCATTAGACTTACTAGACTATGATCTCTTGACATTTATATTAAGGTCATGTCATCCTTTTAATTTAATACTTACCTAAAGAAGAAGCACCAGCTTGAACAGTACTTTCTTCTGCTGAATGTACAGTAAAACTAAGTACAAAGTTGATTTTCTGAATTTCATACAGCTCCATTTCTAGTCATTATGTGTCTGAAAATATCTTGATAAAAACAACCTCAAAAACAAAGTATGGCTTCATATTGAGTTTTTTTAGCAAGTATTTGTGAACAAGAGGTGTATATGCACAACAGTGATGTGGCTACCATGACCAGAACATGCTTCTCTATTTAGAGAATTAATGTAAGTAAGGAAAATCAGGGTTTTTTTCAATGTTTACTATTTTAATATTGTGAAAGTACTCAGCTCTCAATTGAAGTGTAGGAGTTTGTATAATGTCTGAACATTAAAAAAATTAAGTTTTAGGAATGTTGCTAATTTAACTAATGGATATTCATTACTCACACTGCACTTATTCAGAAAATGAATTCTGTACAAGCTGAGATCATAATGAACCTAATAAACTGTCCTGATATAGTAGCTGAACCTCTGAGCTATGCCAGTAGGCAGTGGAAACATTATTACTATATACTTCCTATTTCATATAGCAAAGAATTAACCCATACAGTCCTGACAAAAAGTCACAGAGCATATTTAACAGAGAATGCTGCTTAGGTGCTGGGTCTTGTCATGTTGGATTATTTACAGTTTAAGCTGGTTTACCAAAACAAATGGGAAATCCCCATGAAAACCAGAAATTTGCAAATTAAAACCAATCTATTTACCTTTCAGAATTTTTTCAAGGTCAATGAAGAGCAACAAAACTGGTGAAAGAGCTTGGGAGGAACATCCTGTGAAGAATTACTGAGGGCTTTGTGTTTCTCTGCTTTGGAGAAAAGGAGGACCAGGGGTGACCACATCCATCCATGTGATTTTCTCCTCCTTGTCTATTTACAAGACACAGGGGAATGAGTCAAAGCTGTGCCAGGGAATGTTCAAGGCTTAACATGAGGAAGCATTTCTTTGCTAAGAGACTGGTGGATTGCTAGAACAGGCTTCCTAGAGAGGTGATCAATGTCCCAGGCCTGTCAATATTTAAGATGCATTTGGACAATGACCTTAAGAACATGCTTTAACTCCTGGTCAGGTCTGAAGTGTTAGGCAATTGAAACAGATATTTGTTGCAGGTCCTTTCTGCTGAACTATCCTCTTCTATTCTCCACTCTTCTGAATCAAGCATAACAATTTAAATGCAGCTTTCACATTAACATGTTTTTCTCTGCTAGCAATAATTTCCCTAACTCTAATTAATTATTTTTGCCAAAAATTGTAACTGATAAAAGAACTAAGAACATTTTCCCTCTAAATCGTCAATTGAATAAAAAAAAAAAATCTCTAATCAAAATAATCTTTTATTTCTTGGAATGACCCAGAGTGCTTTGTAATAATTCAATATTAGAGTTATCCATTCTCTCAAACAATGATTTACATGTGTATATATACATATATATACAATATATGTCTGTCTATAAAAAGAATTTTGAAATACTTAGTCAGCTAGGGTCCCAAGAATAATTTATTTTTTATTTTTTTCCCAAGTAGTTGTGTTTTAGTTTATTTAAATCTTGAACTGGCTTTACGACATAAAATTTCTAAGATTTTAGTACACATCAGTTGTTCAAAAAAACATTCTGTATGGCATTTTTTACATAGAGAGAGTGCTACATTATAATTTGATTTTATTTGTGACTTGGTTCTTTACCCTGTCTTTAGGAATGTCTTTGGAAGAGACATAATGCTGGAAATCAGTAGGAATATTGGTCATCCTGAAATTGCAAATCAAGATCATATAACCTGTTCCATGGACCAGGCTGGGAAGCCTTTAAGTTTCATTTAAATATTCATGTAAAATATTTACATATAAACCAAGAGCATGTTTTGGGCTTGTCAAAGCAAATCTGTATTATTTGATCAGCATATATTCAGATCCCTTTTACTGGATTCAGTACACAGCACAAGCTCCTGCCTTGGTGACAGAGGGGCTTAAGCAAAACCAGTCTTCATGTACTTTCACAATTCATTGACAGTGACATTTCTGGTCATTTCTAAGTCAACAAACCAGGTAGGACTCACTGGTGTACAATTGCCTGCTTTGTGATGAATTTGGATCCTTTTTTCAGTCTCAGTTACTCCACAGTTTTAATAATATGGATTTGGTAAATCCACTGAACCCTAGACTGTCTTATTCAAAGTGGACCTCCAGTGCCATTCATCCAGAGGTACAAACAAAGGCACTACCAAGATCAAGAGCAAGAGTGATGTAACTAATATGAGAATCAATAAGACACAGATGAAATTCAACAGTTATGGGAAATGGTCGAGATGGAATGGCATTTTTCCTACCCTTTACCTTCACAATAGAACATATAGACTTTGTGATCCATTATAGAATCACATAACTGTCCAACTTCATAGTACAGTTTATTTCAGAGGTTTCTTTGGTCTCTTCATGTACTTCTCTGATGTGCAAACAGTTGAGTTTATGTTTAAGTCTTTGGAAATATGCGAAAGTAAACCATGGAATTTGCTGAATGAACTAAGTACAGTATCAGGGACTTAATGTGTTTTCCAAAAAAATATATTAGTATAAAAGCAATATCTAATTTTGATTAGTCAAGAATATTTTTTGATAGGTGTTCTACATTAATGTATCTCTGGATGTTTTTGCTACAAATAATTGTAGGAAAACACTATTTAGTTTATTCCACTGACTGTCAACCCCGACTCAGATGGCATTTGAAGGACATTAAAGTCAAGAAGTGGAAGATATTCTTCCAGCTGTGGCATCTGACAAAGCCAGAGGCAAGTTTCTGCATAATCTCACCAGGCAGTGATGCTGACAAGTCCAGAGATGCCTTTGAGTCTGCCACATAGTTTTATTCCTGACTGGTTTCTCTTTATGTTTTATAATTTTATCCTTTACTATTATTATTATTATTATTATTATTATTATTATTATTATTATTATTATTATTATTATTTTACATTGGAAATATTTCACCCTCGTCTTCATTTTAGGAATAGATTTTTGTGGTGTTTTTCCTGACTTCTGGAGTGAATACCTTTATGCTCACATCTTGCCTTTATAAAGCTTTTCTTACTTTTTCTGAGCTACAGTTTGATGTGTGTTTGTCTGCCATCCTAGCAGTCTTTGAGAATCATGAGTAGTTGTTGAAAAGCTATTTTCTGTGAAACATACTAGAGTCTTATCAAAAAGTAAAAAACAAATAGTGACAAAAAAGCAGTATAAACCAATGTCCATAAGAAAAGAAGGCAGAGAATATTAACTTAATATTAAGTAAACTAATGTTAATTAATTACACTAAATTCACTTCAAATTATATGTATTTCATTATATACACAAATACAACTACGAAGATAATATATTCATGTATCAAAAATATTTTTATTCATCTTATCTACTCATAAGCCATTAACATATCAGTCTGATTGCTCTGTGTCCTTTACAGTGTACTTAGTCAAAGTGTGACTCCTGGTGTATGCTTCCCGGCTTGACTGTAAACAAATTAATCAAGTATGTTTCTGTTATCCTTTTAAGACATTCTCTTAGCTACAGAAAGGAAATGAAAACATGCAAGAACGAGGTGCTTTGTAATTAACAACCATACCTTTGTTTGGTTTCAATATCTTATTCATCTCAAACACAAAAAACATACAATATTTAGCAGTTTCTGAATTAGTTGACTTTGCAAGGAGAGGAAACCTTGCCAAGTACTGCAACAACACTTAACCAATGCAAGTATTACATGACCTTCAGTATCGTGTTTTTCAAAAAAAACCATAAGACATATGGAATTACCTTTATAAACTGTCAATTAAAGCTAAGTAATCTATACATTTAATATCTTTAAAAGCAAATTAATCTAGAAAAATCCTTGTTACTGAGATTCTGGAAGATCAGTTAGAGCACATATCAATTTACCTGTTCCTTTTGATAGTTCTCTCTTTATTTTTATTTCAAAGAACAGAAAAGATTAAATCCTTTTTCATTGAAGACAGTGTCAAAACCCCACATACTTCTAATTAGCTAGAATTTCATTAGAGTTTTCTTTTTTCCCTTTTTCTAAAATAACATCTAAAAAATGTGTGCCACTACTTTCTATTTAGCCTCTTAAACATTCTCACTTAGTGTGTTGGTTGTGTTTACAGTACCAATGCATGAATAAAGATGGAATTTCTATTAAAAAAACACCTTTCTTTTGGGCTAATGCCTCTGCTAATTTGTACCTTTGTTTCCTTCTTATTTTGCTCATACTTATTTTAGACAAAGTCAAAATGGTATTGCAGTGTGAACACACTCATATTTAGCAATATATAATTAACCACTGCATAAAATATTGATTGCATGAAAACATTAGATAAGAAATCTTGTTCTATTTTTTCATCAGACAGAAAAAATTCTTCCAAAAGAGAGTGCCAAGATGAATACTTCTTTTAAAAAAAATCTAAACCAATGTCAAAACGGAAAACTTCTTAAATTAGGCTTTTAAAAATATTTAAAATTTAATGAATTACCAGGAAAAGAAAGAATGTCTCATGAAAAATCTGTAGGACACAAATGTATTTATTTATTTGTTTATTTGTTTAATTGGTTACTTGCTGCATAACATTATCAAATATTTGTGAAAAATCATCAAACATTCTCTTTTTAACAAAGCCAGCAATTATCAGGCAGATATCCTGGGATATAACAGGATTCCCTATGTCTTCCCTGTGTTCTTGGCATACATCACCTGGCATCCTCTGTCCAGCTCTGGGCTCCTCAGTGAAAGAGACACATGGATATACCATAGAGAGTTCAATAAACTATAGCAAAGAAAGGACTGCAGCAACTCTCTTATAAGGAAAGATTGAGAGGGCTGGGAATTTTTAGGCTGTGGAAGAGAGGGCACTCAGTATATGGATATTTCAAAGGAGAGTGTAGAGAAGACAGAACCAAACTGTTCTCATTAGTGTCCAGTGACAGGAGTACCAGCAATGGGCAACACATGGAAGCACAAGACCTGCAATGGAACAGCAAGAAACACATTTTTACTGTAAGGGCTTCAGGGTCCTCCACCTTGGAGGTACCCAAAAACTGGATGTAGTCTTGAGCAAGTGGCTCTAGGTGACCTTGAGCACCGGGGCTTGTTTTGTCACAAGGCAGCTTGTTTATTACTACATATTTGGTTTGTTTTGGTTTTTGCTCCTACTCTGATCTACTCTAATCTCTGTATGCCGTGGTGAGCTCTAATTTACATTTTCAGGCAGGCCGATAAATGACTGCTCCAAATCACGTACATGAATAGCCCTGTGTTATGGTGATCCCAGCATTTCCCTCTGTATCCAATTTGTATGTCTATCCTTAGAAAAATCTTTCAAGTAGCTTTATGAAGCTCCAAATTTGTTTCAAAAAAATTATTTATCTTTTGTCTAGTCCTTAGCAATGTTTCAAGTAAAACATTCCTTGCAGCAAATAGCAAGTTTTAGCTGTCATATCTAGCAACTTTATCTTAAGAGTTTACAGGAGAGGAATACATTTCAATTCAAGAAAGTATAAAATTTATAAAAGTTTTACTTTTTTCATGGCAAAAAATGTCTCTCTTTTAATCTTTTTCTTGGTGTACATTAGAAGACAAGTTAGCTTAACAGAATTCTTATTTCAAAACTCTTCTGAAACATGCATGTTGAAACTCTCATTAATATTCAAGCAATGTTTTCAAAACTGACAGGAGGTATACACAATATTTAGTTTCTTTGCAGTAGTTGTGTAAAATACTAAAGTACCTGTCATGAATGTATACTAAATAATTAATTTCTCTGTAAAATTCCAATGAGAGTGAGTTTCAGTCTGCTTTTAGAACCTCTTCTATGTAGATGGGCTTACATCACGCTGATATTGAGATAAATTATTGTTTGTGTCATTTCTCACAAAAAAAATAAAAAAGGAAAAAACAAAGATAGTTTGCTAGTTGTCATCTCTCCCCCCGACTGAGTATAAGGGTTGTAATTCTCTTTCCTCTCCTCCTGGTTTTCATCCAGCTTTCTAGGGTGAGAAGTTCATACAATAAGCATCTTTTAAAGGTATTCAAGTAAAACATATTTAAAAGAATGTAGAAAAAGAAGCATCCATCCTCTACAACCTTCTATTTTACATATATATGCATATATATGTATTGTTTATGGAGAATGTTATATTCCATAATAGTCATACACATCCCTGTTCTATTTTCAGAAGAAAAAAGGAAAGTGAGAAAGTATGTTTACTCTCTGTTTTTCATTCTTCCTCTGTTCCAAGTTTTGAGTTGTTCTTTATTTGTCATGAGGATCAAAGAACTGGAATGTCAGAAAAGTAACTCAGTCGACATTTCTCGAAGGGCTCTGAGTGCACCAGGGGAATAAGAGAATGAATATCATGAGCAGAGAAGAAAGACCTGAAAATGGACGGGTTTTCTTATAACAGAAAAAAGTAAGTTAGAAGGACAATATTCTGTGGATGAAAGATGGAAAGAGAGGAAGAACAGAGGTATTACAAATTTCTTTTTTTCTGATCCTTGTTGGTTGGTTTGCTTTAAATGTGGTGTGAATAATCAAAGGTGTGTTAAACATTTTGCATCTAAGCAGCAAACTTGAAGTGAAATTTGGGATGAGAAATCAAGTAAAACAGGATGTAAAACATGTTTTCCAGAGTCCATAAAGTACAAAATCACCACTTTCTAAAGAATATTCAATTCACATATACATACCCTATGAACATATATGTATATACACACACTCCTTCATTTTATGGTACTAAATGGAAGAAATGGAAGAGGCCAAAACACTTATCATGAAAGAATACATTTTTTCATATGACCTCATCAGAAAAAGGCAGTCTCAGGTTTTAAAACGAAAACAAGAAAATCCTGCTTCCACTGCAGAGAACAGAAGGATGATGAGAAGGAAAATATTGTAAGAGAACAGTGACTGTGATCAATATTGTGACAATGCAAATACAGAATTTTTGGGAGAGCGGCCATGTCACAGTCATTTTGATTTTGCACAAAAATGAAGCAAAATACTTTTGCTACTGAATGTTACTGGCTCAATCACAGTTACAACTGACCTTTATCTTCTCAGGGTTTTCACAGATACATTCATGAGCTCACTAATACTTCTGAGTGTTTCATGGGCATCTTGCATTGATTATAAAAATAAAAGGGAAAATAATTTGCCTCTTCCTTGTATTTCTCTATATATCTTGTCATATAGCACAACACTGAATTCAGATCTTGAGTACCTGGATAAGTCAAATACCTTCAGCAGGAAAATTTCAATCGGAAACAATCCACTCATTTTTTAACTTCCAGTTCCTGCTTTGACTCATTTTATATATGTATATCTATATATACTTAGATGGCACAGTTTGAGGTCTAGATTTTATCTGACAGCAAAGGAAGAGGCCTTGCAACTTGCAATCTATGATAAAAAATAAGAAATAAGGAGAGTCTTGTCTTCGAAACTTGCTGAGCCAATCTCCTTCACAACCTCGTATGTTGACGTTGCTTTGCCGAGCAAGAAAATTAAGAAGAAATAGAATAACAATTTAGACTTACATTTCCTAACTGAATAAAGGAGTGTAAAACCAGACTAGTCTTGTATGATATCTCTTTGTACTATCACTGAACGGAATGTTGTTAATTAAAATGTGAAGAGAACATCTCTAAATCTATTATGTGTTTTTGAATTTCAGCAGTGACAAATACCATGATAATAACGGACTAAGTTTGAGATAGAGTTTGCTGTTTGAGCAAACTCATACCAGCAAAGAACCAGATAATATAAATCATGAATATCCCGGTCTTTCATTATTATTGTATTGCATAGTACTTATATATTTAATATTAATAATTATTTTTATCTCTTTTGCTCCAGGACATCATTCTCATCTTTCATATTTTCTGTAATTATGTTCCATGCCATCAAAATTTTACGGGCACCTTTATCAGTCTTGGAAAAGTTCACTGGCCATTAAAACAAGTGTTGGATGGTCTGTTAAGACAACACACATTTTGGCAGATCTAGCTCCTTCCACCAGTGAATCAGAAGACTCAGCTGCAAAGAGATCATAGATTGAAAGTCTCTGCTCAGCAATCTGCTGCTTTTGTGTTTCCAGAGTGCAGTCTGAGGAACGTTACCTGGAGAAAGCTTGCATCCCATTGACTTTGGCTCTAGGCATAAGCATGAAAGGAACCATCAACTTCATTGAGAAAGAAATTTTTTTTAAACCTAGAATATATTCAATAACAAAGGTTCAAGACACCCTCAGAGGCATGTGGAGACAGTTACCTCCATTTTAGCATGGATTCCATTTGCCTTTCTAAAACATTTTCAGGATTTATTTGGGTAGTGTTAATTGTGCATCTGAATACCTGAAGTGCAATCTTGGATCTTAGGCAGAATGTCCAAGTCAGTTGTCAAAACTGTCAGCATTCCTTGACAATGCGTTCATGAATTTTGAATTTAAAAAGCTGCAGTAATTTTTAATTTGATAATTTTAGGTCACAGTGCAAGCATAAAAAAATAATGAGGTTTTCTACTGCTACTACTGGTAGCAACAGCAATAATGCAAGGTCTACTGAGGAAATTACTGCGTTATTTGTAATATTGGACTATCTAATTTTTCTTGTTCAATCTATCATTTTTTTCTTTTAGTTGCCTACATTAAATACAGCACTTCTTCTGGAGCAGCACAATTTAGCCCATCTTGCCTCAAAACTTTTTTTTACCTAAGACTGTGTGCATTTTCTCGTTTCATCTAAATTTTAAAGGCAAGTTAAAAAGGTGTTTCTGAGAGAAAAACTGAGAGCTGTTAAGTTGTGTGGTACACTGGCCAGGGGAGAGTACCACAAAAAATGTGATTATATGCATATATTCAGGTACATTACCGACGTACTGGAGATAGAAACAATTTAGATGTTGGCCTAATAGGCACAAGTGCATGTTCTATGTACTACTGAAATAATGAGACCTGATTTAAAAAAAAAAATAAAATAAATTAAACCAAGATAGCATTAAAGAATGCTGGAGGATGAAATTTACATGTTGATTAAATGACAGTACTTCGCCCTTCTTGCCCTTGCTTTTCATTCCTTGCCATCTATCATTTAGAAGCGCTTTCCATTCAGTGCCAACTGAATCTTCTTCATATGATAAAATAGATTAGGCAGGACAGAAGTCAAGTTTTAATAACTAGCATGGAACTAGCGCCTTTTTGTAGAAAGTGGGAGTATGGCATGGGGCCTCCCAGCCCCTAGGAGTGCATCTCCACTCCTCCAGGGCAGCCCCACTGCCAGATTTGTCTGCTATATAAAATTTAAGCCTTGAAGCAATATATCATGTGACGCCAGCCTGGACCCTCTGAAGCCTCAGAGACCCTCGATGTTTGAGCATGGCATTGGGTATAGCTTTCTAGGTTAATTTTTGTATCTATATTTTATTTTTAAGTTCTAGATTACCTAACTTATCCATTGTTTTTTGTGGGTTTTTTTTTCCCCCTAAATGTTAAAGTTTCACCAATAGTTTCTACTTTTATATAATGATTACACGGAATTAATATAGGTAGTTATATATTAATTAAAATAAATAATTATATAAAATCCAAATTAAATATATTACTTTTATATGCAATTATTGTTAGCTAGTTAACTTCTGTGTTGGTTAGTGTTTATCCAGTGCATCTCTGTGAGAGATGCAAAAATTGGGTTATTGTGGTGTGACTAAGTTTTCATTAGCATTAAATTGGGTTATTGTGGTGTGACTAAGTTTCATTTTTGGCATCCCTTTTTGGCTGTTGACTGTTGAAGTTGTATTCTGCTCCATTACCTGATTTGGAGCTCAACAAGTAGTCCTTCTCCTTTGGGTCTATTTAGATAGATATTTTTTTTTTGGTGACATCTTCACACTTTTGATATGATATAGTAGTCCTTTATTATTGAGACTTCCCATTAGATCTTCTTACTGCCAGCCTCTTTCTCAGTCTGCCAAGTGGGACACTCCTGCCTCATAAGTTTGAAAAACTGGCTGAAGCTGCTGCAGCAGTGTCTTCATTCATTCATGGGTTCCCAGAAATGTGCCTAAACTAGCAACTTGTCCCATATGGGTACAGCTTCTGTATTGTATATCTTTTAAAGTCCAGTGTAACACTAGATAGACCTCAGATAAGTGAACTGCTTTGCTTCCTGCTTGCCAATTTTAGTGCTGTTACTTCATGGTAATAAATTCTGAGATAACACTAGGGCTGTCTGTGACAGTGTCAAATCTATGGGCAAATGAGTGATGTACAGAAATCAGGCATGGATGAAAAATACATTGCTTTCTGCATACATTTATTGGTTCTCCCTCCTTCTCTGTCTTGCCTGTCTTCTTTTTCTTTCTATGTCCTTCATCAGTAGCTGCTGATGGTTTTATGCCCCCAGTCTGGGTCCTAATTGCTACGAAATGAGCAAGTGGGAGGCAGCTGAATTGGTAGGAAAAGAAGGAAAATTGTCCTGTGTAGAACTGAATCAGCATTTGGCAGGGAAAAATCCATGCTACTAAACTACTGAGTCATCAGCACACTTGTGCTTTCTCTAGGGCTTCAGGCTCCGATGGTGAGTGATGAATCAGGAGTTTGATTGAGACCACCTTGCACTTCTCGGGTGCTATGTCATCGTAACATCCTCATCTCTCTCCAGTTCTTCCCACTGGCAGTGCTATGACTCACCAGGCAGCTCACTGGACACACACTAAATCTAAACTGTAATTAGGGCACAAGTGGAAAACTCGGTTTGAGCCACAGTGAACATTTGGTCATGTCCATAAAACATTTGCACAACTTGGAACTGCTGGGCTAATTCTGATGAAGAGACTGGAGCTGGGGTTACAAGGCCACAGCCAGAGACACTGCACTTGCAGTTATGCAGATATGCCTGCACTTCATCTTCCCAAATGATGCCCAGAGGCTGCCAGAGCAGTCATTCTTTCACTTTTATGAGCAGTGAATTTACATTAAAAGGCATTTAAATAAAGGCTGTAGAGTACGCTTAAAAGATGTTGTTCCAATTTGAGACTTTATTATGGTGCTGTGGCATGGTGAAGTGACCCCACACATGATTGAGCTGGGGTGCCAACCTGCCCTAAAGTTCTGTTAATAAGGATTGGTGAGCCTGGAGGCAGCAATGTTGGCAGGAATGCTGATGAGCCTCGTTAGCAGTGTGCAGCTCATTTCCTTTAGAGAAAGGTACACGCCTGTGGGGAAGAGCTGGTAGTGAAGCCAGTCAAAGAGCTCTGCTTCCAATAATTTATTTGGCTCACTTGGTCTACCATTGTAAATAAGTCTTGCTTTTTGTGAATAAACTCATTAGTCCCTATTTTTAAATAATTACATTACATATACACATTGGAGACAATATTTTGTCCACGATT
Organism: Cyanistes caeruleus; assembly: GCF_971803275.1. NCBI lineage: Eukaryota > Metazoa > Chordata > Aves > Passeriformes > Paridae > Cyanistes > Cyanistes caeruleus. The sequence goes on along the minus strand of NC_141701.1, from coordinate 57,272,551 downwards.
TTCTCTGTAACTTCATGCACAGAAATCTATTCCTTAACAGATTATTTGCTCTGCTAAAAGGATATGTCATACTTAACATTTTTGAAGATTTCTGTAACGAATGAGGTACAATATCCACACTTCTTGTTACAGCAGTCATACAGTCTTGCAGAAGTAGTCCTGCTCCTATTTCCCAGTGGTGTGAGACAGCATGTTCTCCTGCATGTACTACCGTCTGTATATGCAGCAGTGAAATAAGTACAAAGTGCAGTCGGGAAGAACATATTCACATACTTAAGACTCTGTCTAAGAACCTACAAGGGCAACAGACAGCTGTTACAATTAGGAAAATAAAGACAGCTTGCCCATGGCTCCTCAGATGCAGGTTGGAAATGGCAGAGAGCTGGATCAGTTGCTTAATGGTGTTTTACCTAGCTGCCCCACTTCTGTTGCTCTGCTGGAGCATTTCAGTCCTGAGAAGGGGAGCACTGCTTCAGTGTATTTTCCTTAGGGTTTTTAAGTCTGGGTGCTGCAGATCTAGGCTACACAGAGGGCAAGCATCTGAACAAATTCACACAAATGGAGGAGTTTAAACATGTTCACATGAAAAACTCCATTTCTATGGACTGATTTATTTAGGAGTTCTAGTCAAAGTCTGGAGTGACCTGAATATTTCTGAGTAAATGTTTAGTTTCTTAATATGGCAGATGAACTGAAAGAAATGGAGTAAAAATATTTGGGTGTAGAATTATAAAAAAAAAATTTCTGAGTTATTTTCTTCACTTTCTTGAGTGCAGTTGGAATGTATTATATTTTAAAACAGCCCAAACTGAAACCTCTGAAAGCTTTTCAATTAAGCCAAGAAAGAGTTTGGCACATATATTAATTTTTAATATAATATATTAATCCAGGTCTACTTAATTGTTAAAAAAATATTTAGATTAAAAACTTATCTTTTCACCAGAAATTTTCCCACACCTTTCAAGAGCTTCACATTCCCTTTTATTTTTCCCATGTAATACCTGCTACCAATTATGCTAAACGGGGTAGAGGTTGTGTGTGACCTCCCTTTCATTGCCTGTGGGCTTTACACCTACTCTGGTTACACAGATACAAGATAGATACATCTGTCCAAAGTGAGTCCAACTACTAAATGTATTCCATTACTGATAGAGACAACTATAAAAGGGATAAGAAGCTAATGCTTCAGTGCAAATACAGCCTAAAACTACACCTTCATCAGGATTATTTGACCAGCTCTATTTATGGTGTGCTAGACTAGGTTTGGTGGAAACAAGAACAAACTCTTTAAACCAGAGTAGGTCTTAATATTTCTTCTACTGAACTCATTTATAAAACTGCAACTGACTGGTCATCTATTAGTCTGTACTTCTCAAACTTATAAAAGGACCTCATTTTGCCAAGGCCCTTTTTATGGCGACTCCCCTTTCAGGCTGGTAACCTCCATCCTTTCACTGATCCTGCTGTAGTGGTAACTTTTTGGGGGACTAGCTTTTTAAAGCAAGAGCAGTGCAATTTCAGACAGAGGCCTTTCTCTCCAACAATAGAGATATTATTATTTGGCCTAAAGCTTTTTATATTTGCATCTGTAGGCTTCTTAATTTAAACAGCTTTTTCTTCCTCTTTTATCTCCTCTAAAATTTTCCACCTTCAATAATAATTTTTAGAGCTTTCTTAATATATTTTTTTCTTCTTTGCTGTTCATCTGTTTTTAGTAGATAATAATATTAATACTACCAATAACACTACTACAAATAATGCTGTTCTTATGCACCCCCCCAGATGTTTAGGTAGATGTGGTTTTGCAAGTTCAACTTCAAGCATAAACATTGCTGATGATCTGTGCCAACACATTTTATCAGCTTTTCCCTCCTTATGATTATATTTGAGATAAAATTTGGAGGGAAATTTATTTACATAATTCTATTTCCACCTGCACTTCATTAATAACTAAGTTATTTGCAAAAGCAATTTCCTAGTCAGTGGTCAGACACAATAAAATGTTCCACATCTTAAATATTTCCAGTGGAGTAAATAAGTCTGCAGTCACAGGAAGAGACTGACACTACAAAAAATGAGTTACATTTCCTATGTGGTCTTATTCCTGTATTGTTTGCATTTATTTTCTTTACAGCAATTTCCCATATCAGAGATCTATTTGCTTCACATTTCACCATGCCACAGTATGAACTTCAAGGTATTTGGGAGCAGAGTGACCCAGCTGGCAGGTAACTGTCCTGAGTGTTCCTCAGCCTCTCAGCTATATAAACCATGTCCTGATCGCCAAAGTCTGGTTCTGTTGCAGCATGTACCTCTTAACACTGGACTTTGCATCCCCACTATTTTTTCCTGGAAAAAAAAAAAATTCTTCACATCAGGACAAGCTGTTCTTTTGTTCTCCAGAACGCAATCCATGTTCCTGGCTTGGGAAAATTGCAAAATATATCTTCTTCTAAGAAGAGTTTCATGTTTCCCAAGTTTTCTTCTGTAGGCAGAAAAACAAGTCATGGGAGCCATCTTTTCTGCTGTTTTAGACAAGCGAAGTAATAGGACAGAATGAAAATGGATAGTTTAGTTCTCCTGTGTTGCAGACAATGAACTCTACAGTAAATTGACCATGAAGAAAATACCAAAATAACAGGAGGGAGTAAAACTTTACTTGGAAATATTTGCTATCATTTTACCAAAAAAATACCCAAAAAAATTCAGATTAACAAAGCTGCCTTCAAACCAAGTTATGTATGTTAAAGTCTTTATTAAAATAGATGCCAACTAAGTCCTTGTGAAAAAATAACCTATTAATTAATAGAAGCAGAAATAGGAAGTAAAGCTGAATGCCAGTAGGCTAAATGTTAATTGTTTAATTTACAGAATGATTAAAAAAAGAAAAAAGCAAAAACTTTTTCACATTCATTCCATGTAGCAAAGTTAATGTTACTGTACTATTCTTTCAAACCTCCAGTGTGGGTTTTTTGCCTCCAAGTTTGCTCTGAAATCTTAGTGATAGTCGCGATTTTTTTTTTAACAGCAGATTATAAGTGAAAAAACCTGCTACATGCATTAATCTCACAGAAGAATAATTACTTAAATGTTAGAGAATTAGGAGAAGCTCTTCTGTTTTCTCATCATGTCCTGCCCCTGGCAGGCCATCACTGGGATGATGTTTGGGGTTGTCCAGTGCTGGGGCAGCAGATGGACTTGATGATCCTTGCAGGTCACTTCCAACTCAAGATAGTCTATGATTCTTTGCCAGAAAACCATTCATTTCATTCATTTCAACAGTGAACCATATTTCATCATATCTTGTCCTCTAAACATCAAAACAGTAAGGCAGTTCATATATGCAGCTTTATAAACCAAAAGGTTCTGCCTACAATAAAGGATTTATTCATTCCAGGATCAAGCAAAATCTTCTAGAAACAGGAAAATTAAATATCTTTACTTGATTATGATACTAAAAAAATTTCCCTTCTTGATCTCATTTTGTGACACTCTTGCTAATGCTAAGCATTTTTTACTCTTCAAGTCATACCAAAAAGCTTACTGAGAGATTTAGAGGTTTAGGTACTGTCATGATGAAGAAGGTCAGATTCAGACTGCTGTGCTATGTAAAATTAATTCTAATAACAACATTTTAAAAGGCTTCAAGTACAGATACTATGCAGCTGAGATGAAATAAATAAACAATAGTAATAATAATAATTATTATCATTAATAATATTAATAACAACAAAATAAAAACAGATGGAATTGTTTTCTGCTTGTGTTTTTCTTTTTCAAGTGAGTGAAAGTAGATAGGTTTCTGTCCCTTATTTTAGATAATTCAGTCTTTGGTTTTTAAAACAGCTAAGACTTAGCAAATATAATTAAGGATGCTATACTTTAGAGCTATATTTAGATTTTACCAAGATTTGTATGTTTTATTGCTTTTTATCCTTTAACAAAAATCTTAAAATTCCACAGTAGTTCAAGCTTCTTACGCAAAACAGTTGACATTCTTTGTGTTGTTCAGATACTGATATTGTGTGGAATCAAAATAAAAATTGTTTTTTCTTCCCTTAATGACCACTATCAGCTGAATATTAGACGACCAAGTGGGTAGATTTTCAATCTAAGTTGTTAAAATGTGAAAAACTAGCATTCACAGAGGAAAATATACATAGGTTTCCTAGCACAATATAATGGGAAACCCTCATTTATTCTATTGTTTTACAAAAAAATTTCTAATAAATTTTACCTTCATTGTAATACAGGATTGCTAAAGTACCTCTTTGCCTACAAAGGATGCTAGTATGGCTATATTTGCTGTTTTAGCAGAAGAATTTTTATAAATTCTTTCAGTAATGTAAAATGGAATCCAGTGAGGGGGCTGAGAGACTGGGCTCCGTTTCTTTTAGTTAATACAGTTTCTTTCTCTAACTGTAAAGAAACCTTGTCCAGAATTAAAAGAATCAGACTTGAAAACAGTGTAGACATTTATTTAATTTCAAAGCACACAACACGTTGCTTATGCCTTTTGCATAAATTTCAGAACAGCTGAATGGTTTATTTTATTTGTTTACTGGGTCCTGTATTTTGAATTAAAATGTCTGTAAAATCTTCTGTACACTGTCAGCATATCTGTTAAACAGTGTTGTCAGGCAAGGATTTCCTAATCAAATTTATGGCATCTGTCAACATATGTTATTATGGATAAAGAATTGCACTGGCTAGCTGAATCCAGGTATCCTAGAGAAGTTTAGTATTTTCTGAACCTTACTGAAACTGAACTTTGGAAACTGAGGGCACTCAGCAGCTTTCAGAACCAGGCCCTCTATTTGTGAGAAGGTAATGAGAGTGTGCTGGAATATTTCAGGCAGAAATAAACTGACATCAAGACATGGGTAGACAGAAGTCATGACACAGGGCAGTGCTAACATCTGCCTCCTCTAACATACTGTAAACAGCATCAGGAAGCTCCTCAAAGCTCCTGACATTGTAATATTTGTCAAATCCCCCGGAATGTGGAGTTAGCCATACAGTGTATCAAATGTCAGGGTGACTGACATCAACCACTGTCACACTGGTCCTGTAAGCCATCCTTCCCAGGGCGGATGGCAGCAGAGAGGCTGCATGGAACTCCTGCTCTCATGCTGGAGCTGGAATCCTAGCCTAAAGAGCCAGCAGGAGCTGAGAGTGTGGCTAAAAGCCCAAATGATCAGATTGCTTTAGGCTGATGTGAACGGAACTCGTTTGTTGTAATTTGAATTTCTATTATAGCTGTTTATTCAACATTAATTGAGGTCTTGAGCAGAGTTTTGTAAAATGGAGCTATGCCCACAAGCCTCATCTTTTACAGACAAGCTTAGCTGCAACCAGCATTATCCTTGATATGTAAAATCACATAAAAAGTGACAAGCCTGGAAGCCTAATGTAGAGTTCCACATGTTTATGTGGACAGATGGCTAAAAGCACCATGGTTTGTGAGTGCTAAGTTCAAAAAGCCTGACAAAAGCAGTATGTATATGTTTATTATAAGTTTTGCCTAAGATTATCTGAGCACCCTAGTTTGTTTCAGTCACTACAGCTTGTGGCAATAGACATTTTTTGTAGTTACCAAGGTAAAGAACAGAAAAAAATTAATTAAAAAGTAACATGGCAATAATGCTGCTGTCCATGCAGCTAGACTTGAGACCATGCTTGAATAATCCTTGATGATAAAAGCACATTTGTTTCCCTTAGTAATATGTTACTCTATAAAAAAACCACCATTATTATATTGTGAATTTGTTAACTTGCTAAAGATTTAGAATATCATTAAAACATTAATAAGTGCTTCTCAGGCATGCATTATGATTTATGCTCATCAATATGTTGACAAATATGCTTGAGTTTTTTGTGAAAATCTATTCTTAGGATATGTGTACAGAAAAATACTTCCAAGTGAACACTGGGGAATAAAGAAAACAAAATCCTTAAAAATTAAATATTTTTTAACACTTCTGGCAGAAAAAGACGTCAACAAAACTTAAAGAAAATAATCAGAACTATTTGTGTCCCTCATCTTCATTTCTTCTTGTACTCAGAGGACTCAGGCTTTACTTCACTGTTTATCACAGAAGAGTAGCCATTTAGAAATCTCCAGGCACATTGTAAAAGAATTATGATTCTGGTAATAATATATGGATATTTTCTAGCTCTTCCCTACTGTTTCCTCCATTATAAGAATTGAATTATATTACTAATACATAGATTTTAAAAAAGCATAGAGGATGAAAACAATAATTTTCACAGTGAAGGCAAAAAAAGCCTGAGAATTAGTGTGCAATTTATGATTTGACCTTTCAGATTTTTTCCACACTTAAATCTAACAGAAAATCATTACCTTCGTGTAAGGTGCCACAGCTCCTAATTTTTAAGCTCCCAGTCTCTTGTTGGAATGTAAGCCTCAGCACTAGATACTTTTAAGTTCTTCTCCGCAGGATCTAGAGAGGATTAGGCACATTACAAAGGTCACTAAATTCTGCATTTTTGTCAATAGAAAATACTGTGGTTTCTCATTCTGCTTCAGAACGTGCTTATCCAAGTCTGAGCTATGGGCAGGTGCCTTCAATGTAGTACCTGAATACAGATACTGAGGTTGTCTTCTGAACCTAGGATTTCATGGTAATTGAGCAGGAATCACTTTTTTCTTTCGAAATACAGTCAAGGAAAGAAATCATCCAACTGTACAGTTGGTTCTGATTTTTATTTACATATTGTTTATGAAAGAAAGAAAGCTTCTAGAGAGCTAAATACTTTCTTATGTATTGTATTAAGCTGCTGACTGTAATATTGGACATACCTTGTATTTGATCTTTCATATGTGTAGAGAGGAAGGCAAAATTAACATAGGAAAGTGAGAAAGTGAGAAAAAGAAAGAAAGAAAGAAAGAAAGAAAGAAAGAAAGAAAGAAAGAAAGAAAGAAAGAAAGAAAGAAAGAAAGAAAGAAAGAAAGAAAGAAAGAAAGAAAGAAAGAAAGAAAGAAAGAAAGAAAGAAAGAAAGAAAGAAAGAAAGAAAGAAAGAAAGAAAGAAAGAAAGAAAGAAAGAAAGAAAGAAAGAAAGAAAGCTTTTAATTTTGCATTTATTTTTTTCTTATACATTTAGTTGCACTCAATTAGAATTTTGTTGTTGTTTTCTTTGATTTTAATTGAAAATATTAAATGCATGAACAGTTAAAAAGCAAAAAACAGAGCACATACCTTTTATACTTCAAGATAAATTTTCTGAGTTGAATAAGGATAAATTTTTGTGTGTGTTTTATTTTGACATCACAAACTCTTCATGTCTCTTAAGCAGCATGAATAACTAGAAAGCCTTGACAGAAAATTTTCATATACATATCCATTATAATGGCTTGATGCTTTTGTGGAAAGGGAACCTGGTATTATATCTATTTCATGATGGAAAAAAAAACCAAAAAACAAATGGTTCCAATCATGGAACCATGGAATGGTTTGGGTTGGAGGGGACCTTTAGGGTTCATCTGGTTCCAATTCTCCTGCCATGGGCATAGACACCTTCAACTAGATCAGATTGCTCAAAACACAGTCCAGCCTGGTCTTGACCACTTCCAATCATGGAATACCCACTACAGACATATTTGTTAATGGCCTTAGTAAAATGACTGTCTTCATCTTTCTTTTAAGCCCCCCTTTAGGTATTGAAAGGTCACAATAAAGTCTCTCTGGAGTCCTCTCCATGCTTAAAAATCCCTACTGTCTCAGCCTGTCTTCACAGAACAGGTGTTCCAGTCCTCTGATCATTTTCATGGCTCTCCTGGACTTATTCTTTTAGGTCCCTGTCTTGCTTGGGCTGTGATTGCTAGAGTTGGACACAGTGCTCCAGGTGTGGTTTCACAAGAACAGAGTAAGGAAGAAAATCCCAGGGTTCTCCTTATTACCCTGCTTTCTGGAATGAGGATGTGTAAATATTAGACTGAGATAATCAAATAAAGGTAAGAAGTTGACACCAGGGGAGAGAGTCTGGGTTAAGTATAGGAGCAGTTCTTGTTAAATGCTGTCATCTTCCTTGGACTAGTAGAGGAATACTTGCCATAAAATTGTTCCCCAAATTGTTATCAAAGATAAATATTCTGAGAAAAATATGTTGGAATACCTGAAAGAAAGGATTAAAATAAATAGCATGAAATTCACAACACAAAGTTCCAGGATGATGAGGACTAAAACTTTTGCTGTACACAGAAACGTTATGATGTGGAAGCCCCAGTCAGCTTTCAGGAGCAGATAAATTAACCATGAATTAACTCATGGCCAGTGAGAGCACATTGTACCTACTCAGATCTCTAGGACCAAATACTATGAAGGACCTCATAAATAGATACTTAAAGGTTTACATCTGAAAATAAAAACCCAACCAGGCAGCGATGAATGGCTCATTCTGTGAGACACAGATCATCTGTATTAAAGATGGAAATGAATAAATATCTCCTTCTTCAGATATTATGTTCCTGCCACACTCTATTTAGTCATAAGAATTAAGGAATACACATACCAATAACATCTTATTGCATATTAAACTACTCCTCTGAATATGAGCTATTTTTTTTCTATAAAAATACTCTAGGGTTTTAGATAGGGGTTTAGATATGGTTTGTGATATGGGTTTTAGATATGGGACATAGAAATTAGAAGATCTTCTTAAAAACTTATAACTTTAGAGTTTTGACAAAACACAACTCCAAATCTGGGCCAATTTTTTGCAGATTGACCCTTATTATGCAATGAGCTCTATCTCAGTTTGGAGGCTGAGCTAACCACACTGGTATTTTCAATAGATTTAGAGTGTGAAATTCCCATCAAGGAAAACAAAACATTAACACCAGTAATACCTAATAAAGTAGGATGGGGAAATTGCCTTAAGTGCTTTTTAAAGTTCTTCCCTTTCAAGGTTTTATTAAGTGTGGGATCAGAGCTACCCTGCTTATGAAGTTGTTGCCATGCAATTCTGAATTAGAAACATTTCCTCTAAGTTTTAGTTACATATTCAGTTGTTTTCTTATTCTAAAATAGATTTGATATTTATGAAATGACAGAATAAAAGCAATAAAGATGAATTTCATCAAAGACTAGAAGAAAGTCTAAACATGAATATTGTATGGATGATGAGTTTTATTTACTTAAAAGTAACTTAATCTTTTCCACTTTCAGATAATAGCAAGAATTCTACTTGAGAAGTGAAAGAAATTAGAATTCGAAACATGTCTATTTCTGCAGTTTAAGCACAGTTATTTTGTCTAATCATGTCTTATGTTTGTTCTCTTTGATATTATGAATTTTGCACTGAGAGGAAAAAAAATGATAAAGGTGCAAAATGTTTCAGAACAGTAATGCTGAAAGCTGTCATTCATAGTTTTCCTTTTCAAAGCCTTTCCATTAAAAAACTCCAGATTTATTTGGAACTGGTGGTGTTTAAATTTTCTATATTAAATTTTAATTGTAATCTCCAGCAGTTTTGGTATACCTTTATTTTGACAGGCATGACAAAATATATGTTCATGTAAAAGAACTTAGAAAGTAGCGTATCAGTTGTAATGTAAATTTTTTTATCCCAAATTTTTACCTTACTTGCAGATGATTTACATTTGTTTCCTTCTGTAGTATATTTTAAATGAAGTTTGAGTTTCATCAGTTAAAATATGTGATTAGAATAATGAACATGTTATTAGCAGTGCTCAAATTAAGGACTGGTGTGGTCACCTGTAGGAGAAGGCAGCAGTCATGGATGCTGTCAATCCTTAATTATTTATGTATTCATTAATTTATCACTATGTTTATGTAACAGGTGCTGGAGGTATAAAGATCTTGTGATTTACTTTTCATTGTGGCACTAAAGGTAGGAATAAATAACCCCAGTTAAGAGTAGCCATACAGACATTAAGAAATTTCTTCTGAAAGGAGTGTTTTCTGAGCTAGTGCCATGCCCACCTGGCACCTAGAGAGTTAATGCTCTCTCTTCTATATACAGATAGATCATTTTGCAGTCTTTGTGGAGACTTCAGTCAGGGAGAGTCACCTGCAATTTTTGTCTGCAATCAGGTGACTGGTTTAATTGGGCAATGGCAGAGTCTTGCAGGATAGCCTAATGAGCCTAATTGATAGCAGAAACCTGACTCCTGGAAGAACAGAGATAGAAACCAGACAAAGAGACAGGTAAAGGCTATGGAGTAAGAAAAATAAGATGGAGGGGCTCTGTCAAGGCTCACTACTGGTATATGCACTTCTTTGGCTCTTTCTTCTATTAGTCTCTCTTGCTACTTTGTTTACCAGCTGTGTGCCCATGGCACTATTTTCTATGTCTTTTCTGTTATTGAGTAGTCCTGTGGATCTTTTTGTGCTTATCATGGCTTTTGTTCCAGAGTGATCTGAATATGCAGGGAGTCCTAGCTTGAAAGGCTGTCCAGTCTAATCACAAATCTGTTTTTGCAACACTCGGTGCAATGGGGAGTGGGAGGAGGAAGAAAAAGAAGTCTGATCAAACCATGCTTCTGAGAGGAAGAATCTTCAGTGTAGCTTCGGCCACCTCACTAACAGTATCCCCGTCGTCAGCTGTCACAGCTCTGTCACTGAAATTCCTGGCAACAACTGAATTTTAATGAATATCTGCTGTGCTCTAGAATTTAAATGAGATATTTGATAAAAGAGAGAAAACCTTCTGCATATCTACCTTATGCTCTTAATGCATTTCTCCTGTTAAAAATAAATAAATAAAGGAATTCAGGATTATTTCACTACTAGTTTTCTACAGAGATTTCTCTGCAAAGCTGAACTGAACTGTTTTCATGCAGATTTCCCCCCGCTCTGATAGAACTGAGTTGCTGTATATGCAGCTCCTGTTGCTTTCCAGCTTCCTTAGCTTCCCAGACTGGTAGAAGAATTCATCTCTGATGGTCTGAATCAGTGTCAAAGTGTATGAGGCCAACAGCAAATAGTTTAGTGGGGGCATACTCATCTCAGCAGAGTTAGGGCAGTGCATGTTACCACGATCTTTGCAGGTGAGCTACTTATTAGTCCCTAATAAGTGATGCTTTACTGGGAACTGAAGACCTTAATGACACATTTGCTTTCTTTCACCTGCCTGAAACCTTTTTTTTTTTTTAATAGTGTAGACTCTATTTTGTTCAGAGATACCGGTGTGCATATCAAGAGTGCTGATTGAAAAGTCCTCAGTTTGCTGAATGTATCTGGTCTCAAAAGAAAGTTTTCAAGCGCAAATGGAGTCATGAATTGATTGTGGGGGAAAAGCAAAAGTTAAGTATTTTTAGTATGTATTGTGCTTTTCTCCTATGCAGTATGTGGCACTACCGAGGTGTAAACTCTGCTTCACACAGATGTGCTAGTTGAATTCCTGCTTGTATGTAACTGCTCTTTGGGAAGCGAGGGGAGATTAAAACTCTTAGTTCTAATTACATTTTTTCTGTTGCAAATGGTGGCAGTAGACATATGTGAGCATATGTGTTTGAAACAAAGACTCATCTTGCAAAAAATGCTTCTGGTCAATGGTAACAAAATAAAAACATAATGAACTGCAATCTTGTTGCAGAAACCCAGGATATTTACTGTTGTTATTTTTTGGGTTTTTTTACATAGTGAAGATAATCTATATATATTCCAAATAAACTTTTTGTTCAGAAGACTATTGGTCACCCCTCTAAGAGATATCACAGATTAAAAAAATTCAGTACTGAAAGCAGTATAAGAAAGGTCTCTGTAAGTGTAGCGCTGGAAACAGAAGTTGTATCTGAAACACAAAGAAAGGAGCAGCTGGTACTTCTGACTACAGGCTGAAGTATCAGTTGTGAGATCACCTGCTCTAATGATTCCTGAAATTCATTGTAATCTGCATGAAGTATGCCCAGTTAGAAACTTGAATTCCACCATGCCCTCCTGATATCTCATAAATTATCTCTTGCTACCTGTGTAAGCACCATTATTAGTACAGACTACCCTTTGAAAGGTATCTCTGCTCTTTATTATTTTTCCCCTGGAATGAAGACATGAAGGGTTGGTTTAAGGAAGATATTTTGGTACATGGAGAGATTACCCTCCACCCCATTTTAGTATCTGTGTACTGTCATAGGATATGTTCAATTTCCTATGCAAATAGGCTGAAGTATGAAATGAAAGTTGGGAAGGGCCTAGAGGAAAGCCAGGGATACCTAGCTGACAACAATACAAACTGGCAGTGAAACATAGAGCAGGGTGCAAAACAGGGGTAAAATTTGACGCAGGAATCAGTGACTGAATTTAGTACAGTATTATAGCATAGAATGGGAATGAGATTATCTTCATTCACCTCTCAATGTTGACATTGATGATTAACAGTTACAGCTACCAAGCCTTTACGTTATAGCAATGAAATTGAACCAAGAAAAATTGGGTGTGGGCTGCAGAAGTGCACAATCATTTATTGTGCTTGGTCATATTTAGTTATTACTCTGGATCCAGAAGTGAAATCACAGAAAGGATAGGTTTCACATATCTTATAACAGTATTGAGGGAAAGAATGCTACTTTTGTACTGCTAAACAAATTATAATATACATTTTAATGTACCACTATAATTCTTCCAGCGTTTACATCCATGCTAAATACTAAATTCCCTGTGTATCTCCTAAACTCAAGCAGTCTCTCTTTCCTTCATCTTTCACCAGCATCATACTAAAGTATATGATTATGAACACACTTGGCACTCTAAATTTTTCTACAAGCTTCACATGTAGATCCAGGCTGAGAACAGGGAGGTTTTATAAAGTATCTGCTTGCCTTCTTGGTGGAGCTCAGTACAGATTAGGCATTTCTGACAAGCAACACTGGCCTCCTGGTTTGAACTGCACACCTCTGTGTGCAGGTACTAGAATATCAAACTCTGTTAAGCCTTATGTTGGTAGCTGTCAGCATCATATCCATCCTCTTGGATTGCTGGGGGATGATCTTCTTGGTCTATGAGTAATTTATATAGGGAAAGCTGCTGTCTTCTACTGTGATCCTAATTAGTCTGCCTCTGTCCTTGCATCCCTCTGACTTGCAGCATGTGCTGTGAAGGCTTCTGGAGTAGCAGGATTTTGCTAGTGTCTTGTTCGTCTGCATAGGGCAGTGGTCAAGTGAACATGAGCACCATTGCCTGCACTGCTGAGGGAGGGTCTTGACTGAATTAGAGGGGAGTGAATCCATGCTGTCTGTAGGGTATGAAGTTTGAAGAAGACTCCTCTGGTTTCCAATTCCAATTTCATTTCTCAGAAGGAGCAAGCTGGCTTGCATTTATTGCAGATTCCAGAAGCCAGCTGTAGTGGTTGTCGTGGCATAACTTGAGAGCAGCAGGCATGCAAGAGGTCAGGGAACTAAACGAACTTCATATAATTACCAAAATGTCTGGGCCTAAGAAAATACACACAACCCTCATTTAATAAAAGTGAACATCCTTCCATTGGTAGCCTGTTGGATCAAGAGGACCCTTTCTGGACTATTTCTAAAATGGTTGAAAGTAACTGGTAGGTATCCATAGGGGTTTGTGCCAGGGCACCGCTGTCTTGTCTGGAAAGGGAAGTGGAGAGTGAGGTGACAAGGTTTGACAATAATGCTGAAACGGTGCAAAATATTAAGGAAGGAATCTGAACGAAGAACACTGGGTACATTTTGTGAAGCTAATTGACTGGTGATAAATGGGTGAGATTCACTTTTGACAAATGCAAAGTAGTGCTGGCTGGAAAAACAATCCATCTCTACATATACAGTGAAGAACTTTAAATTAGCTATTACAATTCAGGAAAGAGATTTTGGAATAATTATATAATAGCACCCTGAAAACATCAGCTCAATATTTAGTGGTGGTCAGAAAAATAAAGAGTTTTGAGAGCTGGGAAAAGAATAGAGAGGAAAGAAGAAAGTATAATTATGTTGCTGTATAAATCCATGTTGTCCTCACATCTTGAATGTTGTTTGCAGTTCTGTTTATAAAAATAAAATATTAGATATGGAAAAGGTACAGAAAAGGGCAACAAGTATGACAAATAGGGTGAAATGGTTTCTGCAAGAGAAAAAGTGAAACAGATTTTGATATTTTTGTCTGGAGAAGAAATGGATAATGAGCACTATGGCAGTGAGTGAATAAGAGAATAGTTTTTCATACGTTCTCAGAATGCAGAAACAAGGCAGAGACAAATGAAATTTTAAAGAGATTTAAGTTAAAGAGTAAAAAATAGGTACATATTTTTCCCACAGAAGGTTTTGTTAAAAGATATGAGTTTTTGGCATAGAATAATAGTATGGTAAAAGTTTAGATGACTTAAAAATAAATTACTGAAATCTGTGGAGAAACATTTATTAAGTGTTGATAAACACAAGGATAGAATCTGTGACTCAAAAGTCCTCAAGGTGCACATTATTTCACAGGAAATGTAGGGGTACAGTGTCACAGAATGTCTGCCCTTTTCTTTTTTTACCCCCTGAGATATCTGCTCTCAGAGACAGGATATGTTGGTTGGTGGACCTGTTTCTGACCCAGTGCTGCTGTACTCAAGGCTTAATCACCCAAATCTGTATCTCAAAACACACAAAAGTGTAACCACTTATTAAACCTGTTTTCAGAGCAGAATTCAGACTGAAGTAACCCAGTCTTTCAACAGAGACTAACCACTGGGCTCAAAAAAGGAAAAATAGTTTTATGATGTCCTGACACTACAATGGATTTTGAATCTGCGGTAAAAATCATAGCTGTGCTTTAATGTGTAAAACTTTTCCTGTTGAGCACTGATCCAGCCTCTGTCTTTTTTCCTTTGGTTTTTATTCTTTTTTTTCTCTTTCTTATTTTGCCCTTAGCTTCAGACCAGGACAAAGAAATGACACATAAACATATAGGATTACTTGATAGTAGTTATGTAAACACCAAATGTAAGGAAGAAATTCTTGTCGCAAGGAGAAACTAATATATTTTATTGTAGCTGTTCCATGAATGCTATATATAGAATAGTGCTAAGAAAAATATATTCCAGTGGCAAAAGTCTGACCAGGGATATTCAAACATTTCTTCCTAAGCTCAGGAACCCACAGTGGAACCACCACACAGATGATTTTTCTGTGCATATTTATTCTTTTCTGGCATATCATGCACTAGAACTAGGAAGAGAAATTAATTTATTTTCAGTTTAGTACTAGATGAGAGTTTCAAAGAAGAAAGAAGATGAGAATTTCCCACTGTGAGTCCAAAGATGAAGAAACTGGCCTCCAGGAATAAAGCAAATAGCTGGATCAACTGAAATAGTTGAGGAGTGCATGGTCTTCAGAGGGATTTAGGAGGCACTGAATATCTACAATATCTACTCTTTTGCTAAAGGACATTTCACATTCTAGTGTCAGTTTCACATTAAACAAAGCAAAGCTATTATTTAGATATGTCTTTAAAAATTACAGGGTCCTAAATTTCCTTCCGAATTCTCCCAGTCAGGGAGAACAACTATTTAAACAGGCAGACAGGGATAGGACACTAGGAAAAACAATACAAAACAGTTTTAAACAAAAACGAGCAGTGATTTAGGTTAGAACTGAGGAAGAAATCCTTTACACAGAGGGTGGTGAGGCACTGGAACTGTCTCCCCAGGAAAGTTTTGGATGATCCATCCTTGGCAATGTTGAAGGGCAGGATGCCCTGAACAAGCTGATCTAGTAGGTGTCATCCCTGCCCAAGCAAGGATTGGACCTAGGTGATCTTAAAGTCTCTTCCAACCCAAATTCTATGAGAGCAGAGAAGGTATTTGAGCATATAAGAGTAGCGTTACCTTAGATTTTCTGCTTGAACTTCAGATGGCCTCCAGCTCTTACTCTGGGGCTCAGGTTCATAGCAACATCATGTGTCGTGTCTGCTGCCTCTGGTTCCCTGAAGTTTCAGGTGCCTTAATCCCACCCTTCATGTTATTTCTGTGTGATACAGAAAGGGATTTTGGGAGTATGAAGTTTTATACATGATCCTTGAGGAATTGAAACCACATGACTAGGAAATCTTCACACTGAGGTGGTGTTATACCTACAGAGCTCTTAAAGGCCTTGGAGGGTCTTAAGCAATGGTGGGAAGGTAAAGTATATCAAAGTATTTTTCTGGACTCAAAGTGAGTTAAGCAGTCTCACTGCTAGACTCATAGAAAGAGGCAAGAATTTTTTTAAGGCATAATTTATCCCTCCCCACCCTCCTTTCCCCAAAATACAGTATTTGCCTCTTTTTCACTTACATTTGGCCAATGTGCACAAAATGGTATATGTTTCTATAACATTTTTGAAAGAAAATTAAACACTTCCATAGTGTCATTAGTGTTATTTTTAGTAGTACATGGAGAAAGTAACGAAGTATCACAAAATTCTCCAAAATTATATTTTTATTAAAGTATGTACTTCCCTACTCAGGATTATAAGTGTAAATTTAACAAATACAATAAAAATTAAAGCATAAGACTTCAGGATGATTTCTGAATTTTCCCATAAGGTTTCACGGAGCCTATTTTAAAATGATAGCAAATCAACCATAACCCAGCAGAATGTATTAACTTCAAGGTGCTGAAATTAAACTGTGTGTTGGGGAATTAACAGAGAATAAGGGAATGGAATTTGGGATGTTCTATTAAAGTACATCAGACATTAAATTTTGTTGAATTTTAGTATCCAATTGTTTTTTGTCAATTTCTGTAACATTTGAAAGTTCAGCCATAGCTAAACTTAAATCTTTTAAATTAGATAGAAGTTACTGAATATATAGCATGAAATTTGCTAAGAAATATTTGTAGTAATGTTAAATAGATGCATTTTAGATACCTTAGGAAGACGGGACTCCATCTTTTCAAAATGAAATAAAAATGAAGGACTTCTTCATCAACTGAGTTTATGTCCCTGTCCATCTCCTAACTCTTAAACAATATGTCATTAACAGAATTAAAGCTGTTATTCAATAGGATTAAATCTATTGTTTATCTATCTATCTGCAATGCAACTGTTAAGAACTATTTATGAAATTGGAACCAAAGCTACTTTGTTTAAATTCTGCCTTTGTAGAATTTTCTTTTCTAAGCAGTTACATTTGAAAAGATAGAGGAAAGAGCCAATCACTTGTCAAAGGTCCTTATGATATTTCTGCAATTGTTTTATTTGCAATGTGCTGTAGAATAAATAGTAAGTAATGATATGTTTATTTTAAAAGATTTGAAGTTTTCTCTTTTTCAATATCTCTGTGTTAATTTGTCCAGAAGCTTTCTCTTTTGCCAGACTTAGTATAAGAGAAATTAGTTGAGTAGCAGTTTGTACAACTTTGAATTGCTCAATGTATACATTCAGATAAATGGCTTTTAACTCTCAGAAGATGATGTTGGCTTTCCATTTGTTTAAATTTTTTTATTATGGTGCACCTGAAGAAGAGACAAAAATTCATCCAGACCAGATAGCTACATAACATGAGCACACATTGAGAGTGAGAAAAATGTGGAAAAATAAGTGGAAAGATAATGCTTGTTGAGGCATCAGCTGAATTGTAGGAGCATGAATCCTATATTGATTTTTTCTCCTTCAGACAGACACTTCAAGACATGCTTGTGCCAGAGGGGAATCACAGTCAAATTGCTATCATGCTTGACAATGTAATACTGCTTCATCTCTTATGAAAAAGTGAATTCTATAATAAATAACCTGTATAAATATGAACCAAAGATTTTCCTATTACATACAGTAACTTACTAAGTGGATAAAGTTGAATATCTTCCAACTTAATATAGTCATGCTTCATTATGTTCTTTTTATGAAAGGGCTTTCATCATTTTACTTATTGATATTTCAGCATGAAACACTTTTCCATCTATTCTTATCTTGTATGTCATTCATAATGTTACTAGAGAAATAAATTTATATTCTCCAATCTTGATTTTTTTTCAGCCAGTTTCTAGTTGCTTTTATTTATCTGTTATACGGTCATTAAATAATTAAGAGTGGAACAGATTTTTGGAAATCTTGTCCAATTTACTTCTCATTGCAAGGCTAAATTCTGGTTAGGTTAGGTTGTTTGCAGCTATTCTTAAATTTTATTTTACTGTTCTTCTCTAAGAAGGTTCTTTCTCCTTCTCTCTTCTGTCTATTACACTGAAGGTACACAATTTTCTTCATGAGGTTGCTGTCAGACTACTGAGATCCTTATGATTCATTTTCCAACTCTTCATCCCAGTTTTAGTAGCCATGGCCAACTCTTCATCCTAGTTTTAGTGGTCATGACAGGCAAGTCAGCCTTTATTGGGTTGTTAGTAAGGTCTCAAGACAAGTCCTGTTCAAAACTCTTTCTGGGCACTGAAGAAGAATGTGAATGAGAACAGCCATAAAGGATTTATCAAGAGCAAATTGGACCTGACCAACCTAAATATCTTGTATGATGAAAAAGAAGCATGGCCAGCACATTGAGGGAGATGATTCTCACCCTCTACTCTGTCCTTGTGAGAACCCACCTGAAGTATTGCATCTGATACTCCTCGGCACATTGGCTCCTCGGCAGAAGAAGGACATGGACAGGTTACAGGGAGTCCAGAGAAGGGTCACAAAGATGTTCAGAAGGTTGGAGAATGTCTTCTATGACAACAGGCTGGGAGAGTTGGGACTAATCAGTCTGGAGAAGTGAAGGCTCTGGGGAATCCTCATAGCAGCCTTTTAATACCTAGCAGGGACCAGGACAGCTGGGGAGGAACTTCTTACAAGAATAAGAAGGATGCAGAGAAATGTCTTTGAACTGGAGAAGGGTAGGTTTAAATTAGATATTGGGAAGAAACACTTTACTGTGAGTGTGGTCATGCACTGGAACTGGTTGCCCAGAGATGTGGTACATGTCCCATCCGTGGAAACATTTGAAGTCATTTTGGACAGGCCTCTGAGAAACTTGACCTAGCTGAATTTGTGAACTAAATGACCTTTAAATCATCCTTTCCATCACAGATTTTTCTACATTTTTTTCATTCTATGTAATGACTAAATTTGTGTATGAGGAGATGGCAGCAGTTGCTGTCTGCTTTGACTTTAGCAAAATTTTTAACATGATCTCCTGTAGCATCTCTTCTCTCTCTGTTAGGATGTTGCACTGCTACACTAGATTGACTACCAGGGAAGTGAAAAACTAGTTCATTGGGTTCAAAATGTAGCAGTTAGTGTCCATCTTGTACCTGAAGGACATTTAGAAGTGGAGTTTTCCAGAGGGTCTATTCTAAGGCATATCCTGGTATCTATCATATTTGTATTTTTATCAGTGGTGTTGAGGAAGACACCCTGGTCAATTTTTTCATGACAGAAAACTAGGAAATGGAACAGATAAAGTTCAAGGCCAGATCTGCTGTTCAGATGCCTTTAGTCAGGCCACTGTAATGAAACAACAGGAACTTCATGAAAATCAACAAGGAGTAATGCAAAGTCTCGTACTTGGGAATGAACCTCCTACAGAAGTATGAAGGGGGTCTGGCTGACTGGATGGGGAGAAGCTCTGCTCAGGGCCCTGGAGAGCAAAGAGCTGAACACGGGTCAGTTGTGAACCCTGGAATAAAGTGGTAACAGCACTCTGGGCTGTGGGAATAGGAGTCCTGGGCATGAAGTAAGGCTGCTGTGACCATAATTTCCTGGATCCTCCTATAAGCCCTTCTTGTAGATGAGGCTAGAGGGGACACATTAGAATTCTTCTAACCTTCTGGATCTTCTAGCCCTGATCTTCATAACTTCTCAATGATTATGGAGAGCAATGACATCTGCCAGTTCTCCTAATACCCTCAGGTGGATGATATCAAAGTCCATCAATTTGTAGATGTTCTTCTAACTGCATATTGGGAGGTGGGAGGAAAAACACTGTTAGGACTTCAGCACTGGGACACGTTGGCCAGAGAGATTGTGCAATCTCTGTCTTGGGACATATTTGATACCAAATCAAATAATCCCTGAGCAACTGGTCTAAATTGAGAGCGAACACTGCTTTTAGCAGGGCACTGGACTAGAGATCTCCTGACATTCTCCCAGCCTTAGTGATTCTATGATACTAGTCTGGGTATCCTGAGTCCTGGATACTAAAGTCCTGTATTTCAAGCTTACGTGTCTTGCATATGGCAGGGAATCCCTAAAGCCATGATTACTAGTGTGTTTTCTCTTCCAATTCTGTCTTGTAAATAAATCCTGTTGCCAAATAAACAACAACCACCCCCAAAAACAACCTCAAAATAATCTTAAAAATGAGTGGAGGAACTGTAGTACTCAGGCTGCCATTTTGCTTCATGCTGCTGGTATTGTGTGTCACTGTGGCCTTTTATTCCTGTCTGTCTGCACTTTAAGTGCCAGCACGTCAAATTTGTAGCATATTGGGAAAACACGGTTCCTTTTTCTAGTGTTGGTGCTCTTAGGCAGTTCTATTTTAATAAAAACCAAATAGCAGCTGAAATGAAACCTCTTCAGTGTAGCTGAAATAAATTCCTAATGCAGGATAACAGTTTATGTGTTTGAATTAGATTAACAGGATCACAAGGGATGCTGACAAAGTGCAATGCTGAAGGAAATGTTCTATCTTGTTACAAATAGTTACACATGTATTAATTTGAAGTCCACTACATTTCAGCCATTGTAAAACTCAGTTTATGACAAAAGATTTTTTAAGGGAAGTTATAAGAGCCAAGCTTTCTAACAATTTACAGCAAGCAACAAAAAGCATCTATTATAATTCAGAGTTTTGTCTTTCAAATACTAAATCTTGCAGATACATTGCTTTTTCATTCCAGACTCTGAGAAGGATTCAGATGGTGGGTATGGAGAAATCAGCACAGGGCCTGCAAAGGTTACTTAAATTTCTGATGCAAGGATTGTAATGTCTGGGCTCAGATCTGATCTCCCAGATGTAGGACATATAATTGGAAGGCATGATTCCAGCTTTGGATATAGCCAAATATGCTGCAGGTGTGCTAGCAAATGCTGTGTCATCATAGCTGTGGAGCAGTGTTAAGGTAAAAAAAAAGAAGATTGGTATAAATATAGTGTAAGAGTTGAGGAAATTACTGCTGCTGCTCAAAACAAAACAGGTCACCCAAAACAGGTATTGCAGCACATCTGTATGTATAAATATTTTGTTCATGTTTGCTTGTCACCATAAATTTGTGGGTTTTTCTCACAAATGTAAATTTTTCTACTGTTAGATCTTTGACATCTACTAGCAGATTTAGCAGCTCTAGAGGTCAGCACATTATTTCGGTCAGAAATTATGGATGCAGAGTGTATTATTTTTATTGGTTTAATTTCCA
The DNA here is from genome assembly GCF_971803275.1 of Cyanistes caeruleus. Taxonomy (NCBI): domain Eukaryota; kingdom Metazoa; phylum Chordata; class Aves; order Passeriformes; family Paridae; genus Cyanistes; species Cyanistes caeruleus. The sequence continues at coordinate 57,251,241 of NC_141701.1, read as the reverse complement.
TATTTACATATCTGTGACCTATTTTTCTGAACAGATGTGGTACATACTCCATATGGGCAAGTGATTTTTAAATGGAAGCCTCAGGTGACACATTTTTGACTTGCACCAAGATAGAAACACCTGCTAAATCAATTAAAATAAAATATGTCCTCCTATTTTGCTATGGCCTTTACCTCATTGCCTCTGCTAGTTCATTATAGTTCCTCTTTGGACAAGTTCATCAGGTAGAGTGGTTTGGAAAAAAATTATGGACTTCTCATAATGGTTAATATACCAAACTGCAAAAAAATATGGCAACAAAGGTACAGACTAAAAAAAAGGAATTTCTATCTTGTGGAGTACCAAATGAAGTTATCTTAAAAATAAGAACATTTTTCTTTAAATGACATATGTATTGGGCCAAATACTTACTTTTCCTTATGTTCTTTCAGGAATGGAACTTACAAGTAAAGTATAGTTGCTGCTTTGCCTGCAACAGAGAGTACATATATATTTTTTTCTCTGTTTTTTTTCCCCAAACTGTGTTTGAAAAAGACACATTGCATATTTGTGCAGTGCAGAAATTAGGCAAAAAGCTAAGTGGATTATGCTGAGATAAATCAGAACGACTTCTGAATTACAGAAGTAATTCCACCTGTTGCAGTCATTGGATTTGCTGCACAGGAATGCGATGATCCCCTGTTCTGCTGGGTAACATTGCCCCATTGTGTAGCCCTGTTTCCTCCTCTACCAGTCTTGTGATTAACTTCTGCCTTGTGGCTGAATGTGGTTAAAGGGTTGTGTTTGGTTAGCACGTAGAAGAAAAGGATTACTGACAGATGTATAAGTGAAGATAAATGAGCCTTTGAAGATATGAAATGCTAGAAGTTGATATTATTGAGTTGGTACTATTATTGGGACTAAAGGTTCTTTGGAAATTAACTGGGAAGGACAGTTCAGCAAAGTTCAGTTCGTTCTTCTTGTTTTCCCCTTCAGTTTAACTTAAGTATTGTGAAAGAGACTGATCTAACAGAATAACATATACAATCTTTTCTATACACCATTTTGTGTACTTTCTATGTGTCTGCTCTGCCTAATATTTTTATAAGATCCAAACATTGAATTTCATTAAAATAACCATATTATATTGTCTGTGGTGATACTCCTTTTTGCACTTGTTTGTGAACTGTTTTGACTCTGGTTATTTTCTGTCTGAAAGAAAAAATATTTTTTTTTTAATTTTTTTTTTTTTTTAATTTTTTTTAACTGGAAGCCTATAATTTTGTATTTTTTTGGTACATTACCTGTATTGGAGTTCTGTTGCACCACCACACAAGGTGTATTTTCCAAATCATCAATTACATTTAACTCCACACTAAATCATCCCAAAGAGTTGTGGTAGGCTGGATAATATCAGGTCTTTATAGGTCACTTTCCTTTGAAGATAACTATTTTTAGGTTAACAATATAGATAATGAAATTTTTAGATATATGGGTAGGATTAGATTATACCTTATGAAGAGATGAAGCCTCAAAGAACTCTGGGGTTTTATGGAGGATGGGAAAGAAAAGAAGATTGTAATATACTGGCACACTTCAGTACTAATACTGGTAATTAAGATCTTGTATCTCACAACTTGTTGTTTAGTCAACAGAGTACTTTCATTTCTCTCTGAAAAATGGTTTATTCTAATATAAACAGAACAGTGGTAGTCAAACATCTGATGAGTTGGTCTGGGACAGACCAACAACACTTTTGGAGTGTAATCTGCTAGAAAGAAAGAAGACTGTTTAAAGCACAGATACTTATTTTATCACACATGATTCATATATACAAATCAATAACAGCTTCTGAAAACCTATTTTTCATGTCTAGCCTTAGGTCCAAGGTTTTTAAAAAACTTTTTATTTTTCACATAGAATAAAGTCTTCTCCTGTGTCCTGCTATATTACGCTTTACTTCCACCTGTAACTTCCCTTCCTTTAGTGGAATTTCAGAACTTACAGAAGGAAGCTGAGGTTTCTTGCAGAGCATGAACCTCTGCTGTCTCTTGCCTGCAGAGAAAATTGATAGTCAATCCTTTGTGGTTCCTACTGAAGAATGATTCTTAGGCTCCTTCTCAGAAGCTCTCACAAAACTCAGAGCTTAGGCTGTGCAGCGATTTTTTTCTGTGACTATCAAAATTGTTCTTTGTCAGAAATTAAAAAAAAAATGAAAAAAGAGATAAGATAGTTAAAGGAGGATTTTTCTGTAAACTTTTAGTTATTAAGTAAGGATATTTACTTTGGAAATATTGTCAGTAAGGTTACAACATCCCTTAATTATCGAGCCTATGACATTTCACTGTTTTATGCAGGGGTGTTTGTGTTGTCTGCATTTCATTTTCCCATTGTAACTGCAGAAAATCTGAAAGTAAGCAAAAGTTAAAATGTAAATGCCATGGTCTTAGCTGTAATATTAAATGTTCCCCATGGTTTTACGATTACCCTTTACAAAATCTGTTGATGCATTTTGGCAAGTACAATATTAAAAGTTTGCTTGGCAAAAATCCCCTTAGAAGGACCTGACAGACAGTAAGGTCAATAAAGTTTTAATCAACAAAGGAGAAAATACATTTCTTCCAGATGGGTGCCACAGAGCAATATTTGCATGAAATATTTATGATTCACTTTACAATCTCAAAGTCTGCAACATAAGGAAAGGTTGGTGATTATTTCTAAAGCAGAATGTGCTCATCCTTGGAATTTCTGAGCATTAGACTGCTGTGAAATAAATGCTACCCTTGTTACTAGAAGCATGCATTTTAGTATTTGACAGAACACCAAGTTTGTTATTGAACTTGTGTTCATAACCTACCATCGCTTTACTAAAAATTCCAGTTACTTATATTATGTGTGGTGATCCTTCAAGTGTTCCTGTCTCTTTAAACTGTAGATTTTGTCTGGATGATAAACAACTATGTATTTGGTATTGATAAAGATATCATACTGTAACTAAGGTTTTGTTGTGCTAGAATTGTACAACCCACACAATGACATTTTAACAGGAAAAGGGTTTTTTTTTTTCTTTGTTTTAAAATATGGGCTGGGCTCTGTGCTTGAGTAACTAAAAAAAAATCTGTAATGAAGATTTTACATAGATGAATTTTCTTCCTGAGTCCTAATCCTGATACCTCACCTACTCTCAGACCCAAGAAGGAGGAAACCCAGGAGAATTTTGACATGGTGGATGGATTCATGGCATCTCTTACCTATTCCCAGCACAGTGCGGTAACTCTGCTTCCTAAAGTGACTTAAGTGGTCTAGTCACAGGAACTGGAATATTAGAATGGATTGCCTTGATACTTCTCTATTCCCAGAAATATTCTCTATGCCCTGTCCAAGCCAAAAAAAGACCAGTGGCCATGGTTTTATTTTGAATCAGCAAAAAGACTGAGAAATATCAAGTTGACTAGATATGCCAGTCACTCTTATAAAGTGGTTAATCAAGGAAAGTCTAAATGTATTCTGCATTAATTTCTGCTACTATTTCAACACTTGTTAATTAACAATTAATGCAGCCATTAATTAACACCTACAGCAAGCTTCTTAGCCACCATACTGAGAGTTTGAAAGCACTGAAACATGATTTGTGGTTTCGAGTTCATTATGAACTCTGAATAATTCATCTTGTTTTCAAGAAACTGGTGTTTTTTAGAGAGAAACTTAAATTACAGGTGTACAATGACTTGAACTATAAGCTACATTAACATATTTGAAACCCAAAATATATTGCTTTCATTCTGTGACATTAAAGGTGACTGAAATATTTAATTAGGCATCTCTAGCGGTTTTGCAGTTATATTATTTCAGTGAGTTTAGGAATAACACTTGACTTTTTAAGAAGGTAATGTCAATGAGTATGCATATTGTAAGAATTATATAGAATGACTACTGCTGTATCAAATTAATATAAAAATAATAAAAAATATACAAAGTTGTTAACTTTTCTCTTAACCCTCTTCTGTCAATCCTAAACCTAACCCTAACCATAACTGGACTAGAATTACAGTCTTAGAAGATTAGTTTTCTAAATTTTCTATTCAAGTAATATGATATCAGTATTAGTTATGACAAATTTGTCTTCTGAGTAGGAATGGATAAAATTTCTGCATAATTTTTATTAAACTCATAGTTAATTTTAAAAATTTTTGGCAGGTGTTGAGTGTTTTTCGCAGAATTCCTGTAATCTGTTGTGTTGCCACAAAAAGTCTTTCCTTTAATCAAAAAGCCATCCTTTACTCTTATCTTACTTTTAAAATTCAGAAAGGAGTGGTCTTGATTATGTGTTATTCTTTGTTTTTCAAAATATTGAGATATAGTTTAATGTACATTTAATGAGTATGTTATTACTCTGTTATTCACTCTGTAATTCTCTCTACTGTGATTGGCACTATCACTGTATCCTATAATTCATTCAGAGCACATGCAAATACACCTGAGTATACTTAATTGCATTTTTTCCTGTCAAGTCTTTAATTTTCTCACAGGCAATTTCAGGTGATAGGTTTGGGGAATGCCAGAATCTTAATCTTCTCCCTACCATTCATATTTATTGCTCTCTACTATTGGGTGGAGTCCACACAGTACGTCAGTGATTTGCCATAAGACAATAAAGAGCTATTTACAGCTTGGTATAAGTTTTAAAATCGGGCAGATCTTAGTTCTAACCGTACATAACTATTGGAACTGGACTGTTTCTAGCATCTGTAATAAACTGATGGCCACCAGAGTTGGATATAATTGCGTGTTCTACAGCCTCAATTCCAGCACAATCCTATAAAAAAATTTTGCTGTTCAGTACTTGTTACTGATTCCTTAAATTTTAGCTTTCATATTTTTCACATTCTGTACTGCATTGTTATATAACTCTGAACTTCATATAAAGAGTTAGCAAGATCTCCTCAAAGTTTAATTAGACAAAACAATCCTTTTCCAGCCCAAAAACCAAGGACACCACTTCAACTTCAGGCTCAAAAAGTATAAACAGCAGTGAATTGAGGAGAGAATCTGGGAGGATGGGACTTCATACCCTGAAGCTGTAATTGGACGATTAACCCCAATATGGAAATGGACCAAACTTATAAAAGTGTGAAAACTCATGATCTGTTGTCCATCATGGGTGTAGCCTCAGCCAGGCTCTTGTGCTGCCCCAGGTGTATCCTTTGAAGGCCTTTTAATAAATACCTACTTTATTCCTTTAACACTCTAGCCTCTGTTCTAGGTAGCCTCTCAATGCATTGTTACAACTCTGCAATTCCCATGTCCACTACTTCTGTTCTTCCTAAAATGTGTTATTAGAGCCAGTTTCTTCATTTGTAAGTTGGTCAATGCAAACAGTGCTGGTGGGTGTCACTAGCTGTCAAGGGAAGGAACCAGCTGTGACTGTCTCTTAAGAGTCAGTCTCTTAAGCCCCTTAAGCTAACCACTTGCTCTTTCTCTTCCAATTGAGCTTGTTTCATTTTATTAAACTGCCTCGTATGTCCATGGAGTCCCTTACGAATCAGTGCTCCCCATTGTAAAAGCTGTGGTTGAAAATCAAAGGCAAACATGGCAATTGACTCATTCATGGAACAGAGATTTAAAGAATTTGGTTGTAGTTGTGGAGACTTGCAGCATGCTTAATCACCTGCAGCTTTCCTTCTCAGTGAGATCCATGGAATTGTATAGCTTCAGTTCACTGTTTTCTGCAATGATCTCACACTGAGCAGAGCAGATGTGTTTCGCATCACTCCATGAGATTTTTGCCCTTGCCATCCTAGTAGCTGCATTCCTTCCCTCAACTCTGACTCAATGATAACTTAATATATTAAAACAATGAAAATATCAGCTAACAGGGGAGGCTTGTCTCTGCTGGAGACTGAACCTTTACCAAAGTCAAAATCACACAGTAATAACACATTTCACAGATGCTAAGATTAATACAAAACTTAATTTGTTGCACTTTTTTTCTTCAAGATTTCTTTCCCAGGTAAAAGTGATGTGGGTTGAGCAGACATTTCCACATAAATTTAATATCACTTGGCACAGTTCCATATTAACATTAGTCTGATTATTTAGGATTTTACCTTAAAAGAAGGTGAATTCTCTGGCAGCAGTTTTTTCTTTGCTAATCTGCTGGCTTCCCTAAAGTTGTTTGTTCAAATTACTTTAAAGACATTGGGAAAAAATAATTCTGCTTCTTTTTAGAAGTTCATATAAGAGTGTCATTGTCATAAGCTGTTGAAAAACCGCTCTTGGCACTCGAAAACAACCTTTTAAAAGCCTTGTTAGGTCAACCAAATATTTTTCAAAATTAATATTTCCTCTAACAAAAAATACAGTTGATTCTTCTTTTCTGTGAGCATTTTTGTCAACTAAGTTCATGCTGGAATTGCTGATCAAAGTTTCAAGGGCATCTCACTCCTAAATAGCTGGTACCATGTTGCCATATTGACATACAGAGGATTTGAGTTACCTGTCAAAGTTACATTTTTTTCCCTCAGGTGGTAGAATTACACCCCCATGCTTCTAAGTTCTTCTTTACCTACTAGAGGAATATTTACTTGAAATCAGAATGAGGTAAGGAGTTATTTTCCAATATTTGGCATTTTGTGATGCCTCAAGTTTTCAAAAAGTCTCATGGTGTTACCGCAGGAAAATATGAAGTATTATTAAACATACCTAACACTAACTAAGAAATGTAGGTTAAGAGGGAAGGAGTCTGCATTTTACCTGTAGAAAAAGGAAAAAAAAAACTCAGAAAACAAAACAAACACAAAACCTCAAATGATTCCTCTGCTGATAGCTTTAGATGTCTTTTTGAAATATTAAGCATCTATTAATTTTCTCACTTAGAATTTAATGCTTTGAACATTCAATTTTTTATACTTTGATTTGAAATCTTTATTGTTTACTCAGTTATAGACTTTATTTATTTCCCCACTGATGCATTGCATGCAACAAGTTATCTGGTCTCTACAGCTTTTCAACAAGCCATGCTAAGAAACTTGACTCCTCTGGTATTAAGTGAAGGGGAAAAAAAGTTTTGACAGGTTTAGATATGAAATGAATAGTGACTTTCCTCTGAAAATGTGTCAAATTAAAGCAGGTGGGGTGAGGAAAACAGCTACAGTATGTCAACTTTTACAGGCTTTGATTTATTTTTAATGATGCAGTGCACCTTAGGAAGTCTGAAGATGTGCTCATTCACAGCCCAGGTCTCATGGTGTGCTGTATTGTTCAGGTACTTCTTCTAAGTTGGGTCCAAGATGGGATCATGACCTAGAACTCCTGTAAATAGCAATTACCTCTTTGGAAAGAGAATGATTAAAGTTTAGCTGAATGTCAGCAAACTATTCACTCCTCTCTGTTCCTCCCTTCTGTAACTTATTTACACTTCCTAACCACACATCCTCCCTTTTCTGTTGCCAGCTCTCTTCATCATTTATTTATTTATCTATCAATATATTTATCTATTTATTATTTATAATGGGTCATATGAGATAATGTGAAAGAATACAATTTTAGTAAATTGTCACATATAATAATACATCATGTAGCTAATAATTTCAGGTTTGAACGAAAAAACCTGAAGTTTGGTGGATAAAAAAGTTTAAGTAATAAATAGAAATTGTTTCAGAAAAAAAAAAAAGGGTTCAAAACATGAATCAGAAAACAGGGTTTAAAATGAGAACACAGACAGTTCACCCAGGAAAATCATAAAATTCTTTTGGGAAAATGATTAAAGCAAATATCTTCTGTCTTAGTTTCATAAAATAACTTGGCACTAGAAATGTAAATTGGATGAGAACCTGGCTAAAAGCCAGATTACATTTGATTACACTAAAGGGAGAGAATAAATAAGAAAAACATATCACACAAATAAAATGTTTTGATATTGATATTTTGACATTTTCATTAGTGAACTCAGCATAAAAGTTACTCAGCATGAAAGTTAGAGAGCTATGGTAGAAGTTAGAGAGATTTGGTGCAATTTGCTGTTGAAAAGCCGGGAGGCCTCAGTATTAAGAGCAAAGTATTTCACCTTGAAAATTACAGTTATGAGTGGTTATGAGTGAGTCCATACAGCATTTATAAACTCAAGACCATATGCCTAAAGTATAAAATAATATTTTGGTTATGAATTAACAGTCAACATTATTGACATATGACTGGGGAGTGATCAGAATATTCCCTTGAAGATATCTCCCTGGAGCCAAGGTAAAGAGCTTTACAGTGACGCAGGACCTCAATTACAGTACAAGCAAATCTGGGGTGTTTTGTTTGTTTTTGTTATCAATTCTTTCTCTAAAGAGGTTTGTTACACCCTGGGAGTTAAAAAAAAAAAACAAATCAGGAAATTTCTGAAATTTTCAAGGGAAAAATTTTCAAGGAGGTAAGATGCAAAGTAACCATATGCATGATTGTCAGGAGCATATGACAGATGATGGGCGTACAAGGTGAAGTCACAGATAGTTCTGGGAATGGAGAAATAAACGGGAGATATATTAATCTGCATTTCAGATGGAATGGTAAGCAATCTGTGGGAAGTACCTGAAACAGCAGACATCTAAATGGAGGAGGAAGAAAGTGAATAAACCAGTGTAGGCAAATAAAGTCCCAAAGTATACAGCTCTTAATTGAGACTTTCTGGAGGAAAGCTTTAGAAATACTAAATCCATATGAAATGATTATTGGGGGAAAAAAAACCTAAACAACCTTTGTGGACTCAAGCACTGAGTCTGGAAAAGTAGCTTAATCTCTGTAGACTATTTATAGCACTTAGGATCTTAAAAGAGAAACACGTGTTAAGACAACCAGTATTAATGTGGTATGATCCTGCAAGATGTTCTATAGGTAGCCTAGTGAGGATTGCCATGTTTTATTCAGAGTATTACAAGTCAATGTATATAAAACCTGATGTTTAAAATATATGTTAGAACAGTTTTGATACCTTGAACAAGAATTTGTGGTTTATGATAGCTTAGGCACAAGAAGTGTGACAAAATTCTGTGTACTTTCAGGAACAATGGATTTGCTCAAATAGGAAAACACCTTAACTGCAATCAAGACAAATTTGGTGTGTCCAAATAAAGGTCTTTTACCTGCCTTTCAGCTATGATTTGCAATAAAGCAGAAAATACTTAATTTGATCAAGTAAGCTCTTTAATTCTGCTTCAACATACCACTGCTGTTTTCAGTCATCATGACTTGAGTGAAGCTAAGAGTACAACAGGTATTACTTGGATGTTCACTACGGCCTGAAGAATAAGAGTTGAGTCAGTGAAAAGCTCTAAAAAAATCCTCACAACCCACACTACTTCTAATAAGGTTGGGAGTTTATTGTTTTCACTCCAGAAAAAGGGTAATTTTAAATAATAAACTATTATTAAATTATAGAAAGAAGAAGATGCAATTGATGAAAATAATGAGCCAAGTCACTGGTAATTAAATGAGAAAAAAATTGGGTTTTGAAATCCTGAATTCTACCCCAAGCAAACAAGATTTTAGAGAGTATAGAAAAGCAACTCAATAACAGACATAAATCCCCTAAAAGTGCTATGCTGAACACTCACCCCCACTGCCAAACTAATTCTGGTACTTGCTACTCCTAGGAATACACACTATGGATTGCAGGGCTCCTTTAAATTCCTGCTGGCAAGTGATATACTTTTCTTGTTAAGAGTGAATGGATAATACTGAAATTTTTAAAATACTCATTCTGGGCGTCTGGATTGGGCTTTGTTTTCCTCTTCCCTTCTTTGCAAATTTATTCACTATTCTTTTAAAGGAAGGAGTGACTTGTCAGATGGATCTCTTGATGAATGGAGAAGTCAGCCTCAGAGTTGATGGAAAGAGCTTGCTGAGGGACAGCAAAGGATACTGAATGGTTCAGTTCAGCTCAGAAGGTTACACAGGCACAGAAAACCAAAACTGTAAGCAAGAGTCTGCCTTGTAAGGACAGAGTGGGAGGTATAAGCCTTCTGTACTTCCATTCTAGTGGGCTTGTTAACTTCTCTGGGGTGCTTTTTTGTGTTTTTATCCTTTGTATACTTCTTTGTCTGGTTTGGGGTTCGTTGGTTAGTTGGTTGATTCTTTTGTTTTTGTGGTATTTTTTGGTTTTTGTTTTTTAATTTAGAAACATTTCAATGCTATTTATAGAATACAGAATTAAGAAAGTCTACAGAGATTAAGCTAAAAGTTTTAGCTGTCTCAGGATCCCATTCACTTGGGTTAATAGCCTTTGATTAACACAATTTGCCTGGCAGCCAGCTCTGCTCAATGTGAATATCAGTCTTCACTGAAATGTTAGTGAGCCATTAATATCTGCAGCCCAGGTACAAAAGTCCACAGCAGCCTGATGCACCAAGGGCCTTCACAGCAGGAGACTGACACTGCAGGGGGACTGATTAAAATATTACCTTGATACCACTGAATTAGTGCCAAATTAGATAAATGTCATTAAAAAATGACACAGGAAGTATGTAAGTGACTTCAGCTTCCACAACTTGACATGTGAGGGTTTGTACTGGGTCGAGGAGTTTGGTTTTGAAGTAGCAGATTTATTTCTCTGATGTGGCAACAGCAAGATCCTGTGAATAAAGGTCACTTCATATACAGAATATATTATTATACAAAAAACCCTCTAATGTTGTAATGGGCCATAGCCTAATTTCCTGCTTTGCCACAAACTTCCTTCCTTTTATTAAGGGACATCAAGCAAATATATTGAAAGATATCTGGATGCCTGCCTGTTCTCAAATTCATTAAGGAGCTAATCAACTCATTTCGCATTTCAGCTTTTTTTTCTTAGTGCCTAGGATTTACGTCTTTTTGAAAATTAATGATTCTTTTTCTGGATTACTTCTAAAAGTAAAAGTCCGCTTTCAGATGAGTATTCCAAATTCAAAAGCATCCATTCAAACAAAACAACATATAACATAATAGAAATTTGTAGTTCCCTTTCACTTTGTACAGACATTTGACTAATGATTATTTGTACAGATGGAGTATAGGATTAGAAGCAATCTTACAGTTACCTTTTATTGTTCCTAAGTGGAGAAAAATATTCAAAATTATTCCAACTTTTAAAAACAAATAAGTAGATTTGTAAACTTATCAGCATATAATTGGAAAGCAGAATTTGACTAAAAAATTGCACACCCACTGACTCTATAAAAGGCCTTAGGAAGAGTAAAATTTTTATTTGATGCATTTTTATTTCCATAATTTTCATGGGTTTTGTCTCTTTACATTTTAAAATTTATTTTCAAAATATTAAATTAAACTTTACCATTTTTCTTTCAAAAAATTCCTCACCTGGTAAATTTTGTTGTACAATTGAATATCTATATTTGACATGCCCATGCTGAAATATTCTTTCTCCCTTGGAGTCACTGTTTGGTAGTCATCTAGAATTATCTTGATCTTATTCACTGCAGCTGATTTTCAAAAAAAAAAAAACAAACAAGATAAACTGGAAATCTTAGATCATTATTCATAATTTTTTTAATAGTCATAATTTTGACCACATTTTTTGCTAGTGTTATTTAGCAATTTTTTTGATATTATTGCTACAGCATTAGTTATCTCTCATATCTTTCCAGCATTAAAAAAATATGTTACCTTGAAATTATGTCTGTAGAAGGGAGAAGACTGCAACTCTAGAGGTGATTAGAAGCCAATTGTATTTTACCATTGATTCTCAGTTATAGTGGAAAGACAAAAATATTCTTTCCCTTTGTATTCCTGCGCTATAAACTGAAGTAGGAGCTTGATTTATTTTTTCCACTGTGCTGTACTGTCACCTGTAGGTGAATAGTTTAGGATTTTGTTTTTCTGAAGGAATTGAATTTCTTAGACAAGTGTACCAGCAACATCAGTTTGACTGAAGGGGAAAGTTTTTGAGACTTCTTTTTAAAAAGGTCCAGCACTATATTTATTAGAAATTACATTTTCTACTTTTAAATAGTAACAGAACACTTTAAAGCAAGCATTATTCTTCTTAAATTTAAATAATTTGGCTTTGAAATTGTCAGTGAGTGAGATTGAAGCACTGAAGCACTACAAAAGAATAAAGGATAAAAAATATTGTTAATATTGGACACTTAAACACAGTCCAAAGAGACAATATTAATATTGTGGTCAGAAGTTTCTCATAAAATATTCTGCATTTTGTATCTATTAATTTCTCTCCTTGCTGGTAACAGAAAGTCAATGTTTCTTGCTTTTGTGATCCTTACATGTTCTCTTCGTCTAACTCTAAAAATGAAACTATGATACTCAGGAGACAGCTAGTTCAGTACCTGAACGATTAGGGCTAAAAGCCTAGTCCAGCTATCAAAACATTAATCTGCATTCTCTGCATAGCAATATATAGCAATTTTTGTAAAGGATAAACTGAGCTCTAAGGTGTAAATATAGGTATATTTTTTCTGGGTTTAGATAAAATAATCTCAAAAATAAAGGAGTGGGTTTTATTGCCTTGAGTAGACTGTCATTTTCCTATCATAAATTTTTTTTACCAGGTTAGATAAATTCCGTGTTTTGGCCTAGAACTAAGACATTTTAAATAATTTCTACCTATTTTCTATCGTTTTTTTTTTTTTTCTGTAAAATATCTACTGAAGAGTCCACTCAAAAATAGTACTTTTTTCTGTCTTCTTCATATTTTACCTTTCTTTTAAATATCATCCATAAATATTATCCCCACCTTCTGTTTCTGTCTGCTATTTTTTATTTTACTTGATCTTTAAAACTACGTCGACATTACTGTCCATTATGAAAAAACTCATGCTAAGTTGATTCCTTGTAGAACATGTTTATTTCAGTACCCAGTAAATTCAATGCCTTATATTAACAATTTTAATTTAGAAAACAATGACATCCCTAAAAACCATAGATAGAATTTAGTCACCCTCTGGGAAACCACTAAGACAGGTCAGCTTAAAAGTGATACTGCTGTTTCATGCAAAACATTGAAAAGGCTTCTTGAGTAGATATTCTTATAACCATCATGACCAAGCTGAGTAGAATGGTTAATTTTGTAGACACTTCATTTAGATTTTAATTTGCAATAGAAATAAATAGGCAGGGGTTTTTGTTTGTTTGTTTGTTTTTTGGGTTTTTTTTGGGTTTTTTTAGAATTAACCAATGTGTATTCTTCAGATCACTTATGATTCCTGAGCTAATCACTAATCATAGACTTTTGGTTTATTTTTTTGGTCTTTCCATTGCTGCAAAGCCAACATTTGTTTCTTCTATGTTTGTCTGTGATGTATTTTTTGATATGGTACTTCATTCTGCTGGCCAACAATATGTGTACCTGCAGCACAAGTTGTTTGCAAACACTAACCAACAAGTGTCAGAAATACAGATGCTTTATTTAGCCAAGAATGTGTAACACTGAAACCATATTGTAAGCAAGAACTGAAGTGTTGACATCCGTGCTTCAATTTGTCATCATTTGTCCATTGTCACTTTGAGCTCTTGGGGTGACTAAAGTAACAAATGAGTTGTCTCTTCTCAACCTGATTTCACTCCTTAGGGAAGAACTTGTCCTTTAGCCCCATTTAAAATGTCTTGATCTGGTGCTAAGCTAAGGCTTATGTACCCAGTTTTGCTCGTGGCAGATTCATTTTGCTCTTTTTTCAACGGCTAATACAGATATACATGGCCAAATTTTGACTGATGTGCCTGAGATGCATTTTTCACTGAATCCCATAAATTTGTCCCATTGATGTTCTGTGGGACACTTTATTCTGAATGAAAGAAATTATTCCTGCAGCAGAAGAAAAACTTAAAATGAAGAGTAAAATCATGAATTAGTTTTGTCTTATAGCCAGTAAAACTGTTCATCTCTAAGAAAGGAAGACCCCTCTCTTGCTACTTTTGGAAAGGTATGGCACAACTGCATAACACCAAATCTGGCTGATACTCTGGATCTAAGGAACATTGATTGTCTATCTCATGCTGCATCCAGCTTGGAGATGAAAATACAGGCTCATATCCTTCCAAGATTATCAAGCTTGGAAGTTTCAGGAGACCAGGAGATGTCTGCAATGCCTGAAGACAGGTAAATGATTTACGCATCTTTGAAAGGAGAAACAGCAAGCCAAAGAAATGCAGGTTGTACAGATTTAGTTTGGATCCTGGAAAAAACATGGAATGAGTTTTGAAACACATTTCTAGGATGTGGAAGAGAAGGTGGCTATTGGAAATAACCAGGATGTGTTTACCAAGTGCAAATCATATCTGATTGTCTTTTAAATATTCTCGTATCCATCTTAGGACACCATGGTCTGGAGGGATGGACAACTGGTAAAAAGCTAGTTGAATGGCCAGCTCCAAAGGGACATGGTTAATGGGTCATGTTTCACCTAGAGGTCCATAGAAGGGGAGCTCTATAATGGTTGTCCTGGGACAACCAGGGTAATGGAGCACACACTCATCATTTGTGTAGCTGACACTAAAGTGAGGAGACAACTCCATGACAGGATATCATCCAGAGGGACCTGGATAGGCTGGGAAAATGGACCAACAGGAACTTCATGGAACTGAGCAAGCGCAAGGGCAAACGTCATCTGCTCAAATGCTGCTCCTGGAACAGAGAGTGCTCTAAAATGGCACTGGATAAGGACACTGAGGCTGGGAATAGCCCTGTGGGAAAAAAACTGGGTTTTTCTGGGCACTGAGCTAAGCCTCAGTTATCACAGGTAGCCAACAGCTTTGGCTTGAAAAAGAGCATGGCCATGTGACAAAGGCAGTGATTGTCTCCTCCCCTCAGCACTCTTTAGACCACACCGGCAGCACTCTCTGCGCCACAGGGAGAGGCTGAGGGACAGAGGCAGCCTGCTTCAGCCTGGAAGAGGGGACAGCTGACAGCAGCCCAACTGTGCCTGCAGAGAAGTGATCAAGGGGGAGAAGCCAGGCTCTGCACAGCTCAGAGTGATGACAAAATGTGAGGCAACTCAAAAAAATTGAAATTCAGGCTGCATATGAGGAAGAACAGTTTCCCTGCAAGGGCAACCCAGCAGTGAGACAGGCTGACTAGAGAGGCTGTAGGTCTGACTGGACTAAGTTCTGAGTAACAAGGTCTGAGCTCAGAAATGGCTCTGGAGGTCCTACTGTTCAGTGTTGGAGTCTGAGATACAGAGTGTGTGCCCTTGTTTCTAATACTTAGTTCTAGGATCCAAAGAAATACTGAATTTCATATAGCATGAAATTCATGAGCATGTTTTCATGGTGATACATGAGAACAAATGTTAAAGTTAGATAGAAAAAGTGTAAGTGTGTAGATTAGAAAGTTTCTGAAATCACTGGGTGAAAAAGTAGTTTAGAGAAAAAAAGACAAGATGGAGGGTTTAGGGTGTTGTCTCTTGTCTTTCTTCTTTCATGTTCTTCTCCTAGGGGTTTTTGGGTAGTAGTAAGTGATTGGATAAAGAATGCTGCAGTGCAGCACACAGGTGTTGGGTCATTGGGTCACTAAGAAAAATAATTTAGTTGGCATCTGTTAATTGGGTAAGTGGACATGTGAAAGACCTTGAAGAGGATCTTTGTTAGCCATTTTACCCCTTTTCTATCATAGTGCACATAGCTCCTTGTACCTTGTAATGCTGATAAGAAAAGAATAAACAACTGAGACCGAACAAGAGAAAATTGCCTCCCTCTGGTCAACCTTCAGTTCAAAGGGAAAAAGAACCTAACCCAAAAGTCCTTAACGGGACAGTTCAGTTCTTATAGCCCAGCTGCCCATGGTTGTATGTAATTACACCAGCAACATATGTAATTCATTGCTATTGATCTTAGTCACAAATGAGAACAGATCCCTATTACCATGTTTGTAGGAACATTTTGTCTTTGCTACTTACAAATATCTTATTTCTGAATAGTATGACCATTTCAGTAGCCTGAACCACTTGGGGAGACTGCTCACCACATCCAGCCTGTCAGTCAATAGATTTAAGCTGAAAAATCAGATGAGACAGAGTTGGAGCTGCCTTGGGGAATTTCAAGAACTGTACAAAATTCCCATCTGGAGAGATCCTGTAACAATATAAGTCAAATACTTGATACTGAAGGTTCAGTCAATCACCTTGCTTCCAACTGATCTCAAATCTGCCCCATGTTTCATCTGTGCAGTTCCCAGATTGCCTGAGGACTCAATGACTTGAGTGAACACACTGGGTGTGCTAACTAGCCCAGCTCTGATACCCAGCACAAAGTTATAGCTAAATAACAGATATGATTTGTATACTTATAATTTAAACCTGATTACTGTTGCCACACCACCTATATAAGGATACAAGATGGATGGGATACTGAGGATATAACACTACAGTAAAGAGGACTGTTTTGCCCTGAAAATTTGCTTCCTCTTATGTTATGGAAGCTGCAGATTTTGAAGTGAGGTGAGTGGTTTGTCTTTCCACTCCTGTCCTTTCTGATACCTGCACGTAAATAAGAAACAGCTTCACTGTTACATTTGCATGCTTTGCTAAATGAGTTCGTAACAATTTCTATTTTATGGTACCAAAGTACTCAGCATCCTTTTTGAAAGAACTAATGTTCTTTCAACTGATTTCAAAGATGTACCACATCATTGCTCAAACCCCCACATTTCCTTCTGAAAAAAAGACAGAGATTATCATTTTAAAAGAGCTAATTAGACAGCAAGACTGCAGCATAAATAATGATGGTTTGGGTTTGAGATCATAAACTTTCCTCATATTTTGATGTTATATCTCTTTAGCTGTAATATGCCAAATGATGGTCTACTCTAGCTTTTGATTATTGTAGTTCCACAGAAACACCCATCTGGACTTATTTCTTTAGGTTTTTTAATCTTACATATTCCATGTGGTAGATACATACTAATTTTCCCAGAGGTAGGCCTGCTTTAATGTTAGAAAATTTGTATAAAGTTTAAATTAAAGCTTCACAGGTAAATATTTTAATTAGATTTTTATGATACTTTTATGATTTATTCTAATATCTTTGTATATGAAACACCAACTTAACTCAAAAGCCCTCTCCTAACTGTAACTGTCTCTGCATCTTTAAAAACTCAGCCATGTCCCTAGAACTATTTTCCATTTTCCTTTCATGCAATATGTGCATTTTGCTTATGATGGCTTTTAGATGCTCAGCACTAAGCATATGTTTGAAGAAAAGTTGTACAAGACTATAAGGAAAAGAAGCCTACACTACAGTTTTGTAAATCCTTGCTGGTTCTCTTTCTTTTTGATCTACACCATCACTCCAGTACCACAGATTGCATGTTCATATTCTTCACAAAGCACAATGGTAAAGCTAATTTCTGCTACTTCATTTGCATTTTTAAAATTTTCCTTTCCTCTTTTTGAAATGTAGGTCAAGAACTCATCGCATAATTCTATCTTGAGGAGTTTCTGTCTGTTCTCAAACATATTTTGACATTTTTGTTAACTGCTTTATCTCTAAATTCACTACTTGATTCAGGTTTTTATACACATATAATACATACTTATGCTTTTGTTGCTTTTCTGCCATAATTTCTAACCTGTCATTGTGACAGGCTGTTTGATTCATTACATTATATATAATACCTGGAAAATCTTAGGATATCTAGAACCTAGATAGTCAGTGACTTAAGATTTTGAAGTAGAATTACAGGATAAAGAGATATTTGCTGGTCATGACTGCTCCCTCTCTGGGTGCACAAACCATTTAGACAACAGATTTCTACTGTACAGCATTTTTTCCCCTTTGATTGCAATTTTGGAGTAATCACATTGGATCTATTATTTTATATTTTCCTAAATGCTAAGTCACAAATGTTACCATTTTTATGTATATTTGAGAACCTTGTTTAATTATTCTGGGCCAAATTCTGTAATTTGTGTGGGAGAATATTTACTACTTAGGTAATTTTGCTGACTCAGAAAAAGATGACGACAATAAATAAGGAAAATGCAGGACTTAAATCCCCTAGCCCTTATTGCATAGATGAGCACATATATTTTATTTTCTGTGCTCACAGACAATCTGGGGATGTTTGATGAAATAGTTTTACTCTGGTCTTAGTCTCTAGAGGTAAGATAGGAAATGATAAATCAACTTTTTAGAATGGATTTAGGGGATGGCAGATATTCTTCCTTTCACATTCCCATGATGAGTGTATGGAGCACAGAAGAGAGCAAGTTCTGGCATATTGTGGATTTCAGAGGCTGCATCTGTCAGAGTATCTCTTGTCAGACAGTTCCCCAGGACTATACTAATATTAGTTCAAAGAAACTAGCTTTATTGTTGTGACTTAATGGGATGATGGGAAAATGTTTGAAAAGAAGAAAGCAGTAATAGAACAAAGGCAAACTGGCAGTGGGAGGAAGTCTATGAAAACAATGAGCACCCCAAACTTAAATATGATTAACTAAATGCATTCTTTGTGAAAATGTACACTTTCAGTCCCTTATATTTATTTTTATTTTTTTTACAGGTGAGTCAGAGTATGCAGGCTATGCATTATTCATGAAGAAGAATACCCATGTTTCTTTTTTATGTCTGATGATTCAAGGTGTTTCGTGGCCCTCTGGACATGGAGGTACCACCTGCCATAAACTATGTGAGCCCATAATCGAAAGAACCTGAGAAATTAACAGGTTGAGTGAGATGTAAGGCACAGTGCTATGAGGCAAATACCTCCCTTCTGTTGCTCTAAGCATGACTGAACTCTTGGGATGTCAGGAAAATCGTTATGATGTAATGTGAACACACCTTAAATCCATGCCACTTATAAAAGTTTTTTCACTACAACAATAGTTTATTATTAAACAGTTCATTATTAAACAGCACTCCCCCAGCCAACCACTCGCTTCAAAAATGTATGAAACTAAGTTTAAAAGTTAATTTTTTAAAACAAACTAACTTACTGTTATGGCCAGATATTTTCAGGATAGCACAGAGTTAATTTCCTACTATAAGTAAATCATTCAGGCTGCCTTTTGTTGGAAGGAGATAACCTGAATTTCAGACACCTTGGTAGAAAACCTTAACACAAAAACCCACACAAATTCATTCCTCATCAATCAGGGCAGGGAAAAGGAAGCTGAGGAAGGAGGTCCTGTGAGGGATAGGAGAATCTGATGAGGAGCAATCTTTGCATCATATTTTCCCTCAGTGGAACTGGAGGTGTTGGATGCTATGAGGACAAGAGTGGAGATGAAAAGTGATGAATTCAGGTAATTGAAGCCAAGTTAACAGCAGACAGTTAGATGAACTCAGTTCTTGGGAGTAATTGACAATGCAAGATCTTCTCTGCTGCTTATGTTTTTCCCTGCTTTAATATGATCTTTCAGAATTGCCATACTGATTACTGTTCCCTCTCACTGTCTCTGGAGATAAGTTTATTTCTGGCATATCTTTACAGGAAAATTATTTCCTCAGGTCCAATAGATGGATTTTAACTTTGATATTCCATTAGCATTAGATTCCCTGTGGTGAAAGGGAGGAGGGTTTAGCTTTTATCTCTTCTGCTGTTAGAATTCCTTTCTTTCCCAAAAGAATATGTCCAGCACATGAAAAAAATAAAAATGAATGTCATAGAATATATACTATGTTATTGTGATACCTCTTAGTTCTTATATAAACTTTCAAGTAGTAAAATATAATAAAAAATCTATCAATATATGTTTATATTATTTTTTAAAAAAAGTTTTTTTGATAGTTCTACTTTAGTCTAGTTCTTGCTAAATTTATTCACAATGTTTATGTATTCAAGAACACTTACCACCCAGATCTTATACACGTGCAAGCAGATGAAAAAGATTCTTAAGTTTTTATCTCATGTTTTTTTCATAGTTTAAGCATAGGATTGAAAATCCTCTAAAGCAGCTACTCCTGTTCTACTCCTTGTACACTTCAACACATTTAATTTAAAAGTGAAAATCCTGACCATCAACCTGTAATTAAATTGTGACTGTCCTGTGGAACCAAGAATAACATAAAATTATTTGGTTTGGCTTTTGCCTAAAATTGCAAGTAGTCCCATTGCTTTGTGTTCCATTTTACAGTTAGAAAATTCAAGAAAGGTAGTGACTTGCCAAAATAATTGTGTCAGAGTATAAAGGCTAGTCTCAAGCTTGAGCTGATAAAGTCTAGTGAATTATTTAATTAAATTATGCTGTTGGAGTACTCATGGTCTGAAAAAAAGAGTTGTAATTTCAAGTCCCTTTGTAGTTTTATATGTCCGGTGTCAAAATGATGTTCCTTCAATGGAGAAATGCAATATATTCACAATACACAAAACCTTATAATGAGTTAATAAGAACTCAGAATTTTATGCCCAGTATTAAGTCAAATGATTGCTTTATTATTTTTACACTATATTTTCCTTGGACTTCATGGAGCTGAAAGACTTAAGAACTGTAACAAACCTTGACAGCTATATACAAAATGTTACTGTATAACATTTATATACATATGTATATGTTATATATATATGTATATAAAATATACGTATATATATAGCATATATATAAACTACGGTTTATACTTAAAAGAAGCTGCTTTCTGTGCTCAAAGTTACTGGTATGTGCTTTGGGGAATGAGATTTGTGTGGTCCAGTCTGCCATAACTGTATACCTTCTTGCAGACATGCACTTCAGGTCTCCAGAGGGTGCCTTTGATTTCTGTTAACAGACCATATTCAAATACTCCATGCCATTATAAGAATGTATTAAATGCAATGCAGTAGATCTTGTTGGAATCTTTACCTTGATGCTTGGGGAGGGGGAATTCAAACACTCCTTTGTTAAGCAAAAATTTAATTTTTTATGGGAAATGATTCATACTCTTGAAAATTTTGAAAAGTTAAGGACCAAGAAAGATATTTTACTGCATAGTGTAGTCCCAGAAAAGCTACTCAGATAAGCCATGTGCAACCTGGGTTTGCATGCACTTGACATCTTTCTTCGTGTATGTCTCAAAAAGCTGACTGCTTCTAATGGACATGAACCCTCTCTGTATGTATGTATGATGTTATCAGCCATCTGACATAGCACCAGTGAATAGCTGCAGAGTTTTCAAAGCAAGAAGAAAAATATGCCTTTAATCAGAGTTTAGTCTCATGAGAGTAACTTTCTCATTATTGTAACAACAATCGTCCTTTAGTTGCACACTTCAGTGATTCTGAGAATAGAAAACAATCCATGGCCAGGCTAGAGGTGAACAAAGTTAAACCCATAAAGAGTTTATGTGAGAGTATTTGAAAAATTGTGTATCTAGCTGTTTCTACTCTGACAGTTATATCACTACTTAGATGAAAATAATCACTGTGGTAATCAGTATTAATTATCCCAAGTACTGCCAAGTTAGGAAGCTCTGGCGTTGTTGCAAAGAAAGATGAAACATGAAAACAAATGTGAAAAGAAAAAAAGTCCTCAGAACCTAGCTCTTTTTTTTTTCTTTCTTCAGCTCCTTTTCTACTTCTCACATGTACAAGTCACTAATTAGAATATCTCATTAATGGGAGACTCCTGTTCAGTAAATCTTTCAGTGTTGCATAGAGGCTTGCAAAACATCCATATCAGATAAAAGCTTGCAAATGTTTTTGCAAAATATGTTAATCTGTTCAGTCTGCATGATATAAAGTCCTGCTTATAGGTAGCAAAAATTACTTCAAATTTTAAGGGTGAAATAATATGTATATTTAAGAATTGTGAAGAAAAAAGCATAGGCATCATGAACCTTTAGGCAAAGCTACTACCTCCAACATTTTTAAAAATAGAAAGATAGGTGACCTATGACAAAAAGATAGTTCAGCTGCTCTGTCTAGAGGTAGAATTTGATGGAAAAGTCTGGGTGCTCTTGGATTCTTCAAGAATGTTCTGGCCCTGTGCAGTACTTTCCCCTGTGTTTAGCCACAGTTTAGGGAATAGCTTTATAAGTTGGTTAAAGACACAAATAATCAAAAAGGACAACCCTGAAAACTATCTGAAACTTCCTGCTTGGGAACTGATTTCCATTTTGCAGATTTTTGGTACATAACTACTTTAATGTCATATTTTAGGTCACTATTTGTCATAGCCCCTTGACACTGACACTTTGGCACTTTGGTGCCACTCAGGTCTTCAGATAATTATTCAGCAGATTCTGAGCAGCTGATACAGGATTTTTCCCCACTCTGAAGCTGAGAAATCATATGATGGTTGCGGATTTTTTTTTAAAAAAAAAGAAAAACAGAGGAATAATTTAGGATGGAATTAAAAATACACATTCGTGAAAATGTCTCCTTTGGCAGCATTTGCCTCTCAGTCTCTCTGCTCTGCAGCTCAGGGTTCTTCATTACTCCTTCTGAGGATGTTGATATCTTATTCTGGGGAGCAGATGCACTGCACAGACCTCTGCTCCCAAGCCCTTCAAGCAGCACACAGGCCTGGGAAAGGTGCCAGCACATTACAGCAGATACAGAAGCTCAGCATCTACAGAGGACAGGAGGATGGTGAAAGCAGTAGTTATTGCTATAAAGGGAGTATTATACACATCTATAAGAGGTCTCATAGGCCCAGATTTTAGGCATGATCCAGGCAAAATTTGCCAGTAAAATCCCTCAGTTTTTAACTCTATCCACTAAGGTTGCACTTGTTACTTTAAAAAAAAATAAACAAACCAAAACACCCAACCCCTAAACCTTCCTACTTAAAAGCCTAAGGGAGATGATGAGCAGCAGACAGTGTATGACACTGGAGGGAATTTTTTTGTCTTAGATGGAGTTGCTCTTCCTTTTGACTGCTAGACTAAATTCCTTTCATCTGGGACGAGGGTTCCTGCAGTGACAAAAGCTGAAGTTCAGATGCTGTATTTTGATCCTGGTGGTTTAGAAATCAAAAGAAGGTAGCATATAATTTTTTTTTTAGAATCCTCTTTTGTTCTTTACAGAGTTAATACAATTGGCCTTTTTGCTTTATTTTTTTCAAATATGGTGGTGAGATATCTTTATTTTCTTTATTTTCTAGCTACATCTGTGCATTATGAAATCTACTCCACAGCTCATATGCCTCAAATAAGTAACTAAAAGAAAGTATGAAAGAGA
Organism: Cyanistes caeruleus; assembly: GCF_971803275.1. Classification (NCBI taxonomy): domain Eukaryota; kingdom Metazoa; phylum Chordata; class Aves; order Passeriformes; family Paridae; genus Cyanistes; species Cyanistes caeruleus. The sequence goes on along the minus strand of NC_141701.1, from coordinate 57,228,173 downwards.
AACAGCCATTGAAGTGGCCTCATGTCCTACACTCACATAAATAGGTGGCAGGTTTTAAATCTGAGAAATGCAGTCTGTTATTCTTCTCTCTAGTCCAGTATTTTGTTGCCTTAGTTCTGAGTGTTTAGTTCTGAAGCATAATTATTGTTCTGAAGGGGTTTTTTTTCTGCTCTCTGTTTCGTTCTGAAACAGTAATTATCACTTCAGGGAGGATGGTGAGAAATGCACCACTCCTTCTCAAGAATAATTCTCACCCACTGTAAACTATACTAAGCAGTTTATAGCAACTATTAAAAATTTAAAAGAGACACATTTCTAGCTCAGTGGTTTATATTTTGGGAACTTTTTACCTTTGCACTCTAATAATGCTCCTCGTGATTAATTTTACAAGATTAGCTTCATTTTATGACCTTTGACTTCCACCTAATAAAGCAAGAAGTTTTTTAGGGGTTCCTTTGTCTCCATGTTAATTTGATTTCATGTCATCTAAGGATTTTAAGGCATATTAGATTTTAGAATATTTTTTCAAAGTCAGAAGTGATATGATCTGTGGTCTGGAGTCTGTGCTCATAGGTTTTCAGAAAAACTTCCCTGGAATAACGCATGGAGGAATGGTTCTCTGCTATTCTGAAAATTCTCCCCAAAAGCACCCTGCTCTGCAATAAACTGTTGAACTAATTGAAAGATAAAATCCATAATTAATCCTTTTCATTTTATTAAGTTTCTTTTTATAGTACCTTTCACAGCTACGTAGTAGTCTACTCTAAACTTGTGGTGCACTGAGTACAGAGGCAAATCCTATCCTAGGATAATGGTTCTGCATTTATAAGAAACTAATTACTCCACAGAAAAATCAATTCATAATTGCATTAAAATGCAGGTAAAGAGAAACCAGAGAAGTACCAAGCAAAAAAAAAAAAAAAAAATCCAATGCTTGTTATGTTTTCCATATTTTATGCTGATGTGTTATTGCACTGGTCAACCCAGAGCTGGATGTTTGTGAGCACGTTTTACACTTGAGGAGAAAAGGGATTCGTTCTGGAATTGCAGCTAATCACTATTAATGAATTTTTCAATTTTTACTTTTATCTGATGATAGTTCTGCAAAATTCTCCATAGTGGATGTAGAACCATGAAGATAATATTTATTTCCTGAAAAATTAATTCAAGGTAACCGGCAAATGTTCCAGGTATTTTCCCATTTGATCGACAGCTACCAAGGAATAATACAGGTATGTAACCACACACAAAGATTAGCTAGATTTCCCTTGGAAAGTTCTTCAATGCAATAAGCTAGCTATGAAAGCCCTAAAGATGTGTAGATCTCTCTTCTTCCTATATTAATCTTTTAGTCATCACTGTGAATCCTTACAATGGAGGATTATTATTATAGGGCGAAGCACTTGGACACCAAAGCATTCAGTATGAGGCCGTACCACTGAGGCTCTGCAGTAAAAGCATTTGATTCTAATTTATTTTTAAGTCAGTGTTATTCAGTGTGTACTCTTTGCTCAATACATTTTTAGTGCTTTAACTCCTCTAGGCTTCTGTGTTCCTCCCTGCACTTAATTACCAACGCTTGAGTTTCTTAGAGAAGAAACCTGTCTCCATGTAAATAATTCACCAAAATATTTATGAGCCAAATTTTCTATGCTACATCTTAAATAATCACTGAAATAGAGTAGTGCTTTATATAGCTGTCTGGATAATTTGCTTTTTTAGCTATCATTTTATTGATTTCTTTCTTAAAAAGTAATGTAGATAGACATGACTTGATGTGTTAGAGCAATTTTGGCTAAAAAAGTGAAGCAGAAGTAGTTTGAAATGCAGGGGTAATTCAATGCACAATTTTTATACATATTTAAATCATTTTAATATGATTAGAAATTTCAGCTTTATTATAAAAAATAATATAATTGCTTATCCCACAAGCATTTTCTTTTTAATTATTCATGCATCCTCTCTCTTTGCTCTTTTCTATTTGTGTGGGAAGTTGGGTGCTTTTTGGATTTTCTTATACTCAGAATAGCTTTCTGGATTCCTGTAGCATATATTATGCATTAGCTGAAAATGTAGCTTCTGTGGCTAGTCAGGGTCTCTTAAGAATAAGTTAAACTACTCCTAAGACTCAAGATAAGCAGACTGGGTATGAATAGTCAGAAATGCTTGGGCTGCTTTGATTTTGGTTAGAACCATCCACATTTTGAAATTCTGAGTACTGAAGCTGTTCATACAGTGAAGTTTGGCTTGTGCCAGTTCTATTATTGCTTTATGCCACATTTCCATCTCTGAGATGGGGAGAAGCTCCTCTTAACATTCTGTCCAGTGTGACTGGAGGAGTAGACTGAATACTTCAGGTGTTCATCAGTTTCTTTACTGTGATAAATAATCTGTTGTGTTCTAAAAACTCCTGCAAGTCAAATCACTTTCAGCTCTTGCATATGCCATGTCAAACAATTTCAAAGAAAGAGGATCAATATTTATAGATGTTTTAAAGATTTAAATTGATATGCATAGTTTTCCCATGCATATATTTTTTTCCCTTTATTTTCAATCTTCTCCATAGCAGGCAAGATTCTATTCCTGTAGAAAAAGGAAACCTGTACCTAAGAAGTAAAATTATGCTTGAAGGAAACATAATTCTTTGAATTCTGTAGAGTGTCAAGGTTCCATTCTGGTACATGCAAACAACAAAAAAAGCTCTGAAGTCTGTGGTTAGTGCAGTATTAAAAAAAAACAAAAAAAGAGAAAATCTCTAATTAAAAGTGTGTGAGTATCTTACAAAATTGGAGACTGGAGAAATTATGATATGGTTGTAAGGTAAGGACTAATAAATCCATAACGCTCATTCCAGGCTTAGTCCAGCACAATGCCATTGTATTTCTATTTATTTAAGAGCAAAAATCAATGCTTCTAGCAAAGCATAGATGGTTGTGCACCTGCACCTTCCTGGCTAAACAGGAAGGTATTTTTGGTTCTGGAAGGACAGAAAGGAAGGCATAAGGAAAATGCTTTTAATGAGATCTTTCAATGCTTAGCAACTAAATATAGATCAAGCTTAGATTTTATAACATTGTCTGAAAGTCATCTAGCATAGTAAAATTGGTGTTTTAACATATTTATATTATTTATGTGTATATATATATATAAATATAATATTATATTAATATATTATATATTATTTATTATATATTATTTGTTATATATTGTATATTATATATTTATATGATATACATTTAGTGTTTGACTATATATATGTCTGTGTATATTTGGGTCTAAATAATTTTTTCATGCATCATATATTAGGGATAAATATCAAAAGATGATAGTTACAATTTTATTTTTCATGTATGAAAATGTTTATAGTAAGTATATTACAAGATTTTTCATTGTAGGAAAGAAATTTAATTTCTGCCTTAGAATGTCTTTATTTCATAATTTTTTTTGCATATCTATTAATTACAGTATTAGAAAAATTCTCATTTGAGTACAGATTATTATTTTTCTTTGTAAAACCAGTTTATTTTGTTTCAGCCCCCTTAAATATTTTAACAAATCATATGTCACTATAAATATATCCTATATGGCACTTCCCATTTTAAGAAGATTTATTTGAGTTTAAGTACAGTCACTTTATCCTCAATGGCAGGCTGCTCACAAAAACTTCTGCATGGATTATTGGTTCCCGAAGAAGGCAGAAACAAATGCTACCATTGGCTAATTTGGACCAAATATGTCATGTAAAAACAGTGTCACATTCTCATATCTGAACCCACAGCAGATATTCCCTAGATAGCCAATGGAAACAATTTTGTGGGGATAGGAAAAACATGGCAGACATTGATGCAGATCCAAGTTATTTAGTTACATAGAACATAAATATGACATGATTTTGCTGATTGGTACAAGAGACAGGAGCAGGAGACTTTATTTTATTTTTCAAATGTTGCTTTCTTGATATATTGGGCAGTTATATCTGCTAACTTTCCACTTTGTCTACCTAGACATTCTTGTCTTTATTTCCTCAAAGTTATGTGCCAATGTCTCTTCAGAGTGCCATAAAATGGCTCCAAGCTCCAGGCAGGGTCCAGGGAGTTCCCAAAGTGTCCTGCAATGGCAGGGGTTCTAAAATCCTGCTGCCATGGGACCTGAAATCCTCATAGACAAATTCACTTTTGATTTCCCAGTTCTAAGTGCAATTCTTTGGAGTTTTATGATAATGGGAGAAGTAGACTCTCCTTTTTTAGAGGAGAGAAAGAGAGGGTTGGAAAAGAGCCAAGACAATACTTACTGTTTTCTGCATGGAAAAAAAATTATTACTTTAAATTTTTTTAAATTTAATTTTTTTTTATTATTTTAGCTAGTATAACTGAATAGGAAGTTGCAGAAAAATTTGGATTTTTTTAAACTCCATAACATTCTGAACAAGCATAGAAATTAATAACTACGTAGACAGAGTTTTTTTTTTTTACCCCCCCAATCATGATTTGCTGAGAGAGAAATTCAGGGCCTGAACCATTCTAAAGCTGAGCCTCATTGAGAAACTCACTCATGGTTTGCAGTAGTATCACTATGTCAGAAGATTTTCCCTACTGAAGTTCTGTGCTTTTCCTTTATAAGCTACTGGACTTCTGTGAATTCACTACAGCTCTGCTGAAGCATATGCTGAGTGCTTGGCAAATTAATAGATTGTATTAGGTTTTATAAAGACAATCCATAGCGGTGGTGGGAGCCTGACCAGATACTTCTCCATCTCTGTCATGACACTCTTTGCCCACCATCTTTGCATTACGAGTTATGTTATGGTTGTTGAGCTTCTGGAAACAATATTTTCTATTTTAAAAGTTTTCAGAAAAAAGGATGTTAAGCTCCATTGACTATTCACTGAGTGCCATATGTTTTTTGCTGTGTATTACCCCACAATGACTAAGTGAATGAAAGGGGTGTCATTACCAAATCCATATCAACTTTTTCAACAAACTTTTACATGTTGACTGTCCTTGATTCATTACAGAAATGAAATAATTAGTGTTCTTACAGCAAAAGGGGATATAAAACCATGCTAGTGACCACAGCTGCCATGTATCAAGTGACAAACCATCCGATAAACAGCTCATTTAGAGCTTTATATGCCCAATGTATTAATGACACCAGCTAACTGGACAACACTGACTGAATAATTTAATCTTGCCATTTTATGAAGTAGTTTCTAAAATAATAAATTGCTAGAGCTTAGTAAGTTATTGAGCTCTCTTTCCTTAAGATATCTGTGGGTTTGAAACAATCTCCTACTCCCCATCTCTCAGCAGTGAGAGATGCCAGTGTGTTCATTAAAGCCTGCCACTCTGTGTAGACGTGCATGCTTTTCGTTTTACGCATTATATAGTAGAGGCTATTAATACAATCCTGCCTTTCAAAATCCATAAGCATATAGCAAAAATAATTACTCTGTTACGGAGTCTATTAACACCACATTACCTAGTTGCTCTTAGGGCTCTTTGTGACATTTCTTAAATACTCATAAGTAGTCTGACTTCAGCTTTGAGCAAAAATATTTGCTGCTGTGAAATGATGATAGTAGTGGAAACTGCTGGAGGAAAATTGCACGGACAGCTCAGCTGTGGGAAGGAACAAGGCTGTGTTCCTAACAGGCATGGATTTTCCAACACCTGCTTGAAGCTTTTGTTCTCTGCTTAGAAGCCACTTCCACTGTGTTGCTGTGCTGCACTTGGTTAAAGCACCCCTGAACTCGGTTAAAACTGAGTATGGAGAAAATAGGAACAACAGCTAGCAAAAGGCCACAGGCTAATTTCTTTCTTATGTCTTCCAAAAGTCTGCTTATTTCAATTTAAAAGAGGGACAGAAATGATAAATATTTGATTTATTATTTTCATAATTTATAAATTCGAGAAATAATCACTTTGAATATTGATTGGGGGAAGATCACAACATTTCATCCAGCATGCAGAATTGGAAGCAGGCTGAAACAGAGGTTCTCACTAATCTCCATTCCAGTGTATCCTCCCACCTGCAACTGTGGGCTGTGGCACTAACCAATGTGTCTAAAACATCTCATGTGCACCATTGGAACAACTGAGGCAGCAGAACCTCCTTGGCATGGAGCTTGAAAGGACTGCCACATTACACTGAATCTGATGTGACCCAGCCCATTTTAGCTGGAGAAACTGGAGTCTTCCTTCTTCCTTCCCTGTTGGCAACCTGTGAAAAACCCCAAAATTCAAATGGAGCAGGGTATATTAGTGGGAGCTTATGGTAGTTTTTGTTTTGCTTGGAGATATCATGGTAGTTTGGCAAAGTTTATATTCAGGTTTTGAAGAAATTGTTAGAGAATATGATTAGCAGAATATGAGAAATGTCTCATACAATGGCAATTTTTCAAGTAAGGATCAGTCAATGCTGTTTTCTAGCTATTTATCTTATTGTGAAATTGTAAAAATTTTCCTTGGACGCAGAAAAGTTGCAGCTTAAGAATAGCAGAATTTCCTAAGTGGTCAGGAGAGATGATTTTTTATGTTTTTCTTCTCTCCACAAGGAAACACCTTGAAAATAGATCAACTCAACCTGATGGGTTTTGTTTTCTCACTTACACAGTCCTGTCTAGATTCTTTGCAGACAATCAAAGATTTCTGGAAGATGTTTTGATTATTCAGACTTGAAGCTGTGTTAGTAAGAGATGACCATAAAGGACCAAGAAGGCTAACTAAAGAAATCTGGGTAGTAAATTTTGACTGCAAGAAAACCATAACCATGAAGACTTGGATTTGGCTAGACTGGCCTAGGGTCACTGTCATCAGGAGCTCTAATAAGCAACTTTGCTCCAGAAGAAGACAGAAAACTATGGATTAATATTTATGCTTGCCCAGCGCCAGCCATTAAAAGAAAGAAATGAACCTTACACTCTGCAAACATGGTGAGCCTTCACCACAAATTGAAATGGATACTAAGTGGAGTTTGCAGAGCTTATTATTTATTTAGTGCTGGAGGTGTTCATGGTACATTACAGACATGTAAGAAGACAAGGTCCTTGCCCTGAGGAGCTTGCAATCTAAGTTAGATAGCAACAGATAATAAATTTAGACTCTGTAGTGAATGAAGAAAAGACAGGATCACAGATTTAAAAAAAAAAAAAAGATAGTGCCCTCAGGAGAACACTTTTTATAGAGGAATTATTTTTTTTGGTCAGGGCTATGTGTGCATGTTCGAGTCTTTCACATTTTTCTTGCCAGTTTAGTAGGTGTTTTTTTTTTTTTTTAGCTTACTATTTTAGGCTTTTAAAATATCCATATCTGATTATCAAATAAATAATAATGCCAGTATGCAGTTGAGTAAAATTATTTTACCAGTATATACATACTCAGGACCAGAAATGAAAAACAAAATTTGAAGCCACTTAGGAGGAAAACAGAAATCTTTTAATCATATACCTTATCATATTCCTTTTCTCTCCTTGAAAATATAGAAATAACAGATACTTTTTCACTTGAGTTATTATTTCATAAATTCTTTAAGCTACAGAGTATTTTGGGTCTTACTTGCAATGAGATTCCTCTCCCTAATCCCATTTTGGTTATCTGGTATATTTTGTGTGCAGATTTTTAAAAGTAGAAAAGGAAACAAAACATAAATTTCTATTAGCTTGTGGAACAACAGGCTAGATCAATATCAATCAAATTTGTTACTAAAAATTAAATTAGCTGTTAAGGGAAAGCATGTGAAAAATAATGTCTAACACAGGTGGTCAAAGGTGTGGAAAGGTGAAGCACATGCTGAGCCCTGGATCAGAGGGAGGGGCTGGCACTGCTGTCTCTGCCTGGTGAAGGGTTTTTTTCTCCCTTCAGTACCTCTGCCTGGTCACAGAGCACATATGCATTAATCTGCTTATTATCACTGGTTGAGGCAATGCAGACATTTCCAGGAAAACAATCACCACAATTTTTCTGGTTTCAAAGTTATTATTGCAAGAATCCATCATGCATTACCATTATTAGTTGCATTTTTAGTATTGTATGCTGCTAAAGGACATTAACCAATTTTTTTCCATGTAATTTTTATGATGACTATCCTCCAATCTGTAGGCCCAGGACTTAACCACACCTTGTTAAACATTAGGGAAGCTGTGTTTGTCGACATAGAACTAAAGAATTTAGGCCAAAGTCATATGGTTTTGCTTCTGGAATAATTCAAGCTCTAGAATTAATCTTTGCCTGAAATAGAATATGGCACTTAAAAAAAAAAATCTCCCCCAAATTAATCACCTTCCACTCTTAATTTTCAAATTTTTGGAGATAGGAAGAGTCCAACAGTAGTTTTAGTGATTCTTTTTGATGACAAATTTCCCACAATTTTGGTTAACTGACTTCTTGCCTTTAAGTTCCAATTAATTTCAAAGGTGAATTTATTTTGTGCCAACTTTCAGCGTAAACTGAATGAATCACATAATCTTTAACAAAAATTTTGTCCAATGTATTTAACAAATGCATTTCAAGACATATGCAGGAATTTTCTCTACTGAACAGATTCACAGTCATGAAATAGGTAAGTGGGGAAAGTTGCTATATTCAGTAATGTTGACTAATAGCAGTAAATACTAAAACTGACTGCAGAACCTTGCAGGCAAGGCTCAGTCTCTCAAATCATCAAAGAGAATGCAAAGCAATGTACATGAGACAGCAGGGGGGAAAAGTACCAGCCTTCACACATAAATACAGTACTGAAAGAAATCTTGAAGTGATCAGGAAAATCCTCTGAAAACGTTTATTCAGTCTGACAAGTAAAAAAGACAAAACTAATGCCAAATTTTCAGAAGAGAATGTGAACAAAATGTAATTATCATGCCACTATATCTATCATGTTTCACATCTTGAAACTGTACAATTTCTGTCACCATTCTCAAAAGGATATAGCAGATAGAGGAAAGGGAAAAGAGTGATTCATTTCATAAAACAGCAACTGGCTTTCTTAAAAGCAGAGGTTACAAAGCTCAGCGCTCTTTATTCTGTAGAAAGGTGGAAAAGGTCTTTAAAAGCATGGCTGTCACACCAAACTTGGAAAAGTAACAGACACTACTTTTCTGAGCAAGTGAACTATTGGCAGCCAATAGTTTGAAGTATTAAGTTTAAATCAATCTGAACTGTTCAACTTTCCCAGAGGCTGGTGCACTATAGGGAATATGATATCCCCACTCAATACCCTGCTCTCTGGCCCAGGTGTTATAAGGCTGTTTTTGAGATGGTACCCTTGTCTGACTCAATTCTTTCTGCTGTGTCACCATAGGACCAGGGATATAGTGTCCATGGTTAAGTCCACCCCTCAAGCCTGAGTCCATCTATATGTTTCATTTCTTCCCTGATGACCTGAGATGTCATGGGCCCACCGAGACCGAAACAATTCACCCTTGTGCAGCCAGTCTTTAATTTCCTCTTTTAATTTCTGGAGATCCTTGGTCAGTCCCTCCACAGACAAGAGGCAGGCCCGTATCAGGGTGGAAATAATTCCTTCACATAGCTGGAGTTTGGTCCCTACAGACATCTGTCCTGACTCTAAACATGTGGTAGACTGTACAGAGGAGAAATAGCAAGCTTATCAACTAGGACATGCTTGCTTTAGCCCCTAAAAAAGATTAAAAATTGTCAAAAGCTGTTGTAGCAGACCTAAAAAAGGAGAAGGGGAGAAAGGCTAGGAGAAATTATCCTGTCATGTTCCCCCCACAATCTGAGTATGAGTCCCCAGATTAAGCACCCAAGTCCAGGAAAGGGGAACACTGAATACACATTCCAAATGACCCTCATTGCCTCTTGTCATAAACTGATGTCACACAGTACATTAACAAAGCAGTTCTGATCCTTCTCCTTATTGACAAATATTACCACAAGAAGAACTTACAGGAATATGTGCAAGGTTAGGTACTACATCCACATGAACAGATTGAGCAGAATCTTTAGCAGAGTGGGAAGCAGAGAGGGAAAGGGAGTTTATTCTTTCATGGCATTTGGTGAGTGAGGCATTTGCAATCACTGCAGTATGGTTTGGGCTGACTACAACACAGAGGGACCTGGCAGGAGGAAGGGGAAGGAAGAGTTTACTGCTGTAACAGGAATAAACTCAATCCAATTTTGCTTTACCTGAGGTCATATCACCTGCTGCTGAATGTTCTGCCCATACTGGATAATGAGTGTGAAAGCAATATTTTTATTGTGGAAGGGTGCTACAGTCTGTTTTGAATGCTTATGTATATATATATATAAATATAGATAGATAAATAGATAAACATAAGCATGCAATCTATATGCACACACACACACACACACACACACACACATATATATATATATATAATTTATTTCTTGTTTCTGTGAGGCACAGTTTCATCTCACAATTTTCCTATGAGTGGAAGCTGGATCTGGATTTTTTCCAAGGTAGAAAATATAGAAACCCAAAAGTGGTTTAGAAGTGATACCTCCTCAGTCTGATGTTGGCAAACTATACAAAAGGGATTTGATGATGTCTTCAAGCTGCCTAGTGACACACCAGGTAAAATTGATTGGTTTTAAATTCATGTTTTTGGAAATCAAGGTCAAGGTCAAAAGTTCCTCTTTTTCTTAGGGAGGAGAGCAGAATAAGTCTATTTGGAAAATGTTGCAGAGAGATTGCCAGCAGGATTTAATAAAGTGTCAAAATGAAGGGATAAGAAGAGAACAAAAAAAAAAAATGACTCATGCTTAGCCTCTTATCTGACATACCCTGCAATTGCAATCTGCTCTAAGGGGTGTGCACTTCCTCCTGATAAATTCTCTTTCAAAGGACAAATCCTAACATCTGATTATAGGTTAGGTTTAAAGTAATTAACTTAATTGAAGCAACCCACAGGCAGAAATACAGAGCTGATGTTCATGAGATGCTTTCACATTTCTGATATGATTTGGGATGAGAATTGTTCCCTGTAGCAGGAACCACGTGTGACAATACACAGGACTCTCTAAAGTAATATAAATCCAAACAATCCCAGATGAATCCAGAAGCATGCTGTGCTATGAGAAAAACTTTTTTCCTGCCTTTGTTTCCCTGTATCTGCCTGGTATATCTTTTCTGTTTATGCCAGCTGTGGAAAATTCACTTCTTTTGGAGTGGGAGGTGTTACTGGTGTGTGAATAAAGCACATTTGTACATCTTTCATCTTGCACATCAAAGTTGATAGTTGCAAAAAAATATGAAAACACAAGACACTATTATGCTACCATTTTAGCTGAGGAGAGATGTGTGGGTGGGAGGCTAGATGTGTACTCTTTCTGTTCCATAACATTTCTCTTTGTCCAGCACAGCATGATCAGTGCTTCACTACTTCAAGTGGGGATTATGTCCTGACAGGCAGAGCCCACCTCTCTTCATCTACTTCCCCCTAGTTTTGTACTTCCCAGTCTTTTAAACTGTCCAAGGTAGCTTGGACCACACCATGTCAATTATGACTAAAACTGAGAGGGGAATGGTGTGACTAGTAAGTATTTGATTGAAGAATCATCAAGTGGCCCTACAAGAGATTTAGACTGTGATCTAAAGATGAGTTTGACATGTAAATTACACTAAATCTTGTCCTTAGTAAAGCTATGATCTCTCCCCCAATAATGCAGTCTGTAATTTGATGAATGGTTGGCACATTTCTTGGGGCAATACACAAGGCCGAAAAATGCAGCATTATATTATTTTAATATAATACAGAACAATATAGATGTCGTAATCTGGCATTCCATGTTGCTTACAATTGTGAACCTCGCTTAATTTACATGATAAAAACGTGCCAAATGGCTTTGAAATAGCAGTGCTTTCAGTACAAAAGTCTAGATAGTATATTTTTTATAAAAAATACTTAAACTATGGAATCCATTTTTAAGGATAGTTTTTGATAGACTTGCATTACACAAGGTTATATATAATTCTTTTCTTGCATTTATGAATACACTGTTGGTGTATGAGAAGAATTATATAATTTTGAGAGAAAAATCAGGAAAATATTATATTAAACTACCAGTTCTGCATTTTATTATTATTTTTTTTTTTTATTCTTACATGTTAATGTCATCCAATAAATAGAGAGAGATGATATCCTTAGGCTGACCATTCTGATAAAATTTATTGCTCCAAGTGTTCAAGGTATTTCTGAGTCATTGACACAGGCCAGAAGGAAAAGATCTTTGCAGTGCAAATTTAGGTATTGAATATTGTGGAAAATCTTTTGACTTCTTAATTTGGTTTTAGGGTTTTTTGTTTGGTTTTGGGTTTTTTTTCCTAGATTTTGGGTTTTCTTTTGGGTGTGGTGGAAGAGTTTTCTTTGTTAAGTTTAGTATATGCTTTGAAATGTTTATACCCCTAAGCTGCATACATTCACCTATTTGCTGCACTGTGGTGTGGGAGAGGGCAGCTCTTCCTAGTCAGTTCTTTGATGAATTATGGGACCAGGACAAGGACCTCAGTGGCTTTATTTCAGCTTATGGATAAAGTTGAGGAGATCTTGTTCAGTTGGTAGATTTTGTTTGTTTGTTATGGGGCTTCTTGTTTGCTTGGGGTTTTTTGGGTTATTTTTGTTTAACTTAGGATATTCACTATGTAGAGCAATAATATTTTAAACAAGTTTTGCTAAGGGTGAGAGTGTTTCCTTTAAGCTTATCAATACAATTGCTTTTATTAACCTTGTCACTTGGTTTCTTATCATTAACCTCACTCATATCATTGCAAAGGAAGAACAATGATCTAGGGGATATTACTCCATATATTCCACTTTTCATTTTTTTCCCCCAGTTTAATTTTTAAAGGAAATTTTATTCTAAGGAAGTCTGCTTTTATACTAAAGCAGTTCTTTATTTCTTGGAACAGGAAAAAGGAACTGCTGATATTTTTTCCTGTAAATGGACCTCATTACACCTGCTCTGTGAATACTTTTGAGACATTTTTTGGTACTGTGTAATTCCTATTGTGCAGTTAAAATTGTTAATGCTGAAATTGTTATCCCTAAGAAATCACTGTGGGCTAACAGGTCCAGACTTTATTACATTATTGTGTATGTAAATTTAGGCTTAGTTTTATAGCAGGCATTATGCCTAGTGTCTGCAAAAAATACCCAAAATAAACCCCACCAAAAAATAAAAAAATTCATCCCAAAACACTATTAAAAATAAGGCTTGCAATAAGCATCTTGGGTTATTTCAATAAAAGAAGATTTGCAGGAAGTTATATCTTACAATATCTTTCTGCTGCTTAAGGTATGTTGTTGCTCAGCAACAACATCTATTTGGACTATAGATTTTGACAGTAAATTATAGGATTCAAAGATATTAAACTGGGTTTTTTTCATGCCAATAAGTGACTAATCTTTAAAAGTACTCCAAAGAATGCTGTCTGCAAGTGCTCCTTTAATAGCTGATGATTGAACCACAACAAACTTTGTAGTAAAAAATAAGAGAAAGATAATTAGTCTGATTAGTCTATAAACCTTGTCCTGTTGTGTCAAACCTGACTGACACGAGACACAAGTGTAATGCTCCATACTGTCTTGTAAAACTCTTTGGGAATATTCTGTAAATAAGGGTTACTATGTCTCATCTTAATCTTTTTAGAAATTAATACACTATTAATAGCATAATAATAGTTATGGAGACCATGAAAAAATTAATTTGTATTTTAAGGATTATGAATTAAATGGTTTTAAGAGTACTTACTGATATCTACCACAATAAAAAACCCTGGCAAAGTAAACTAGTGACTATTGATAAATTAATTTACTTGAATATTTGGAATATTAAGCATTACTGATAATTATGCCTTCCTATGCACAATGACACTAAGCACTCACAAATATGATTCATACTCCAAAAGACTTGCAATCGAAGCACATTTCAAGACTGAAGAAACTGGATGAAAAATAAAAATGTCTTAGGCATTTACTTTTCTGTGATCCATCACTGAGTCCTGAAAGCTGAAATAACACTAAAATAACACAATGTGAGCACCTTCCCTGCCTTTCTTCACATAAGTTAACTGCAATATTTGGATGTCTGCTCATTCAAAAAATTCCCCATAATGTGAAATAAGGGGAATATGAGTTAAAATTAGCCCTGAGTATTATATAAAGTAAAGGTGTACCTCTCATATTTTGGAGACTAATAAGTAAAGTTATTTTTTTCCTTTCTCTTTAAGAGCAGAATGCATTTTGTTTCAAACTTAGGGAAGGATTATTTGTTTACTGTCTTAATTGTGTTTTGGGGTCAGAGGAGACGTGACTCATGTTTCATTTTACTAGAATTACTTGGGGAGTTACTGGTAGGGACACAGTAGATGCATGACATTTGAGTCAGATTGTCATCATTGGAAATCTAGTACCTTTCAAACATCTATACAGTTGAATTTTTATGTGAATATCTAAAATAAACTTTCCCTTTCCTATTAACCTTTTTAGCATGGATGAGTTTTTATCAGCCTAAGTTATTGGTGTGAAAACGGCCTTAAAAAAATGAGTATTGACCTTCATATAAAACCTATGAAAACTGTAGTAATCATAGTTAGAGGCAGAAAATTCTGAAAAAAATACTTGATCTTTGTTTGGACTAAAAAAAAGACTATATAGTCATAGGAAATGCTTCAAACTTTAAAATTACTTCCAAAGGGCTTTTAGTAACCCTAGGATAGTTGTGCTCTATTATGCAGGTTCCAGTAACATGCAGTAAGGCAATAACCAGTATTTCTTAAAGATAATCTCATAATTTAGGTACATACAACACAAAAGAAAAAACAACAAAAACAATAACAATTTTGGATACTAAATTACATACTAAAGAGATGGTTATGAATATCAGCCATGAAGGGTTTATGAAAAATAAAGTCTGTTATACTATCTTGATATTGTTTTTTTAAGTGATTATTCTGCTTGACAAAAGTAATATTGATGTATTAGCCTTAGACATGTATGAGCAATTGATCTTGTGCTACAATGTATTTTGCTTAAGGAAGCTGATTGATTCCAAATCAACCTGGCAGATAATCAGTGGATTAAAGGCTGGCTGACTGACAAGTCATAAACCAAAAATGTTAATGGGATAATAAGACAGTGGATTGCTCCTGAGATCATGCAGATAGAGCTTTCTGTCACTACACTATAAAATATTCTTATTAGTTATGTTAAGCTTCCAAAAAAAAAAAAATAAAATAAAAGTAGCATGTATGTAAAATATGTGGTAGTAATTAATATGATTATTTTTATTTGTAAGGAGGACTATAGGCAAGCAATTAGCACTTAAAATTGCTGAGCAAAACCATGTCTCAGGGAACAAAAACTGAGGCCATTAAAAGCAGAGAAGGCTGTTCTGGGTCACAGTGTCTCTGTGGGGTTCTTGGTACCCATGGCTGATGAGCACCATTGTAGCTTGTGGCTAAAATAACAAAAACCTACAGATTTACAGGTATCCATGACATAGGGAGCCTTGATATTCACATCCCTTGTGTATTTGGGAGAACATCATAAATGTGTTCAGAACATAGATTTTAATGTGAAGTGTGGAAAAGCTCAAAGGAGTGGATAATACGTCAGTTCAGAATCATAATATCAAGATTTCAATATTATATAGCACATGGACAGGGCTCTGGAGTACATGAATGCAGTCCTCTTGCAGCAGCACCCTCAAATTGAATCTCTTTGACTTCAAATTTGACCTCTGTGGCTTTAAAACCACTAAAGCGAATACTGTTTATTAAATTTTTTACTTGTATTTAAAATTTATTAAGTTGTTATTATATTTATTTTTTTATTGCAAAATGCCAATATTTAAGTACAGATTCTTAAGAAGTGCTCACCAGATGCAGCTGAAGTCTGGTTTTTTTTGGAAAGGAACTTACATGGAACAATGTTTGTTGAAACTCAGTAGGGCCCTTCTGAACTCCTTCACCCTTAGTTTCTACTGAAGACACATTGATAATGATCTCTTCAAAAATATTTTTTATCATCTCTGTCTTTGACTTTGCTCTTTGATTTAAAAAAATAAACTTACTATGTTTTGGTTTATGACTACATCCTTGTTAATGCAGCCAGACATTTTGTCTCTTCATTTTGGAGCTGACATTAAAACCTAAATAATTTCTTATAGGGTACTGCTTGCAATCAACACATCAGGCTTATCATGATGACTACGACTACAGAACATTAGGGGAGGATTAAATGAGGAGTGATGGCATAACAGTAATTTTCTTGGATCAGGAAACAACAAATTTGTTTAAGAGTGTCTTCACTTGTAATTTCCTTAGAGCATAAGCATACTTGCTCTACTTGCATAAGCACGTGCTAAAACTTTCTTGCTTCTCCACTCAAGTTTAAACATTCTTTAATATTTTTTCTAGATTACAGACTTTAATTTGCATAGAGCATGTCAATGTCACTTTGAGAGACTTGTTTTCGGCACTGATTTCATTTTGACAAGACTAAGGAAAAACTAATATATAGTTTAGAAATAAACAGCTTTTTTTCTCTTGAAATAGTCATAAACAATCTTAGAGTTCTCTTAAAATATCATCTAGATCTTATTGTCAGGAAACTTACTTGTTTCCCCGAGGTTTAAAAAAAACCAAACAAAAACCTGAACCTTTTCTCTAAAGATCCAGGCTGTATCTCTTCCCATTTGAACAGACAGCAGAGAGACAGTTTTGCCTTGATTTGGCAGATATAATTGCAAGTTTTAACCTTTTGATAGTTCAGATATCATTGCAGGTTTTGACCTTTCCATAGCTCCTAGCGGTCATGACCACGGTGGAACCCATAAAATAATATCTTTGTGCCAGACAAAATTTATATTTATATTTTACATATATGTATATTCAGGCTTATTGTAGATGGCAGTGACAGTCATGAGAGAAACTATTTAATAAAGGATTGAAATATGTTACTTTATACCAAGATTGTGGGTAATGCTGGCATATTGTAGAATAGCTTCAATTTCATTTCAAAGCATCCTGTGCTTTTTCTGAAGACAGTCTATGGAGTTCAGAATGTTAATTTCTGAATCCATCTGTTGAAAGAGGAAAGACAACCTTACTTTTTTTCACATTTGACACTGTGTTTTAAGCAGTCTGATTTTCTTTTTTAACACTGTGTTGCTGTAACCAGACAAAAGACTTCCCAAGGTACCACCACATTATGCTATGTGTTTATACACACAGGTCCAAATATAGGCAAGCAAATCTTCTTCTAGTATCACAGTTTTGATATTAAGAGACTAAGTTAATCCTGTGCAACAAATTCTTTGTCACATGTCTGTTGATTAAAGCAACCACGAGCAAACTTAACCCATCACTCCTTATTTAAGCAAGCCACAGAGCTAGGGAGTGAGTATGGCCTGGAAGTGACACTTTGGGTTTAAAAGGTTGATGTATTCATTGTAGTGCTGTGCTACATAGACAACAGAGTAAATTAATCTCAGATGTAACTCAGATTGGATGACACTGGAGGTAAAATCTGGCCTGTTGTATCGAACTGGCTGACCTATTGTCTTTAGTAGTCTACAGTCTTTCTTCTATAAGATGTCTTTTAGCACAGATTGAATTTGGAAAGGTGACTTTTCTTTGGCGAATTGCTGGAGCTTTTAAATTGCGTTGTTCTGCAACAGTGAGAATTTAGTCTAATAATTTAACCTCCATTTTCATACAGTGAATCTTTTTGAAATGGTTTCTGTAAGCATCATAATTAAATATCCCCTGAGTAATTTGTATGCTCAAGCACATGTTTGCAAAGTGTTTGCTTTTTTGCTCCATTTCTTAAACTGCTGGTGTGTGATTGACAGACGTGTCTGAATACTTCGGATGTTGTCTGCTGACTGAGCAGTTTCAGCATTCTTCTTTTTTTGATGGAAAAGTGAGTGAAAAGTTAGTACTGACTATCACTGTGCATGAATGCCACATTTCACTTGCAAAATGGCATTTTCATGGCTACCTGCCATCCCCAGGTACTTTTTCAGAAAAACTGTTTTTGCTCCCTTCACTAAATATCTCTTGATGCAGTGTTTTACAACAGATGGAGACAATGAAGATTTTCCACTACCAGTTTTTACCACTAGTTACAGGAATATATTGAATTTTAGAATCAAAGTTTTATGAAATTCTCTTTTACCTAATTGTGTATGTATGTGCCTATATGTACGGTATGAGGACAAATGGCAATTGTAAATATTATGGCTAAAAATAGAAGAAACTTTCTTTCTTAGTAATAGAAAAGAAAGAAACTTGCTTAGTGGTTGGGGCAAAATGTGAAGACTTTGTGCTTCCACTACTACTGAGCTATCTGCTTTTTACTTATTTTTTTTCCTGCTGCACCAAAAGGAGTTGTTACATTGCCAACCAGTAAATATAGCAAAGTGTAACATAAGCACAAACTGCTAAGTGTTTTTTTCAATTGGTTCTTTTACCTGTGGTTGTCTAAAAGTAACATATTTCATCTTTTAATTATTAACCTTTTAAATATTGATCATACCACGTAGTTCTGTGGCAAATATACATCCATCTTGTCTAAAATTTAAGTATTTTCTTTCTGTTTCCCAGCCTTTCTGATATTGAAAACAACCAACAAAAAGCTGGTGTGGTATTTTTTTCAACTGCATCCGTCCTTAAAGAGATATGCTACTTCCTACCCTTTCCCTGTCCCTACTTTTACTGTCCAGACTTCCAGTAGCTCCACCTGAGAGTTTCTGATGGTTGCTATCAAGTGATATCCAGCTAAAGCATCCAGACAGCCATGCTGGAAGTATTGATACATATAAACATACCAATATATCATATATAATATATATAAGATAGAAGCCTTCAAATTTTCAGTGTAAAAGTATCTTCCAGTTAGGTTTGGACTAGTCACTCCCACCAAGAGCTTGCTGCAACCCAGGCTGGCAGGGTGGCAGCTGCAGAGGAGATCTCTCAGCTGCCTCACTTGCACCCTCAACAGCTGGTGAGCCTTACTCCAAGTAAGGGTAAATCCAATAGCTTTATCAGGATGAAACTGATAATGAGAAAATATGAAGAAATATGCATTTTTTTTTTCTTGCATATTTGTGATCCATAAAGTTAATGTTTCACCATATTAACACTAAAAGAATGGAGGCTCTTCTGTGAATGAAATTAGCCTCTGGAAGACCGCTGCTGGTATCTTGCTTAAATCTTCTGGGAGCAGTGTCTCTGTGCAGCCCTTGAACTTTCCTTTGAAGTAAAGGTCAGGTATACAGTTTGCTTTAAGCTAGCCTGCTTAAAGACTGCACACACACATGTGCTCAATTGTTAGAAGCATTTGTAAAGTCCTTTGAAATTAAAGTATTGGATAAGTGTTTTGTTAAAAGTATTTACTGGCTTTAAGGGTCTCTCTTCAGAGGTGGTGGGTCCTTTGATGTCATGCATAACAACTAATGTGGCTGTTTATACCATAAGTGACCACAAGTGAAGCATCTGAAGATGAAATTTCCTTTTCAGTGAAGCACTTTAATCTTTCTGGATGTGCCAGTAGTTACTTGAAAGCCAATTTTATGGCAGAAGGTGAAAGAGACTGTAGTAAAAATCAATTAGGATCATGGCCTAGAGATCTTCCTTCTCCCTCCAGGTTACAGACACTTTTTACATTTGCTCCTGAGCTATCACTAAATGATTAATCACTAAATGGATAGATATAATTTTTACTTTACTAATAAATCAGGAGAAAAATTGAGTATGCCTTTTCTGAAAACAAGAACAGGGGCAGTGATAAATCTATAATGGACTGATCTTTTACACTTAGTTCCTCAGTCAGGGTTTGATTTCAAATGAGTCTTTGGACTCCATTACACTCAGTTTGTGCCTGTTTACAAAATGTAAAATTCATTGCAAAATACTCCTTAGCAGGGTAGATATTAGCTGGATACCACATTCAAACTGGTTTTCATGCTCAGGTTACCCAGGGAAGAAAAGAAAAAAAAGCTATTTATCTGTTTATACACAGGAAATAGAAGTAAACACTTGTAGAGTTTAAGTACAGATCTGAACTTTTGCTCAGTGGGAATAAAGACCATCAGTTTTTAAAATGGAGGTTTCAAGTCAGGCTAGCTGGAGAGGTGTAGAGATGGGTCTAAACCAGGGGGTCTCACTCTCTTACGATTAAGCTACATGGAACATGTGAAGTTTGAAAGCAGTAACCATGTGATGAAAGAGACTCAACGGGTGCATAGAACCGTCCTTAGGGTTCTGCTTGAATTATGATTTTGACTGACTATATCTCTCTTTCCCTCTGACAGAAGTCCTTCCTCATTCATTGCACAAAATTTCCCTGCTACTCACGTGGAAAGAAGCTGTAAGAATCTTATCATCACAGTTCAAAACGTGGACAAGTGCTTTATTTCCTCTATATCCTGTTCTGATATCAGGATGAATTAATTTTCTTATGGTCTTTGTTATTGTATTCATGGCTGTATCTGAGTGATCCACAAAACTCAATACTTACCCTTTGCAGAAATGGACTATGCTGGGAAAAAAAGACAGATAAAAAACTAAAAATTCTTTTCTAAGATGGAAACAATCCCTGTTTTTTCTACATACAAACTATGGTTTCAGCTGTGAGTAGAACTGAATGAAACTTGCTGTGCATTTCAAAGAAAACACTGATATTTGAAAAATTGCTGTTCCAGTTTAGAATGGTATATAGTTATTTATTCAAAGAAAAATAAAAATCTTGCTTCCAACAAAAGTTTGTATTAGTAAAACTTTCTGGAATATTGTCCTGTTCAATTTTCCCAAAGTTAAAGGGATCAGCCTACTGCCCCAGCTCAGGGAAGCTCCTTGAATTGCCTTGCTGTTGGAATGCATGAAATAGAAGCCTCTCTGAGTTCCTCAGAGAGAGAAAGAAATACAGGGATTGAACTGAAGCCTTTAGGGAACACTAAAATGTTTTAAGCCACAGACATGAACGAGGAGTGTAAGTTTTAGTTTTAAGTTCTTTCGTACATTAGAATTAAGCTTAGTTTGGTATAGAAAGAATCTTCTAGAATCGTGTTTTTAGCTGATCGATGATTTATGAATATAATCCCCCTGTATTGGGGTGAAAATCAAACAACATCACAACACAGAAGAAGAAGGACATCAACAGAAGAAGGACAAGAACAGGAAGAAGAAGAAGAAGAAGAAGCTGCTGCTACTGCAGCAGCTGCTGCTCAGAACATCAGGACTCTGTGCCAGAAAGCTTTTAGCATGGACTTTAATACTCTGAACTCCTTGCCTTCGAGACTGATGAATTCATACAATAAACAATTTTACAGCAACCAACAACTGCTTTTGTCTCTTTGAGACCCAAGACTCATGAAAAACTCGACACCTTGCCCCCAGACACTAAAGTTGGAGAGCCAGCTGTTGGAGCTCCTGCTGCAGCTGAGGTCATGGGTTCTCCAGCCTGGTTTGGGCAGTAGAGCCCTGACTACATGTGGGATCTCCCTGCCCGAGTCCTGCCTTCAGCCAGGCACCACCGTCCCCCAGAAACCAGTATCTCCCTGGTTATTCAGGCTTGAAGCTTGCTGAAATATTACTCAGCTCTTGCCAAGCCTTTTCTCTAGGGTTCCTCTTTTTGAGAAAGCAGGACACCGAGGAGGCGTGGAAAGGAGGTCCAGATCTCCACCTGTGATGGTGTCTCCAGCTCCCAATCCCCATATTTAGATGTAACTTGAGGATTTTTTTACCAGGTTCCACTGTCTCTGGAATGTGCACATAATAGTGGGCTTAATCCTGAAAATTTCCACATACAGGGAAGTTTTCTCAGGCAATCCATAAAATGATATCACAGAAATATTGTGGTGTAATACTACTTTCCTTCACAAAATAAATTCGGTGAAAATTTAGACAAATATTTTATCAGTTCAGACATCAGTATTTCCACAGCCTTCATTAAGATGTCTCTTATTGTCTGAGACAAGAGGTAATGATACTTTATATTGCTTCAAAGTGTGGACCTCCCATCTGTGATTGAAATTTCTGCTACGAAAAGGAACAAAGAAACAAGTGCACCTTCCCAGTTCTGTAGGAGGCAAATGGAATGGGACCACTAGTGGCGTGAACTGGTGGGCACCTCTGATAGCTGCAAACTGTTTCTCAAGTACTGGCAAGAGAAATCAAATTTGTTGTCTGTGGAGGGGAACAATCACCACTGAAGAGCTCTTATAAAATATTTAAATACTCTTAGTTTTTATCTGCAGTTTTAATTTCCTGTAAAATACATTCTATAGGTATTTACCCATCAAATATTGAGATGCCTCTAGCTTTGTGTTTTATATTAAGTTTTTATTTCCGTCAATTTGTATTTTAGATTGCAAATCAAGAACCTTTCAAGATAGTTTTGATTAATTTCAGGCACAACTTGGCTTCATTTATTTTTTATGTTTTGATGGTAATTTACCATGGCATAAAATTGTTTTGCATTAAACTACACTCATGAATCAAGAGTCTTTTCCATTAACAAGATCCATTTAAAGAATAAGCCCACCTACAAATCAAGTATTTTGTGTCAGTTTCTGTAATTATTGTTTGGAAAAAACTGGTACAATGGCACCGTGAATTATTTCAGTGCATAGATGATTTAGACAAATAGAACAGAAATATTAATATAACTGGTACTGGGCTAAATTACCTGGCAGAGGCCATGGTTTAAAGTCTGTTACACTCTTAAGTGGAAAAAGAGCTTTAGTTTATGCTGTTTGCATTGCAATGGTGTTTTTTAAAGAGATTTCTATTCATTAGGAAATGGGATTGGGTTTTCTTAGCTCCCTAGCTGGGAAGCAGAGTAATATCTGATGACTGGATCCCCTAGGTGCTTTAAAAATCTGCTTTGTAAAATATATTAATGTGTATATATATATATATTTATTTATTACAATTTCTTAAACATATATGCATGTATATGTGTATATGTTTATGAGATAAAACGTTCAGAGAAAAATTCCCTTGTTCAGAAAGTTGTTTAGAAACGCTGGCACATTAAAAGGAGATTAGGTAACACCCATGGTGTTTATGACAGCTGTAGGTAATATGTTTGTAACACATTTGCTCTGGCCAACCTTGTTGAGCTTATTTCAGTGGATTTCAATGTTGAAAATATTTTTGCACTATATTCAATAGTTGTGCATTATTGACAGGAGTTCACTATGTCACATAATTACAAATAACAAAGTCATCACATTAATTCTCTTGTAATTTTCACGCTTTGTTTCTGTCTTATCTTTGTCCCCACAATTTCAGGAGATGTAGTTAATGTAGCAGGAAAGATGGGTGTAAATCGGATTTTTGGCTTTCATCAAACACTTGAAAATGAATAGCTGAGGCACTGGAAATACTAATTTTATTTCTCTCCTTGCAAACTTGTCAGTTTTTACTATCCATCTTTTAACGTGCTCTAATATTCTAATATATTAATGACTATGCTTATGAAACATTCAAAATTTGATTTTTCAGAGCATATAAGGCAAAATTCTGACAACAGAACACCTTCTGCCATAATAATAATAAAGACAAGGCTCCTTATTTGAAAAGTAAATAGCTAATATTAAACAGGGATATTTTAGATGTTACGATGAAATATAGTAAGTCTTGCTGAAGTAGACATGGTTTCAGTGGCTGATGATCAAGTTAACTTCATTTCGTTTCAGAATGTTAATATTTTTTAATTTTGTCATCAATTCTCACCAGTCAAGATTTAACTAGAGCTGCCTAGTGTCCTCAGATTGTCTGAGTCAATCGATAACTCTTTCTTTTTGCAATTAGTTTTAGTTTTCAGGAGTGAGGCAGAAGGCAGTCTTTTCCTCAATGCCAGTGAAGTGATCCCTCCTTATACCTGCAGACTGATATCAAAGCTCTGAGAAATGAGAACAAGCCCATTTATCTCAGTAGGTGTTAACTCACATGCCCCAAAATGATAGCTTTACATCAGGTTTCTCAACATGCCTTAACATTTCAGTGTAGTCGAAGTATATAAGGCCATAGCAGCTGGTTAGCTGCTGGTAGCTTAGTGGAGGACTAGCTTAGGCCACAGAGGGTGTGGGATCAGACTGTTTCATCTCAGAATCCAACCTGAGCTACTATTTCCCTGTTGGATACTTCAGGAGAGTGGGAGAAGGCATTGCTCTACCCATTACTCAGTCCATTTTAAAGCTCTCATGTGGAAGAAGAGTGAGAAGTATTTTCCCTTCTCTTTGCTTCATTTCTATTCTTGTGTGGCTTCTGATGTTTTCATTTGTGGAGTAAATGCCCAGGCCTTAAAATGTGTTATTTTCTGGCTATAATTGTGTCCTAATCACTAGATTGGAGCTCCCAAGACTGAGGAACACAGGGACACATGTCATGGCTTTTGCTCAACATGCTTTTTTTAGTTGCTTGTCAGGACACTTTGTAACAGTGTCTGAGACCTGTCAGTCAGCACATGCAATAGCATCAGAAGCCAGTCCTCAAAGGCCAATATGAGAAAGGCACCAATACGAGAAACTGATTCTGATATTAAGGCTCCTGCAGTCTGTGGTGCAGTTGAACCAGAAATCAAAACAATTGAAAAGAATAATTGATGCTTTCATTGCATTTAATATGAAAATAAAAGATGCTTCTTCTTTTGCTGTATGTGAATATGTGAATATAGACAATTTTCCTTTCAAGGAGGCATTTTCAAAAAGAAATTCAAGACATGAAAATTTGTGAGCTCACCCTTATCTTGAAATCTTTGTGAAATTAAAGACTTCTCTTGTGTATATATGTGTATTTCATATGAACTCTTTTGGAGGGTCTCAGACTGATGCCTCTGCAAAGCATGCCTAATGCTGAGGGATGACATTTTCATTTAATATTTTTATTTTTTTTTAATTGGCCTCTTTGATAGCTATAATAATTTTCTGTTAGGAGAAGTACATCGGTTTACTATACACTCAACTGGGCAACCCTTCCGATCTCAGAGGATTAATTGGAGGTCTCCTACCACTTTGAGTGGTTAATAAAATATGTATCTGACAAGCTAATCAATTCACCTGATTCCCCCTGCCTAGGTAAAAGCTGTTAAGCACAAATTCTAGAAATCTGAGAAAACAGAAAAAACAAGCAATCTCTCTGCCATTTCACAGTAAAATGAGATTCCTGAAATGTATGGCAATTAGCTATAATGGATGTTCTGACAAATCCTAATACAGAGCCATGTTTTTTTTTTTTCCCTGATGATGTTTAACTGCAGCTAAATATGCCAAGTTGACATTTGCCTGCAATTACCATGGAGCCATATTGAGATCTTCACTCTCTGAAGAGATTTAGAATGACTACAACATCTTCTAGGATAACATCTTGTTTTCATAAATCTTTGTAGTGACTTTTGCTGCTGGCAAGCCTGACTTAAACACATCTTCTCTCTTGCTTTGGGAATTTGCATAACTTTTCCCCTTAAATAAATTTAAGAAAATTAATAATAAAAAAATCTATATAAAGAAAATCCTGAATGGAATTTCAAACATGGAGCATTAATAAATTATAAGATGATCCAAGGTCCTCACAGAGTAGGTCCTTCACAGTTTTTATTCTATGTCCTTTGTTGTAGTGTGACCTAACAAACTGTAAGTATATAAATATTAGGTGGTATAAACTACCTAAAAATTCTAATTCTGTGCATATTTTGAAATATGGAAATAATTTTTAATTTACTGGAAAATTAAGCTATTTCTGTGACAAAGTTTTTTGTTTAGCCCTTCTAATATCTGACAGTAGATGTTGAGCCTGAAAGCACAATTAATATCATTGGATATCACTGTCAGAGGAAACCTTTAACACTGGATTTGTATTAAAATTTTAAAAAATAGAAAAAAGAAAAAGTGTTGGACTTTCCTAACAGATGATTGCCCATAGCGTTTGTCCATGACTTTACAATTGCCTTTGAAGGGGGAAATATAGGACAGTTGTTTTTAATCAAGAATATTCATCAGAAATCTAGCAAGCCTCCTAACAGCAGACAAAGACATGATCTAGGTAATAGGAGGATACATACTTGAGTTGGCAGGGGATTCCACTTTTAGAAAGGAAGGAAAACACAATGTAGTTATTTCATGTGTTATATAGTGCAGGAACAATTTTAGGAAGGATAAATCTATTTTGTAGTCACATTTGCTGATTCGGGGATACTAATTACTTCTTTCCCCTTCTCTTGATTCATTAACATAATCAAGAAAAACTGGTTTGTTGATTTCTACTTAAGAGAAAACTTGAGCTTATCAAAAGCAACCTGTTATGTGGTAGAATTTGCTGGTTCACATACCATAGATTGCATATGACTTGTATTTCTCATTTTACTAGTTGTAGAAGTATGCTCTACCTTGCTTCAGGAAGTTGCAGATAATGTGTTAAAGATAGTGAGATGCTCAGGTAGTTATATAGAAGCTGTAGAAGTAACAGGGAGACATATCTCACTTCTTAGCAGCCGTTTCAACACAGCCATCACACACAGAGACGTTGACTTTTTTTGTGAATAAGTTGTGATAAAACCCTTAAAGGTTAAGGGTAAGGATAAAAAGGATCTGACCAGATCCTTGAAGTGGAACTGTCTGCAACTTTTTCCTAAAGTGATATTACCAAAAATCACTAATAACTTACCAATTACTAAAAACAATCTCATTACAGCACAGGAACAAAGAAATGTGAAATGGTGAGAAGTCAGATTTGCTGGCTAAGATATTAAAAAGTCTGACAAAAAATAAAAAAATCCACGACCCCTAATTCTTGCTCTTTTCTAGGATGACTTTCCAATTGTTTTTTCTTTTTCACTTCTGTGTCAAACAATTGGTTATGTTATTATAGTTTTATCATATTTTCATATGTCTTATCATATTATCTATCATATTGTCACTGTCACTGTACTTAGTGGTACTTTACATCTCGAGTCAGCTGCCAACAGCAGTACCAGGCTGGTATAAGTAGAATTAGATGCAGGTGGAGAAAGAAAAAAAACTGAAAAACAGAAAAACTGCTGGAGTAACACGTGACCTGGAATGGATGTATCACAGCAGGTAATTCAAATTTAGTGTATGTACAGCATATTTTTTAAGTATCCAATCTGAAAACATTAGACCTTCTGTATTTTTTTATTCAACTAGCAGAAAAAGATATTTTATGATCTAGTCATCCTGTGTTTTGGTAGAGGTTGGGTCTTCTGGAAAAGATTTTGTATGACCTTATATGACCCACTGAAATATGCTTAAGATTTTGAGGCTTCTGGCACTATATAAGATCAAGAAACGCTGCTGTGTGAAGAGTTGAAATATGAGATTGGAAGAAAGGAGGCATTGAAAGGCAAAGCGAGCTGCCTAGAGTGGCACATGGGATGGAATACAACAGGTAGAATAAGAATCAATATCTTAAGTTATGAACAACGAAGTTGTTTCAGGAAAAAAAGTCCACCTGGGTCTTATCACAGGCCTAGCAATTTCAGACATAAGCATGTTGTTTTTATTACTTTGATCCCAAAGAGACATGAAATTTGAAAAATCACATTTTTCAAATGGTATTGATATCATTTATCCTTTTAGAGGCCATGCCTTTGCTGGTGAAATCATCCACTTGGTGAGGCTATATAACTTCCATGGCCAAATGGGTGGGAATCTTGTAGATACACCCCCACTGGTGGGGCCAGTTAAAGACCTTTATATTAGTCTATGCAATGAATATGTTGGATAATGGCTCTTGGGGCAAGAACTGTCTAGGCATTGTTTAGCAGTCATAATGGGCTCTAGAACAATGTGTGCGGTCTGCAGAAAGAGATATAATTGAAGTGGAGGAATAAAGGAACAAAAGTCATCTTGTTTATGTGTTTTCATGGCAAGAGAAATAGAGGGGAGGTTTATGTGGTGTGGGGTGCTCTTTGTTTGCCTGTTTTCAATGTAGAGATGGCTCAGCAGGCCTTACCCAAAGCCTCTCAGAAGCACAGACAGAATACAATATTTTTTGGTCCCAAAAATGACAGCTGGTGGAAGAAAAGACAGTAAGAAATGTAGGGAAAACAGACAGAACTAAGATCAAGCTCTATTGGGAGGATCCTGCAGAGCAGGCTTTCTCTCTTGATTGCACAGAGAAGGGATAGGTTTCTGTCTTACATTTCCCTGCCCTTCCTTACACTGTGTGAGAGAAGCAGTGGGAATCTATTTTTATTTTCTTTTTTTTTTCTGTATTCCAACACCATGATATCAACAAAGCAAAAATAGTAATTCTCCTAGCAGCTGCCTGATCTTTCTGTATTTAAAGGTAATTTTAAGAAACTTTAGTCTGAATGCAGATCAGGGAAGGTTTCAAATGATAGTGTGCCATATATGTAGTATGTTTTATGTGTTATATACACACAAGGATGTATGCATATGCTGATTCTGAATTCTGCCTCCCTTGCAGATTTTTTAATTTAGTTTGTGGAACAATGTTGTGATAAATTCATTCTCTATAGACTAATAGATATATATCAGCTGAAGAAGCAGCAGATTCCTAACCCAGGATCAGAGTTGTCCTTCCTCAATTTATGCAACTAAGTCTTCACTCCATCCTTGCTCTGAAGAGAACTCTGAACATGAAAAGAGAACTTTGGCATATGTATTAGGCACATGATTCATTATCATATTCTAAATGGAGAGTGAGATGAATGTGGGAAACTCTGGGTTCACTCCCTGCTCTGTCCTCCCTACTGCTCTGCATCTACTCTATTGAAAGAGTACATCATGAGGAAGGTACATCATTAGGTAATGTTGTTCTACATGTATTAAAAAGGTTATTTAGATACCAATTTAAAAACCTCTCGCATATCAATGCGAAGCTTTACAATTCAAATACCTCCTCAGTCCTTCAAATTTAAATGCAGAATGAATAAAATAAAACAAATAAAGATAATTTATTACCTGAATTTCTTTTCTGACTCAGGCAAATACAACATGATCTCAGATGCTGGAAAACTTACACAGTTTGATCTCTCTTTAGTCCACTGATTCAGGACATAAAAACTGCATAACTGAAAATATTTTTTAAATTTTTTTGAGTGTGCGATGTGTTGCATTGTGTTCAGTGTGTTGTGAGTCCTAGAATGTGATGGGAATGCATTCAAAAATCCACTATAAATTAAAATAATAAAAATGGGAAAATGTCATCGTTTTCAAATCACCTGCAATTACAAACGATAACTACACCACCATTTCATTTTGCTGTTTTGTAGAACCTATAGTACTTCCTTGCGTGGGATGATTTTTTGGTTAGAGACCGAGCATGGTGGGTTGTTGATAAAACCTTTGTTGAAGGATGTGTAGAGTTCTCAGTTGGTCTGAGGCTGCCCCGCGCTGCTGGCTCCCCAGCTGCCAATCTCACCAGGGACACCAAGTACAGAATCAACCTCTCACCCCTAGAGGTCTCCCCAGGTCAGAATTAAGGAACGAAGGCGGAATAGTGAATAAAAGTTTGTACCTGACATGAACTATTTTGGTGTGTTTTACAGAGAAATGTATCATTAGCCACTTTCAGATGTTTGGTGTAAGCAAACTTTTTCCAAAGATACTACTTTAAGCTTAATTATATGCTCTTTTTCATAACTATGGCCATCAGCTCTGGTAACAGCTTTTTCAGAAAATGCTACATTTTAAACTTGTCAGGATCCTTGCCTTTCCGAGGTAACACAATCTGTTGCTCTTTATTTGTTGAGGGTTTGTTTTCAGTAAATCATTAGGATCACTAATTTCAAATATAAATGTGAATGAAACATATTTAAACTTCTTTTCCTGTCAAAGGTACATATAGTCTGATAGCTCATTAAAATTAAACTAAAATGCCACTCAGAATCTTAATTTTTTTATTTTTTTTTTCTTTTCAGTGCGAGTGAAGAATGTTAAGTATCTACATTGGATCAGAAATCAAATGAGGAGAAAAATGTTTGGAAGGGTCTCAGTTGTTGTCATCAATGTTGGAACGTGAAGATAATAGAAAATCTGTCATCATTTCAAAACAGTAGGAGAGGCACAATTTATATTTGTTACTAGAAAGATCAATTTTTTTTGGTGATACATTGCAGAAAAATAAAGTATAAGAAGAGTGCTAGCATGTTAAAAGCAAACCAATAATACTGATGTCTCTTTACTTTTCCCTGTTTAATTAAGTCCAAATCCACAGCTGTCAGAAACATATGAGTTAAGTCTATGGTCAAATTTGAAACTTTTCTGTCATGTTCTACATGGTTCTCCAGGTTGCAGCAGGGTTAAATATATGGTTCTGCTCAACTAGGTGGGACCCCTCACCTAGCTAACTTATTTGATGTAATTTTCTTCATGTGGAGTGTAAATGATCATGGTTGAAGAAGTAGAAAGAGACCCATACCTTGAATTTCTCAAGGTTTAAAAAACAGACTGGGAGAGGAGAGACTCTCAGTGTTTGTGAACCTTGGTATTTTAGCCCTACTTTCTAATCAATAGCTTAATAGCAACTACTGCAGCCTTGAGATCCCAAAGTGAGAGTTGGCATTTAACTAATCTAATCAGTTGAGAACATTTATATCTGTGGAGTCAGAGCTATTACACTTACTGAAAAACAGAATATAGAGTTGGAGCAAGGGACACATCCATCATCAAGAGCTCTGTCTGCAGCAGGACTTTGGATCTCACAAAAATGCATTATTGCTTTACATGGTAAACTTCAGTGCTAAATAAAGACAAGTTTATCATATCATGGGTTTTACTTATCAAGTGTTCTTCATAAGGTAAAGGAAATATATATTTTTGGGAGGGAGAGAACTTTTTACTTTGTTTCAGAGTTTTCCTGACAAAGAAGAAAGTACATTATTACTGTTGTCTGAAACACCACTGGGGTTTAGGGGCTCATAGGTAAAGTGTCACTTCCCACATTTGAAGTACTTTTTCCCTGATTAATTTTAATTTTATGCAGTGTGCAGAAAAAGGTTATCTTTTATTTCACTCAGCTCTCTTTTCTATCAGGGTGGAGGGGGGACAAACAGATTGGGAAAAGAAGTAAACAAGTTGTGGTTTAGCCAGCCTTCTTTCCCAATGACCTGAAGAGTTCAGAGGAAAAGTACAAAACTCTATTTAATAGTACATGAAATGAAGGCACAAATCTTTTGGATTTTAATCTGGCTCTAGAAAGAACAAATTAGGGATCTCAGCATTAGTCTTCTGTTAATATTGTACTGAAAGAACAATATTAACATATTATTAATATTATTCTTTTATGTGTTCTACAGTACACCTTTCTACTTAATTCTTTTTGGGGAGGGAAGGAGACACAAATCTTTATCTAGACCGTGTTTGTGTGTGTGTGTGTGTGCTTGTGTTTGTGTTTGTTTTGGTAGAGGCTTTGTGTTTGTTTAGATTTTTGTGTGTATTTTTAGGTTAGTCATAAAGAAATCCTGGCAGACATCAGGTTGTTTCACCAACCATTAATCCAATATTATTAATTTTTCATTTTTTGTATTCCTCACACTATAATGTACCATGCTAAAGATGTGAAAGTATTTTAGAACCTTATTATTTAGACATCACTTTGAGGCTCACTATACCTCCCTCTATCAGCTAAACTCATGGGGTAAAGTATTAACAACAGCAACAAACGGAGTATGAGCACTAAAACATACAGGCAGTTTTTCAGCCAAATTATATCTATTGTGCAGATGTACATAAGATGTGCCCATTTATGAAATTTTCTAATTTACTTAGGTGAAATAGGCTTTATTTCTGAGCAAGTAGAGTTGAGTTTTAAGCTAGACCTAAGAAAGAGAAGGGATACAAGTTTTAAATGAGTTACTAATGTGTAGAACAGCAAAAAGTCCTTCTGACAAATTCTCAAAACTTTCTTTTTATTTGTGTGTGTTTCATGTCCACTTGCTGGTAACATTTTTTATTGCACAAAATAAATATGTATAAAGATTCATAGACACGGATTTTTCTAATTCAAAATCAAATAGCATTTTACATGCTGGCATTGTATTTTGTTGTTCTGAGGCAATAATTACACCACTAGTTCCTTGCTACTTAGGAAAATATTATAATCCAAGAATTAACAGACTACATGTTGTTTGTAATTTCCTGATTGGTAATGCCCATGCTGGTAAGAAGAATGCAAATATAATAAAATTCTCCTTCTCCAGTTGCAGCATACCAACTGGAGGCCTCATTTTCCAATTCTAAGTGATAGATTTAGACTGCTCTTGCCTTTTGTGTCCTGTTGCGAACAGGGCACAGTCTTTGCCTAATTTATAATCTTTCTCATTCAATGTTACTTTATTTGCAGGGATTTTTTTGGTCAATACTCTTTACTTGTGGTCCACAATATTGAAGGAGTCAACAGGTAGCATCAAATGAGGAAATCTGCTAGTTTAGCGGGTTCTAAGAGGCAGGTAAGAATTTGATTGTCAGCAGCAAAGCCTTTTCTTTACCTGTTGTTCTACAGCATCTTATGTTGGTGAGTGCATATGTGCAAGTCTTAAATAATCTTTTCCCCTGATCTCCCCAACGTTTCTTGTCATGTGAATGACCTAATCTTCTTTCAACTAGTCCTGAAAGATTTATCAGAAAATATCCTGTTTTGCCAACAGTTTTGCCAATATTGTTCTGTTTACCACTGCTTTTTGGGGATATGTCTCACCCAAAAAGTTTAACAGGAATTGTTGAAAGGTGTTTTGATGCTGTTACTGTGTTTGTCTAAAGTATATTTCTTATGAATAAGAAGACTTTGTATTCATCTTTCTAGCATAGTCATTGAAAATGAATTAAAAAAAAAATCATTTGCCTATGTAATCATAGTTACTGAATGTTTCTACAACACTTTCTCGTTCATGGGCTGTTTAACTCATCAGAATCTTTCCTCATTCTCTTGGTCATGTGAGGTGCTGTTTTGTGAGTTTCTTTTTTTTTTTTTTTTTGTCCATGTTATAATTAAGATTTTTTTTGTTTGTTTTTATTTTTTAATTTTTTCATATAAATTTAATTTGATTAATTCAAGGAAACTTCAATGTCTCTGTTAGGTGTCAGGAACACATTTTGATTAATTGATTACTCCAAATGCTTAATTTTTCATTTGAAATATTCTGTTATTTGTTAATCTTTGATCATTAGAAGATCTCACAACCCCCAAGCCAATTTTATCCTGTAAATTCTGGTATGTGTTAAGAACCATGCAGAGTTTAGAGGCATGATTTATCTTTTCTACAGCAATTATTCAAAAATAACCTGTTGACTTTTTCTCCACAGTCCCAAGCCATATATTGATTTTTGCAGTTTCTTCCTGTGTGACTGTGTGAATCTTGAGTCTGATGCCTGAAAAATTTCCATTACTTCCTGCTGCTACATCTACTGGAAGCATGTTTAATGAAAACTATATTAGCAACTAAATAAAAAAAATAATTGGAGAAAATATGTGCCAAAAATCAACCAACAAGGACATATTTTAAAGTGTAAGCCACTTCTAGATTTAAGCCTGGAATCTGTTTGCCAATCATCCTAGGGCTGTTCTTTCTCTGAAGGGCACCAGTACAGGTATCTTATTGCAGGTGCTGAAGCGTGGCACTTGCCTAACACGAAACTGTTTCTTTAAGCTTATATAAAACACACCTGGAACATCATTCATTGCTCTGGAGTCTTTACACATCTGTGTGAGGTGAAAAGCAGAAAGAGGGCAGTGGAGCCCAAGAATGTTGGCTGATTTCCAAGGATCACTTCCTCCTCCAAGCCCAGGAGCAAGGCATCCAAACAAGGAAGTAATTGGGACAAAATGCTGGGAAACCTCTAGGAATGGATAAGAAGCTGCTGAGAAAACTCAGAGCAAAAAATTTTCAGGAGCTGGATGTGAGGACAGGTGCCCTGGGAGGAGTACACAAAGTATCTGGGAAGCTTGGGATGGGGTTAGAGAAGACAAGGTCCAGTTGGAACTGAACCTTGCCTGGGATGTTAGAGTTAACAAGGATTTCTATAGAAATGTTGAAAGCAAAAGAAAGACAAGGAATATGTGGGCCCTCTCCAGAAGGAAACAGGACATCTGCCTGTCCTGGACAAATAGAATGCTGAGGTTCTGAACAACTTCTATGCCTCAGTCTTGACGGACCTAAATGGTGGGCCAATGAAAACCTCATGAGGTTCAATAAAGCAAAGTGCAAGGTCCTGTGCCTGGGTCATGGCAATCCCAGACACCTCCACAGGCTGGGAAGTGAAATGATGGAGAGCAGGTCTGCAGAGCAAAAGTTGGAGCTGATGGTTGATGAAAAACTAAACATGAACTGGCAGTGTGCTCTCACAGCCTAGAAAGCCAATGGGCTGCAGGCAAAGCAGCACGGGCAACAGGTCAAAGGAGGAGATTCTCTCCCTGTACTCTGCTCTTGTGAGATCCCACCTGGAGTATTGGGTACACTTCTTATGCCCACAACATAAGAAGGACATGGAATTATTTGAACGAGTCCAGAGGAGGGCCATGAAGTTGACAAGAGCCCTGGAGTGCTTCCTATATGGATACAGGCTGAGAAAGTTGGGGCTGCTCAGTCTGGAGGAGACCTTGCAGCAACCTTCCAGTATGTGAAGTGGGCCTAGAGGGAAGCCAGAGAGGGACACTTCACCAGGAAGTATAGTGATAGGAGAAGGAACAATGGGTACAAATTGCAAGAGGGGAAACGTAGGCTAGATATGTGGAAGAAATTGTTTACTGTAGGAGTGGTGGGACACAGGAACAGCTTGCCCCTGGAGGTTGTGGATGCCTCATACCCAACAGTGTTCAAAACCAGTTTAGATGAGGCCTTGAGTGGCCTGGTTTAGTGGGAGGTGACCCTGTCCATACCAGTGTGGGCTGGAACTGTATGATCATTATGGTCCATTCCAGCCCCTATGATTCCAAAACTAAAGACTGTGACAGGGCAGTAGAATGAAATGAGGAAAGAAGGAAGGAAAGAGGAACTTGCCCCAGCTCTATAACAACACTTAAATATCAGGAAAAGGATGGAACACACAGTCCATGTCGGTGTCCCCTTTGCTACTGCACAGACACTCATGTGCTGTGGGACTGCAGTGGGTGTTTGTGCCAGTGTTTGGGACATGGGGCCTGTAGTGCCCTGCTCTGCAAGGGGGATTCATCCTGTGTGCTGTGACAAAAAATGTACCTACTCCTAACAGGCTTTTTGAGAATGTGTACGATATTTTTCCCTGGGAGATGGATAGTAAAAATCATGAAAATAGGTATTTGCAGTCTTTGTATAAGTATTTACAATGTTTCAATTAAAAGAAATTAAGAAACAAAAACAACAAAAAAGCATGTAGTTAGAGGAAACGTTGTGATGGTGTTTTTCTGTGGTTTTCATATTTTCTGTCAGTAACTTGAAAATATGAAAATATACATGTGTTTTGAAACCCCTAGAAGAGAGGGCATAACAATAACTATACCAGAATGATACCTGAGCTATGCCAGGATCAGTTGATACATTTATGACTTGTTTTGATGCGTAAGTGAAGTCAAAATGATGTTTTCTTCCATTTGTATTAAGATTTCAAAACTTAAAAGGAGAAACAGGAAAAAAAAAACCCAACAAAATATAAATGTGTTGCAGGAAAGTACAGTTCATTTGTAGTTCTTACCCACTGCTCCTTTGAAAGGAATGGCCTAACAATTATGTTGAACCTGAAAGTGAAAGCTGCTATATTTTATATCCATTTCAGTTATAAGAGCATCAGCCTATGAGCAGATGCCCATCATGCTTTGCCTTTTGCTATAAATATTTATCACTTAAATGTTGCCTGTATAATTTAAAAGGCCAGTATAAAAGACAGTAAGGCAGCAAATGAATGTGCACAGCTTCAGCAAGAAGGTTAGTAAATAACATCATCCTCAGTTTACAGATGTGAAAACTGAGGTGCTACAATCTTTCTCAAGTCACTGACAGATTCAAGGAAGACATTGGAGCTAAAGCTGTTAATTTTTATATATATATCCAGGAAACTTAATGCACACATAAAAATATCATCAGATTTTACAAAGTAGGAATTTTATCTGTCTCCTGTTTCAAATGTCGGGTTGCAGTTCTGTCAGGGACGCACTTTATGCATGGTGTGAAGAAGCTGCATATGTTTGTCACAAAGTGACTTGGATGATCCATATGTAAAAATACATTATTCTGGAGTTGCTCTGCATATGACAGAGCTTTTTCTTAAATTGAACATTTAGTGAGGAGAACTGCTTCCTCACAGCTGTGATGGTCTCTAGATTGGGAAAGCTGTTTGCTTTTGGGGGCTTTGTCTTTGTTTGGGTTTTGTTTGTAGTGAAATACGACTGCTGAACTGAAATTCTTAGCTTCTTGGAGATCTTTATTTCCATATTTAGAATTATTTTACCAAGCTGCTTCTTATTTAATTTATTTACCATGAAGAAATAATGAAAAACCATTAGCAGTCGCCCTTCCTTATTTCATCTTTTTTATTTTGCCTTGCTAGTTTGTGTCATTTCAAAATGATGTATAATAAAAAAGGCTGCTGCAGTTGATGGATGAATTTTTTAGTCAGTGAAAAATAGTGAGATTCATTTTTACCTTTAAACTTACTGTAAAATGTATAAATAATGAAATTTATTTAATTGAGAGCTAAATAATTAATATGTTCTTATTGTTCACCTTTACATGCATTTCTAATACTGCAGAAATTTATAGTGTGGAAATTCTACACTCGTCTTCTAATTTTTTTCTCCTCTCTCCTTATTTGACTAGATTCTTTTAGCTGAAAGACAGTCCCTTCAACAATAAATTATGAAAACTTTAATAAAGAAGAAAGCTATTTAGATATTTAAATGTATAAATCTCACTCATCTGACATCAATTGTTTCATTTTGTTTGTGACATCAGGTTTGCTTGTGTGGAATTTCATGTTTCCAAACAGAAGAGAATGTAAGAGTTCTAATTCAAAGCATCAATCACAGAGAATGAACATAACCTAATGTCACTGCTGAATCAGGCCATCAATTTATTGCTTTGTAAAAGCAATCAGCAAGCTATCAAGTAATAAAGTGTATGGGAAAAGTGCTGCTTTTGAGATAGCACAGCCATTGACAATGATATACTGGCGGAGAATAGCAACTATTGTAGAGCGTAGTGTACCTATTACTTGTTAAAAGCTCTGGACTGTTCAACAGATGTGAAATATGTTTCTTATTATTATGGATCAATCTAGTTTGTTTAATAGCCTTGTATGGCAGTTAGATTCACTGTCTTTTTTAATGAGGTTATATTCGCAATCTCTGGCTCTTTTGTTTTAGTTGAAGGCATGACTTCAGTTTCCTACTCAGTTTTCCAAGAAACTATGGATAGTCAGGCAATGTTTTTTTTCATTTGCTTATCATGGCAAGTGCTACAAAGCAAACTGCAAACATTCAAACCCTGTTACCGTACCAAAATAATAAATATCTTACACTGTGCTAAAAAGATGTAATGGAGTTTTTCATAAACACCTAAAATGCAGGCTTATAGCAATTTTGTTGTTGGTTTTAGCTTTTTATTGTTGTAATTTTTTTTCTTCCTTACTCCCACATCCTGTTTTCTTGTGATAAAAAAAGGGAGCTAGGAGGAGTAGGATAACATATAGTCAGCTCACCTGATTTGTGCTGATGAGGTAAATATGTTATATTGGTATAGTGAACCCTGCAACTGCTATCTGCTCTAGACAGGAGGTCTAAAACTAACAATCTCATCTGTGTCATCAATGCTGGGAAAAGCTGATGTGGCCTCAGGGAGAATGAATTGTTAGAAATAAAACATTAAAAGTCTTTGCTACTCTTGATGTGTCCTAAAGGATTGCTGTGGTAGTTGGTACCACACAGTTAAATTTACTAGCCTGCTACCAGAAGTTTTGATGAGATTTCCAGCAGAATTTTTAATCACTTAACCTTTTCAATTGCATTAAGATGAGCTGTCAGGGGTCTCCTTTCTTAATGCTTAATAAAAACCTCCTCTGTCTCCACACTTTCTTTACATTTTAAACTCCAATTTTAAACTCCAACTCTTTTGTTGCCCAAGGAATTTGTGGCTCCATGTTCCAACCATATCTTATTTGCCTAAATGCACAATTAAAAAAATTAAATTATTGTGGATTAACACACTATTCTGTGCTACCTTTTCATATGATTTTGGCATTTCTAGATAGATAGATAGATAGATAGATAGATAGATAGATAAAACAAAAAAATCCCAATTGCATATTAATCAAGGATTTTCCTGTATAGCTATTAAACATATGAATTTCTTAACTTTTTTACCTATCTCAGTTCTAAAAAAAATGTATATTCAACTCCCATTTACAAAACATTAATTAAATATATATCACAAAGTTACTTTGAGGATGAACAGTGTGCTTATTAAATTAAAGAAGTGAAAACTGAAGAATTAATGTGATTACACCATCTTATGGTAGTGTAGTGATGGGTGATAGACTAGGGGTAAGAATCACCAGATCTTATGCTCAGTATTTTTAAATACACTATCATTCAAGCTCCTTCTTATGGTATATGAGATGGCATGGCCAACAGTTTTAACATTCTGCTGCCTCTCTCAAGAAGCTCCTGAAATTTTCCATTTAAATGTGCTCTGTTTAAATTGTTATTTTTTTTTTACTTATTTAAATAAATTTGTATAATACCATATATCTGTCCTAGGGAAATTACAACCAAATTTTGCTGCCATTTGCATTTCAATTTTGCTGCCTAAAGTGATGGTTGTCTTTGGTTTCCATGCAATGTTACTCATCATGTTTTTGCCATTTCTGTAAGAATTTTGACGGCTTGTACAAATTACTTTCTTCATGCCTGCTGCCCACTTCTCTACTCCCTTGGTATAGGATACCCTATTTTTAGTTTCCTTACCATCCTGTAAAGAAATTGTCAATGAACACAGGAGTAGAAAACACTTCTATTGTTATAACATGAAAGTTCCAGAAATAAAGGTAGTGAAAATTAAATTTCCTACATCCTTCTCTTATACATGTGAAATTAAATAGCATCACACTACTTGAACATTTGCTTTATAAAACTCTAATCAAGACACAGAAAAAAAATAGCCAAAACCTAGGCAATTTAAAAAACAAGGTACTTTTCTTTTCTTACCCATTTTAATTGAAAGTACATCTTTCTCCCACCATTGAGTTCTCTGTAATTGTCTTTGTTTTCGGAAGAACTGAAATATAAAGAAGTACTGAAACATAAAGATGTGTGTTGTTTCATAGGAGATTATGAACTGGCAAAAAAGAAATTTTAGAACATAACTCTTCATTGAATACATTCTTTTCTTTTACAATATCTCCAGTTTGCATTCAAATTTCTAATTTTTAGATAGATAACAAAGGTAAATGACAAGTAGCTTCAACACAGGACACTTTGTTGTCTTGAACAGATGAGTCTGATTTTGAAAACAACTCAAGCATTTTTTAAAAGTTATTGCTCCATTCAGTCATGACTTTCTGGAATGAAATGGTTTTATCAAGAAGTGTGCTGGCTGAACATTAAATACTGTGGCTTAATGTCAGTAAGCCTTCTGCAGTGAAGGGGAAGTTACACAGGAAAGTCTTTAAGAAATATATTTCAAGATGTTTTTTTCTAAACCTCTCAATACAATTATAAGATGTGATTTTTTGACCCTCCATAGACTTGGCATTCAATTAAATCATAATCCGTTTGTTAAAAAAAAACCCAAAAAATTTTTAATTGGCCTCTACGGGATATCAATAGTTTTGTTCCTCTGATGTTTAACTGCAACATTTATGTTTCTGCTTGATGGCACAAGGTCAGCTAAATCCACACTGCTAAAACATCTTTTTAGCTTCTTATGTGTTCAAAAATCTTATTAAAAGCTCAAGCATTCTCTTAATATAATGTTGTTTGAAACTTCCATAATGAACATGCTTTACAGAGTAGGACTAAGAAGAAGATTTTTGAGAAATAAAGAGACCAGTGTTGTTTATCTCTGGTGTTATCTTTTTAAAATACTAATTTTCCAGGGTTTTTTTTTGTTTATTTTCAAAAGTATTAAGTGACATACAAAAGTGCTTCTTTTTCAAGACTGACAATGCCCATAAGAAGCTCTAGGACCAATGACAATTTAATACTTGTGTACATTTATTCTGTAGATGCATACTGACCCTACTTGCTTTTTCATCTTTACTAAACAATAAAATTTAACAGGATATGTATTATTAGGATTTGGGAATCTTTCCCTTTTTTCATGTTTTGTTGACCATAAGCCCCACTAAGAGAAAAGCAGGGAGCATAGAAATGGTTCTCTATTCTGATGAAGTCATCTAGACCATTTTTAACTTGTGGATTTTGTTAAAAAAATACTGTTACTTCACACCTGCACTTTCCTAAGGAGAAGGCGGGAATCTTTGAACATTTGTCCAAACATTTTTTTGCTTGTTACACTTTTGTCATAAGGCTTAAGATTGTAGCTTCTTTTCTTGTGTGCTCAATTAATTCATAGTTGTAGAAATCTTTATCACCTTTTTATTAAAATTAGATAGAGTTTTGTAGCTTGGAATATTTTTACGATTTTGAAATCTCTTTTTAAAGAGGGATTCATATCCTGTAATCATGGACATTCCTCAGCAAGTGCTTGATACTCTATTTAATTTTTATCTTTTTGAAAAAATGTTCTCTGTAGAACAAAGAAAAGTAAATTTGTTTGCTTCAAAAAGCACTATGATTATTATACCTGATACCCCTGCAACTGGAACAAGAAAAAAGAAAACTTTAAATAACTGTTTTCTGCTCTGAAAAAAAATATATTCCATGAAGAAACTTGAAGCAAACCAAAAATCAGAACCATTGTCTCTGTACTTTAAGCATAATCAGAGGGAGACTGTGTGTAATATTTCAGTTGTTGAAGAATCACTTGCTGATACAGGTTCTCAGCAGAGAAAAAATTGTACCATTTTTAGATTTTTTTTCTCAACTTTTGACATATTCACACGGTTTATTTTGCTACACCAAGACATGCTAAACACTGTACTTGCCAACTCTATAAGCAGGTGATTTTCGTAATGTTTTATAAAAATTGTGGCTGGATCACAGTGAAACTTTCTGCATGTCTTTTTTGTTTGTGTTTTGCTTAGTCCTTTTCCATCACTGAAATTTCTGAGGTGTGTTATTGTCCATTAGATTCTTATACTTTACACATGTTGTACTTTCATACAAAATTTTTCAAATTTCTAGACAGATACCTCTTTGAAGATAATTTATATTTGAAGTACCCTGTTGTATAACAGCAGACTTAAGTGATTCAGAAAAATGTAATATGATGCCACAGCTGTCACAGCTCTAAACAGCTTCTGTGTCTCATAATAAATTACTACTATATTTAAAGTCAAAATAATTATACGCCTGAGAAAATGGCCTGTGGTAAACAAACTTCTGTGTCACACAGAGAAAAGCAGATGTCTAGTTAGAAAATTAAAATTTCATATTTCCTAGTATGCTAGATATACACAAGTCTGTCTTCACCACTTCACCACAAAATTATAATGTTAACCTTAAGATCTTTTTACAGACTTGGGAGTCTTTTTTCCTAGGGAGGTTCATATATGGGGAAAATTATTTTTTTCCTTTTCCTTAATAATTTGTAATTACAATTCACTTGTGAACAAAATGTCTGCATCTCCTATCTGCATTTTACTAAATCATGTATATGATGTAGATGACATTAAAATGTATGATAAAATGTACGGTGGTTTCTTCTAGATTGATGTTTAAGATTCATCTTTCTTAAGAGCACCACTGTAATACAGGATTAAAAGTGATAGTTTTGTTCGTTGGTGCTTCTTCCCCCACATTTTCTTTCCTAAGTAAGTTACTGCTCAGAATAACTACTTTTTAACAGTTAAGTAACCAATTATTAGATAGGGACTGACAGAGGCAGGTAAACCAAGACTGGATCTATTTCTGAGTTTGCTTCATTTGCTAGAGGTCTAATTATAATTGAAGATAGACACAGCTTTAGTAGTTACAGGGGTTTGTAACATTTCAAAGGTAATTACTCCTTTGAAAAAAATGTTCATGAGTGAGATTTGTGTTACTGAAAGATCCCTCTTAATTAATGAATCTACTCTATTCTACAAGGGTTTCTTGTCTGTCCACAAGATTGATTTGAAGACCAACATCTGCTTAAACAATTTGCTCATGACAGAAGACAAGCAGTCACTCAAAGCTGTTCTGAGAAGTAGCCGAAGTTAACAAATAGAATATACAAATGTCGATAGGAGAAACTTGGAGAGTTTTTTGGTAGGGTTTTTTGTTTTTTTTTCTTGTGTTTGGGTTTTTACTTTGTTTTGGTTTAGTTTGTGCGGTTTTTTTACAAAATGCAATTACAATGAATCTGAGAAAGTTA
Organism: Cyanistes caeruleus; assembly: GCF_971803275.1. Classification (NCBI taxonomy): domain Eukaryota; kingdom Metazoa; phylum Chordata; class Aves; order Passeriformes; family Paridae; genus Cyanistes; species Cyanistes caeruleus. Next base: position 57,185,761 of record NC_141701.1, on the reverse strand, counting down.
TGTTGGAGATGGCTTTTGGCATTTAGAGCAGGAATATTACCTTCTTTAAAGGGGACTCTATCGACCTGACTGTTACAGAGCTCTGAGATGAAGATCTCATTATTTGGTGGAAGCCAGATTCTTTTGGTAGATAGTTTTTTCTTCCTCTTAGATGTGTTGCATGAAGAATTTCTCATTCTTGTAAGACACCACAGAGTGGTGAAGCTCTTTACTTCTACTGAGGTGTCGTGAGTTGAGGGTGTAGGATAATAGAGCACTAAGTGATGTTAAAACACCTGAAGAGGTGCATTAAAGCTTTTATAACAGACTCAGAAAATAGCACCTTTTTCCCTTGCCCAAAATGTCAAAATTATCACAGGCTGATAGAGTGATGGAGTTTAAAAATATTTTTAATTTTCTAGATTAGTTTTGTTAGAAATTGCTTTTAGATTAAGTTCTCGTGTGCATGTGGTAGAGCAGTACTCCAATGGTAGCCCAAATGACACAGAACTCTAATGCAAGGACGTGCAGCTGGACCTTGACATGGGAAAACCTAAACTGATGTTTAGCCACTGGGATGGCCAGTAGAACCATGGTTCCCACTTGACTAGGCCAATTCCCATTAGAAATCACTCTCAAATTCACAATGCTCATCAAATTAACTAGAATTTAAAAGGTTCACAATATTGCACCTTTTTTTCTTAATACTTAAATTCAGATCAACAATGACACTACTGAGGCTTGACTATTGCAGGAAATAAATATATGTATATATATCATATTTTAGTTAAAAAAAACCCAATTATATGTACTATAACAAATTGCATGTAATCATCTTTCCCCAATTACCAGCCCTTACCAGAGAAAATACTAGACATTTAATATATATTTTTATGAACATAAATATGTTACAGTAATACCAAAATTTGCATTCCCTTACTGAGTGTAGTATTTCCTTATTTCTTTGACCATCCATTCCCTCATCATATGGGGAACCTCTCAATCTTTCTTTTTCTGATCACAGACAAATGCAGGTTTTGTTATTTTTTTTTCAGGAAATGGAAGTGGTTGTATTTGCTGAACCAGTGATATTTGTCTTACATTGATGAAACCCATTCAAAACATCCTGTACCATTAGTTCTGCAGCTTTGTGTATATATTGAGAAATCCTTATACACAATAAAACTATATTTTAGAGCCTTTTGACAGTAAATGTTAACAGTAGACAATATTTATGTTTTTAGCTTACACACCAGAAGGAATGCCTAAGAGTGCGCTTAAGTCATGATCATGCCAAAAGCATTTTAAATAAATACATAATCCACACAAAAAAAAAGAAAGGAAAGTGTTTGAGACTTATTTTTACCTAATGTCTTTAGGTAAAGGAAGATATCCCCTTTTTCTAGGTTGGGTTAGGAGACATCCATCCCAACCCTGTAGAAACCACAGAATTGCTGGGAATTAAGGGCTAACAGTCTTCTCCTCACAGAGAAGACCTCTCCTCTTTGCAACTGTCTGAGGTAGCACAGGTGAGGTTACATTATGAAACACATAATTGTGATGTACGATAAGATAATGATAATTAAAGTAAACAGCATTGTTACAGCTGCTTGTATCTACATGACCTTCATGGTTCCTTGGTTTTTTTGGGGTTTTTTGGGGTTTTTTTTTAATTCTGTATGCTTACATTATGGGCAAATGTTCTCTGCACAGCCATAAGTTAAACATCAATCAAACATCCCTCATGAAATATTTTGTCATTATGTTCTGAGTTACATAATGGCAATCTAAATCTGACTAACTAAAAGTCTTGTTTCATTACTAGCTGGTATAAGAAAGGATATTACATCAATTTCATCATCACCTTAATTTTCAGGAAGCCAAACACGTTTTCTTGTTGCTCAAACCTTTGAGAGTGTCACCCTGACTTCAACCTGCTATTAGGCATTGCAGGAGTTCTCCTAGAGAGGTTGCTGTCATGTATTCTACTCTCCATTCTTTCCACACTTTAAGACTGTGTGTTTACTATTGTGGACCTTTTTTATGTTCCTGTACCATGTATGTTCTGTGTGTGGACATTACTTTATCTGTAATTCATGTAGGACCTAATAAATGAATCACTTAACTTTTGGTCTTTATTAAACTGTAAATAACTGAACACTTTAAAGAAGTCTGTTGTGCAGCACAGTGTAAAATGAAATTAAATTGAACAGCACAGACTTCTTCATGCTGCTTTTTTTACCTAAAGGATTCCTTTTTACTATCAGTCACTCCAACAAATTGCAAGCCTAGAGAAGGAGAACTTCTTGCACTAGATTTTTAGATGACAACCGAGTTTACTTTGATGACTGTTTCTCTTCTTCTTCTCCCAGCTCTTGAGTTGAAATTGCCAACTGTGAAAAGCATCTCAGTCATTGGCTGCAAGAGAACAATACTATTTCACGCACTTTTTGTCAACCATCTCCCATTCAGGGGAATCAGATCTATTAAATACTTCTCTGGTACTCTGACATTCAACCTAAAATGACACTTTTTTTTTTTTTTCCCTTGACTTGGCTATAATTGGGTTTTGGAAGACTGTGTTAAAAATTATTAGGCTGTATTAGACATGTAGAGCTTATTAGAGGAACAATGACAAAGATAAATCTGATTCTGTTGTGTATGAACTAGCATAAAACATAAACCTAAGAGTAAATATGTTCATGGGACTGTGTTCCTTCCTTTCTCATATTGAGGTCACCTGGCATCTGTGACTGCCCTTCTTCAGGGACCCTTTATAGTCTGAATTCTGGTAGTGCACATTCTGGGTTGCAGAACAAACACTATATATATTTACTTTGCAACAGCATTGGATATAAACTACTCATTTCTCCTACTTGGTATCTTGAGCATAATATAATATTCTAAAGAGGAAACGTTTTTAAATTTTGCTGTCTGCAGTGCAATATTCTCAAAACTGTAGAAGCAGAAGACACTGTCTGGAATTTCTAATAAGCCAGTAACTTCCTCACTTACCTCTGCCTAAAACCGGAAGAGATCTTGAGGATTGTAAGTTCTCTTGCTAATGTAGGAATCTACATCATATAATAGAAATATCCTGTGATAAGAAGGACGTCTTATGACCAATTTCCCTCAAATATCATTGAAATTTTCTAGTGCTGATGGAGACCTCAGAATCTAAATAATGTTAAGGATAAAGCTGGTCCAAGTTTGCAATTAACATAACAAATTCAAAATATTACTAGATTTCTGTTTTGTATTTTTTAATTACCTTAATATGTTTTCAAAACTTGGGAAAACAGAAATACTTTTTTAGCTTCTTGCAAATTTAGAGGAATTTTAGAGAATATGTTATATCATTGTATTTTTTGTCACAATTTCCCCATTATATTTCAATCTTCACTTTTTATATTATTTCTCTTTCTTCTGGGTTGCATGCTTTTGGTGTTTTTCTCCTTTTACAGTACAACACCTCCAACTCAACTTTCTTTGCCAAGTTAATTCAGATCTGGTCTGGAGATGTTCACACTTAGAATCCTACAATGTGGTTTTTCCCTTCTTCTTCTTTGGGGAAGGTGTTTGTAGATTTTACATTTCTCTTTTGACTGTCATTAATAGCATTACTCACATCCAGTGCAACCCTCAGCACCTATTATTATAATACTTACTATTATATCCTTATAACTTTACTCTTCAGGCTATGATAGATTTGAGGACTTTAACTTGAAAGTTAACTTAATTTGACTGAAGAAGGGAGAGCTGTTCTGTTTGTTGTAGATTCTGTCACACTAAATACCTGCTCTGATAAGATTATCAGTGGTATCACTTATGGAAGCTGTGAGTAATGGAAAAATACTGTCATGTTCATGGCACTGCATTCTCTCAAAAGGGTATTCCAGTGCAGCTAAGACAAAATTAGTGTTAGCTGAATAAAAATTTGTGGTGTAATGTAAAATAGTTGTGTTAGTCATCTGCATAATAATGTTTGTATTCCATATCTGACACTTCCACATCTTTCTTCAAGACAGAGGGAAAATGCATCAAAATTGCATCTAAGCATAAGCAAGTTAAGGACTCACACATATATTTGAGAAATTAATAACTCGTTAGTCAGAAAATAGCTTAAATTCTCCAAATATTCACACTTCTTCAATACTTTTAGCAAGAAGGAAAACAATCAAAACTGTGTTCCAGTTAAAGATATTTTCAATGGCTTTGTTCATATCCTCATTTTTTTTGTTTGTTTGCAAGGACTGCTTCATTAGCCGTATTCAAATTAGTTGTCAGAAACTGTAAACAAATCTATAAGCACATAGTTTATTCTACAGTTAATTTCATTCAATTTGCTCTTTTTTGTTTAATCTCATAATGCTTTTTAACTGTATTTAACCTTATAACTGGAGGAATTTCCTCTTCTCTAATAAAGTAAGTGAAGAATGAAGATGGAAATCCCCATCTGTTACCTGATCAGGTTGAGTGTGAAAATGGAGATATTTATGGAATTTTCTCCCTGTGTCAAGTAGAACACCTTTTTAATTAAATTGGAATATTTCTGTAAAAATCAAAATATGATTGTCCACCATCCTAATGTATTGCCATTACTCTCAAGAAAATGAACAATAAATAAATGTTCAAATATTTCTGATAAAGAAAATTAATTTCTAATTAAACTGTGTTGAACATGCTCTGTGCTAAGGTAGTGTGACACTGGTGTTAGGTGATCTTCTTCATAAAAAGTATGACTAATGAATAAATAATCATTAAAGTAATAACATTCTAATAGCCTGTGATATGGCCTATGTTTCAGGATATTTTTTATATACTAATTCAAATTTGTTCTGGTTCTATGACAATGTGAAAGAAAAGAGTGTGCTAAAAAATGGCTTAGCTCTAATCCTGTAGAGTTAAAGCCTGGAGAATTGAATGCTTTGACTTTATTGATCTCACTGATAAACTTTACATGCATCTCTTTTGTTGCTGTGATGAAGATATTTATATTGTTAGTGCCTCTATTTCTAGTTCACAAAATAAATCTCTATGCATTCTTTTTCCCCCTACCATGTATTGCTCATTGTTGAAATAATATCTGTATTCTGGCAAAAAAAACATGTATTGTTGCAGCTCAGTCGTCTTACTGAGCAAGGGGTTTTTTAATGAAAGAAAAAAAATGCCCATATAAGGCAAAATGCAGCCTTATATATGCAGCTTAGTATTAGGCATTACTGAACCCTTCTCATCCTTGATTTCTACAAGGCAAAGCATCTGTAATGCAGTTTCTTAGGCTGAACGCATGAAGGAATGTGATACATGATAAATTAAGTGACAGAAAGTCATTGTTCAGAATGTTTTGGTGCCAACTTCTTAAATTGGTGCTGGGTACACTCTCTGATATACTGTGTGCTCCTTACTGTAACTGGTTGAATGGAATAGGATCTGCAGCTTTGCCACCCTGTTGTTGGTACAACTTCACATTTACCTAAGCAAGATGTCACTTTTCAAAGAAAAAATTAATTAGGACTAAATAAATATCTTTGGGTGAGACAGTACTGAAATTGAAAAGAGCAGTGTTTCTCCCTGTAATTCCCTGTCTGTTTCAACTTAATATTTGTTTTAACATTGCTATTAGACTTCTTTAGGAAGTCAATTAAAATTGCAACCCTTTTCATTGTTTCATCAAGCCCCATGACAACAAAGAAGAGTATTGCAGTTTGAGCTATAACATTAAGTTACTAGACCAGCATATGATGCTCTAGGAAAGAAAGGCCTTAGAGGATGTTTGAAAAGGAAAGTGGTAGATGAATAGCAATATCCCCAAAGCAAATACTTTAACAGGAACTGCAGCATAAACAATATCCTCTGTTAAGGGCCATCTAAAGTAAATGTACTGTCTAGAAACTATTCAGCCTGCCTATATTGGTAAGATGACATATTTGTTAAAAATATTTTCATTTTTTATGGTTTGCATACCAACAGAAAATAAAATAGAGAGTTACTTAAACATTTTACACTATTTGTGGAAACTCAATGAGTGTTTTTTTCATGCTGTCCTTAAATTTTATTTCTAGGTTTTATATGTTAACATTTGTTATGTCTGCCCTAAACCACACTTTTTGAGGTGATATTGTCTCTTTTTTGGGCATGTATATTAAAGAAAGAAAACATTAAGCCATATATTCAAGATAATATAGTTAATTAAAAGCAAAGTCCCATGGGAAAAAAACCCCAAAACAAATCCTTCAAACAAGTTAAATTAATTCTCTCTCCAGAATGCTCTTCATTCTGATACATTGAACCTAATCTTCACCAGAGTTTGCCATTCTGAGCCAAATCCATCACACTGAATTGGTGAGAAGGTCAAATGTGTAAGCAGAAAATGTCACAGAAATTTTCAGTACATGCTGCAAGAGTCCATTGAAGTCAGGTCTCTCAATTATACAGAGTAGAATTAAGAGCTTTGCTTACACACAAATCAGGCACGTTAAGTCACAGTATTTTTTTGTGAAAGTACAAGTCTATGTCTCAAGTATGAATAATGGCCATTTTGCTACACCCTGCTCTATGTAGTGCTTGTAGACCACTATGAGGAGAGCAAATGGGATTTTTTTAACAACTATCTATTCTGTCAGCTTCTTTCATGGCATCTCTAAAGTTACAGGCATTTACTTTTTTCTATAGGAAGAGTTCTACAGACTAATTTATGGAGGACCTACAGTCAATAACAATTATTAGTGGGGGTTCTTCTGCCTTCAGAAATATGCATTTAATTGCTAAAATGCATAGTATAATCCTTTATAATATTATAATATAATCGTTTTGTCTCTGAAATTTAGGAAGATTTTGGGGGTAAGGAAAGATGTGTGGGGTATATGTGAGGAGGATTAATAAAATAACACTTTCGATTTATTTGTATAAAAAACATTGCAAAAATACTAGAAGCTCTGTTCTGACTTGATATCATGTATTACCTTGTTGTATTCATGTGATTTCATGTGACACTGCACAGTATAATTAGTAGTAGTTAGTAAGCAAAGTAGTAAGTTAGTAAGCGAAGCAGTTGCCAAAGGAGACAACGTCCCTTTAAAGATATATAAATACAAAAGAATGGCTGACACCTATAACAGATCTGAAATCTCATTTCTCTTCCTTTTTCTGGCTGATGATGAACACTGGCTATTCACAAATGAGCAATTTTCTGTGCCATTTTTAAAAGGAAGCAGATAGTTAATAATAGGCCTTGGAATCAGGATGAATCTCTAGAGACAGCGAAGTTTCAAAATAATTGATACACAACTAGTATTAAGGAGAATAAAAGAAAATGAAACCTTTTCACACAATCACTACATTTATGTGCTATAAGAATAGAACATAGATTCAGTGTTGATAAACTCCAACATGAATGGTAGCAAAACCATTCTCAGTAAAATGAAAGGAATTACAGAAGCCTAATGCATCTCAGTATATTTTCTAGATGTGAAAATTATTGAGCCATTATCCATCGAAAGATAATCAGTCTCAATGGTAGAAAAAAAAGAATGTATTTGGTCCTTTTTATGTTATTTAGAGAGCTCATGAGCCAGCATTACCTAGGATTTGATGGGACACATCCCTCATTCTCTGTTGGACTATATGTGACAATCTAGTGCTAGAGCCATCATTATCATGTGCTAAGTGCAACTCGTAGGCAGCAGCATTATCCACCTTATTGTTCACATAAGCAGGACATCTGCCTTCACCCAGAAGTGGGTAGTTTTCAAACAGTAAAGAAGGGTATAACTATTCTCTGTTTTCACATTAGAGCAACTGCATATATTTTCACTTGTATAAAAATAATTAAAGACTGGTGCAGTTGCTTTTTTTCTCAGGTTTGTGCAGTTGCTTTATTATTTCTTGTATTTAATATTATACTTAACTGTGTACTTTTATTGTTCTTGGCTTGCCTGTTGTGAGTCCTTTCATGTTAGGTAATATAATTAAGTGGGATGAGTGAATATAATGAATCAGGTAACCGATTTTACAGACAGTTTAAACTGTCAAAGTATGGTTTTCACATCACCACAGTTCTAACATTTAATTTGATGTCTCATGTTGTCTTGCAAGTTCTTTGTTACTAATCCTGTACTTTAACGCATGCCTGTGGATCAGGTGTCTTAACAGAAGTGTATGTAGTAGGGACAGCAAATAACATTCAGCTAAGGGAGGAATCTCAGGAGTGATAGTTTTACTTTTTTTTCTTTTCTTTTAGTAGCCTCTTTTGCTAAATGAGCAAAGCAGGAGTTTCATGGCACCTACTAAAGAGCACAATGAGGAATATTTAGCCTATTATAGATGTGGCTTCATTACTACAGACTTACTCGACTTGACTTTGTCAACCAAACTGCATAAGCTGCATTGCAAGTGTTTTTCTGAAACAGGCTTGTTCATTGACTTCAGTCCAGTTATCCTGGACTCCTGCTGGTGACTTCTGAGTGACAAAGAAATTTCAAACAGCAGGCACATAGAGGATGCTGTGTGTTGACCCCTGTTGGCAGCTAAGCATCACACAGCCAATCATTCACTCCTCCCACTAGTGGAATGGGGAGCAGAATGCACCCTGTAAATTTGTGAGTTAAGGATGGTTCAATAAGGAGAGGAAAAAAAAAAAAGAGATGAAAAAGAAATAAAATGAAACAAAATAAGTGATGCTGAGACAATACATCACCACCTCTGACAAGCAGATTGCTGCCCAGACAATCTCTGGTTACCTAACCAAACTTTTATCCCTCACTTTAATTGTTGAGCATGATGTTATGTGATATGGAATATCGCTTTAGTCAGTGTAGTTCAGTTGTCCAGGTTGAGTCTCCTCCCAAATTACATATCCTCAATGTACTTGCTTCCAGGACAGTGGGAAAAAGATAAAATCTTGATACTGTATAAATTCTGCCCAACAATAGTCAAAACACTCATGTGTTATCAACACCATCTTATTCACAAATCCAAAACGCATCACTATACAGGGTGCTGTGAAGGAAATTAACTCTGTTCCAGCTAGAGCCAGTACTGCCAAGAATACGAAATTTTATTTGCAATTGCAAATCTCTGTGCTTAGTGGAATGCTAATTAAGTTGTTGATCCACAGAGAAATCAAAAAATACTCAGCCTTTATGCAGAAGCTAAATAGATATGATTATTTTTTGATCTGTGAATTATAATTCACTCTTGTTCATTTTAAATATACAGTTTTTCCTGGGTTTGCTTTTCCTTCTCCCCCATTCCTTTTCCAAGATTTCCTTTCTAGTCTTTGCATAATTGTCTTCCATTTTTTATTCTGAACCAAACCTTATTACTTATTCCTAACCTCTCCAATGAACCTAAGCTGTTGAAATGACCCTAATGAGGCACTTTTTCTATTACTGGTCTTCTATGATTCAATTACCTTAGCTTGTGTCTGTATGCATGTATTTCTTTCAGTCATTGTTTCAGACTACTTATTTCAACCACTACTTTAGAAATTTTCTTATACTTTTGAAAAAACTATGAGAAAAGAGGTATATATATTGCATATATTGTAATATTATTCATAGTAAATAATTCCTGATTATGATTATATCTTCGTTATATCTTTTAGGTTAATCTATAAATACCATCTATGTGAGAATTTTTCTTGCTTCAGAGTTTTCATCAAACTTTTATTTCTGGGTTTTCTTTAAACACTATTAACTTACCTGGAAATATTTTATGAACACTAACTTTTATGAATTTGTGAAACAGATGGATTGTTACCCATTTAAGTATGCATAGAATTTGTGAATACTTTCAAAATTATTCAAAATTATTTTTGGATTAATTTGTATTTTGTGATTTTAGGTTCGAAGTTTTTATAAGCTTCAAGAGATAGAAATTAAAGCTGTTTTTGATTAAAAAACTAGAATTCCAGATAATCAATAGGATAAAAAAGGCATTATTTATTCTGATGCATATATTTGACCTTCAATGAGGAGCTGTTCAACAAACTATAACCAAGTCTGGAATGCAGGCCATTTTAATTTTAATTCCTTTTAATGAATGTTAAGGGGACAAAAAAATAAAATTCCATTAGCCTATAATAGGTTTCCAGATATGGCAATTTCTCAATATGACCAGAAGTTAACCCCTAGATTATAGACTGCAGTGTGAGTAGCTCAGATTTCAAACAGATTAAACAATTCTATTCACCATGTATACACTCAGAAAAGGCATTGAACAAGCTGATAACATTCTCACGCTATCCCAGGCATCCATAGGCAGAAAATGATTTTAAGTGCTGGTGTGGCAGAGCAGTAGAAGGATTAAATTCTAAACGGTAAAGATTTTACAGTATCTATAAACCTCAAAGTCTTTCCTTTCCCTCTAAATTTCTTTAATTGGGCAGTAATAATTTTGAAATCAATCTGCCTTGTATGATTGACCTACACAGCCCATTGCATCACAATTGGTATTTTTACTCCAGTGAAGTAGCCCATACTTTTTTTTTAGATTAGCATGAAATGTTGTGAAATTAGCATGAATTACTCATGATTAAGCAGGAATTCTTCAGGACTAAACTTGTGATGGATTGTCGCTCTATTAGGAACGGTGAGGAGAGCGACATAGACTCTCTTGGGAGTCGCTTAGGAGAATGTCTCGTAGTTTATTACTTCAGGTCTATTTTATAGACTGATACGTGGAAAGTACAGAAAGGAAACTCTTATTGGTTAGCAAACCACTACATCATCATCATTGGTCAGTGGGGCACACTACCCCCTGACTTTCTCTTGCAAAGAAAACAAGGGACAGATAACAACACCTGCAAGGCTGTTTTCTGTCTTTGAGGATTGTTTTGAATCCTCCCATGAATTTCCCAGGCCAGCTTCTCAGGCAGGCAGTTTCACAAGCTCTCTATTTCAGAGTTAGCATTCACAATGGGTGTTTGAGTTCTGCTTCTGCACTCTTTCAGCCCACAGTTGGGGTGGGATTTTGGCTTGTTAGAGAGACGGGGACAAACTTTTAGCAGAATCCACAGTGACAGGACAAAGGGTAATGGTTTTAAGATAATAGAGTGGGGATTTAGGTTAGGTATAATGAAGAAATCTTTCACGAGGGGGTGATACTGGCACAGATTGCCCAGAGATGTGGTAGTTGTCCTATCCCCATAAACATTCAGGGTCAGGTTGGATGGGGCTCTGTGCAACGTGATCCAGTTGAAAATGACCCCGCTTATTGCAGGGGGTTTGGACTAGATGACCTTTCAAGGCCCCTTCTAGCCCATACCAATCTATGACTCGCTGATTCTATGACTGTATATGCATACTGTTGGGTGAGATGCAGTAATGTTGGCACTAGGCAGTCCCCTGCCAAGAGTGCTGGCTGACATGAGCCAGGAAAAAAAAAAAAAAAAAAAAAAGTGTAATAAAAATAAAAAATTCAAAAAAGAAAAAAGGAAAATCTATTTATTTATTTTAGGGGCAAGTCTTCCAGACATATCACACTTCCTCAGAAGTTTCATACATCAGTGAAAAGTAAGTTATTATGCTTTTCTGCTCAAGAAAATAATTTGGAGCATAATTCACAGTAGTGTGAGACAATTACTGAGATCGATTGCATACTATAGATGTCTTGCTATAGTATTCCCCAGTCTTTCCTACTGTGCTGATTCCAAGTAAATATGCTTAGCTGAAAGATACATGCAATACAGAAAGATTCATCTCATTATTAACAGCTTCATTCCTGATTTAATTTAACCACAATAATGATATATGCCTTGAACTTGCGCACTAAAATTGTCTGTCATGAAAGAGAGAGTGGGCTGAAAGAGAAGTCATAGTTGTGTCAGTGAGAAGATAAGAAACATAATGGCTCTGTTGGTGGATTTTATTTAATCAGTGTGAGGAGAAAGAATAGAGAGTTATACAAGCCCTGGTTAATGCTGACAAGAAAAGGGAAGGAGAGTGAATAGATCATCCAGCCAGAAAACATAAAGAAGATTAGTGTGAGGCTGAATTTTCTGAAAGAAAAATTCATAAAATCATAGGATTGTTTGGGTTGGAAGGCAGCTTAAAAATCATCTCGTTCCAATCCCTCTGCCTACTACACCAGTGCTCAGAACTCTGTCCAGCCTTGTCTTGAACACTTTCAGGCTTGGGGCATCTACTACTTCTCTGGGTGTTCCAATGTCTCACCACCATCACAGTAAAGAATTTCTTCCTAATATCTAATCTAAACCTACTCTGTCTTAATTGAAGTCATTACCTTTTATCCTATCACAGCATGACCTTGAAAAATGTCCCCCTCCAGCTGTCTTGTAGACCCCATCAGATGCCGGAAGGCTGCTGTAGTGTCTCCCCAGAGTCTTCTCCTCTCCAGGTTGAGCAAACCCAAATCTCTTGGCCTGTCTTCACAGGAGAGGAACTCCAGCCCTCCTATCAACATGATGTCTCTCCTCTGGACCCACTCCAACCGATCTATGTCCTCCTTGTGCATTGGTCCCCAGACCTGGATACAGGTGGAGAGTGCAGTAGAGGGGAAGAATTCCCTCCTTCATCCTCCCTAGCCACATTTCTTTTGATGCAGCCCAGGACACAGTTGACATTTTGGGCTGCAAGCAACACATTGCTGCCTCATGTTGAACTTCTTGTCAACCATGGGTGTCTCTACTCATGTGCAGGACCTCACACTTGGCTTGATTGAACTTCATGAGGCTCACACAGGCCCATGTCTTAAGCCCATCAAGAGCTCTCTGGATGACATGCCTTCCCTCTGGTGTGTCAGCTGCACTTAACAGCTTGGTGTCATTGCCAAATTTGCTGAAGATGCAATCAATCCTACCATCCCTGTCACTGACAAAGACTTCAAACAGTGCCACTCCCAGTACTGGCACCTAAATAATACCACTTGTCTTGGACAACGAGGGTCCTACCCCTGACCTGAATTCGGACTGCAGGCAGGGAAAGAGATTGCTGTGTCAGGAGGCTCTGCTCTTTCTTTGGTGCATTTACTGTGACACCTTTACCCCCTTTTCTTTTACACATTTGCATGCCTGACGTACAATGGGAACAAAAATGGTCACTGAAGTGGAATTTGGCATAGATGAGACCTCAACAGGTAAGTCTGGGGGACCAGAGATGACCTGTGTCTGCAGAAAAATGGAGAGCGAGTGTGTACTGAGCACTCACACAGAGTAAAAAAACAGCTGAGTAGATTTGGTGATGGGAGTGTCAAACATATTAAATTTATTTCAAATGTACATTTCAGTATTTGGTTGTGTATAACATTGTTAATAATGTCTAATTCCTGTCTACTTATCAATAATTAGCTGGGAGCTATGAAACTTCCATTCCTTCCAGAATAGAAAAGATATTGGAACAGTGCAGAGTGTTATCACATACTCAGTATGCTGGAATTTTGGATATTATCCAGGAAAACAGAACAGAAAAAAGATCAGCAGGAAAAGCAGGCTAATAAGGCAGAGGAATGTCACAAACACATGCAGGAGTTGTTCAGAAGCCCACAAAACAGCAATTCTAGCAACAAAAAATGAACATTTTAGCCAAAGCAAAACCAGAAAATATTGAGATCAAACAATGGTTTCTAAGCAATAGATTTCCCCTTATCAGAGAACTTGCAGTCTTCTGTTAAGACTCCATTGACTTGAATTTCAACTGCAGTATACATCAGCAGATTGTCGTGGTGATAATGTAGATCAGAAATCATCATGGACCTCTGAACAGATTTAGATAATATCTGCATTCAATAAAACAATGATATTTCAAGGAGAAATATCAAAATCATGTAGACAGACATTACTGTTATATAGTATCATGTACAGCACAATAGCTAGAACATTTAAAATAAAATAAATAATATAAATAAATGTTCCACATATATGTAATAAATATGTAAACTGTCTTATGCATTAGCATTAATAGCTAGAACACTGAGTTTATTTCTTTAGGTGTTTATGATTTTTTAGTAATATTTACTTCTTTTTCAAGATAATTGCTTGCAGGATCTTCAAACCATGTGTAAGGAAGAACTTTAAAAAATTTTGTAAATGAGTCTTCAATGTAGAAGAAGACTATTGATTCAACTCAATCAGCATACATTGTGTCAACAAACATTCTAATTTTCCTTCAAAACGTTTGGGTTGCTAGATATTTAAAAAGGAGAATAATATCACATGTACATAAAGTAAACAATTCTCCTCTACCCTTGGGCACATTGTCTGGACATTATGATTTGTATGTCTAACATTGCATTACTGTTATATGAGGTGAAGGAAATTATTATGCAGCAAAATAAGAACAAATTGTGAAATTGTTTTAATTCAGACAAGTTCTAAATTATGCAATTTCATCTGCATCATAGGATGCGTGCTACTTTCATATGCAAAGTGTTTAATGTTTTTCTATATAAGCTTACAGTGAGTTAGCACTTTCTCAATGGATTATAAATTACATGTATTATTTAACATGATCCAGTGTGAAATGTTTACTGAAATGCATATGCTGAAGGTCTTGTGCTCAGTCAAATTAGATTTGAATGTTTATGTTGATTCATGCAAATAGTATGATAGGAATTGTGTCCTTCAAAAAAAAAATAGTATATTTTCTAGAGATTACTCTTCACACTGGAATGTCTTTGCTAATCTAAACTCTATTTGCAGTGACATATTTGCATCCTTATGAGAACTGTGACTAGCAAAAACTGTTTTAATTTATTATGATTTACAAAAAAAGCCACAATTGCTATTACAAAAATGATTAATTTGTCTGGAAATTAAAAAAAAAATATAAATTAAATTGATCAGTTCAGAATTAGTTGTAATGTAAATTGCTTCAAGATGGCAGAGTGACGGAAAGCTTTGCTCTGGCTAAAGTATGATGTTTAGAGAGAGTATTTCGAAGACTCTATTATCTTAATGCAACATTGGACATTCTCTTAGAACACATTACTTACATTAAAATCATTATATTATTCTTGATTGCAGACTCTTTTTTTTGTCATTATTGAAACAATTGAGATTTTTTTCTACTATATATAATTTACTTTTCTTTGAACCAAACATGGCCTGATAAATAGACTGTGGAAGAAATCAGTGTTGTTATTGAAATAACAGCCAATTTCTTCTGATTCATTTATGGGGCAATAGGCTTTTTACTCAACTAGATTTAGCCATGCTGAGGATGAAAAGCATGATTATTGTTTGAATATAACATTAAAACAATAAATAAATCAGATGCATGAATTTTGACAGCAGTGGGCAGAAGAAGAAGAATCCATCTTGGAGTTTTTCAACTGTGTAGGGAAAACAATAACTAATTGCTGATTAGAAAATCAAGAACTCAACTGTACTGGGATCTCAATTATATGGTGCAGGGAATCAAAAGATGAGTCATTCTTCCCCAAAATGCTCATGCTCAGTTCTAATAACTGTAATCATCTTTCCCTACATTAATACTTCTGTGCTCTGAGACTATTCAGAACTCAAGCTGCCTTTTTGCCTACTCTAAACTCTAGGTAATAGCACTGAGCTTTCATCAGTGAGACCAACGAGAAGAAAACCAGGGCTACAGATGTTATTTTTTTTATATAACTTTGATCATTAAGGTAATGTATTTTTGACAACACAATGCAGTGAGTATTTATCTTTACCAGAGGTGTCTTGCTTCTCCTTGAGACTCCTGCCAAATAATTTTAAAAGAGTAAGTTTTATGATGCCCCTGAATATTTGCTTCTACACAAAGACACTTTTACAGTTCAGGTATGTGAAAATGCATAAGCTATCAATTCTCAATTTTTCTCTCTCAATTTTTCTGAAAAAAACCAACAAAATAAACCACCAAAAATTCTGCTACTATAGACTAAGAATCACTGTGCATCTTTCTCATATTGGACTTTACACCTGATATATTCCAGTGGAATCAGTGGCCTCAGGAGGAGTTGGTGTTCGTTATCTACTCATTTCACTTTAGAGTGTTGTTGAACATAACTGGTGATGCATCTAAAAATTTTGTATGCTCACCTAATTTATTTTCTACATAAATTATGTGTGCTACATCTAGGATTAAGGTGGAACAGGATTTCTTACTACATGACTACTACTCTTCAGTAATTTTATCTTTTTTATTTTTAATATGGCAAGACTGAGATATTTGTGACTATTCTGGGGTTGCAACTATTTAATTAAGACTGCATTATGCTACAACACCTAGTAGATGTATGTCATTATTCTAGTTAGCTTATTAAATGGAAAAATACTGTGTCCTCACTGGTGAATATCCCTACATATGTGATATTAATTTAAAAACAATCCATGCTGCAGAACATAAATTTCCCTTTCATTACATTAGAAACCATACTAGATGAATGTTGAAGGTCTGCATAGTGTTTGGGTAGCATCTGCAGGTGTAAGATGCATGTTGAGGAGTGTGTTTTGGCAGGCCAGATTTACCAATCCTATTAGCATTTATTTTAGGAGACTCTCCTTTGTCTTCAGTTAATTTATAAGTGGGTTATTGTAGTCCTAAACTCAAAACTAAATATCTGTATTAAGAGAATATTTTAAGACATTTCTTGACTTGTATACTAAGGAGCTCTGAAATAATAGCTCCTTAATATACAAGTCAAGAAATGTCTTAAAAATATATGACAAAAATATATTGAAATATATCTTGAAAAAATATATATTGACTTTGCAACTACTGTGCACAACATCTATTTTGTAGCAATACTTTTTAAAAGGTCTCGTAATTCCACACACAGGATGTTTTACAACAGCAACATCCACTAGGCATTTGAAAATTTTCATGTTAATTTTCATGTTTGAAGTAATTATATTGTCTCACAGATAAATCCAGCTGTTAATAAAAGGAAAAGTCTCATATCTCTGTGGGGATAAACACACTGTTAGTAAGAAATATACCTGTAGGTGAGCATTTTCCATATTTTTAAAAGTATAATTATCCCCTTAATTCAGACTCAGCATTAATACTAAATAGGACATCACTTAAACCTTCATACACAAAGCTTCAAAATACAAATTTTAAGTAAGTCCAGTAAAGAAATCAATCTTAACAGATCATGGTTGCTTATTGTGGTAGTAATAAAAAAAAAAAAATTAAAAAAGTTGTGAAACAAGACTGTCTCATGAAGTCCTATTTAGATCAAAAAACAATTTTTTAAAATTTTTTTCTCCTTCTTACAGATATACTGACCTATGCTGACATAGCCTTCTTTACATTTACCACTTTGTTTTTAGCTTTAAATTCATTTATTTAGGTAGTTTAAAATTATTTTGTCATATCCTGCTTCATTAATTTCCATTTATTTTTGTGGCTTCACCACACAAGTTGTTTGCCACAAAGTACCTTAGGAACTCTAATTACCAGACCTTCTTTTCTCTATTGAGAGAAAACTGGAAAGGTTGCAGGTTTACTTTCCTTTTGCTCTCCTTCTACTGCCAATAAATATGCCTGAATCACCAAAATACCCTCAAGTTTTTGGCAGGACTGGTTTTTATCCACTTCTCTATGACGGTGTGTGCTAAATTAGAGTACATACTTTAATTTCTCTGAGTTTTTTTATTTTGTATTTTGGGGTTATTTTTGGATACCACACTCATAGCTCTGTGTGCCACTCTATGCAACTTGCTGCTCTTCCTGACCAAATATTCTCCCTGTATTCATAGTTCCAGAATAATCCCTGAAACATACACTGTTCCTGGCAGGAATGGGACATAATGGAAGAAAGGCTTAATTATCTTCTTTCCAAATTGTTCCTGGGACTGTGAATCTCAACACAGGAAAGTGTTTAAAGCCCTGAGACATACAAGTTCTTTAGAAGATTTGTTTCCTGACCTTTTCTACTGAATAACATATTACTTATAAATAATCATATACTTATTTTCTTTGGAGACACTAAACTATTGGAATTTTTGTTCGCTCTACCACACCACAGTCTGTAGAAGACAGCAAATGCATATAAAGTACATAGAGAGTGATAGAAATAAAGTAACACTAATGGAACTGAAACAATGCCTGTAGGTTTTAGGTATGTGGACACCAGGAATTTGGAGTTGCACTTCTAGGAAGATGCAAACAACAAACATAAAGGTAACACAGTAAACAAAGCATGTGTCAGTCACAGGTCCTTGCAATAGACACAAGGTGAGTGTGCTTGCCTGCATGGGATAACATGGAAGAAATTAAATGTAAAACTCAAAACCACAAAAACCTTTTACATACCCCTTTGTGCAAAATCTTAAGATTAGTAGTATTTCAAGAAAATAAAAAGGTGCTAAATTTCAGGATAAGGTGAAGAGACTATCACTGCTCCTTTAGAATGAAAATAGTAAAGTTTTTACTTTATTGTGCATTGAAACTTTTAATTGCAGCACCACAGAACACATTTTATACATAATTAGCCTTCTTTATCACCAGTGTTTAATTCAGAGGGATTTATGTAGTTATGTGATGCATTGAATTGTCTGGCTTCTCTCAGATCCAGCCATAGATGAGGCTTATGACAGTCCAGCAAAGATGGGCTCTGTCCTGTCAATTTAGGTAGCAAAGTGAAAAGATATGCTGCTTTTCTAGTGAATTCACTTCTCTGCTAATTGTCCCCCGAGGAGCAGAGTGTCAGCAACAAATCCCACCAAATCTTGCATAATGATTAAAAATGGAGAAACCAAGGCAGCTAAAGTAAAGGTCACTGTATAATCTCCATTTATTGAAACAAATAGAGTTAATCACAGTACTCCATCTCTTGTAGATATTTTCAAGTGAGGGTTTTTTTATTCCCGGGAACTGAAACTTGCAAATTTTTTTTAGCATTGGGCTTAATGTTATGTTTATAAGCTTTCTGCATTGATAATAATGAGATGTTAATGCTCTTTCCCTTACATGGAAATTAACTTTTAAGCAAGGCTTAATTATACTTTCATTTATCAATGACTATGGAAATAGCCACTGAGAGAAACTAGGAAAATATGGTGAGTGAAATTATTGTGGAGGTAAATGGTGATTACATGGTGCAATCTCCTGTTCCACCATAAATCTGACAGGATGAAAAAAGTAATGTTATTCACATTAGAAAAAATATAGAATAAATAATATATATACACACATACATATATATATATATATATGGAAACATGGTGTTCAGATATGCAGAAATGCAGAAAATTATACAATACTATTATTTTTCCTACTTTCTATGTTTCTCTGATTCTGTGTTGCTGTTTTGGTTTTAGCTAACTAAAGTGGGAATTCTCATTTATCAGGATTTATTTTTGTTTTAGTAGAACTTTGATTTGGGTTTGAAATAAACAAAATCCAGGAATTTTCAGCATTTCACTGAACTGAAATTTTCAGGAAATTCTTATTTCTTGGGAAAAAATATTATTTGTTTGAAAATGAGAAATAAGATCTTTCTCTGGGTGTTGACAGAGTTTTGCTGCAAAGTTTTTTTGGGGTTTAATTTCCTTGCTAATCTTTTGCAGTCTGGGCCCAGTAAACTTTAATTTGCTGGTTTCATGCATACACAGTTAACCTGGACATTTGAAGCAATTGAATAAGGAAATAAGGAAGTAAGGAAGTAAGGAAGTAAGGAAATAAGGAAGTAAGGAAAGAAGGAATTAAGGAAATAAGGAAATAAGGAAATAAGGAAATAAGGAAATAAGGAAATAAGGAAATAAGGAAATAAGGAAATAAGAATCTTCTGAAAAATGAAGATGCTAAACACAGGTGTTAGCTGGGTGACTTGAACAGAAAGTTTATGGAGAGACTAAAAAATAAATTTTGCCAGCACTATCCTTTAACAGTTTTCTAGACTGCTCTAGTATGCTTCATTCTGAATGCAGTTTCTGAGGTCGTAGATAACCTTGAAGAGAAGATGACTCAGTTTTTGAGATACCCCATCACTGAACTCAGGATAGTCACTGCAACTCAGGACTGGCTGGCATCAGCTTGTTTTAGCTCCTAATTGGGAAAGACTAAACTGTCTGCTTCTTTTAAATGCAAATGTTTCCACTCTGTGACTCACATCTCCCACTGCAGGTTTAGTCCTCTCTTTTCATCTGTTTTAAATGGTGCCTTGAAAGTTTTGTAGGGAAAAAGTATTACTCCCACCTGGAATCATGATAGGTACTGTCTGTAGGTGTGCTTAGTCTAGTGCCCAATGTGTTTCCTCAGAACAAATTCAGAAAATAGTTTTCAGAACAATAGATGAGACAGAAGAAAAAAAAAAATCAAAACAGCTAATTCTTATGAGAAATTTCTGGGAGTACTTTTCTCAGACCCACTAGGATCAGCCTGAGGCTCCCTTTCTCAATGAATGTCATCTTTGGGCTAACTGGTGTCTTTTTTAAACAAAATAACTCTCATAAAAAATATCTCTGGATGACATTGGATTCTGACTCTGTTTCAAAACTGTCGATAAATACCATCAGTGAAATCTATGTGGATTATGATTGTTATTATAGCAGCTCCAGGAGAGCACAGGTATCCCTGCTGTGACAGATAATTCTGAACCACTGAACTCTCTTTGAGGCTACACCTGTACTTTTGAATAAAGCAGAAGCAAGACCAGTTATTTGGCCCTGGGCCACATGGTGTAATCTGGACCTTTCAAAATACATGATGCTTGTTTCTGGATCTTTCTTAAGGTATTTGGAACAAATTAGTCACATAATAATATCTACAAGCACCCTTTCTCTCATGCACTAGTACACACATCATCATGGAATTTCACTCCCCTGTGTGCTGGGAGCAGCCTGTGGTCTGTGCTGTTCCAGCAGTGATGTGCTGGTCTGGTGCAAGGTCATGCCAGGGAGAATGCTAGTGATGTTGTGAGACAGGAGGGTGGCAGAGCTGTGATAGAGCTTGTCTGGTTTATTAAGCAGAGTAGGCATTGTTCACTGTGCAAAGGCAGAAGCTATCGCAGTCCAGACTTCAGCCTGACTTTGTGGCATTAGGGTTTTGGTGTTCCCTTCTGTGGGGAGCTAAACAGCACTTTGTTCCCCAGCCCCTGGGGCTGCTGCTGTGATTTAAAGAGCTGGAAGAATAAGGACAGTGTGGCTCAGCACTGTCTCCAAATCAGACTTGTCAGGCAAAGGGCCCTTGTGTATTCAGAGGTGAACAGGTAGTTGTTCTGAAGGTGACCAGTCAAGGTGTTTCCCTGAGAGGCAGGAACTCAGCACTCTCAAGATCTGCTCAGTCTCTACCAAGTCCTGGACAGCAGTTCATTGATCTCAAAGTATATTAAATTAAATATTTCAGGCTCTCTGAATCAGCAAAATCAACTTTAATTGTATTTTTTTAATTAAATTCTGTAAACAAATGAATTACTTTTGCAATATATTACCTTTTGCAGTATATTTTAGATATTAATTGCTGTAACTACAGTACGGAGACAACTGTAATAGTTCACAAACCTATGCTAGTTTAATAAAGATCATTATTTTTAAGGGATTTTTCTAGTCCTGCTTGTGGTTTTTTGTGGATTTTCTATTTGGCTTTATTTTATTTGATTTTGATTGTGGTTCAGATTTTTTGTAATTTTTATTTTCCTCTTGGAGGAGGGCCATTCTCAGCAATTGAGATGGGGACATCCAAGTTGAGATCAGAAATCAATTTTATTGAGCATACAAGGCATTTATATAGGGTTTTACTTGTATGGCACTTATATAGGGCTCTCTCTTTTTGGCAACAATTTCCCATTGGTTACACATTCTTCATGCCATCAGTTCCCTGGTAATCATTACAAAGTTTCCTAACATATCTCTCTCTCACTTCTACCCCAGGGAGTAGTTATCTGTGTCTGTCTCTCCCATGGTTTCTGTTTGATTAGGCTGAAGATACTAGGTTCCTTTATCAGTTCCATTGTGCTGTTTTATTCCCCATAGGCCACGTATGCTTTTTATTAACAGAGCTCCTGTTTATATATTTCCATGTCATCCAGAGGTTGGAAAAGTGGCAGAACAACAGTGGTTGCTTTCTCAAACCTGTCAGTGATTATTTTTACACTTAGTATTAATCCAATTTACATTAACTCTTTCACTGGGACAACACACACACACACACACACACACACACACACACACACACACACACATATATATATATATATGTCTGTAGGACAGTGACTATTAAAAAGTTTTGTTACTTTGGAAAGTGGCAGAGCATTTTCTCTCAGAAAATTTTAGGAAATTTGGAGGTTTGGGGTTTTTTTGGTTTCTTTTTTTGGTGGTGCTTTTTTGTTTGTTTGTTTTGGTTTTGGCTTTTTATGTTCAAGCATTCTAGGATATTTAGATGAAAGACAGAGATGGTCAAAATAACTATGCCCACCAATTCCAAAGCAGCCTTTCTTGGCCTGCTAATGGCTGGCAGGGAGCCGGAGCTGTGTAATGAGCTGTGTGAAGGGCAGGTAGCCCATGAAATTACAGAAGAGAATTGTGACAGAATAAAGGCAAAGATGAAACTTTTGTGACCTCTTCTTATGAACAAAAAAGCTGTGACACTTTCTCATTGTAGTTTATATTGAATAGATTGGATCTTGACCTTAATTTTAGTTTTCTTCAGTTGAAAAAAAAAAAAAAAAGGTATTTTGGCTATGTTTAAATAAGAGAACAATGTTATTTCCAGGGATTCAATAAATGGGAATGTTCTTCACCAGCTGTAAAAAGGTTTTACTGGGGTTGGCTCTGCAGTAACCCCTTTGTTGCTCGAAGTCACAATTATTCTCTTTCAAAAGGATGTAAAACTTTCATATTCAGAGTTTCAACATAGAAAAAATGACTGATAAAGTGGATAATACTAAGTAAAGGTGCACCATAGGACAAATATAAAGTGCAAGAAGGATCAAAAATTAATGGTCTAAGGAGGTCTGTAGATATTCTAGGAAAAAGAAGTCATTAATCCCACTCCCTTTCCTTCTGTAAAAGAGTTTTTTTTGCATAGTGTGACCATCTGTGATAAGAAGTGATCTTCTAATGTGTGATTTGTGATAAAAAGTGATTTTAATGTGTTTAGATGTTGGAAGACTTTATAATATTGTCATGCCATGGAGGATGTTTGGGGTTTGCATTTCTTTTCATCTTGACATCGTCTTTTTTAAATACCTAATTTATTACCATTTGTTAATCAAATTGGTAGGATAATTAGAAGTAAAGCCAAATTTTAAAAACTCTCCTTTCTCTCTTCTCTCCCCAGGCTGAACTGCACTCTCAATTTCTCTACCTCCTCCCTGCACAGTGCTGCGGAGGGATCAGGAACGGAGGCTCCTGCCAGTTCTCCACGTTGCTTCTGCTGCTCCTTCCTCCTAAGAGGCAGGACTCCTCACACTCCTCCCCTGCTCCAGAGACAGGGTCTCTCCCACAGCAGACAGACCTCCACCAACTTCTCCAATGCAAGTCCTTCCCATGGGCTGCAGTTCTTCAGGAACTGCTCCAGTGTGGGTCCCTTGTGGCATCCCAAGTCCTGCCAGAAAACCTGCTCCAGCATGGGCTTCTATCTCCATGGTGCCTCAAGTCCTGCCAGGACTGTTCCAGGGTGGGTTTGCCACAAATTCACAGCCTTTTTCTGGGCATTCACCTGCTCCAGCATGGGGTCTTTCACAGGCTGCAGGTGGATCTCTGATCCTCTGTGTATCTGTGTGGGCTGCAGGGTCACAGCCACCTCAGCATGGTCTGCACAACAGGCTGTGGGGAATCTCTGCTCCAGCAACTGGAGCACCTCCTCCCCCACTCTCTTCACTGACCTTGGTGTCTGCAGGGCTGTTTTTGCCATATTTTCTTCATTCCTGTCTCTGGCTGCAGGTGCTGTTGCACAGGGGTGTTTTTTTCCCCTTCTCAAATCCATTATCCCAGAGGTGCTATCACTGTCACTGATGTGCTTGGACTTGGTCAGTGGCAGATCTGTCTTGGAGCCATCTAACACTGGCTCTGTTCAACATGAGAGAAGCTTCTTTCAGCTTCTCAGAGAAGTCTTCCCCCTACCAAGAGCCTTGATATGCAAACTCAATAGAGTGAGACTGAATGCTTCACAAATAAATGAAATAGGCTTCAGGTAGGTCTTGTATAGCAAATATTACTTTTATATGTTAAGTATTTCTTGACAGTCTTTGAATCCTAGCAGTATTGACTTCCAGTTATGGGCAGTACTTGAGGATCATTTCTCTTTTAAGGTCAATTAGTATTTAAATAGTTCATAGTTAATAGTAAATAGTTGATGTTTTAAAATAATAGGGATCTCCCAAAGTCTGAGAGAACACCACAGGAGTTTTGGGACCTCCTTTTCTCTTCAAATTAGTCTTCTCCCTCTTGATTCAAGCATGATATATCCTGTGATGGAAGAAAAGGTGAGAGCTGAATCCAGTTTTCTGCTACTTTGGCAAACATTTTGAGCAAGCCTTATGTTTCTTTCTCTTTTTGTTCCATTTTAAAAAGAAACTTTCACTGAAATTCAGAGGAGAAAAGGAAAAGGCACTTCATTCACCCAAGAACTTCTATAGGATTCCTGTATGAATTCACTTCCCCTATTACCTACCTACAGCCCAACATTCATCTCCAAGACTACTCGTCATATCTGGCTCTGGGTTGTGCAAGGGCAATAGATTCATCTTTCCTTCCAGTTGGAACTGAGTGATTTTATATAAAAGAGATTCTTTGAAATACACTGAAAAAGAGCAGCCATCTGTGCTCAGAGAAAAAAATTGAAAGTTTTTTTATTCTAGGAAGAGGTTATGTACTCTTTTGCACGCTCACAGAATTCTTTTGCTTTTGCTTCACCAAGTACACTCTAGGTGCAGATACAGCATAAGAATAACATCTTCTACAATCTATGCAGTCAGGAAACTAAAATAGTAATAGTGAACACTTAACTCTTCATCCATCTTGTGAAATAATTTAAGTATCTAATTGGGTACTGTAAATTCTAACATGAAGGTGTGCATGTGTATCATTGCACACAGAGCCCTTCTTAGATTACTCTGAAATTCAGGGAGATGGCAAACAAGCTGTGGTAACACCTATAGTGTCTCATTTATTATTTATGCAAATCTGTGTCACATATTATTTAATATCCAAGTAGCATGCTGTTAATATCTGTTATCTATCTCAAACCCTGTAAAAGACAACCAAATAATTAAGTTGAGGAGTAAGTTGGGTTTGAGAGCAGTATTCTTGGGCCCAACAACACAGAGACTTTCTCAGTATTTTCAGTTCCTCTGGGTCTTATCTCATGGGTTGTGCCATGTGAGCTCACAGAGGGACTTGTACCAGCTATCCTTCTAAACATCATGCAGAACACAGCTGAATATTTTAGGTGCATTTGTAGAATGTTGCTGCTCCCCTGATCATTGGATGATTTATCCAAAATCTAGAAAAGACTACTCAGTAAGCTCAGTCACAGAATGTCAACCAAGATTCCCAGACATCTGGTGTACATCAAAATTCTCTGTGTACGTAACCAGAAACCTATTATCACTAAAAATTAAAAGAATAAAAAGCAAATCCCTTTCTAAGGAGAGCAGATAGATTGTGTTAAGGAATCTGCATGAAATATGAAATGAGCTGTTTGATAGCACTTTGTGTATAGCAATTTTCTCCTAGGAATGGACTCCCAGCAGCTCCAAAGCATACAGTTGTTCCCTTAACCTGCATGGAACCTCCCCTCCAGATGACTCTGTTTTACAATTGTTTTATTTCTTGTCAGCCAAAGTCTTCTTACTGGACCCATTGCAACTAGAAGCGTGATCAGTTTTCCTCATGGAAGCCTAAGTAGGCATACATTCAAGCTCAATGGACAAAATTATTGCAAGGTTGGTGTGGATTTCTGCACTTGGAGAAAACAGCTTGCATCATTTTAGAAAAGTGTCTCCAGCCTATTTTATATTAATCCTGTTAACTTCCAGTTAGCATTTATAGTATTTCTTTCGCCTAGGTATTCATATGTTTGCATTTAGAAAGAAACAGAAGCATTTCAAGGAGTCATTGTTGAAAAAAAAGTGCTGTTAATTTGTCCAGATGAAAATAATAAACTAAATGCTTTCCACTAACACATTCAGCAAATCATTTCTCAAGACCTATTTAGCTAATGTCTATTGAAAAAGCAGTGGAGTTGAGTCATATAATTGATTATAAAGGTAATTAGTTTATTTCCAGATACTGCGTGTCCAACTCTTGTTTTCCATTCACGTTTATATTTCAACGGGGATGCTAAATATTTATAAATACAAGCTGTCTCTGTTAAAGAACTATCGATAAACAATTTTCAAGTCATCCTTTTGTTTGTTCTGTCACTTATCATACTCAAGACGTAAAATATTTTTAGATACAAGCTGTCTCTGTCAAAAATTACTTTCATCTGATGCTCTCACTGTTGCATTCATCAGGGAATCAGAGAAGTGGAGAATGCTCAATAGAGGTTTTAATAATAAAAAGCTGTGTACTGCAGCAGAGAGACTTATTTTTTCTACTTCAACCCTTTGAACTGTTATCTGATCAGGACATTCCTTTTAAATTTCTTGATTTACATTTCCACAATGGAAATTTGAAGCTATTATGCCACATTAACACACAAAGTCACCACTCAGTAAATAAAGCTTCTTTCTGTCTTTAAGCTATTTTTCCTGGAGAGGGATTCCTGCAAAGGAATGTTAGTGAGCAGTGCTGCGCCCTGCTCTGCTCCCAGAGACTTCAACCCTTCTAATTTATCCAGGATAGAGGTCAAATAGATTAATACTGATCCACTCATGATCCGGAGTTGGGGGCATTTTCCAGCCGCAGTGGGACTGGTAATGAGATCTTGTCCTTCCTTTCTCTCCGTGTAGTTCTGACACTGGCCTACATGCTAACAGAACAAAAACTTAATTATGACTATGTGATTCTTTCTAATGATGAAAATGAAGTCTAATCATGAATGATGACTCATTACAACTTTAATACGATTACAAATGTAATTCTGACTGGAATCTCTCTGCAGCACAGTTTGACACATAAATGAACCAGAAGAAAAAGATTCTCAATCACAATTTCTGTTATAAAGGGTATCAACTCTGGGTTTTGTGCGTGTTTCACACCAAGTTTAATTTCTATCAGAAGCAGTGAAGGGAAGAAGAAAGAAGAGTTCTGACACCATAATGAAGGCTTATAAGCATGTGAAAGAGTATTGCAATGAAATGTATTTATAAATAGTGACAAGCTAGGAGCAGAAAAAACACTTTCAAAAGAGAATCACAGGTTAAATAAAGACTGGCTGAAACAAGTAAATTGAGATATCACTAATTTATTAAATACTCACACGTTTCTTTCCTGCTTCTATCTGTGATGTTATGACATACAAAGCAATACAATGTGAAAAATAAATACTGCTGATCTTGATATGTCCCCAGCTTTTCTCAGTAGGCATTGAGAAAGTCAGAATCAGAATAGAAGACTTATGGCAAGGTTAATAATCACAGAATTATAGGATGGATGAGGCTGGAGAGGACCTCTCCTGGTCCAGCCTCTCTGCTCAAACAGGGCTACCTGGAGCCTGCTACATGTCCACATGGCTTTTGAATGTCTCAAAGGATGGAGATTTCACTGACCTCTCTTTGTCACCTGCTAGAGGCATAGACCCAGCTCTCATCCTAGAAGAAGGATCCTCAAGAGTATATTAAAACACACAAGTTGGTAGGACTGCTTTTCAGAACTTTTCTCAAGGAATATGAATTAAAATCTCTGAGTGGGAAAAGAAGTAGGAGGAGAAGGGATAGACACTGACATAAAAATGAATGAATAAGTATCTCTATAAGAATAAAATATCCATTGGCTTTAATTTTTAATTTTCTAGCTGGGCCAACTCATATCCCATATTCCCTACTACACACACACACACACACACACACATACACACATATATGTATATATATATATATATATATGTCTCAGTATATTACAGGAGGTTTGTTAAAGGAATTTACCTGGCTATTTCTATATGGCATACCACAGGCATTTGTGAATGCATTCTTAGCACATGCAGAGCTGAAAAAGAGCCATAACTGTAAAAGTACCCAGAAAGTCTTGGGCATAAACTCTAAGAAGGCAAACCACACTCAGAAGCAGGGGGATCGGATCTTGTCAGAAGTTACAAGAACTGGAGCTGTGAATAACTTTCTATATGTATGTAGATCTATAAAACTTAGGATTGAGTTGATTTTATAACATATATACTTCCAAAACTGTTTGTTATTTTTTGTTGTTAGTGCCATAAAATGAAGTCCACAGCCAGTTTTCAGATTATGTTATATAATTTTATATATATATTATATATACTGTATATATTGTATTGTATGGATTGTATATACTGTTTAGGGTTTTATAGTATTCATCCTTCTTTTTTCAGGTTCCAAGCTCACATGGGATTTTATTATACTTCTTTCCAGACTGCCAACTGCAATCATATATTCATATAACATACATGTATGCATGTGTATGTGCAATTCTTATGTTGCTTGAAAGCAAAACAAAATGGTGGAGAGAGCTTTATAAACTTTTCAATTTAATGCTGAGTTACCAAAGCTGTTCTTTCTTCACTCTTTTGCACCTCACTGGATACATCTAAGGTATGAGAGTCCTCATTTCAGGTTTCTTCTGTTTATTAAGTTTAAAATCACATTATCTGCCTTTTAAAGTTACTTTAACTAAAACAGCATCCATTTATATGATGTATGTAAGGAGATGTCACATTACAAATGCAGTTCTCTAGGTGTTGCTCTGATAATTGCCCCATGCTGCTTATGCAATTTTTGCCAGCTAACATTATATATTTATGTAGTAAAGGGAATGGTGGTATGTTTACACTGTAAATGTTCACACTATATCAAGTGCTTCTGGAACATAAGGGCCTAGGGAGTGACCTAAGATAGAGATGTTACTAAACTTAAAAATGCACATTTTTCATTTAATTTTTTTTTTTTTTTTACATTTTGGAGCTTGCAACTAGGATCTGAGATCTCAGTGATTCAAGTGCTCGCAGGCTTCTAATTTATTCATTACAATATAACAGTTAAAAGGAAACTTAGAGAATCACATCTTGGATTTAGGAAGATGTGAGGTTTCTCTGTCCCTTTTAATCTGGTATCTTACATATTAGTGTGTCAGTGTTGAATGACAGCTATTCAAGGTATCTCTTCAGACTAAAGGTAACTGTCTAGTTTTATTTGACCTGTAGAAACTGAAAATTCTCTAAGGACTGAGCAGCAGACATTACAAACCTGGATTTCTCCAAGGATTTCAGTACATTATTGCAAGGCATTCAGGATTCACACAGCCTGATGTAGAGAAACTGATGTGTGACATTCTAGATAAGTGGTCTATGCATTGGCTGGAGAACCGGAGATCCACCCATCTGGGGAGCAGCCCAGTGTAAAGGGTCCTGGGGCTCCCAGTGGACAAGTTCAATTTTAGTGAACCACTAGGGGACTGCATTTTATTTGCTGTTGTGGGGAGTGTAAGGGGTACCTTAGCATGGCATTTAGGTGTTTTACTCACATCTTGGTAATACCTAAACTGTCATTCCCACCATAACTCAAGCGTGGAAGAGAAGAAGTACTGAATAGGGATCAAATGTCCTTCTCATCTGGTGCTACCATCAAAAGCAGATGCATAGAAAACATGCATAGAAAAGAACAATACCTCCCTTGAATAATATGTAAGCATCCAAGTATTTGTGTTTAAATAAATCCCTACACTTCCCTTCAGTTTATCATGTACCTCACGGGTTTTGAGGGAGAGATTTTACATCACATCTTGTTCATCTGTTTTACCATCAAATCTCTAAGGCCTTGGATGAAAATTATCTGCTTCTGGTCTCTCATTACTGTCTTTTTTTTTTTTTTTTTTCTGGGACTTCTCCTAGGGGACCTCAAGTTGAAACACATCTTCTGAAATCCTTTCCCAATTAAAAAAAAAAAATAAAAAAGAAAGGGGAAAAAAAGGGTGGGTGGTGGGTGTTCTGGTGGGAAAATTTGTACATGTTCTTCAACAGTGAACATAGCCACAAAGTATCTCTTCAGCTTTCTTCTGTGACTTTATTTTTCCTGAAGGCTCTTTTTATAGCTTGATAATCTGTGGGATTTGAAGTCTCTGAGAGTTCTTCCTCCTGATGTGTTTGAAGAAGGATTTATTAATTTTTATGATTTTTACTACTTCTACCTCAAGCTTTTCTTTCACCCAGGTTTATGGAGTTTTTTAACTTTCCAGATATCACTTTTCTTCTATTTTCTTCATTTCAGCATGATCCCAGTTCTTTGAAGACTGCTTTCAAATAACTCCCCTTTCCTCTGCCTTTTAACCAGGCTTGCTTCTTTTCTCAGGACTTTTATGAGTAGCATAGATTTCTTCTGTGCTTCTAATACAGCTTCCCTAAGAATTCTCCAAGATGCATGTAACATTCTTAGGTTTTAATTCCCTTAACTGCCCTTTTAAACTTTTTTTTGTTTGTTTTTGTTATAACAGCCTTTCAGATTCTTAAGATCACATGGCATTAACTTATAGACACACAGAAGCAGAACTTGGTTTTTATTTTAAGAATTCATGTGTTTTAATTGAGAAATTATTTTCTTTTTCTTTTATCTTTGGACTTGATCTGGTTAAGTGTCAATGTTACACTGCTATTATTAAATTATAGTGATACTAGGGAAGGAGGGTGCTCCCAGTTTCTGCTAGTGCAGTTTCTTTGCCAGGCAGCACACTAGGACCAGTTATGACTGGCAGTGTTACCTGCAGCTGTTCTGTCAGTGTCCCTACGAGCTATCTACTCAACTTTCAAAACACAATGTGTGCTTTAAATGCTTTGCTTCAAAATTGGATCGTGGATGGGAGCTTGTATTTTCCAAAATATTTAAAGACCTTTAGGGAAATGTTACGAAGGAATCCTAATACTGTTTCTGAATGACACAAATTTTGTTTCCTAAGTTCTTTTTCCATAAAGTAGCACTGAAATTAATTAAACTCCTTATTTCTGATGTGTCTTTGGCTCAAATAACTGTTTCCTAATTTTATTTCTGAATTACCCACATGTGGCAAAATAGTAGGGTTTTTTTCCCCCGAGTTTCTCTAATTATAACATCAGTGGTGTTTTCTTTGGTAGCAATTTGTGAAAGAAGTAGGATTTTCTCCTATAACGCTGTCTTAAGAAATCAAGGTCAATGTGGTGATTTGGAATTTATAATTATTTTGGTTTTAGTCCCTGTGTTTTAAAGACTTTTTTCACCTTCTATTTTCTGCACAGACAGGCATAACACTGAGGGAACCTTAAGGCAGTTCCTGTAAAATGATTTCAAAATTATTAAAATAAATGTGAATATTTTCACATTAAAATAATTCCTCCTCCTTTCCACAACTGTTAGACATTTCAACATCCTGGAATCAAAACTGGAGGGACACAGATTTGGTGGGTTGACATCTGGCTGGACAAAGAACCAGCCGAATTGTCGCACACAAAGAATTGTGGTCAGCAGCTCAATGTCCAAGTGGAAATCAGTGATGAGTGGTGCTCCTCAGGGGTCAGTATTGGGACCAGAATTGTTTAAAATGTTTGTTGGCGGCATGAACAGTGGAATTCAGTGCACCCTCAGCAAGTTTGACACGGCACCATGATGTGTTGTGCAATTGACACTCTGGAGGAAAGGGAAACCACCCAGACAGACCTTGGCAAGTTTGAAAAGAGTCTGTGCAAACTTCATCATGTTCAACAAGGCCAAGTGTAGGATGCTGCACCTGTACTCATGTTAATAAATCAATTTTTTATTTTGGAGTCTGCTAGCATTATTTTAAGGCTGGATTTGTTTACTGTAAAAATAGTATATTATTGAATTCTCAGGACTCTTGCCATCAGTAAAATCTTCAGGAATTATTTGAAAAAGTTAAATAACTGATGGATGAAACTAATTCTTCTTACTACCTCTAATTATTGTACCTTTCATTTTCATTTGGATATCTTAACTTCAATCATATTAATAGGGCTTAGTTTTCAGAAAAAAATTATAATCTAATCTACTTTACAAAAATCCACATTGAAAAGTCCTTGAAAAATGGAAAAAAGATCATTGGTCTTCCAGTCTAGTGTTTCTATAGTTTCTATAGTTGTCTAACTATACATGTTGACACTTGATCCCACTCATTATTGTTGGGTTTTTTATTTTTATAACAATATGTAAAAGAAACTTGTTTTGATAAAATCATGAACCTCTAATTAAGATTTTGTTCTTGTTCAAGGACAGCTCGATATCCATATTGACCTTTGGCCAAGTCACTACTAAAACATATTTATCAGCAGCTGGTGAAAGTGTTTGTCACACGTAATCAAATAGTTTTCTATCAGTAGATATCACTGACAATGGATGGCAGATTTATTCATTTATTCAACAAACACATAGAAGGAACAAAGTAAGGATCTGAATGCTACTCCAAAGGTCATGCTTCAGCTGCAGACCTAAGAGCTTCACTGCAGTTCCTTGCCTGGCACAATGCAGCAGGCTTCAGTTATTATGTCCTCAATATGTTTGTTACATGTAAGAGAATTCATTAAACCATATCATCAAATTTTGCCATACTTTCAATACAAAAGAAATGTCATATTCCTCATCAGAATTAGGCTCAATAGTTATCTGACATTTTAATCATGGTATATTTTCTATTAGTTCTTATGCTTGCATCTTAGATATTTTTGTCAAAAAGTGTTTCAGTTTGTCCTTTTCTATGACATCTCCTCTATTCTGCTTAAATCATCTTATTTCATCCTTACACTGTAATACTCTAATACTGTTTAGTTTATGCTGGTAATTTCATGTGGCATGTCTCTTGTTTCTTTAGAAATTTTTACTGAAAAGCACTAATAAAGTAAATTAGTAATAATATTTAATATTAACTATCAAATTAATTTCAAAAAATACTGAAGAACCAAATGTTGGTTTGTTTGGGGTTTTTTAACAGAGATCTAAATAAAGAAAATAATTTCCAATTTTTTTTGCAAGCCACTGAGAGCCTTGTTTTTTTGTCTTCTGAATCTTTTGTATTCTGAGTCAGTGAGCTTTCTGAAGAATTTCTAACATATTGCAGAGAAACAACTGTCAGCTTTATTGCTTTGTACTATTCTGGATCAAACAGAAGAAAACCAAGTCTAGGTGAATGAAAGATATTATTTTACCAATTAAATCAAACTCTTTCATAAACAGAAGTCATCACATGTGAAACGCTATACATCTGTATGCAATGTACTTTAGAACAATAAACTTGTTCTTTTCAAAAGTGTTGACAGAATGAAAGGGCTCCAGAACTTAGCAAAACAGTTGTAATAACTTACACACATTGAATAATTTCATCCATTTTAAGAAAAGATTAAACTTTGAGGTGGAAAGCTGGTGGCCAGTATGCCATATTGTATTTAGAGGGCATTTAGTAAAACTACTTTTTTTTTAATCAGACCCTTACTTTCTCAGAACCAAAGCTGTTCTATTTTAATATCTCTATCCTTTAAAAAAAAATTTCCTCAGCTTGATATGATCATAACTCCTACAATAATTTTTATATAATGAGAATTGCAACATTTTAAGGCATTTAAAACTATAAGCACTGAATTACTTTGTTTTGAACATTTAATCCTTTTTCTTTTGTGCTCTCCTATAAAAATATAAAAAGCACCCATCTGCTTTGTGACTCACTGAGAATGGTGAATAATGCTTAGTCTAACATATCAACTGTAGCTTGTTTACCCAACTAAATATCCTGATACAGGTGGATTTGCATATCCTATAAAGAAAAGTTTTAGAAGAAAGAATTAAAAGTATTGTGAGACATTACTGGGTATTGTACTAAAAACCTATTACAATTTTAGGCATTGAATCAAATAAACTATCCCTGCCAACACTCCAAGCTTCATTTTAATATTCTGTATAAACTCATAGGACCATTTGTCTTTCTAAAAGATGAGGTTACCTTGCAATAAATTTAAATGTAGTGTGTGAATTATTTATGTATAAGGAAGCATATCTGGATAATTCTATTTTTCTCTAAAGGATTTTCTCACTTTAATGGAAGTTTATAGATTTATGAAATATCTTTCTGTGCCTAGGATTCCAGACATCTTTTGGTCATATGCGTACTTTAGGTTACACCCAAAATACAGCAATTACAATTTGACTGTTCACTAAAATCTGGATTTAAAAAAATATTAATTAAAAAAAAACTACACTACTCTTACATTTAAAAAAAATTCAAAAACCAAACCAAACAAAAAAAAAACCAACAAAAAACAACCACAAACCAAAAAAACCAAAAACCAATAAGAAAATGAAGCACACAAAAAAACCCCAACAAAATAGCCAAATGAACAAACAAAAACCCCACAAAACCCACAACAAACAAACAAACAATACCAAACAAACAAACAAACAAACAAAAAGCCAAAACCAACCAAACTACAAGAACAACACAAAAGACATTCTCAGTAAATCCATATGTGAGTGATCTATAATTGTTTTCCATAGACCCATTTCTGGGAACTCATGGAAGTGCTATTACAAATTCTTTATTACTGACCTTTCATTCTATTAGGATGTTTCCTTTTATACAGCTTGTACACAACAGCAGAGTATGTGTGAAAGAAGAGATGTGGGCAAATTTTCATAATTATATTTCCTGTAGACTTGGGACAGACTTTTATGATGGCTTTTAGGGATGTGTGGCCACTAAGGTCCAAGTATTGGCTTTCTGAAGTCTATGAATGGGCAAAGTAGCTTGTGACCCTTAAAGCACTTGCTCCGTCTTTTAATAACTCTCACTGCCAAAGACAGCTGCTAGAGCAGAACAAGCAGGTACAGAGCTATTATGTGGAGCTTGAGAATTTATTATATCTGACACACACTATAATAATCTGCATGGTTGTTCTTTAACATCCATGCACCTAGGGCTCCCCCTCCTCCTCACAGTACTAGCAATGATTATTATTCCCAGTATCAAAATATGCCTTTGGCATGTTATACCTCTTGTTATAATCACAGTCAATGTTGATTGCAAATTAGTTTTCTTCTAAAAACCAAAGTTGTAGATATTACAGCCTGACATTATTATGAAAAGATAGAGCTAATAATGTTGTTTTTACAAGAGGCTTGACACTTAAAGGACTAATCCATTTTTATCATACATCAAAGCATAGTTCTATTTGTTATCACTTTTTCCCCTCCTCTTTGTCCTTTAAAAATTATTTTATTAAATTCATAATTGCTCTTTTTGTTTGAATTTTGATCCCTTATTTGCATATAATTTGTCTCAATTTGAAATCCAATTTCCTAGTGTATGTTATCATGAATTTTTCATCTCTGTGCCTTATTACGCATAAAAGCAAATGACAGTGAACATTAAATAAGTTTCAAAGTATTAATGATCTATTTAATACTGGTTCCTTGAGAAAACATGTCATGCAAAAAACCCAAGTATTTGAAAATAGGAGAAAGGGGAGTGAAAATTTAAATCTATGTAAAAATCATTACAATTTCTATTGGACTATGAAAATAATGATTCAAATTATTACTGTATCAAACTGTATAAAAAAAATCTTGCAAAAAACTCACAGCTGTTCATTTGTAGCCTTTTGCTTAAACATCTATTTCTCCATATGCAGGTAGGTTGCATAACTCAGTTCATGCCTAATACTATATTATTATTTCACCATTTTGTAAATATTTTACATAAAGATATACATTTTTATTCCAGGAAATCATGCAAGTAAAATAATATTTGTTCTTTATTTTATTATTGTATGTAGTAATAGAGAATTATTCAATGAAACAGTAGCTGAGCTACTCTAGCCTTTCACTACAGGCTGAGTATTGTCTATCCCTAGTCTTTCAAATCTAGCAGAGATTACATCGCCTCAGGCATGCTGCTGCAGTGTTTTCCATTCATAATTAGAAATTCATAATAAGAAAGCTTTTCTCAGTCTTCAGTGTAAGATTTGCTGTAATGAAGACTACTGACGGCATTTTGTTGTCATTGGTGGACTCAGGAAAATAATGTAAAACTGGTACCTTTACAACAACACTTTTAACATAGATACTATACCCTTCTATCCAACTCTCTTTTTTTCTAGATAAACCTCTTGCCCAAATAATGCTGCTTTTGAGATGGTTTAAAACTCTCTTCCTTCTTCTGACCCCCAAATTTATTCATTTGGTCTTCAATTATATTTATAGTGAGTAGCAATATTATTTCTCATGATTTCCATCAGACATCTTACTAGCATGACCCAAAAGACTGTTTTTCTCATTTGTGGGACATCAGGTTGTTGACTCTTATGAAGCTTGCAGTCATCTGCCAGATATTTTTTATTTTATGTTTGCTCCTTTTTAGAGAGTAGTAATATGTACTTGTTTTTATTGGATATTGTTGAACTCAGACCCTGTCCCACTCTATCAAGATGATTTTCATCCTGTCCAGGAGAATGTTTGCTCTTCTCTCTATCTGTTCACCATTTGTGAATGGTCTAAGTGCTGTTGTTGGTTCACCAATCTGTCTGCAAACAAAAATGTTTCAAAGGATTGAGCTAGAGGCCTTCTCAGAATATAAAATATAGCATCTCCTTCTGTAGAAATGTTTTAACTTATATATTCTTTCATGAATGAATGTGACTAGGGGGTTGTTATTAATGTTTCTGTGGAAGGATGGCATGTCAAAAGTTTTACATGGCATTTTCATTTTTGCTGCTTGTAGCCTAAAAATACTACTTTAGCTACCCTATAAAAGGACTAAATTGGATTTTGCTAGATTTTTTTTTGGTTTGTTTTTTTCTTGCATTTAAAAACATTGTTTTTAAATCTTCTTTAATATTCCCTCAATACTTTTAAATGTGTATTTGATGTGTAGTTCCCCATTTTCTATCTCATTACATGCTAAGAGTAACTGCTTTATGATGCCTTGCTATTTTGCTGCCCTTACATCTTTGAAAGTTATTTTATAGCCTCCCTTTTCCTGGTTCTTAGTGACTGGTACTACAGTCACTCGTCATAAAAATATTATTTTTTCTACTGTATGATTTCACCTCAGATGCAATCACTTTGCTTAACAGATGATGTCAGAGTTGAGATTTTTTCATTGGATATTTGTGTCTTTCTCAAATTTCCAAATCAGAGTATTTATCCTAAAGCTCTTACAGATGAGTTAAAGCTTTTCTTACACTGCTCCATAAAAAGTTAAATATACATTGATTTATTTGTATCATGCAACATACCAATTTATGCTTTTTACCATACAAAGACAACGGTTGACCCACTATTAAAACCCTTTCTATCTAAATAAATATTTTTCAAGAATTTCTAAATAGTTAACTTGTCTAGTGTCTGCCAGAACTTTTCCATTAACTCCTGTTAGAACGGTACCATCTAGGTCACTGTCTTGGTTTTATTACCAACAGACTGTTCACAGATCATAAACAGGCAGAGGTGCAAACACTCCTCAGGACAGCATAATTACATGGCAAAACCATTCTGTGACTTCAGATTCAAACAATATTACTTCCCTTTTTCAAATGGTATCATTAAGGCAAAGACTGTGCAGTATCTTGTCATGGATTACCATAACAGACCTGCAGCATTGCAAGGATTTAGGGCCTTCATATTCTGAGTTTTCTTCTTCCTTTAAAACTAGAAACTTACTCAAACCAACAAAGTCAATGTATTGCTGTATCTGGAGACCTAATGTTGCAGGTGCTGTGGGAATCTCAATTTGAAAAACACAGTAAATCTACAGAAATCTATAGG
Source organism: Cyanistes caeruleus (assembly GCF_971803275.1). Classification (NCBI taxonomy): domain Eukaryota; kingdom Metazoa; phylum Chordata; class Aves; order Passeriformes; family Paridae; genus Cyanistes; species Cyanistes caeruleus. The sequence continues at coordinate 57,147,991 of NC_141701.1, read as the reverse complement.
AATAGAATTAGAAACAGGCAAAAGAATGACAGGAAGATAGTTTCCTTCAGAAAGTATTATGACAATATCTACACTGGTTTTTATACTTTTAAAAACTTACGATCTTTTTTCATGTTTAGCACTGAGGACATGAACTTCTGTCTCTTTTATTAACTTAGGCCTTATCCTGTGTTGATCATAGATTGGAAGTTATATTTTAATAAATCATGACTATTATGGTAAGAGACTTTTAATGACTTACTGTATAATTTTATTTTTTTATCATTATTTTACAGACTAACTATGCTAGCTAGAAGTTCACCAGGTTTTTCAGAGTTTTTTAAAGTCACTATGCAATTACTTTAAGTTATTCCCTCCCACTCATCCCTTTTTGGAAGGCATTTTCCATAAATATTTAAAAAGCTATCAAACACATGTTTTTAATAATGCTGGATTTATAACCTCTGTATTTCAGCTGAAAACCTTCCTTCCTACTTGAGAAGACAACATGCATTGTTCCATAATAATGTTCAGACTATTAACAAAATAAAGGATCAACCACCGTTTAAATTCCTCTCACTACCTGCCATGGACACTTATTACTGATTCCAACAGCATTAAAAATGTTGCTCATCAGATTGATTTATATAGAGCAAGAAAATTCTTTCTTTTTTACACAGAATCACAGAATGGATGAGAGTGGAAGGGACCACAATGGGTCATCCAGTCCATCCTCCCTGCTCAAACAGGGTCATCCTAGAGCACATGGCACAGGATTGTGTCCAGGCAATTCTTGAATATGCCCAGTCAGGAATTCTCTCTGGGCAGCCTGTTCCAGTGCATTTTCACCTGAACAGTAAGGAAATTCTTCCTTGCATTTGGATAGAACTTTCTGTGCATCAGAGTCTGCCTGTTGCCTCTTGCCCTATTGCTTGGCACCACCAAGAAGAGCCTGGTTGCATCTTCCTGACATCCTCCCTTCAGATTCTTATAGACATTGATAAGGTCCCACCGCTGTTGTTTCTTCTGGAGGCTGAACCAGCCTGGCTCCCCCAGCCTGTCCTTATAAGAGGGATGCTCAATTCCGTTCATAAACTTTGTAGCTCTCTGCTGAAGCTGCTCCAGGATCTCCAAGTCTCTCTTGCACTGAAGCCCAGAACTGGATACAGAACTCCAGATGTGGCCTCACCAGGGTTAAGTAGAGAGGAAGGATCACCTCCATCGACCCACTGGCAGTGTTTTTCCCAAAGAACTCCAGGATACTATTGGCCCTTGGCCGTAAGGCACTGCTGGCTCATTGCCAGCCTATTATCCACTGTGATCTTCAGTTCTTTCCCTGCTGCTTTCTTCTGTTTTTTTCACAATTGTTATCTTTCTTTAAGTTATCCTTTTTGGGTCTAAAACTTGACTTCAAATTACAGAAATGTTATAAATGTATATTCCTGTTATCTGTCTTCAAATTAGATTTTAAGTGAAACCATTGCCAGAACTGCACATGCCAGTTTCTGAAATATACCCCTAGATTTTTCATTCTCTTAATATTTCTGCAATATTTTTAAATAAATCTACAGATAGATCTTCTCTAATGTGCCATTGAAACAGTAGGAGAACAATGCTATTAGCTGTACTTCCCCTACAACTGTGTAGAATTGAGAAAAAGCTTCATTCCTAGCTTTAGAAACTGTACATTACTGATCAACACAGGAAAGTTAATGAAACACAGGTATCTTTTGGGAGATATACGAGACATGCTGAGAAGTCAACAACTGAGGAAGCGAAAAACTATGAGCCCTATAAACTGATTTCACAGATATATTAATGAAATAATTCATTAATCCCCAATTGTCTTAAGGTGTGAACACCTGTGGTAGGACAAACAAGGTAGTGTTAATGAAAACATTAAAGACAAATCATGCTGATGTCTTTATGCTCACTGTCCTGTGATAGAATAATGTATCTGTTTCATTGACAGGGTTTTTTCATCTGACATTTTTCCAGTATTTTCAGAATCAATGGGCTGAATTCCTTTGGACTTCAATCTGCCTTAGCAAAATTTAAGAAAAAATAAAATAAAATAAAAAATAAAGCTATAGAACTACTGTATTGCACCTTGGGAAAGCAGCTTGAGGCTGCTCAAAGTACTACCTAGTAAATTTCCAAGGACATCTGAGTTTTGAGTGAAATGGGGTCCACACATGTTAGTCAGTTTTTAAGAGACATCTTTTAAGAGTGCAGGAGTAAGCAATCTCCATGTGTTGAAAGTGAAGCAAGAGAGGCAGAAGCCTGGCTTGTCTGAACAGCGATATCCTTCAGAACCTAGGCAGGTAAAGAAGGTATATGGATTCTGGAAGCAAGGTCAGGCTATAGTGGGACTGTAGAGATGTTGTTAACCTCTATTGGAAGAGGATTAATATAGCCAAAGCTCAGTAGGAGTTAAAGATGGCCAAAATATTGGTGGACAACAAATAGAGGCTTTAGGTACACTGGCAGCAAAAGGAGGTCTAAAGAAACATTGATTTGTTACTTGGTGGGGCTGATCACTTCAGGAATATGGGTGAAAATAAATCATAAATATTTATTGCCTTCTTCAGTTCTGTCTTTGACACCAGTCATGGGTCTTGAGGCTCCAGGATCCCTGGGATGGAATACCATGGTCGACCATGAGTGATAAGCTCTCAAATGACTTTGAATTGGTATACAGTTTGCTGCTGTAACTGAGTGCACATAATTCTATGGGACCTGGTAGGATTTATCCCAGTGTAATGAAATAGTGCACTGATGTTATTGCAAGACCTACTGTAGTTATGTATCAACAGTATTAGGAATCTAGATATGTTCCAGGTGACAGGAATATGTCAAATATTTTTCCAGTTTTTAAAAAGAGAGAAGACCCTGCTAATTATAAACCTGACAGTCTTGCTTATGGGTTTTGTAAAATTATAAAAATTATTATCCTGGGAGTTAATGAAAAACCCTTGAAGACCATGCAGTGATTGGTCAAAGCCAACATGGATTCATGAAGTGAAAACTTACTAATTTATGACAAGGATACTTCCCTAGAAAATGAAGAGAAGACAGTAAGCATGTTTTTGGAATTTAGAAAAGGTTTTAATACCATTTCTCACAACATCTTTTAGAGAAGATGTCCAGTACATAGCTGAACATGTACACTATATGATATGTGAATGGTAGGATGGGGTCAAAGTGATGCAGTAACAGAAGCAACATCTAAATGACAAGCAACAACAAGTGGTGTTCCCTCAGGGCTCAACTTGAGAGAAGGTTCTCTTCAATGTTTCTGTTAATGACCTGGACACAGCAGTTAGGTCACAAAGAGTTTGCTAAAGATAACAAATTAGGAGGAGTCATTGATTCCCTGAGAGTAGAGAGGCCTTAGAGAGTGATATTGCTAATGAGAGTAATGGCTAAATACCAATCACATGAAGCTAAGCAACAACCAATCCTGGATTCTATACTTGGGACAGTATAATGCTTTGTGCCTAGGTGCATGTATAGACTGGAGGACAAGAGGCTGAAATGGAGCTCTGCAGAAAGGGGTCTGAGAGGTTTGTTTGCTGTGAAATTCAATACAAACTAATGATGTTCCCTGGCAGCCAAGAGGGACAAAAGTATCCTGGGGTGCTTTAAGCAGAGCACAGCTGACTGGTCAAAAGGACTGGCGATCCCACCCTATCTCAGCATTGGTGCTGCCTCACCACAAGTTCTGAGCACAGTGTGGGGCTCTTTTAGACACCAGAGTCTGATTAAGAGTGAATGAGGTAAAACTGAAGAACAATGAACAAATTACATAAATATTTTTGCTACAGGAGCTCAGTTTGGCTCCCACCTTCTGACATTTATCTATGAAATTGCTGTTAAGGAGTACAAGCTGCCTACATCTGACAGATACTTTGAATTAGTTGCAAAGGTATGTGAACTAACAGCTGTCTTTTGGAGGAATTAGTATGTAAACTTAATGACATACTGCTTTGGTCAGATAAATGTGCTTCATGGTGTATCAACATGCCAAAAAAAGAAATATGGCTAAGGGGAAAAAAGGGTCATTGTTTTCCCAAACCATTGTATTCATCACTCTGGCTTATAGGAAGACAGAACTGTTCACTATTAGACATAGAAGATCTTTTAAAAAGTCATTGAGGAAAAAGCTTAATTCTCTTTTCAAGGCATTATACAACGGTATTGTATAATATCTGTGTTTTGTATTTTCTTCCCATCCCTTTTGTTTTCAGCACAGGACTGCAGGCTGTCTCGCAATTCAATATTCGTTGATACATATTTTTACCCATCAGTAATACAGATTTTAAAATCAGTGTTAACTGTCAATTTTGTTGATGATGCACAAGACAGAATAGAACACAGCTTGTGGTTTTACAGCTTTTTGTCAGCAGTATTGACAGCAGTAAAACCCTGAAGCAGAACCTACACAGAAAGCAGATATGTGCACTAACAAGATGTTATTTTTAGAGTTTCTTTTCTAGCTCATAGCTTTTTACTGGCAATATTTTAATTGGTCCAATGCCAACATAAAAAATATAATGTTTTACAGCTGTAATCAAAGTACACTTGGGAACTATCTGACCCAGTAATATAATTCCCCTTCTGTCTCAATACAAGTACACTTAATTAAATATAATCCAGTCTTCTCCCAATAAAAGACATATTTCACCTTTGACCAGTCCATAGGTTGTACATTAAGCTCAGGCTTCCAACTATACAGCAAAAAACATACTGAGAGAAAGGGGGAAGTTTACATTTCTTTTTCTCAAATTATATTTTAAAAATAAGTGTAGCAGTAGAAGAAAAAAAAAAAAAACACCTCGTGAATATTTTCTTTTCCCTCTTACAAAATAACAACTACAACTTTCTTAACTTTTAACAAAAAATACTGACAGGTAGTATCATTAAATTCTCATTACTGGAAACAGCAATTTTTAAGAATGAATGATAATGGTATTAGTTTTCATATACTTTATTACTAAATAGCAAAAGTTTAAAATAAGGTCTTTTGTGAATCATTAACAAATCTAACCTAGAAATTATTGCTTAAGACTGCTAAACATTTGATCATACCTTGTTTGGCTAACATGAGAATTAAAAAATACTTTATGATCTTGTCTATAACCCAGCTTTACTCAAGGAGAAGGATCAGAGCCATGACAAGCGCTGCACATTTTCATGTTGTAGTGACAAGTGTCGCAAGTTTTCTCATTATAGTTCTAGGATTGCTTATGTGGGTGTGATAAGTCCTAGGATTCTTTAGTCAGCACTGCTGAGGCCACACCAGGAGTGCTGTGCCCAGATCTGAGCTCTTTGGTACAAGAGAGGCATGGACATAGTGGAGAGAGTCCAAAGAAGGGCCACAGAGATGATTAAGTGCATCTCTCCCATGAGGAAAACCTGAGAGACCTAGGATTGCTCAGCCTGGAGAAGGGAATGGTCAGGAGGGAACTCAGAAGGTTTGTAAATACCTTAAAGGGAGGGTGCTAAGAGAATGGAGCCAGATTCCTTTCAGGAGTTCCCAGTGGCAGGGAAGAGCCAAGGGGCACAAACTAGTATGCAGAAGGCTCTCTCTGAACATTGGGAAGCACTGCTTCATTGTGACAGTGACTGAGGTCTGGCACAGCTTGCTCAGGGAGATTGCAGAGATACTCAAAATTATGGATATGGTCCTGGGAAACGGGGCCTAGGAAATTTTATTTGAGCAGGTGAGCAGAACAAGAAGTCGTCCAGTGGTCCCTTCTGCAATTCTGTCCTCAACCGTGCTGTGATTCTGAAGTTTTAAGTTTCCTAATATCTCCTGTTAGCATTGCAATGTTTTTTTCCAAACTCAAGTATCAAGTGAAATTTTTCCCTGTTGGGATATCTGTTCCTGGATAATGAAATCATAATAATAGTAACAACAATAATAACAACAACAAGCAGAAAAGCAGAAAAGGTTAAAGAAAAATTCTCTGGTTTACGGGGAGGAGAGAATAAAAGAGAAGTAAGGAGAGAGGGAGAGAAGGAGAGAAAGAAGGGGGGAGGAAGGAAGAACTAATAATATGAAATTAATAAATCAGACAGAAAACTCCCTGCTTTTTCTTAGATTTGTTCAACCACAACCCTATGGAGTAGAGAGATCAGTAACCTGAGAGAAGCCCCAAGGATTGCACGGATGCTGCAGAACAGTATGTCACACTGTTTGATTTGTTAAGCACACTGCTGGTGACTGTTGAGAGCACACTCCAGAACAACTTGTACAGTACAGTGGCAAGGCAAGTCACTAATCATATATTGCTCAGTTAATCAATCATTCACCTAAGAAAGAACAAATGGCACAATTCATAAAGAGTCAATTTCAAGTGTACAAAGGCACAAATACATAGGAATTTCCACTCTACCCTTGTAATCCGTAAAATAGACTTGTTTGGTTTCTAGATTGGCTAGATGTTCACTGTCAAAGTGAATTCACTGTCATGCTTTATCTCTTCTGAAAGATAATTTTAAATGAATGTATCACTAATAAATTCATTATCCATAAGCTCAGATAAGAATGAGTCAATAATAAACAATGTCAAGATAAACTAAAAATACTTTGGGAGTCTCTGTAAGAAATTAATAGAGCAATGGTTCCAACTGTTCTTACAGTGATGGCACAAAGTCAGTGATAGCCTTAACTTGTTGTTACTGCCAAAGAGACGGCAGGCTGTAGTGCCTTGTGTGTGGACCATCAAAGCCCTAGAAAAATAATCATGAGACTTGGAATTTGAGTTGGTGCCTAAGTCCTTGTGCACTCTTGAGAAACTGATTCAGCTCCTAAAGTTCTGGTTCCAACCATGTCCATAATCAATTCAGTTACATAAAGTAACCTATTACCTGTTTTTTCCTCATCATTAGCATGTTGTACACCTTATCTGTAGGTCTTGGTAAGGCAAACAGTTAGGTTCCATAAAGTAAAACCTCCAATAAAGTGGTGCAAAAATGTGACAGCAAGAAATGTTTGTCCTTGGTGTGACAAAGCTGTTGCCACTTCTCCATAGGGAATTATACATTAAATAAACGTTGGTTGAAACTTCTGAAATGAACAGGGAATCAACCACAAAGAGTGAAAGCTCTTAATTAGGAAACAGTTCATTCTTGTTACTCCTCTTTATATGGGAGAAGGAAACCAGAATTAAGTTATTCTCCAAGGATTAATGAGGTTTACCATGCAGAGGGAAAAAACAGTCTTAGATTTCTTTGTTAATGGCAATGAATCTGGACATCTATTATTTTGTTCCATTAACTTATGAAGAAGTATAAGTGGCTCCAGTTACAAGGTAGATCAAGTCTTCGTGTTTAGCAAGAAATATGCTCTGCTCTTCAGGAGAGCGTACATGGATTAACATCCTGCCTGGATGTCTCAGCATTCCTTAGGATAAAATCTGCCACTGATAGCCAGACTAGATTTAAACAGCTCCACTGCCTCACCTTGAGCAATTGCACAATAGCAAAAGTTGGTGGTTCCCTGGGTGGGTTTTTTTGTTTTTTGTTTTGTTTTGTTTTGTTTGATTTTGTTAGTTTTCTTGGTTTTTTTTTTTAGAGGCAGAGTCAATTAATTTGTCATGTTTCCCCTAGACTCAGGGACACATATTCTTTCAGCCCTGTGGTACTATTAAGTCAATATGTCTTTCTCTGGACTTCAATGTATAATAACCTGAAATCTTTACAGGAAAGGTGGAAGGGGAGATTGAAACTCAAGCCATATAGTGTACTTCTTCTTCAGTCCATGTTAGAACAATTGCTCAAACCATATTACCTTCATTTTGGAAAAAGTTACTTGCAAGGGAGTTCATCTAAAACCTGTGTCAAGAAGAAGATAGGTATCATTTGGTTTATAAGTGGTTCATTTTTCAACATATCTGCTCTTGTAAGATGTCACCCATGTTTAGGAACCTAGTCAAGCCAGACGCTACATGGAAACTACTAAGATGTGCCCTCCAACTGTATATATAAAGGCTAAAAGAGAGACAGAATATGTTAACATAATTTTTTAATTCATAAATTATAATGCATTTTCTTAATTAATTCATATTCTCCTCTAAACAATTACCTCTAATTTGGGGACGCAAATAAATACAGTAGAGTAAAAAGTTACCATTAACCTGTAAAGTAACTTCATGTGTCAAGTTTCACTTAGATCAGGAATCTTTTGGTAAGCCATGTCTGAAAATATCTTTTCCTGGAAATTAACGTTGCTCAAAAGTAATAATATCAAGGGAAAAAAAAAAAAAAGGAAAAAAGTTTTTGAATTAACAATAATCACTGTAGTCACCAGAAAAAAGTCGTTAGCTATTTTGGTGCATAGTTATTTCATTAAAAACTAGTACAAGCTTACAATTAATATTATTCTAATTAATAATCCAGCCAGGTAAAATTTGGCTTGTAATAATAACCAATTTTACAACGTTTGCTACTTCATGTAGCTCATTGACCTTAAAGACCATTACTTCTAATGCTAATGAAACTTGTTCAGTTAAAAAAAAAAAAGGCATTGTTGACATATCTCTGAGTGTATTTTAGCTGTGAGCACATAAAAATAGAGAATGGATTTTTAGTTTTCCTTTCCTCATTTTTTTATACTTCATTTTTCTTCTATGTGTAAGTACCTTCAGTTGCAGATTTCTTCTAATTGCCTAAATGTATTTTGCAAATTGCTCTCAATGAAAGCACATTTTTCTTTGGTTCTGTTACCAGCTAAAATACCAATACTCACTGAAGCAATTGATCAATAGTATTATTTCCTTCTGCCACACCAGTTCTGCTCACCAGAGTCTCTGCTACAGAAAACTTATGTGTTATGTTATTGCCCTAGTCCAAGATCTATACTGACTAGAGTAGAATAAATGGGCAATCACCTGTGTTAAAGAGAAACAGATTTCTCATTCATTTTTAAATACTTAAACACTGGCCTAACTACAGTGTTTTATTATGGCTTCTGGATTTAGGAAAACCAATTTCTGCTAACTTGACTTCACACCCAGGAAGTTTTTAGGACTTGGTCTGAACCAAGTTAGACTCAACAGCCACTGTTCTAAATTTTTTAATACTTTGTGATGCATGTGTTACTGTTCCTATATGTGATGCTGTAAAGTCACTTAAATATATTGTTAATTAAATAAAAAAAAAAAAAAAAAAAACTAAAAGGAAAAATAAAAATAAGACAAGAGTTTACAATAAAAACAAGTTCAGCATAAAGTTTTATCCTGGAATAAGATACTGTTGTTTACAATTGATATTCAATTCAGGTTTTGCCTTACTGAAATTTAGTCTCTTGGTCACTTGTGCTCTCTTTCTTCTACATAGAGATGAATGAGAGTCATAAAACCCTTGTAGGGAGTTTATTCAACCTTGCTTAAGATGAGTGTCTCTCTTTTCCATTAAGGATGCAGGAAATGCTATCTCTTGTGTTTCCAGATGTGTTATATTATAAAAACACATTTCAAAGAATGCTCTGGTCATGTTGCTACTTTTTACCTCTCCTGCTCTAGGATCAGGGGCTGTACAGGCAGGAATACAAGTCTACTTTTTCTAAACCGTTTCAGGAGTGCAGTTCAGCAATCATGCTATAACTGCTATATTCTATTTCATTTCACATATCTCTGTCTCTTTTTTTTCCTGTATCTCTTCCCCCATTTCATCTGCCCAACACAATTCTAAGATCAATTGAATTCATGACATGCACTTTGATACAGCCATGAAATATATTGTATTTCTGTCTTGTACTTCTACTTGTACTATATCTGAGGACAAACCTGGAAACCTGGAAAATCAGCGGTCTGGATTAACCATCTGGGACACAGAAAGCGTTAAGCATGTAAGTACAGGCAAGATTTGGGCAGACTGGGTTTTAGCCTGAAAGAAAGGTCATGAAGACATTTGCTATAGGAAACTACATGGGAAAGATGCAGTGAATCATTCTGTTTCTTTCTGGAACTGTTAATTACTGTCAATTCTATATGAGATAAGAGGCAACCTATTTACTTCACGTTTACACAGTCCTTCTTTAGCTCCAAAGTACACAAGTTAATGTGCTCTGGCCATCATACTGTAACTACTGTCTTTTCAAGACATACCTGCCTATTTTTCATTTGCTTTTCATAATATGAAGACCAGTACAACTCACGGCAAAAACCTTTTATAAGTTTCCAGGAAGTATCACATCTCCATCATGTATCACTAAAACTTAATAAAGTGTATATTTGAAAAATATATGTAATTGCTCATACATATCCTTTTTTATTAAATGTGTTAATTTACATATAATATGTTGTTATAACTTAATACTTTTTTTAAATCCTCACACAAAAAGGGTAGCCAGTAATTCCCTGTTTTGTAGACCCTCTGGTCCCTCTTTTACATAACAACTGGATGAATGAGAAGAATTCCTATTGTATTAATTCAGATTTTGTTCATCAGTTATCTGATGCAGCAGCTACTCTGAAGCAGAGAATCTAAGTATCCCAGACTTCTTCCTTCTTTCTAGCATCCTGGGCTCTGCAGGACCATTTATGATTTTATTTTCCTCATAATTTTTGGCTTAAAATACTCGTAATGATAGATTTAAGTGCATATGGTCGTTGTTTAAAGGCTGTTTAGGTGAGGGGAAAAGTATCCTTAATACTAAAATAATCTGTGTTTTCTTTTTACTGGCTGTTAAATAGCCAGTAAAAGCTAGGGTTTTTTCCCTAGCATTTCTGTAGGCATAGTCACCATACTCAGTACAACATTCATATAAATCATGCAGAGTTTTAACATGAAGATTTTGGGAGGGGCATCACAATTCCCTGTTTTTCAAGTCACTTTTTGGTAAGCATGTTTACAAGGAGGCTGAACTTTGATTTCCTTAATGTCATGCATAAACCCAGAGTCAAAAGTTAGTGTGATCTTACAAAGAAATGCATTTTGATATAGAATGATACTAAAATTCTAATTTATTTGAGATTTAATCAAATAACACTTATTATATAGTTATTCATTATGTTGAAGCCACAATCCTGTCATTATCAACTGTTTTCATCAGATTTTAAAAATTGTTTAAAAAATAATTCTAAAACTGTAGGTGTTGGGATGTTTACTTCTACATTATTCCTTTTCATAAATAGCTACCTTAGTGGATTTTTTTTGTTTGTTTGTTTGTTTTTTGTTGTTTTTTACCTGAATGTGAAAGCTGCTTATTATCAGTTAACAAATCATAGATGTTGAAAACCTGTTACATGACAGTCAATCCATCCTTACAAACGTAGCTGTCCCTCAAGATATTTGACTTTGACCTATGTTCCCAGTTCAAGAAATATATATACTGAAGGTTGTCTCTCTAACTACTGAATTAATCTGTCACCATGGAAACAGCTGAACTGACCGCTAACTGGATATTCATCCTGATAAAGAGCTCACCAATTCTGCAGAGGCCTGGCTGTTTCAGGTTCAGCATTTCAAGCCCACAGAAAATGTAACTGACACTCAACATTATTAAGTACTAAGGGAAAGAAAATGTATGTATCACCACACATACTCATGAGATACACTCATGAGTTAAATATGATATCTGCCTTTTCATTTTCCTCAAATGTTCTTAAAGTAAGACAATGCAAGTTTTGATTATGAGAATTTGTAAAATGGGTTATATCCCAGAGTATTTAAGTTTGTGCTCAAAACTGTAAATGAGTACTTAATTAATGAATTTCCATCAAGATAGACATTTCCATTTATTTTTTAGATCTTTTGCTGTTAACTAAGTCTCCTAGATACAGTATATAAATATATACCCATTTATACCTTCAGAACAAGTCACCTCTGTATGTTCTATTCCCCAGTGAGAGATAAACACCCAGATTTCTCCCCAGTTTAAAAAAAAATAAATTCGAACTTCTATTCAACTCAAAAACTCAATGCAAAACTACAGAAGAAAAACAAAACAAACCCAACAATTTAAAATGCTGATGTGTTGTTGTGTTTTCGGCTTCATACTGGGTGATCAAAAAAGGACTAAATCTTGTCATTTGGTCTTACCCAGGGTCTTTTATTTTTACAGCAAGGTAAAAGTCATGCACCTGATTAAGAAGGAAAAGATGAAGAATTCACTTGAGCATGAAGAAAAGCTTAGGAAGAAAACATTTAGCTGCCAATAAGACATAAGTTCATAAGGAACTGGTCCTCTGAAGCACAATTTCTGTATATATATATGTGTGTGTGTGTGTCTGTGCCAGTAGATGTACACAAAATATTAACTTCTTAAAGTAAGAATTTTTTACAAAATTTGTTTGTTAAACAGAAAGAATCAATAGGGTTGAAGTATCCTAAGCTGTCCATGGTTTTCAGGAAACTAACCAGTAGTTCTTCCCTGTGTGTGTGTTTCTGAATGTGGGATGGGCATTTTTACAAATTATGTTGGTTTGGGGAGGAAGGAAAAAGTTGGCACAGGAACACAGCATCACTGAAAAAACGAGTCCCCATAAATAATTGAACAAAAAATAAATACCAATGGTATTTGAAAATAAGCTTGGTTTTGTCCTGAACTCTTAAGATCCCCAGAGTTATCTTGGTTACAACTATGAGGTATAGAAGTTGTGAGAGACTTCACTTTTGACATGAAGCTAGGCGGCATCTATCCATGTGGGAGATATAAACCATCACTGAATGATGGACTTTAGTTTGAATTTGCCAATATTTAAGAATAGTCTCTAATACCAGAAAGCATTCTTGACATTTCTCACTCCCTTGAGTACTTTTGAAGGGGGTTTAATGCAATACAGAACATGAGGCTGGTTCTCTAAATCTGATCTTTAATTTGATGCTTCCAGTTTTTCTTATTCTCCTGATTTGTGATGCAAAATGAAGCCCCACGCAGGGTCCTTTCCATACATGTCACACCTTCATTGTCAGTCATGGGATGTTGGAGTTTGAGATTGCTTTTCTTAAGGCTTTGATTTTTTCTATTTTGCTTGCTTGTTTTGTTCCTATGTTTCTTTGCTTTCGCTTGTTTATTTCTTCAGAAGAACCAAGTGAAAAAATTGCCTGTAAAAGAACAACCTAGAAAATATTTACTTAATGTTTTTATAACTGAAGTTATTAGCCAAAGAAATAAACAGCATTTTTTGGTTTTCATGAAGTTAACAATTCCACAACATACAGGAGCACAGAGCACAAGGTCAAAGACTAAATTAAGTTCACCAACTTTATACTGTATGATGGCAAGTCATAAAATCAATCAGGAGATTGCCAAAGCTAAAGAGAGTAAAAAAAATAGAGCAATAAAATTCACACATGTGGAGTTGTTGCATAGGTACCTAAAAACCACTCTATTAAAGATAAATATTTTTGGCTTATTGTAGTTATTTGAACTTTCAGAATGCAGAGTGTGTAAAAGGTGGTTCTGGAATGGAAATCTCACAGAATGTATCCACACAAGTAATGAACAGGAGAGCAGCCTACTCAGCCTCCCATGTCAAACAAAAAAATCCTGATTATCCTAAGAACTTTGTTAACAGTGTGAAAAAAATTATGGGATGCGGATCAAATGGAAAGACGAAAATTTAAGATGAAGAAAGAAGGTTTATTCCTGGATTATTTGCAATAGGGAATTTGCAGGAACAAAGAGTAATCACAAAGAAAGAACAGCTCCCTGTTAAACGTTATACATTGGGTGAAACCCTTAAAGCTTCACAAGATCAGGCATGATCAAAAATTAGCCATCAGCATCTCATTTTGTCTAAGATATTTGAATTTCCAAGGGCAATCTATAAATTCAGAGTTAAGGCCTCAGTGAACCAGGAATTGTAACCTATTATTTGATCATGCTTTGATATAGACTTCACTTTACCAATATTTCTCAGCAGGTCTGAAATATTCCATAGTTAAGTTCACTGATTTGGCAGTGTTTCAGACCTGTGTGAATGTCTGAAGTGTCTCAACTATTATATCTTCATAGATGTAATATGAATTATCTGCACTTTGCACCTTTCATTTTGCTAGTGTTCATGAGTATTTAGAAGTAGATAATATGTAATTAAAAAAAAAAAAAATTAAAACAAGATACAAAAGGGTTCTTGTATAGCCTCTGGTTGTAGTGATGTAATTTGTTCCCAACCCCTTCTTCACTTGATGAAACAATTAACAGAGAACATGCTCACACAATCACAGCCTATTCACGACCATGCTACTGTCTCCTTGCTCAAGAGGTAGTCCAGGTCTTCACCTTTACAGAACTGTTTTGCTTTAATTTTGCTCAGTTTGGTTTGTTTATATTGTACAATATTGTTATCATACTAGTGACTCATAGTTACTAACTTTTATTCAGAGCATGTTTCTCCCTTTTTACAAATATCAAATTGCAGGAATAGAGAGCCACAGGATAGCAGTCTTCATTTTTCAATAGATTTGCTATCAGGAAATAAGGAATATAGTTTCTCATCCTGTATCTACTACATCACTCAAAGAATGAAATAGTCATTAAAAATCTACAGCATCATCCAAAAAATCTGAAACTGATATAGAGGCAGTTTATCAGAACATAATTCAGCAGCTTTTGCTACAAAAATTCCTCATCTATTCTTAGGTGCAGACCTTCCAATCTTGGCAAATAATTAACTGGAAATTCTGTAGGGAGCAATAGCCCTTGCTATACAATAATCCTTCTGCTTTTTGCACTTAATGAGACTTGGTTCCTCCTGGAAAGAATAGCATTGTTGAACTTGCTTAAACTTGCTAGAACTTCTCTCTGCTTCTCTAGATACCATCCTTGAGACTGCTACATATGCGCAGCTCCTTCATCCTCTTTGCCTTTTCCTATGTGGTTAAAGGCTGAGCAGGCTGTGAAGCCTTTTTCACACTCAAGCTTTTGACATTGTAATATGAATAAAATATTTTGTCATAAATACTTCTTTCTTTTGCATATTTTGAAAAAAAATATCAGAAACAAACGTAACATCAGTGTTTTTTCAGTAGTGTCATCACAATTAATGTCACAGCTACTTGATCTGGTGGTACAAATAGTTGCCTTTGCATGAGTAAACTGTCAAAATTGAAGAAACTGCTGTGCCAACAGATTAGATCCTGTTATCTGCCAGTATCTGTGTGCCTGTGGCTGAATTGTATGTATCAGCTGTATGACACAACTTGAATTCATATCAATGTCAAATCACTCACGGTACTTTTATCTCTTTAATTGTAGTTTCAGCACAGAAGCAGACATTTAAAGGTTTCACTCATGGGACAGTAACAAATGACCATGGGACAATAATAGTTTCTGCAGACGTTTTAAGATTATCACAAATATGTGAACTAATTTTGTCAGTGAGGGATGAATGGTAAGGTATCCTTCAGAATAAGTTTTTTAGACTGTGCTTATAAAATTTTTTACAGTAAGTCTAATTAATTCTGCCTGTGCTTCAAGCACAAGCTCTGTGTGGCTGATCACAGCCACACAGAGCAAGAGGTGCGAAAGGGTACACTGACAAACCTTACTCTCTATGTCCTGCTCCTCAACGCTGCTTCTAGGTCAGGCAGGTTGCCACACTGCTAAATGGTTTCCAGGTACTTGAAAGTATCAGCAGATTAATTTCAGATCTTCTTGGAAATGACTCCATTGCACCTGCTTGAAAACACAGGAGTTTGCCCCTAGGTACCACTGCTGTCCTCTCATGTCCATTCCCTGCTGCTGAGGATTCCTGCCACCGTTCTGCTATAAACTTTCATTCTCCAGCTCTTTCTCTAGCCTCTGCATACTCTGGTAACTGTTCCAAATCCTAACTGCTATCGATTTGCCTTTTATTGCCTCCATATTTCAAATGGTGCAGGACCAATGCAGTAAAAGGTTTTTCTGAAATGCTTCTCCAGCTCTGTGTTATTTTAATATGACTTCAGGTCTCCATCTATGTCTGATTTTTCCTCCTTCCCATTTAAGAAGTTAAGAGAGTAAAATATGCTCATATTTCAGAGATACTTAAAAATATTATTTTCAAAACCTAGTGGATATCTTTGTACTTGTGGTAGCAATATTATCCTATGGTATTTAAATTCAGGTATTTGGGTTTTTTTAATCTGAAAAAAAAGTCTTCTTTTAGTCACTGTGTCATGGCATAAGGATGCTAAAACTATTTAAAACCTTCTATAGTGATGTTCTATATATATGGCAGACATAACTGGTTTTATTTAGCCTTGCTTTTTTCTTAATATGTCTGAGTTATGTGTATTTAAATGCACTGAATTTCCTTGAACCATAAATCATACAAAAATTTAAATAGGTAATGCTTAAAAAAACTTAAACTGTGGCAAAGAAGAGCAGAAATTTTTAATATAGAAACATGCAATAAAACAGGGAGGGGGTTGCTGTTATCATGGACAATATCTCTAATTTTACTTGTTCAAATAATGTGCTTTAAGCAAAAAAATACTAAAGTTATGGTAGAATGAGAAATTTACATTTTATGTATATTTTCATATATGCATATATACAAGCATATACAAAGTTATCAATGGTCATAGAGAAAAAAAATATATATCCAAACTTCTCATATAGAACTATGGAGCACCAAATGAGTTCACATATTTTTAAGAATTAATGACTTTTCTAAGACATATTAACCTGACTTTGAACTATCCTCAGAATAAAATCTAGAATTTCATTTGTCAAGTAAATGAGGAAAGTACATGTTATATGTATTAGTTTTAACCCTCCTCTCTCCTCAGAATGTGAGTGATCTCATTTGCAAAATTTAATCATTTTTGTTCATATCTAACAAGATTCACAAAGTCTCCTTGAATAAGAGCACCAGAGTGATAAAACAGGGGTTATTTTAACACAACCTCTGCTGAATTCAAAATACTTTTTATGCAGAAATTGCTTTACTTCTCCGATTTGCATCATTATGAATATATTTTCCTCAAGTTTCTGTTGTAATTTTCAGAGAGGTCAATGGTGAAAATATGCAAATTCCAGAAAACTGTGTTATTACCTCATCAAGTGTGAAATCCTGAATTTATTTCAGTAACTTTCATATGCAATTAAAGCTCAACTTTCCCAATAGGGTTATAGTATGTTTAATTAAAAATTAAGTTCATAGTACCAAATACAACACACTATATCAAATGAAAACATCCCTTCCTTGTAGCCCTACCTTCTAAAACTACTGATAAAGTACGGAAAGCAATTTTGACTTCTAACTTTTTTTTCTTCAAACCAAGCAATATGTTGCTTGTTCACTTCAGGAAGATTGGTATCCGATTTATAAAGCAAAAAATCTGTATTATGCAAATAATACTTTATGAGTTTTATTGTTGTTCTGTTTTTTCCACCAAGTCATCAAAGAAAACTAAAAAGGTGATCAACAGTCCATCATTAGGAATTCATTCAAAGGAATTAGTATTAAACTAATCAATATTTGTCGAGTTACGTCTTCACTGATATTCACAGATGTTGTGGATTAATCACAGAAGGCAGCTAAGTATCCCTCACTCACTCCTCCAGCAGAATGGGGAGGAGAATCAGAAGAGCAAACCCAAGAAACTACCCATGGGCCAATATCAAGACAGTTAAAAAAAGGAAGAGAATCTGTGTTGAGATGAAAACAAGAAGGGATGGGACCACCATGCTATTTAAGATGATTTATTGCTCAAATAAGCCAGATAAAATATCAGTCTTGAAGGCACGAGATTTGGAGAGAAGCAGCAAGTCAGCCATAGCTCAAAGGTAACCACAGGTTTCTTATTCACACTGCAATATATAACATTTTGGTTCAATAGACAGCACAAAATTTATTTCTACTTAATAACCCATCACCTTTGCCTAATTTTGCCACACTGTGTCTGTCTTTCAGCCAATAAACTGATAGATCACGTACACACACATCTGTAAATAAAACCCTTCAGTGTCAGTAAGAATTTCCATTTTTCTGTTTCCCACGCATCTTCACATACAAGCAGAGCAAGAAAGGAGTTTGTTCACAGTTCCCTTTATCAGGCAGATGTTTAGCCATTTCCAGAGAAGCAGGCCTTCATGTGAAGCTACTTGGGGAGCTACAGGACTTGAGGAGAGAAGCCACAGGCACAAACACCCCCTGCTTCCTACTGTTTGCTGCTGCAATGTATCCTCTGGGCCAAAATAATGCTTGTGTGTGTATGATATACATAAGCAGACCACAGCTGCCTTCACTGCTCCACCAGGATGCAGGGTACTTTGATTTTGCTTTGGTCTAACTCACTGCAAGAGAAGCTGAATGACCCATGGGGTAAATGGTAAATCATGCTGTTCACCTGGCACAGAGTGACTTGTGGAACTGTGGGAGCTGCAGTGCACATCTTAGGTCCAAGGCCCCAGGCCCTCCAAAAAATAAAAGACAAAATTAGGGGGCAATTTAGGAAATAAGAGAGTATATCTGCATAGTACCAACCCCTGAACCAATCTGCTACATTTGAGATTGTTTTATGCTGCCATTTTAAAAAATCTTATTATAGTTATACCTAACATATTTTAACATGAATATAATTCTTTGAATGTTTTATATTATTATCTGCTTCCATGGTCTCTCAGGTAGTGTACTTGGTGTCAACTATAGTTTTAAATCTCAAGAATAATGATAAATATTGCACATTTCTGGTCTGCAAAACAATAAATGTCAGCTGCACTCAGACTGTAACTCAAGACAATTAACTGGAAGACAAAAAATTGCTTTTTCTTTCCCCTGCTGCCAGAGCTGTAAACTCTTTGCCAAATTGCCTTTATAAGAATTTAACTTCCCTACTGATTAGTTTGACTCACATTAATTTAAAAAATACCTCAACTGCAACTTTCTAGGCTATAAAAATGTCACTTTTCCTAGCGTTAAGACATCCTGGTTGTTATTTTATTTTAGTTCAAATATTTTAAAAATGAGTAAATGGATTAATTAATAATTCTGAAATCCCAGTAGAAAGAATATTTCTGTTTTATTATCTTCTCATCAAAATATCCCTGAGGTATCTTAAGGTAGTTTTTAAGAGCAAGATTTTTTTTTTTTTCTCTCCCCAAACCTGCTTTAGCTACAAAACTTATGCTTACAAAGGAAGAAAGTGTTCCACTTTAAAGTCCAAATTGAAGCTACATTTTCTGTTTCATTTTAAGATTAAATTAGTCCCTTCTAACAATATATATGTTTCCTGCCTGGTCTTCTTTTGATTGGTTTTTTGGTTGTTTTTTGTTTCTTTGTTTGATTTGTTTGTTTGTTTTGTTTGAATTTGGTTCTTTTGGGCTTTTTTTCTTGTCTAATGTTTTAAATTACATAATTCAAACAGGCAATGGAAAAATGTTCTGTGTGCATATTTGTGTAATATTAATAATCAGTACTTTGGAATAACCAGAGGAAAGACAGTGGAGAAAATTCAAACTATAGCTCCTGACAAAGGAATACAGGGTAAATTTAAATGATTTGATGATTTATTAGTTATTTAACTTTGTCATTCAAAAGCGGTGTTAGTGGCATAGATGTATGGAAATTACAATTTTAGACTGGCATGCTAAAATCTTTGGAAACTGATGAGGGAGGTCAGCTCAAAGGAGTGCTGGCCTCATTAATTTGGACTGTAGGCTCGAATGTAAACGGGTGGCCTTGGCTGGAACTACACTGCCAAGCAGAACTACATTGCCAAGCAGAAGGCAGAGGAGGGAAAAGGGTATGAATGTGTTGGGGGACCACTGGAGAGCTGATAAAGCCAATGGTTAGTTCAGGAGTTCACTATGCAATATTTTTTTGTAGTGATGTGTTAAACTGGGCAATCTCTTCTTTATGCTGAAGATGTGGTGTGAGTATTAGCTGTTACAATTTTTTAAGACTATTTTGTTTCTTCTAGAAATGCTACAGTAATAGATCCAAGAGCTTCTCTTTCTTCTCAAGAGACAGTGCAGTTGTTTTGTAATGTCAAGCTAAGGTGCTATGAATAAAGCACAAAACATTTTGTTGTCCTTTAAACATATTTTGACTGGTTTCATTATCCTGCATTTACTACTTATCAAACCTGACTTGTAAGTAGCAGTGTACTTCATCACCAGCAAAGCTGGCAGAAATAAAAAACTTATGAGTCTAAAATGATAATTACCACAATCTAATGAATCACATAAATCATTTATAATGAAGGGAAATAAACAATGACTCAGAAATGAACACATTAATAACTTAGGGTGGTTTTTTTTTCCAAAAGTAATGAGTAGCTTAATTTATATGGTGTGTCCATAGACAGTATAAGTGGAATCCTATCATTGAAATAATTAGTAGTTAATCTAAAGGGATAAACATATCTAGCAGAGTCCAAATTGAAAAATGGCTATTAAAATTATCTTTAAAGTAGGAACATTACTATAAAATTATAGTAAATGGCCAACATGATTATAAAGACAATGCAAAATCTTCAAGAGATCATTTACTAAATGTAGCATCCCTCATCAAGCACCCTCCCCACTACAATTATTTTTAAATAGTTCCTAAACAGAAAATGAAACTTATATAAATAAAAGTTTTCATGCTTACAAGAGAGAGACAACATTAAAAATAAGCCCTAGGATTTTAATTTTTTATTCATCATATGTTGGATGAGTATGACCTGGGCATGACTACAGATTTTGGAGGTTTTGGCTCAGAAACATTATCATGGTGCTTCAGAGCAGCACCTATCTTCCACACTGAGATAGAAAGATGAAAACCAAATACTATATATACTATTGTAATGATATTGAAAATTTGTTGGACTGCATTTCAAATATGTTTTTAATGTATGCAGAGAAACTAGTTTTAATGTATATGAAATGGTGAATGGAATTCCACATACACTTGTGAATATTTGCAAAAATAAAGTAGTAGAACATTTTAAATATATCAAAATATTCTAATATACTGTACTAGAATCTCAGGATTAAACCAGGAATGGTATAAGATTACTTGCAGCAATTTAGTATATTATTTTAATTTATAGCAAATTATAAAATTATTGTATATTTGGAAAACTGAAAAAATCTATCTTCTGATTCATTCACTTTTTTAATATTTATGCATACTTATTATTAGATATATATTGTCTTCTATTTTAATTATGAGCATTACCAACTTTCTTTATATACTGTGTGTTACTATTTTCTTGAAATCATAAATGGATTGACTGGTTTTCCAATTCAAATAAGATAGATGATCATTATATGTAACTAAGTTGATCTGTTAGGAAAAAAAAAATCATATATATGTTCCTGCTGATTGGTGAAATGCCACAGGAGCTGATTTCACTGAGAGAAGTCACAGTTAGACAGGTTAAGAAATTTCAAGGGTCCTGGATAGCATGAGCAAGTGTATCTGTGCAACTCTGACCTTTGTGTTGCTTTGGTCAAGACTGCAGCAGCTAAGTAAGGAAATGTAGGCAACACTCAGAGGCCTCTAAACTGTGGAGATCTGGAGTAAGTCAGACAAACCCAGAGAAATGCATTACACTGTAGTCCAGTTTAGACCAGGTTGATTTTGAGCTTACACTGCAGTAATGACCACCTCATTGTCTCTACTTTCCAGTTCCCAACACCCAGCCACCACCTGGAAGCCTTCTGACTTACTCAGGACAAAGTACATAAAAGTATTTCACTGGGTATAAAATGTTCTTGCCACCTTATTTTGCTTTTTCTTCACAAAAGTGTTCTGCTCTTTTCTCAGAAAAAAAACCAAACCAACCCAAAACCAAACCAAAAAACCAAACAAAAACCAACAATACTTAGTTATGTAAAGTGATTAGGTTAATTAAAAATAAAGCATACAAAATATTGAAAAGGGTTTTTTTTACCCTTTTTCTTTGAAGGTATTTAAATACTGGGTCCATGGTGTTAATATAAAAATATTATATAGGGGATGCTGTTTTTTGGTTTTTTCTTCCAGTACTGGAGGTATCTATTTTGTAATAAAGAGTAGTACAGAAATCTAGAATAAAGGTTTCAGACTACAGGGTAACTGTGACCCTTTGTTTCAGCACCCAGTAAGTGTCAACTGATAAGATTAAAACTGGCAGAGAAGAATGATTGGCAAATGTTCAAACAGTTCACAAAATACAACAAGGCATGTCATTGTGAAATTGTTGTGACTGCTAGATATCATTCAGGTTTGCACTTGATAACTCATGAAAACCATTAAATTTTTTCTACTCAGTAAGAAAATATAAAATTGTCTCTACACTCACAATTACCATCTCTAAAAGAAATAAGGATATTTGAATTCCATCTAAATTATTCTGGATATCAAGTAGCCTAATGAAAGCTGATTGTCTAGTCAGCTAATACACAGCATTTCTGATAATAAATGCAATCATGCTGGTGAAAATTTAATTAAGACAAATACCCATCATGTATTCAGTTATATCAGTATAAAAGTTTTCAAAACAAAATGAACATTTATTCAACACACCTCAAAATGGCCTAATTGTGTACAAAATAGACTTTCTGTGATACTTCCAAGGACACAGTTTATTTCTGCCCTGATGAATAAGTCATATATTATATTACTAATGTGTCTACAGCTCACTTTAAAGATCTGTCTTTTTACCTACTTTTTGGATAAATTAATATTGTATCTAAATAATGAGATTTGATCAAACAAAAGCACAATGATTCAGCCATCCTTTTTTTTATAAAGTTCTGTTACACCATCCCATAGATGAAATGTTCTAAAAAGAAGTTCTTTCCCTGCCTTGTGACATGCCATTAAAAAACTAAATAAATTGTATGGTACCAAAAAGTTTGGTGTCTGATGCAGCCATGTAGCTGTCATGTTATCATAAATATATCTTCATTATTTTATTAATCTCTTTTGAAGATTTCTGCACTTTAGAAACACACACAGTAGTTCTCTATACTGTGGAGAGAGACAATCCCACAAAACAAACTGTTTATAGGAATAAGAAGTATGGTAGTAGCTTAATTTTGAACTTTGGATCTCTTTAGAAATTACAGACATCTCAGGGTTTCTGAGGACCAGATGGCTCTGCTTTGTGATAGTAAGAAACACAGTCCCAAGACAGCATTCAGCAGATGTCTAGGCAGCAGCACCAGCTGACCAGACAAGTTTGCTCTTCTTTCACTTCACACAGACAAAACCAGGAATGTTGCAGGACAATGAAATAAGCCACAAACACTGGTTACTGACTATAGAGAAAATGATATAAAGACTTTAAGCAAACAAATAAACACGCAAAATTCAAACCTCAAATACATAATTGCGATTTTGTTTTTGGGGTGGGGAGAAATGAAAATGGTAGGAAAGTAGCATAGGGAAAGAAGCAATTGGATTTTATTTCTTAATAAGAGAGAAAAAAGTCTTCTGTTCTGATGCAGGCGCTTATTTCCTTATCAACTACAATAACTGAATTTGGTAATTACAAACTTTAACTAGAAGTATATTGTTTATGTCCATTGAGTATTCTGACTAGATCTCCAGAAGCCCTAAATCAACACATACCTACTGAACAAAATAGCACTTCTGGGTTTTAACCTGTTTGAGGATCACAAGACACCACTCATAAATTTTTTTTCTTTAATATAAGCAATGAAAAAAAGACTGCACTTTTATTTCTGTGACTGACATTATAACAGAAATTAGAACCTGAATACCACAGCACCTGGAATACTGTACAGGCGTTAAAGAAAAAAAAAACAACAAAAAACCCAAACAACTAAAAGAGGATTTTGAAGTGAAACAAGACTGAAACACAAGGAATTTGGTTTTACTTACAATTTTCTTACATATTTTTTTTTCATCTCTAAGAAAGGTGTTTCCTTCCTCATTTCAGTTTACTGGTGGATATTTATGGCATGGGATGAGAGCAAAATTAACTTCAGTCAGATCTACATCTGGTTCTCCCTTTCCAAGTTCAGATATGTCTAACGAAAGCCTTGGATACTCACCAAACTGCTGTTACTGTGTGCACTATATCATGATTTTTGTGGAAAAACAACAGAAGAGCATCTTCCAAAGGAAGCTCACAAAATACTAGTCTAAATAACCAGAGGAACTGCGGCTTTGAGACTGCCTACATGAAAATGAAAATGCTTTGAGAATATTGACTGGAAATATGACGGTGAGAATATTTAAAATATGCCCCATATATTCAAAATGCAAGGGGTTTTTTTTCTGACATGGACTGTAATATTGGTTTTTTCCTTTTCTCCATGGTGAAATAACATCACAAAATATCTCCGTGGCAATCATTATTTTGTTGGCAATCCTATTGAAAAGCCCAGTGGTGAAAGAATAACATGTGATAAACAATTTTCTTACTCATATTGGTCATCCTTCCAGAATATTCTTAATTTTTTTTTTTGCAATACCTCTACAAAATTATACAATTTCTATTGCTGTTTTTGAGTTTCAGTTTTCTTTGTAAAAGTTAGACATAATTTGCTAGCTGTAAACTCTTATTTGAATTTATTTTTTTTTTAAGAAAATTAAATCACTCTTGAATTCTAGATTTTATTGCCAAATTTCCATATGAGGAGGAATCATTTCAGTCAGACTGGTTTCAGACTTCTAAGCAATCTGTTGTTAGTTGCATTACATAGACAGGATCTGATCTTCGTCTCTCATGTGTAGACACATAATACATCAGCACAATAAGTTCCTAAATTTGAAGTTAACAACCCATCCTGACAGTTTACATCAGTAGATTAGGAAGTTTTTTAGATACTCTAATTGGAAAGATTGAACCATGGGTGTAAATCCATAGAAAAAGTGACTTTTTCAATGGTTGACACTCTTGCCAAATACATTTATAAATAATGTCTTACACAGAATTGATTGCTATCTATATTCAAAGTACATTTGATATTTCATAGTCGCAAACACCTGTAATCTATGTATATGCATTCTGATGTAGTTATCATCTTCTCATTTTATCTGTTTAAAGACTTCCAGGACCTCAGGGAACCTTTGAGCCATATATAAAGAGTAAGGCCTGAGATGACAAATACGACACAGGATTGTAATAAAAAGAATTATCTATGCATGTGAAACATTGCACCAACAATCTTTATAATGCATTTTCAAGGCATGTAAATTTCAGATTTGCATGGACAAAGGTCAAACATCATAGAGTTCTTACACTCACCACTCGCAGTTGGGCTTTTAATTTTTCTGATAAATATATAACTTTACTGTCACCTGTCTTTTTGCTTGTCATGTTTCCTTCTGTCCTGGGGTGACTTTATGTTGCTTGTATCCCCAATTGTCTGTTTTATGTTTCATGTTAAGGTCTGCAACTTTAAGACTGGTTCCGAGATTAAAGGCAGGAAAGAAGTCACAGTTTGTTTTCAGAAGCTGCACTCGCTCCCCCTGCATGCTTCTCATGGACTGTGGTGTCTGCAGCACAGACAGCAGGACAGAGCTCTCCTTTGCTTTTAGTTAAGTTTTAGCTAGCTGAGGCAGAGAAGTTCCCTGAACTATGGTTCTTCTTTTTCTTGGAGCTGATCAGCCTTCTCTGGACTGAAAACCCAGACAAAACCCAGGAGCTCATGGCCGTGGCCCACCAGGGCCTGGGCCTCAGCACTTTCCAGTGCAGGAGGGACTGATAAGAGACTGAGTGAGCTGAGCTACACCCCATGGCAAGGACTTCCTTCCTTCCTTCCTTCCTTCCTTCCTTCCTTCCTTCCTTCCTTCCTGCCTTCCTTCCTTCCTTCCTGCCTTCCTTCCTTCCTTCCTGCCTTCCTGCCTTCCTGCCTGCCTTCCTGCCTTCCTTCCTGCCTTCCTGCCTTCCTGCCTTCCTTCCTGCCTTCCTGCCTTCCTGCCTTCCTGCCTTCCTGCCTTCCTGCCTGCCTTCCTGCCTTCCTGCCTTCCTGCCTTCCTGCCTTCCTTCCTGCCTTCCTGCCTTCCTTCCTGCCTGCCTTCCTGCCTTCCTGCCTTCCTGCCTTCCTGCCTTCCTTCCTGCCTTCCTTCCTGCCTGCCTTCCTTCCTGCCTTCCTTCCTGCCTGCCTTCCTTCCTGCCTGCCTGCCTGCCTGCCTGCCTGCCTTCCTGCCTTCCTGCCTTCCTTCCTGCCTTCCTGCCTTCCTGCCTTCCTGCCTTCCTTCCTGCCTTCCTGCCTGCCTTCCTTCCTGCCTGCCTGCCTGCCTGCCTTCCTGCCTTCCTGCCTTCCTTCCTGCCTTCCTGCCTTCCTGCCTTCCTGCCTTCCTGCCTTCCTTCCTGCCTTCCTGCCTTCCTGCCTTCCTGCCTGCCTTCCTGCCTTCCTTCCTGCCTTCCTTCCTGCCTGCCTTCCTGCCTTCCTGCCTGCCTTCCTGCCTTCCTTCCTGCCTTCCTTCCTGCCTTCCTGCCTTCCTGCCTTCCTGCCTTCCTGCCTTCCTTCCTGCCTTCTTGCCTTCCTTCCTTCCTGCCTTCCTTCCTTCCTGCCTGGCTGCCTTCCCTCCTTCCCTCCCTCCTTCCCTCCCTCCCGCAAAGTAGAAGTCTGGGAAAACCCTAAAAGAAAATTTCAAAATTTGGATAATTTGAAAAATTGAGTATTATTGGTACAAGAAGAAAAGGAAAAAAAAAAAAAATCAAAGCAGTAGTTTATTTACAGAAATTTGTATTCTGGCATTCACCAGAGAAGGTATGATAAAGGGATGCTTGCTCAATAGTCCCTCGTTTTTTTTCCAACAGCAAAACTGAGGCAAAAATAAGCACATAAAAAAATCAGCGTTGATTTAGCCTTGTGTTCCCTTAAGGAGTCTAAGATTGGAAGGCAGATAAACAGTAAAATAGGACAAGATCATATCTCAAATTATCTCTTGCCTTTCAAACAATGTTTCTACTTATTTTCTCACTTTTATAACCAATTTTATCTTTGTTATTATCCCTGTCTTCTCATATTTCATATGAACTGGGAAAATCACCAGTGAATTAATAAAAGCAAAGGAAAAGTTTCCAAGTAGGAAACAGTCATGCAATTTAAATCCTAAGGTAGTGGGTTGCAGATTCACTGATAATCACAGATTTTGTTAGAACAATTTATTCTACATTATGTCCCAAAAGAATTACTTGAACTATCTTTCAGGTTTATATGTAATATTGAGGATATATTAGAGACTTAATGTACTCTTTTCAATGATAAGTTTCTCGTCAATCAAATTAAAGTTCCTCCCCTGTGTAGAGGATCCCTATAGCATATAAAGAGCAATTTAGACATCACTGGATTTTGATTCTCTCTTTACAAAATTTTTGCGTTACTATGCAGTACTTTGTGTGATTGGAATCATCTGTCGGAGAAGAGGCAAGATCAGGTGCTGGATCCCCCAGCATGGGAGAAACTATGGTTCACACCATGGCTTCAGCACATACAGAGCTCCTAAAGGGCAGGCAGTGCACAGTGACGAGGACATCAGAGAGCTGAAGGGAAAGGCAGGATTGCCTCTACACATCAAGGGCCAGGAGCAGATGCTGCAGCTGAGACGCTGATAGCGTGGTGGGAAAGCAGTGACAGTGGTGTGCTGGAGTTGCACTGGCCTCCCAGCCATTTAGGGTTACATGACTTCCATTTTATTCACTTGATGTTGAAATTAATCAGGAAGAAATAAGCTAATTATGATCACTGGTAGTAACTAATCATACATTTGAAGACATGTGCCACTTAGCTCAATGGTTTTATTCTGGCACAGGGTGGCTTTGAAGCAGTCAAGAAAGACTAGATTAAATCCTGCTGGCTGCCAGGTAATCTTAAAAATATTGATTAAATAGTAACTGTGCATTAAATTACTGATATTAAGTAACTTGATTTCTTAACAAATATCTTTTAAGACACGGCCTTCTTTCTGTCACTAGGACTTTTCATATTTTATTACCTTTTCTTCTTTGTAGGTCATAATTTGACAGACCTTTACAATAAATTCAAGTCTCATGTTGCTGACAAAATTCTGAGATAGGATTCAAAAAGACATTTTACAAAGTTTATCAACATTTCAGACCCCTCCAGTAAGATTCCTCTAGATGCAGACAGGATACATTTTCTTTTTTTAAAAATGTAATCCTGATGGAAAAAAAGATCTGTAAAGGAAGAAAAGAGTTTTTTGCCTCAACTTCAAGGTGAGTCATGGCAGAATTTTGAAATCCAAGAGCTGTTTGGCAATTCAGCAAGACGCACTAACTCATTTTAGTAAGATTCACCTGTTATAAATTGCAGCTGGTTGCCAACTTTTGATTGGACCAGATAATCTCCAGAGGACTTTTCCAGCTATAACATTTCTGTGATTCTGTGATTCTGTGACCTTCAGGTGTAAGATATGTGAGATGTCAATAAACTGCTGGTATCACTTGCCCTTTTGCCAGATAATGCTGCAAGAGTAATTCATACTGTACCAGAATGGGAAGTGCTTCCCCAGCCCTGCTGAGCAGTGGGATCTTTTTCTGGATAGAGTGATATTCTTCACAAATACAGTTCCTGGAAGGCTCAGCAAAGATGCATTTAGAGGCCAACTGTTAACACACATTTTATAACTATTGCTCATTGGAGCATGAAAGATCTCACAGGATGCAAATGGTCATCCCTATAGATAAGAATTGATCTGAAAATTCACAACTGGAGGAACTGCTGGTGGGAAATTACTGTGCAATGTCATTGAAACCAAGTGAGTTTTGCTCTAAATGAGTGGGAGAAGAAATATTGGGCTTTTGTGAGAGCTAAATTGCATTGCATGGTAGTTGTCAGCCTGTCAGTGAATGAGATTAAAGCAATTCCTATAGTATAGATCTGTCCAGAAACATAATCTAGGAGAAAATGCTTAGATGAAAACTATAAAAACTGTAGTTAGACTGTAAAATCTAATCAGCATTGATTGGTTGAAGGTTTAGGTTTTCTGCACTGAATTTTTTTATTCTTTTTTGGTATTTTAGGTGGTACAGTAGGATTTGAAAGGAGGTAAAACAAAATCATCATCGATTTCTTTTTTAATCTAGGGCCTGCAAACATTTACAGAATTATGATTCCCTTCTTTTTTATTTGTTTATAATTATTTCCTTGCAAGAACTTCTGCAGTGTCAGTATACACACACACTAAGCCTTTATAGTCTTCATAATACTAATATTGTCAGATTTATGATTTAATTAATTTTACAGGCCAACACTTTTGTCTTAAAATAATTATTTTTAGGAAGATTAATAACAACATTTAAATCTGACATTAATAAGGGAACGTATAGACATTGCTTTAACTACATGATTTATACGCACCTGTGAAGTGGATTTCTTTCTGCAAAATAACACTGAGGTTCTAAAAGCCTTTCAAAGCAGAAAACATTGCACTTCATGGGTTTTAAAATCATTCTGAGTTTTTCTGCTTTGTTATATTACAAAATTGATCCTTTATTCCAGAATTTTATATGGAATTTGAAAATTCAGTATACAAAAATCAGGAATTATCCCAAATTAATAATGAAACAAATAGTTTCCCAGCAAAAGCTACTAATACAGACTTTTCATTGATTCCCAGGGTTTTAGAGGTCAGACTTCGGTAACAAAGCCAACCAGGTCTTGGGGCATGAGAATAAGCTAGTTGTCTTTACCATGGCCTATCATGTGTTTAAACAAAAAACAAAACAAAACAAAACAAAAATCAACAACAACAAAAAAATGTAAGTACTCTATTGTGATAGGAAGGATAGCTGTACAGAGCTTTGGACTACTCTCCTTCACTGAAAAGGGCATTTGCCAAAATGCCAATGCAGTGAGGATTCAGTGCAGTTCCTCTCTACAAGGAGAGGATCAACACTAAATTTTGATCTGGTGTCCATTTTACCAATTTAAAATCTGACATTTAATAATGTTGACAAAGTCCTAAAAACATTTTTCTTATCAAATTATTAATTTGATCTATTCACATATAATAAAATAGATGAAAGGAGAGAATAGTAATTATCAAGGTACACTGTAACTTTTTTTTCTGAAGTCCTTCAATCAGTCCAGCTAAATATATAACAGAAAATACTTTATAGATTTTTTTAAGAATAAATTATAAGGTAATCTGCAAGAAGCACTGAAATAATTTTCTGCCAATATTATTGCTTTTCTGTGTGCATTTTCAATTTGCTATATTCCTGCTGTTTCAACACTGAGTCATGCATAGAGAGACAGAAAAATCTGAGTGAGTCTGAATTTCATCCACACATTGTTATCAATATAGGTTACTCATTAAAGTGCAGTTTCAAAATTTGTGAGAAATTTGCTAACGAACTACTTAGGCTCTATAGTGACATAAAAAAAAATTCAAATTGAGAACTTAAATTTATTTCAAATTATTAGAAATTGAGAGACACTTAAAAGTAACAGGTACTGTAGTGAAGAGGAGAAATTCTCAGAAACACTCTTTTTAATGTGGTTTTCTAGCCTAAGTTTACAAGCATTCACAAGGTCTTACAACTGAGAAGAAATGTTCAAAGCCATTTGTAGCCATCACAAAGCAGAAAAGAAGTGAACACTCAAACCAGGTAAAATGTCTTTTTCTACTTGAGAACAGATTCTTCAACTAGAATAGTCAGACATTAACTAAACATTTATAATATGCCTGAGTGCTAGCACCAGGAGACCAAAGTTAATCTCCAACACAACTTTATATTTTCAAAGTATTTTTATAAATCCTATTAACAAAAGAATTTTCCACCAAAGATGAAAACAACCACTGCCAAATAATAATTATAGATGCCAAATACAGTAATGTTGTCTATCCATTTTCCATTTTACCTCAACACTCTCTTCCTTAGCAATTTATCAGAAAAAAATACCCTTCTCAGGAAAAGCAGGTGTGGAGAGGAGAACAAAAACTTGGAGGGATTAGTCTGGGGTCTTTTTCTATTTGTAACAACTAAAATAAAAACAAAGCTGCCAGAATTTTTGTGAGCTGTTCTTCAGTACCAAAATACAGTGGAGGACTATGGATAAGAAGACATTGAACTCCTGAAGTGCCCAGCAGTAGTTACTGCGAGTTTCTCAGCTGAGTTCTGCCCATACATTGTTAGCACTTCCTATATTGCTAGGGTAGTGTCAGACCTCACAATGTTCTTTGTCCTGAATTCCATCACCAGAGAACTATTTTAAGAGCAGGCTATCTGCTGAAATGCTCTAGAGAACAATATAGTTCAGTTTCTGGTTTAGGCAGAAATTTTCATCCATTTCTCTCAATGTAAGATACGTGCTCTGAACAGTCTGTACACCAGACCAGTTGTCACTACAAAGAGACCAAAGTTATCTTTACATATCATGTATTTATTTCCAGTTTGATTGGGGGACAGAGAGAATGTACCCATAAAAGAAAAAGAACTTCTGCTTCTCTGACTCTTTTAATTTCTGTTGTAGTCCTCAGATATCCCATTTGGATATTTGTCACTTGGAAGAGGCTACATGAAGTTGCATGATGTACATAAAATATTGTAATATATTGTATTCAGGAAACTGTAGTATTTGTGATTTTTTCAGATTTCATTTGGGCTTAGATCTAGATATAAGGAAATAATTAACCGTATTAATCAATATAGTCTATTGATTTAAGTTTTCCTTTACACAAAGCACAAAACACAGTGCTTACTATTTTTAATTTGACAAATTTTCAGCAGCAATATAAATTGCTGTAATGTAGTAATGTGAGGAAGAGGGCTGTACTACTTCTTTAACATAACTGCATGGACTTAGAAATATTCTTCTATTGACACTACTATAGTAGACATAGACAAAATGGTGCAAAGTTCCTGCCATAGCAGACTAAGCAACAACATTCTTAGTTAATGAGATCTACCAATTATAGAAACCTTTTTTTATCATTATGACTCCATTGGTGACTGTTGGGTACACTAGTTTGGGGGTTTAAGTACTCTATTGGAAGATTAAACAAAATAAGTGATAACTGACCTATGATTAAAAAGTAATTAAAATTAAGAATATTATTTCTTCCTCTAAAAAGTGAAGGAAAATTAACAGGTGAAACAATAAACATCACTAAATAAATTTTTGACCTACAGTTGGTCTTTTCATGCTTCTGAATTTTATCTTCATTAGACACCCCCTTTAAAAAAAGTGCAGTGCTATAAAGGAGCAAGGGGTACAAGCTAAAGAAAGTGATCATGAATGACAAAAGTATAAAGCTAGTTTGAAAATGCCTTATAAAAAAGAATTATTAAAAACTGGCAGGAGACAATTCCTAGTCTAAATAGAAAAATATAGTGAGGTAAAGGAAATACCCATCAAAGATGAAAAATTTCTGAAGGAAAGGAAAAGCAAAGAATCATTCCACTGAGATTTGAAGCCATCGGGGAAACGTGTGAGATATTAGCTTGTTAAGTACAAAGACTCTAGAAAGGACAAACAATGGTAGGAGGAATGAAAATCTATTTCAAGAAGTAAATGACTAATTCACCAATCAGACTGAGCCATGGTTGTTGGTATTCCTCAGAGCCCTATTCCTGGAAAAATGGTGTTTGCTGTTCACAATAATTTCTCAGCTAAAACTTGATTCCACAGCTTTGTTTAAGCATTTTTCATCAGTTGTTTAACATCTCCCAGTCTCCGACACCTTTTATTTGAATAACTAGTCAACATGATCCATACACTGGATTAGAATCCTGAAAGCATTTTATGTACACAATAAAATACATATTTCAATGGAATTATGTGAAAGAAATTAAGATCGGAGAAACTAGAGGGAAATATCTTTGACTTTGATTGCAATACCTTCTAAACAAGATCTTGTATCAAACTAACTTAAATCCTTGACTATTCCAAGAGCTGTTTTTATAGCAATTTGATACTGCAGTAACATAGTGAGTCAAGACAGTTTGTGAGCCATATTGAAAGGTCAGACCATGTTTTCTCAAAGTTCAGGAGTAAAAAATGCATATGTAGAAATGTGATATGTTTTAGGTACAGTGGATAGTTCTTTGTCAAGCTCACAGCTTCTCAAAATTCAAGTAGCTTGACAGTCTTAGTTCCCAATTACCAAAGGGAGCACATGCTTTCAACACAGTAATGAAACTTCAGTCATTATGGATCTTTTTACAAGGGTAATATCCATACTGCGTGAAATGAGGCTTTCTTGGGGATGCATCTGAAGCCATGGAACTCTTGCTCCTGACAGCAAGTCAATCACAAAATATGAAGTACGATGTGCTCTGTCTTCCCCACGGTAAACACAGATCAGTGTGAGCGCTTTGCTTGTTCTCTCCTCCTTCTCCCCCTCATCATCTTCTGAATAGCAGAAAAATGAAAAATTAAATAATATCTGGTATGAAAACACAAAATAATAAAAATGTATGTATGGAGAATGTTTTTATATTCCATTGCTCTTGAAAAATTAATACTAAAGGGGCATGTATGAAGGACAGACGATACCTACAAAAGCTCTAAAATGTCTCTTTCAAGCATCATTTTTATGAGTTCCTTAGTGTCACTAATAGATTCTCCATGAAATGATTTTTTTCTTACTGTTATTCTTAATGCATAAACAGAGTCAAGAAAGCAGAAATAAAGCTGATAACCATCTTCATGTCCACACACAGTGCTTTGTAGGGTGAAAACACAAAATATGCAGTGGATCTGCTAGACTTAAAAAAAAGCCACAGTGTAAGAGACATTCACAGTATGAACACAGCATCTAATGCTTATTTACTTAGCCTATAATGAGAAAGTTCCCAAACAGATGGTGTGACCAAGCCTCAGGAGACTTCAGTGAGATGTCTGGAAACTGATGGGGCTTTTTCTAGCTGGAAATAGGAAAACTAAACAAACAGAAATAAAACAACACTCCAAATTTAGTAGAATAGATCATATTCTTCAATTCCATCTTGATGGAATTGAAATGACGCAGATGAAAATACAGAGCACTTCAAATAAATACAGCATGACTTCAAGTTTTAAATAGAAGAGTAATAGAAAAGTAAATTGATCTTTTTTCAGACATATATAAAGTGAAAAAAAAATCTTTATTCAGACATATACATGTACTGTATTTCTACTATCTGTAATATCCATATTGTTTTCTAACCATTTGGAAAGCTGCAGTTTCATTACAACGGAAGCTGAAGTACAATCAGAATTTCCCAGGATGCTTCTAGAACCTGTGGATGTCTTTGCTTGTTGGGAATTATTCTGGTCTTACTTTTGCGCGGACACAAATGAAAATATTCAAAGATTGTACTTTAACTTCTCTGGCACCCAGTTTAAGCATAATCTTTTTCAGAATTTATAGTTCACATATTTAATATAACAATCCACTTGTAGCTTTTTCCATTCCTATTTAGGAATAGAGATGTGCCCACTACTCCTTTTGAGCCCCCATATTTCAAAGTATTTTAAAGCTACTCTGAGTCACTTTCTACAATGCATGAATCCCACTTGTACATGTATGAAAAAGTAACTTTTATGTGTACATCTTTCAGTCCTGAGATTGTTTCTTCCTAAGCCATTTAGAGATAAAATGCGGTGCTGACATTTAAGTCTCGTTTAACTTCTGTGTCAGTTATAAGTCTCTCACAGTGGTGTGACTGCACATAATTTTCATCTACCTGGAAATAAAACCTTATAGTTTTGTAGCTGATGAAAACATAGGTGATGTCTCTGTTAGGACTGTTATCAACCAGAAATGTACACTTTTTTATCTGATTGCTGCCTAGGGCTTCAGTGCAAGAAGTGGCTTTGTCCTGAGAGGCTAACAGAATGATTTGAGAAAGGCAGACTATACTTTTAATTAGACCTATTGATTCCTTACAGAAACAACTTTAAGGTTTGTTTTGTTTTGTTACTGTTCAAAAGGGAGTAGAGCTAGTCCCTGGAGTCCAGCTAACCTCTGTCAGCTTGACCTAAAGACTTTAGTACTTTGTTAATAGCAGTTAACTTCTCTAAAGAGTACACAGAGTTACAGAAGGCCTCTTAGAAAAAATCTGAAAGACAATACACAAGGAGCAAAGATACATTGAAAGAGGAAAATCACACCAGGGATAGATATAGCAAAAGTTATCAGATAATTTATGAAGGGAAGAAGGCCTGATGAATCCCAGATTTTATGTAGAACGGAGATAGAAATGGCAAAACAAAGGCTGAGTTATCTGATTTAGAGCTTCTTCACCTTCCAACAAATAACCACAAACCAAACTAAAAACCCACAACATGGCTCTTTTTTTTTCCACCCTGCACAAATACTCTGGTACAATGACTTATTCCGTCATAGCAAAAGTCTGACATAGTAAAAGGCTTTCATATCCAAGTCTTTCATCTCTGAAGAAAGCACATTTTGGTATCTATGGCTGGCTATTAGCTGATTCATGGCTTATGTACACAGTTACAATTGAATCATTTTATTTGCCAGAGCAGAATTACAGCCTAACTTTATGAAAGGCTTCTTATTGCTTTTCACATTGGAAGGAAAGCAAAGTTGATTCCATAATTCTTTGCTTTTCTTTACTTTTTGCTTCCCTTCCCTTCCCTTCCCTTCCCTTCCCTTCCCTTCCCTTCCCTTCCCTTCCCTTCCCTTCCCTTCCCTTCCCTTCCCTTCCCTTCCCTTCCCTTCCCTTCCCTTCCCTTCCCTTCCCTTCCCTTCCCTTCCCTTCCCTTCCCTTCCCTTCCCTTCCCTTCCCTTCCCTTCCCTTCCCTTCCCTTCCCTTCCCTTCCCTTCCCTTCCCTTCCCTTCCCTTCCCTTCCCTTCCCTTCCCTTCCCTTCCCTTCCCTTCCCTTCCCTTCCCTTCCCTTCCCACCTAGCCTCCAAATCTTTCCCTCTTTTGACTTTACTGTTATCAGCTTTTCCCACTGGAGCTAAATATTCTCTCTCAAAAGATGGAAAAAACATGGAACACTATTTTCTTAAATACCAATGTGTCAATTCTTTTTTGTTTAAATATAGCTGTTTTTTAAAAAGAAAATCTCAGCACCAGATTTTGAAAAAGATGCAAACATCTTAGGAGGAGAAAGTAGAAATTCTCTAGTGGTAAAGTATGTCATCATCTTCTTACAGTGGTTTCAAACCTGTTGCAAAACCCAGTCTGAACATGTATTTAGTGACTTTAATTATCATAATATGTCAGCACATGTACCTTTTGCAGATTTTTTTATGGTAGGTTGGTGGAGGTTTTTTTTATAAATCCAGAGTTTGGGTTTTGGAATGTAAGGTCTAAAATTGGTAGTGGGGTTTCACAAGGAGAGTTCATGCCTCTGCTTCTCTATGAGTCTCTCCATCTTTAGATTGAAGTAAACCACTTTTATCTCTAAAGGTGAAATAATCTATTGCCTGCACATTATTTTTACATGAATCTTGCATTTCTTCACTAATAGAAGGATTGTCAAGAAAAGGGCAATTGCAAATAAGTGCAATATAGCTTATGCATTAACCATGTAGAACTTAACATTCTGTATTTATGTATAAGGCATTTTCAAACTCAGTTATCAGAGTTTAAGCAACTGTTTTGTCATTTCATCAAAAGATCTGAGATTCTGCAATAGATTGACCTTGACTGGATGCCAAGCATCCACCAAGCTTCTCTATCAACTTTCCTCCTTATCAGGACAGGATGGAAATATGATAAAATGCCTGCGGATTGAGAAAAGGACTGAAAACTCACTCACCAATTTCTGTCATGGCTAAAACAGACTTGGCTTGGGGATACCAATTTAATTTATTGCAAATCAAAAGTCAGAGTAGGTTAATGACAAATAAAACCAGACCTTTTACACTTTTTCCCCACCCTTCCCTTCTTTCCAGTCTCATCTTCACCCTACCATGGGGTCATTCCACAGGGTGCAGTCCTTCAGCCACAGATGGGATCCCCGTGGAATCACAAATCCAACCAGCAAACCCGCTCCAGTGTGGGTCCATCTCTCCATGGTGCCACAGGTCCTGCCAAGAGCCTGCCTCCAGCACAGGCTTCCAATGGGGACACAGCTTCCTTTGAACACCCACCAAAACAGCAGGAGCTGAAGGAAACACCTTGCTTTGTAGGCAATACTGTGCTGTTATTTGGATAAACCATACTGCTGAAGAGTAAATTAGCCTCTTAGACTCCTCTACTGCAGCATGGTGCCTTTTACCTCTTTACTATTATCAAAAGTAATAAAAAAGCAGTTAAAATTTTCCTGACAGAGCATTATATTAAAAGACTTCCTTCACAGTTCCTCTCATTAGGGAACTGGGTAACACCATTATCTAGTTGCTGAAAAAACATCAAGTAAAATTATGACATGGAGACAAATTTCCAAAGAAAATAAACAGAGACTCTGTAATTTTCA
Source organism: Cyanistes caeruleus (assembly GCF_971803275.1). Taxonomy (NCBI): domain Eukaryota; kingdom Metazoa; phylum Chordata; class Aves; order Passeriformes; family Paridae; genus Cyanistes; species Cyanistes caeruleus. The sequence continues at coordinate 57,110,769 of NC_141701.1, read as the reverse complement.
ACAGTGATGCTGTCTTGAAAAGAAAGAAGAACTCTGCTTGAGACAGGCAATGTCATTTACCCAGGTTCTTCATCTGAATGGTCACCGTTCTGAGGAACCGTATGCAGAAGATGAGAATAGTCCTTTATTTTTTTCAAAGTCAAAATTCATTATCAGAAAATCTTGTCAAATAAAGCCCGTGTATATTTGTGTACTTCACATCTTTGTTTAACTTTTAGGATCTGAACAAAATAGATCATTCAAAAGTAAAAATCCTGTGGGTTGGTTATTTTTGGGGTTTTTCTTTGTTTTTGGTTTTGTTCAGATTTTTTTCTTTTGAAGATGAAACTGAAGATCTTCAGCCAGTCCTTCAGTGCTGCTGGAAGCCCTGCTTTTGGGCATCTGAAAGAAAAAGGGCATTATGTCTCTAGGCCATAAAGGCCATTGAAGTCCGGTGATCTGATTGATTAGATCTCAGGCTACAAAGTCTGTTAATGCTTTATTTTCAGTGTTGATGGAAACAGTAGTCAAAATATTATTATGAGACTTCGAGGAAATTCTGTCGAAGTAACTGATACTTTGGTGTACTTGATTCACACAGAGATTGTACAAATATAACACTAAACTTAAAATCTTTGCTCCACTGGAATATGGCTCTTTTAGTAAAACCGAACAAGGTTATTGTGGTGTTCTGTAAGTTCTACATTTTTTTAGATTTCACTAAAAATCATTTGGACTCTGCTATTAACTAATACACATTTCCTTAATTCAATATGTATTTGAACATATCTTACTCAGAGTAAAGCATGCTAAGACTGGCACTTTATCTGGAGAGTATTCCTTCCTGAAAACTGAAAAAGAAGGGATGATTTATTTAAAAATGTAATATTATTCATAAAGCAATTGCATCTACAAGTCTATGTAACATTGTTTTTTTGAACTAAAATAATCTCTTTTTTTTCTTTTTTGTTTAAATGAAAAGTTAAAAATGTTTTGACCTTTCATGGTAAGTTTGAATTGGATGCACATGTATATTGTGGTGGTTTGAACTGCTTAAAAGAAGAATCTTTAAAGGTGAAAACCACCAACCTAACCTTTAAATTGGCAACCTTGGTGTTGATTTCAGGCTGAGAAAAATGAAAATAAGAATATTTATTTTCCAGGGCAGAATACCTTGCCAATGCCAGTCATAATACGCATGTTAATTCATTGCCACTGCGTAATTCATCTGTTCTTTGTATATGCACTCTTTATGCTCAATTGCTTTGTTACTGGCAAAATAAATGTCAGAAATAGCTGTGATCTTTATAGTTTCTATTCATTCTGTGTCAACAGATCAAAACTCCTATTGGGCTTTTAATGAGGGGAGAGCTTAGAAGACACAGACATCTTAAAGCTTATTTTCTGGTTTTGTATTAGTGTTTCTCATGCGTTAAAAAAAGGAGACTGTTTTACTGTCGTGCTTCTCAGTTGAAAAGTATCCCACATAGTATTACCACTCAAGCCTTTTTGTCTAAGGAGCTTAGATTTCCTTGTTTGTCCTCTCATTATCCCCCTGCAATTTCACATTTTATTTTTCATGCTTTTCTTATCTCACGACAACATTATTAGGGCATAGTAATTCATAATATTATTCTTCTACTCATTACCTCTTTCTAAAGACTCTTGTATATTGTGGCCTTTAAACATCAGATTTAAAATACAACTATCTGCCTGAAAATAATCATCTAATATGTTGTTTAGATGTGCATTCAAGTAGGTTAGACACCTAAAATCTGCTCAACTTATTTATATCAGGTCCTTAGGATCCTTCAGATATAATTTCAGTGTTATCTAATCAGCTTTCAAAATGCAAAGCAGCTAAAGTGAGAGAGTTGGTGGAAAACAGTTGTGTAATTGATATGCATATGATACTGTGTATCAATACATATACCATGAATATAAATTTTGATAAGATTTTTTTTTTTTTGTTAAAATGAACAGTGGAAATTTAGGTCAGTTAAAAAACTCCTTTTCAAAGCAAAATAAAATGGTTTAGATTTCAATGTTATTATCCACTTCTATGAGTTTGTAACATTTTTACATTAGTATTTTTTAAAATTCCTGAACAAAATTGTCTTCTGATAAACAGAATCACAGAATGTTTAGGACTGGAAGGGGCCTCTGGAGATCATCTAGTCCTCCCCTCCTGCCAAGTTAGTGTCACCTAGAGCATTTATAAAGGAATGTGTCCAGATGAGTTTGAATATCTCCAGAGAGGGAGATTCCACGACATCCCTGGGCAGCCTGTTCCGGTGCTCTGCCAGTCTCAACATAAAGTTCTTCCTCATGCTGATTTGGAAGTTCTTGTGTTTCAGTTTATAGCCATTTGCTTTTTGTCCTGTCACTAGGCACCACTGAAAAGAGTCTGGCACCATCACCTTGGCACTCATCTTTGTGATGTTTATATGTATTGATGCAAACCCCTCTCAGTCGTCTCTTCTCCAGGATGAACAGGCCCAGATTCCACAGTGTCTCCTCATAAGAGAAATGCTCCAGACCCCTCACCATCTCTGTGACCCTTCTGAACCCTCTCCAGTAGCTCCTTGTCTTGCACTGAGGAGCCCAGAACTGGACACAGCACTCCAGATGTGGCCTCCCTAGGGCTGAGCAGGGGGGCAGGATCACCCCCCTCAGCCTGATGGCCACACTCTTCTCAATGCACCCCAAGATTGGCCCTCCTGGCCACAAGGGCACTGTTGGCTCGTGGTCAGCTTGTCACCCATCAGGACTCCCAGGTCCTTCTCTGCAGAGCTGCTCTCCAGCAGGTCAGCCCCCAGCCCATGCTGGTACCTGCAGCTGTTCCTCCCCAGGTGCAGGACCCTGCACTTGCTCTTGTTGAACCTCATTTGGTTTTTCTCCATCCAACTCTCTGGCCTATCAAGGTCCCACTTCATGGCAGCAGAGCCCCCAGCTGTATCAGCCACTCCCCCAGTTCTTTTCAGATCATCATTAAACCCACTGAGGGTACATTCTATCCCTTCCTCCAGGTCATTGATAAACAAGCTGAATAAGGCCAGACCCAGTATTGATCCCTGGAGAATGACACTGACTGCAGGCCTCCAGCTGGGTTATACTGCTCTGATCACGACCCTCTGAATTCTGCCATGCAGACAGTTCTTGATTCACTGTCCATTCATTCAACACACAAGCTTACCCACAAGAATGTGACAGGAGACAGTGTCAAAAGCCTTGCTGAAGTTGAGGTAGGCAACATCCACTGCTCTCCCCTCCTCAACCCATCCTGCCTTGCCATAAAAACTCTGTCGCTAGAGGACACGAGGTATTGGGCAAAGGTCCGAACTAGAACACCACACACAACCAGTTTTTCATGTGGCTAAAAAGCCTTCATTGCAGGGTTTTCTTAACCCTTATATAGTTTTTCCAACCAGGTTACCCTGATTGGTAGAAAGAACAACACCCACTTTGGTCCAATTGGTGGCACCAGAGAAAACACACCAAGAACATCTGTTCAGTATTGTTTTGAGAAATATTATCTATTTATAATAACACAATCCTGGAGAGAAACTTTTCCCATGGGAATAGACAAGCCCCTGACAGGCCAAAAGTCTCTCAGGCTCAGAAATCCTGTCCAGAAACACCACCATAAAACCAGAAAATTATTTTGCGCTGGCTCTCTTGGGTAAGTGGGACAAAAATGTTTTGCTTTACAAATTAGGTGATAAAGAAATTATTTTGTTTGTATCACACTTACCCTTCATTTAAGAAAAAGCAACAGAGGAAATGCTGCCCAGTTGTAATACTCATATGCATCCTTAAATACCAAAATACCTTCGATAACACACTTCAAAATATTCATAATATGGGAATATTTTCAGAGTAATTGCATCTAAAGGACAGAAAATGCTTTAAATGTTGAATTCTAGCATTCTACAGATATTGGTGTATACAAGTGAGAATACATCACATGCAATAATTTTTTTAATTAAAATTAAATTTTGACAAATCACTAAAATTTACAGTCAATTCAGTCAAATGTTTGTATTGAACACTTCCAATACAGCTGCTGAATGGTTACAGAAATACCCTAGCTATTTAATTATAAACAAGAAAGAGCCCAGTATTGATGTCTTTAGTTAGATCTTGAAAATGAAGTATAACAGTATAAAATGGAGGATTTGTTTTTGGTTTTACTTCTGTCTTTGATTTTCTGTCTTTTTGTCTGGACTTTTTCATGTTCATTGACCTAGATCCTTTTCTATACCTCCATGGATACCTAATGTACCCAACTGTAGCATTTAAGCTCCTAAGAGGTTATTTACTGGTCAGTTGAAAATATGAATAGGAACGAAAAATAGGGGAGGAGGTCCCAGTCTTCTGCATAACATGACTGAAACTTTGTTCTAAAGATTAATTCTAACACTGGGAATTTTAAGCTTACTTCTCTTTTGAATGTAGCTCCCTAACATAAATTGTTTCACTTCAGTACACCAGCATTCATTCTCTATCAAGGAAAATGTAGCCTCTATTAAAAAAATGAAAGTATACATGCAATTTCAATACAGTACTTTTACAGTCTTCAAGTTACACTAAGCTATATGGAAGCAATTTCCCTTCAAACAATTGTGAAATATTATGTATTTTTGATCTAAAACACAGCCACATATTAATAATTCTGTTTTTGGTTTCTTCACAGAAACAGGTGCATGTAAGTTTATAGGACTTTCAAGAGATTCTGTAATCTAAGATACAAAAAGAATATACAAGTATAAGGAACTGGATGATTAAAAGCACGGAGTCCAGAGCTAGTTAAATTGCTGCTTGAAATTCACCTGTGCCAAAAAGGAAAAAACAGGAAAAAAAAACCCAAAACAACCAACCAAACAAACATACACAAAAAATAGCCCCAAAAAACAAACCCAAAAAAGCAACCAGAGCATCATTGCACACTAGTGAAAAGGCATTCCTGGGAGCACCAAGGCAGATGGAGAAAGATAGCCAAGGCATCATCACGTACACTGTACATTCATAAAGTCACCTCTAAACCAACTGGATGAGCACTGCCATCAGATCCCATGGCACAAACCCTAAGCTGTCATTTCTGACCATGTACTCTATGTGGAGACAAAGCTGGAAGTCTGTCCATATGGAGCAAAAGCAGCCTCTCTGAAAAGTCATACGAAGCAGTGAACATCCCCTGCTGAGCTGATGCTGTTGAATGTCTGAATCACCATAAGTTTTAAGGACTTCAGAATTAATTCCACAAGCCTTATTATTTTTATAAGTTTTAAGGTTTTTAGAATTAATTCAAAACCCTTATTATTTTTATATTATGATTTGGCAAGCAATACTATTCTTAAAATACTAATGTGGAAGCAATAACCCAAATCCTCCTTTCCTGTTCCCAAAACTTTCTCACACTAAATATTTTGTCAAAGGAATAAATTTGAGACGTAAAAAAGGATGCTACAAGGAAAAAAACATAGCTTCCAAATTCAAGAGTCACTGTAAAACACGTGTTTTATGTTTCTCTCGTATTCTATTGGTCAGACTTACAGGCTCCCCAGGATGACAACTAATAACTTCTGAATAATTACCTGGAAGGATCAAATTAGATAGCAGTTGTTCCTCTCCAGTTACAGCTCAACCACCTTAGTGTGTCTTCATTCCATTAAGAATCTTAAGTGATTTACAAATCACCCATAGCTCCTATGACCTTTTTCAGTTGCCTTATTTCAAAATTCTCTGTTCCTTAATGCATCTTCATTCATACTTTCTGTGTGACTTATGTTGCTCTTCAAATTTTTCTTGTTGACTTTTATCTTCTTTCTCTAGCTTCTATATTTCAGTTCAGTTTATCCAGTTCTTTGTACTTTGTCTCTTCTTTAGTTAGTCTTACAATTTTTGCATCATTTTGGAGGTGTTATTTGATCAGTAAAGAAGTGCGGTGTATTTGAGTGAAGGGAAAGAAAGACATATTTCAGTCAGGAAAACAGAAAGATTATGGAAGGTATTTTTTTCTGGAAAACTCAGTTTTCCTCTGTGGGTAGAGATGAATAAAGTTAGAAAGAAAACTTCAGAGAAAAAAAAATAAAAAGTAGATAGTCAAATGCCATTTGCCTTTTTGCAGTTTGTAGAGACTTTATTCAGTCAGTAACATAAGAAGTACTGCAATGATGCCTCTGAAAAGAAAAACCCAATGAATATGTTTCACATTAAGAAAAATTTGGACATAATTTCTCAAAGTGGCATACTATTTAATGGTGGTAAACCTTAATATTATCTATTGTGCAATGACTGGCTACACTGTTAAGACCAGCAACTGAACTCATGTTCTTATTTTCAGTGGAAGAAGCTAACAAGGTAATTTTGTTCCTTACAACTAGAGAAAAGTCACCACAACCAAGGAATTGTCAAATCAGATTGCAGATTACATTGTCGAACTATTCATCCTGTCTGAGAGGAAAGGAATAGCAAGTCTGGGTTTTTTAAAACCCCACCTACCAGAAATGATGGAGTTTGGAAAGAGCAGGTTGTGAGAGACTGAAATGTTAATGGTTAATGATTCAAATAATTGGTTATTTGCAAAAGCAGCAAGTGTTTTGATGACAGCATAATAGAGGTAACAGCCCAGGTGCACCTCTGGAGGCTTCAAGCTGGGGTTTGAGCCAGATAAGGGAACAGGCCTATAAAAAGTGGATCTTATAAGGTGGGGTAGTGCTTCTTATCATGTCCATGTCCTCTCTTATGCAACTGGCTCAGGTGAGAAAATTCCCCAGGGAATGTATCCAAACATTCACATGTAGGCCTGTAGACATTCATCCCTTCTGATGGTGCCTAACTGGCCCAGATAAGATGATGTGAGAGGCATCTGTCATGTCTTAGAAGGGACCATCAAAGACCCACCTCAAAGTGTCCCAGAATAATTTCTGGGGCCTTCCACCAGAGGACTGTGCAAGATCCACAGTGTTGCAACAGATCCACAGTATTGCAAACACCCACCCACCACAGGAAAGGTACCTGGGAATTCCACCTGAACCTAAGCTAATATTAACCCACTAAAATTTGTGTTTCATGGGATTTCTCCCACCCTAATGGATCAACCATGACTTCAATCAAAATTGCAACTATCAGGTCTTGTCTCTGGATCTGTAGGTGGTGATACCTTTCTACCCTTAACCTTTCTTTCTCTTTCTTTCACATACATTTTCTTAAGTGTTATTTTTATACTTTTATATTGCTATATTTCTACAGATAAAATATGACATTAAAGAGATTTTTTCAGTTGTTAATGAAAAGTATTTTCAAATCCTTACAGTAGAATTATATATCTACTAAACAAATGATACATTCAAATTTTCCCTTTTTTTTCTTAGTTTCTGGAATAATTCTGTTGTCAGCATGATTTCCTGAAAAAAAGAGCAGCATTTTGCATCTCTGTTTGCCATCTTGTCTTGTATAAGCCACAAAATACGTACTGAAAATTCTGCAATAATAATAATCAAAGCTTCTGGAAAATAGCCCCTTTTAAAGTGTGAATCAAACTGGAAATGAAGTGACTCATTTGTGTAGTTGCTTGTTTTAAGGGTGAGGAAGAGAGCTGTGTAGAGCACATAGAATAATTTTGCAATAAAAATCCCTGAGTCACTGTCTCTGTTTTTATCTGGGAAAAAATACATTCTGCACCTCTAAGTAATACGTGGGATTCTGTTTACATTTTATTATCCCCTGCAAAGATGATTTCATGTTCTCCCATGGCAGTTTGTTCCAGTACTTAAATGCCCAAACAGTCACAAAGGCTCTCTCCCATGTTAACCACAGTGTATGCTCCTTAGTATATCTTGAGTCTATAATTCCTTTTTAAGATTTTGTAGACTCATAAGGTTTCCTTAGATTTTTTTTGGTTTAGAACACCCTCTTCTATTTGGATAAGACAAATACTTTTTCTCAGTGTGGGCCATTCTCTTATTCTTATTTCACACCTTTTGCCATTGAATTTCTCTGATTTCTTCATGTTCACACAGTAATCTCATCCATATCAGCCCCATGGTAAAAGCTATGCTGTTGAACTTACGTAGTTTTGCTCATAATTTCACATATATATGCATGTATATGTAAAATTGTATAAACAAGATTATTTTATTACAAATCTATACTTTCTTTCTGATTTCATGTTTGGAAAGTATTTTTTATATTGTGTTTTAATATAACAGTGTTTTTGGGTATGCTTTCTTAATGTGAGAGTGACCAAGCACTGGAACAGGTTGCACTGGAACAGGTTGCCCCAGGAGTTTTTGAAGTTTCCCACTTTGAGCACATTTGAAAGAAATTTGGAAATTAACCTGGACAACTGGTTGTAAATAGTCCTTCTTGAGCAGAGTTATTGGACCAGACTATTTTCAGACGTCCTTTCTAATATCAACCATTAATGATAAACCATTCATACCTGTACTAAGGAGTAACTGCTCTGCTAGATTTAGAATCTAAATATAGAGCTTACTTCTGCCTTTTTGTAGTGACTACAACATTGCATATTAGGAATAATGAGAACAGAGTTGGTATTTCAAGTGTTTTGTCCAAACCACTTTGTCTTTTTTGTCATTTTAAGGAACTGGACTTGTCATAGATTATCAGTTTGATTTCCTTCATTGCTTTATTCTTCTACCTCAAATGTCTGTTAACAGTCTGTACAACGATTTTAACTTACTGCTCATTAAGTTTATGTCTAACTGAATAAATTATTCCTGAATGAATATTAAACTATCCTTTGGATACCTGAATAACCAAGCATGTAAAATTATCTTAATGCTTGCAGTGGATGACCTGATTTAAGGCTTATCTGTGTATTTCTACTTTATAAGTGAACTCTATTTTTGTTTGAAATCTTGTGTAAAGGTATACAAAATGCTGAACAATGGCAACACCTTTTATTAATTGCTTGAAACAAAACTTTAAAACAGTAGCCTCTAATATTATCTCCATTGCTTTGACACATATCTTCAGATATCTTCTAATACAGATTTAAAAAGAAAAGTAAGCTGTTAGAATGCTGACAACAAAGAACTCAAAAGTAAGAGAAAATTCAATATAATTCTATGTATTTGTTTGCATATATTTTCATTATAGTGATATATTTTTATGATCAATTCCATAGTAATATCGTTCTATCATTCACAGAGAAATTATTTTTCAGGATTTATGTTTATTCCCTTCATGTCCTTTTCACATACTATTTTCTTTATAGAAACAACCACAAAATACAACACAACCGAGTCTGGGGTTTTGTGATGTTGGTTTGGTTTCTTTTATAACAACTCCTCCTCAGGCGTTTAACATAGATGCTCTTATTTCTTTCCAGAACTCATCTTCAAAACACCCATATAAGGTGAAGAATTAATATTCACATTTTCTATAACAGAAGAATTATATCAAAGCAGGTTTAAAGCTCAAATTGTTAAAAGTTCCTAATGATTTGGAACACAAAAGATCCATAGTAACACTTTTCTTGTGTTTAGAGCACAGCTTTCAGAGACCAACATCAAAGAGAAGAATACAGTAAATATCTGCAAGTTATTCTGAAGGAATCTCAAATTAAACAGTCGCCATCTGTCAAAACCTTTTACATTTGCCTTATATCACAGAGGAATCCCATAGAAGATACACTATTTTTCCAGAATTATCTGCTTGTGTAATCCAATCCTTTCACACAGAGGCTCCAGTTTCCATGAGAAACTAAATGAAAATATCTCAATGGAAAACAATTTTTTCTCAACCCAAATGAGCTGAGAAGATTGATCCTCCTAAGAGAAAAGAGGTATTCTCCTGAGTGATACGCAGTCTAAAAGGTGGTCTATATAATTTGAGGGCAACACAAAGGAACAGAGAGGGAAATGAAGCAAGAAAATTTCCTGCAATCTACTGGTCTTAAACATATTTTTGGTTGAAAATAACAGAGAAACAATTAGATATGAGCACTGAATTTCTACTAATTCCAAGGATTATTCTTCCCCTACTTTTTACACTTCATCAAATGCCCATGCTATTACCTAATGAAAAAAACTTATATGAAGAAAAATGTCATACATTTCTATTTTGTGTGCGTTTTCACTCATCTGTAGCTCTCTTAGACGCCAACAGAATGGTCACAATTAAGGTGTGTTCTTCAGAGATTTATTCCATGCTTCTCAGATCTAGTCAGCCTTCACTGGTTTTCTTTTCCTCATACTATCACAGGCGTGCAATGAAATAACGTGACTTTGTTCAAAACATGATTACTGTATGATCATTGAAATTGATTTGCCTCCCCTGACTGGAGCAGCTTGACATTTTTTATCAGTGGCTTATCAGTTCCTGCTTGTTCCAGGCCAACCAGGTTAATAGCAGCGAGCTCTCATGCCTGGAGAGCTTTTCTTCGTCACAGCTCTCAAATCTGAAGAGCAAGTTGCTTACTGCAGCTCTCTAGTGAAACAGTTTTTTTCTCTCTGATCAGAAGGGAGCTGGTATATATCTTCTTATTTAGTTTTGTCACTGATGAATTGCAGATATCTTAATTCTTGAGGTCTCAGTCCAATATTAAAAATCTGACATAGTGTGAGACTGTCCAGTCAATACTATTCTCATGTGCTTAATAATTTCTTAGCTCTGTGTCTTCTCTTATAACAGTTTTAAATTAAATTTGTGCTATAATTTGGCATTATAAATTCAATTAATTTGGAAAATATGCAGGACACATCAAATGCTTGTAAATCGGTGTTAAAATGCTGTTACTGCCTTATAAAACACCAAATGATTTTCCCTCATCCAAGAAAAGCTATTACTTCAACTCTCATGGTTTTAAAATTATTCTCATGGCTGTCATTCTCTGACCTATAACTGTTACACAAAATCTCATTAAATTCATGCTATCGACTTGTTCAATGGTCTTATGCTACTTGCAGCTTGGTTTAATCTCTGAAGTTATTTATCGGTGGTTAAAGCTCTATTGTTCCGTCCGTGTGAAAGCTGTTTTACAGAGAATGTGGCAACTGCTCACTGTCATTAATGAAGCAAGCAGGAATACAGAAAGAGTAGGCAAAACAGTGTAATTTCTGAGCTGCAAGTGGGATAGCTGTAGGATTGTCTACCTGAAACCTTGCCTGTTCTCTTACACACTGATATATTTTCTTGCATGTTTGAACATCAGAGAAGAAGCCAGAAGCTTTGGTAAGGTCAAGGGAGAAAAACAAAGTGGTCTGGAATTAACTGTCATAGTACATTAATGATATTTAGTTTTGATACATTGATCAAGGGTAAAGCCAATGAATGGAATAAACTCTTCAAGGGCATTGACAAAATAGAACTGATAGAAGAGTCTTTGTTACTTGCATTTCTCATATCTTTTCTGTCTTCTTTTTGCAGCAAGCATTTATTGCTTTATTTTGTTACAACTGTTTAAAAAAGGACATTGATTTTTTTATTGTAATCTGATGAGAAAGAATGCTGTAGTTCATGGGAAGAAAAGCTAAGGAGAATTAAATTGTGAGATGTATTCAAAGAAATCTTTTAAAATTTTACTGTTGCACTGTGTGTTTATTTTAATAGCTTGTTAATTTACTGTTGTATGACTAATGTTTTGTACCTATGTTCCCCTATGTTTCCCTCAGAGCTGGTTTGCCCCTAAATTGTATCCTCCCCTATGCTGCCCATCATTGTAACCCAATCCCTTATTCCAGTGCCTTCCCTATCCATCATTGTAAACCCTGCCCTTTGTTCTGGACCCTTCTCTGTTAGCCCAGCCCCCTGTGACACATCTCCTCTGGAAATTCCCTGCTCCTCCAGGCCCCATTAGCCCATGTGACCTGTCCTCTCCTCCCCCTTATCCTCATTGGTTATCCTCACCTCGTGCTCCTCCCCTGTATGTTACTGGCTGGTTAAAATTAAAACCCACCCTTGAAACTCGCCTGTATTTAATCCTGCACAGCAGTGCTCAGGGCTCTTTTGTCCCTGACTCCTTTGGCCTAAATAAGCCTGCTGGAACCTTATGCAAAAGCCTCCTTCTTACTCCTTTGCCCAGTCCCTGACAACAGTTATCTATCTCGCACTGTAGAGCGATCGGCTGTAAAGGTTCTGCCTGTGGTAGATCCAGCACTGAGGCAGTTCCCCACACCTGGAACTATGCCAGTGTGTCCATTGAGCTAGCCTGGGCTCCAGTCAGCCATGTCATTTTACCAAAAATTACAGCTCAAGCAGAAACAAAGCTTCTTACAAGAAAAGAAAAAAAGATATTGCTTAAATCAAATTTTTTTATACAGTGGATAAAAACAAACAAGAAAGCAATAAAAGCTTTAGTTGGAAAGAACCCAATTGACTAAATCAAACATTCAGGCTTTATTTTGCCTATTCATTATGCACTTAGTTCAGGGTGAATTGAAAGTAAAATTATTTATTTACTCATTTAAAGAAAGTAGAGAAATTAATAATTTTATTTATTTGCATAATACCAAATTTTTGCTTTACATTTGGGTTAAAAAACTTCCTTGAAAAATTTCAGTGATTATTTTAAGAGTACAGGACCTCCCAAGGGGTGAATCCATCTGCTGCTCTTTAATTAAGCAGGTGACTAGTAAGACGTTTGTGGCACCAAAAAACACAAGCATCTTTCAGGTTTATAAGTAAAACAAGTTAATAATTTTATTTTGGTGTCCTCCTTATTGTGCCAATGACAGCTATGGGAAAGTCATCTGTCATTTATGTGGGAACCAAATAATTTTTAGTGCTATTTTAATTGCTCTTTTAAAAAACACCATTCCAAGATATTTTGTTTCTTGCTGAAGGACAAGAATAATGTCTGAATGATAGTTGCTCTGAGATTTTCCCAAGGACTTTGAGACTGATGAGACCCTTGTTTCCTGAATCACCCTGTTGTACCATTTTGAGACTGGATCCAGGATTTGCTTTTCTTCATTTGTTAGTGGCCTCTTCAATCTTCAAAACCTTTTGAATATGACAGATTGAGACTTTGTAAATACATGATACTTCTTGGAGTTAACCATGGGGGTCTTTCATGGTTTGAAATCTCTCCAGTGACTCCTGTTTCAACTCTCATCCACATCTGCTCATCCTCCTCCTTGAATTCTGCCTCTGGTCGCAGGTACCTGTGAGATCTTGTCTGCAAAGCTCAGGCAAGGAAGGTGCTGTTTACCTTAATCTAGTCTGTGTCCACAGCCACTAAATCAGCATCCTCACTGAGCAATGGGCTTCCATTTTCTGTAGCTGTTTGAAACGATGGGATGGTAGAAGGTCTTCTTGTTGCCCACGTTGTCACTTGCAAGCTTAAATTCCAGCTGAACTTTGACTTCCCTTATGCTATCACTGCATGACCTGCTTTTAAATTCCTCTTTTATACACCCTGCTCCTACCAAGAAAGCTTCTTGTGTTGTAATTGAATCATGACACTCCTGTCTAGGCAAAGCTATGCAGGAGAAACGACCTACACTGACTGTTTTACAGACTGATATTTCTCAGATGTGAAATGCAATGAAGTCATACTATCTTAAAATCTTTTTCCCAGTGTCTTGCCTTTCTTTCTTCACTTTCAAGGACAATTAACTATATAACATGAATTAAATTCAAATTTCATGTCTTGGTTAACTGAAACTAAGAGAGTTATCATTGCCTGTTAAATTTTATAGCCCTTTTCTGTAGGAAATTGCCCTAAATGAAATAGCAATTAAATGTATGGTAAAATGTTAGGATTAAAGTAGATTTTATAATGGCACACAGAATAGATACTTACCAACAGATACTGCAGTCCCTAAATGAAATAGAAACACAGGCTCACTGCAATACTTCTGGAAACCTAAATCTGTACAGTTCTTGTCTTTCTAAAATAAGACAAAGCATCGTCTATAGAAATTGCATTGTTCTAGTTGAAAGGTTGACAGACAGATATAGAGACTAAATTTTCAAAGCAAATACTGTAATCTTATAAATTCAATGTGCATGTCATTAAGGATACATTTCCTGCTGCTGATACTCTGCAGGACACTACACCATGTGCTGAAAGTCCATTTCATTGCAGTATTTTTAACTATATGAAAGTATTAATTTACAGTATGCAAGTTAATGAAATTTTTTGAAAGATTAATATAGTATGTTTTAAAATTTAAACACCCCATGCAGTTTTGTAGTACCAATACATACATAAAATGTGCAAAGAGAATCAAAATATTAGCATGCCAAAGCAAATTTACTTACTATATTATTTGAGTGGAGCAGTTTTAACTGTTTGCTGACATTTGCTAGCAAACTGGCAGTCCTGGGATGCTGCTACCATGATGTATTGAAATCTCACATATGTACACAATGAAACAAGGTCATATGGTTTGGGAATGCAGGGTTGCTGTAGTATCCCAAATGTGAAAGTTGATTTTTTTTTCCCTATGTCTTGGGATAGTTCTTGGCCATGAGATAGACATAAAAGAAGAAAGAGAGAGAGAAAAGAAAGACAGAGAGAAAAAATAAAGGGAGAGAGAGAGAGAGAGAGAGAAAAGGAAGGGACGGAGGGAGGGAGGGAGGGAGGGAGGGAGGGAGGGAGGGAGGGAGGGAGGGAGGGAGGGAAAGAAAAAGATTGATTCTATGAGGAGAATGAAACTACATTTATTTTATGGGAACCAATTTTATCTTTATATATTCAGGGAAAGTTTTCTAAATCAGGTATTTCAATGGGTGGCTCTATGGTCAATACATATCCACATGCCCTCTTAGAATCATAGGATCATAGAATATATTGAGTTGCAAGGAGCCCACAAGGATCATCAAGTGCAACTCCTGCTGCTGCACAGGGCACCCAGAGTCACACCATGTCCCTGAAGGTATTGTATAAACATTTCTTGAACTCTGGCAGGCTTGGTGCTGTGGCCACTTCCCTGGGGAGCCTGTACCATTGCCCAGCCACACTCTGGGTGAAAAAACTTGTCCTAACATCCAACCTGAACCTTCTGTGACACAACTTCAGGCCATTCTCTTGAGTCCTGTCACTGGTCACTGAGATCAGTGTCTTTCCCTCCTCATCCCCTCATGAGGAAGTTGTGACTGCAGTGAGATCTCTCCTCAGTCTCTTCCAGGTTGAAGAGACCAATTGAACTCAGCCCTCCTTGTATGGGTTTCCCCTAAGACCTTTCACCATCTTGTTAGCCCTACTTTGGATGCTCTCTAATAGCTTTATATCCTTCTACAGGGACACCCAAAACTCGAGATGAGGGTGCACCCACGTAGACTGGGTTAACCTGAACTAAATCACATGCCTCTTAATATACTCACATGACCAAATTCTTACCTTGACAAACATTACACTTTGCTATAACTTAAGCACCTGGCCACCAAGAAGCAGGGGCATATCAAGCTGCATGATATACAAATGGTAATATCTTAGTCGCTTAAGGATCACCACAGAATTCAACTAAGATTAATATCTGATCCATGCCTATGAAGAAAAGAACACACCCTCCATTAAATAAATTATTTTCTCAACTAAGTGTCTTATTTTGAGAAAAAGACTTGCTACATTTACCCCAAGGAAAACTTCATAAAGGTTAAAAGAAAAGACAAAACACTATTTCCCCAACAGAGATCTCACTTGTTTTTTTGAAGTGTAAACTGGAATGCCAAAAATAGGAAAAAACAAACTAGAGATGAAATTTGGTCTGGATTCTTTTAGCTGTCATTGTTTTACAATGACAGAATTTACACTGTTACAGACTCAGAGGAATAATATCAAAAGTAAAGTTGCAGACAACTGCCCTTGTAGCTGGGAATATTATTTCTGTTTAAAAGAGATAACTCAAGTTCATTCCTAAATATTTCACCCAAATATTTTTCTATAGTACTGTATATTAGGTACTGAAACAAGACAGAATTACTCCAGGTATTAAAATTCAGTTTAGATGCCTTTGTGGTCCCTGATCTTCTGATGTTTTTTTTTAATTTTCACACAAGAATTTCTGAAGTACTTTTCTGTATAAATTAACCTTACTGCTCAGAGAAAACATGATAACCTCTTTATTCAAGAGGGCAAGGGACTGAATAGAACAGAACTTGGACCTGGATACTACTGTTTAAGTTAGGCAGTATAGCTGAAGGATTATTAGGGTCAGGAGAAGGAATTAGAGCAGTGTTTGTTCTGCATATCTAAATTGTAGGATTGATATATGTATATATATGAAGACACCACCTTACTGTGTAGTAATCACTGACAATGATTTCCCAAACCATTGCATTCCTCATTTACAGGACCAGCTTTCACACAGAACTGCTCAAAATTTAGGCAGACTTTGAATATTTGTTTACTAGTTTGGTTCTTCACAGATGTAGTTGACAGTTGCCCATGGGAAAGTATACATTATATGGGTTTGGTTATGAGCTTTCTGCAAAATCATTTTGTGGGCTCCCTATGACACTTCTGGAACAGCTCTTGGCAATCACTGGATGACGCAAATTCTGAGTATGTTTGGGGTTTTTTTTCTCCATTTTTAATTGATATCCTATCATGAACTACAGAAATTTCACTGGATCAACAATTTAAAGGTTTATCTGTATTAAAGTTGTACATGACCTCTCTTCTTTTCCTAAAAGTCCACAAAAGCTGTATGAATGCACACTGTAGTATTTGAGTCTAGAAATGTATGGTATGAGGAAAATGAAAATTTTATAATGTACTTTATTTTTTTTGTTTTGCTAGTCTTTTTGTTTTAAAAATACTGCCTCCCCATGAAAATATTTCTTAAAAATAGAAATGCTAACACCTGACACACTTTTCCTGCATCAGTGTTTTGATTAACATTCTTTCAGCATGCCATTACATCCAGCACATTGTTTTTATTACATGAAAAAAGAAAAAAAAGAGAATAATCTTCCTGTTATTTTGACAGGAAAAAGGCTTCTGACAGGCTCAAAAATGCTCTTTACTCAGGAGAATACTACCTGCATGTCCCTGTCTCAAGTGATTTAGTTAACTTACCAAAGCATGCAACTTCTGAACCATCTGAATTTTCTTCATAACTAATGAGACTAGGTCAGCCACTCGAAACAAAATGCTTATGAACTAGGTCTGAGATAAGGTGAATCTCAGACTAAATTGGAAAACTTTCTAGTCAAACATTCATATAAAATTGCATTGCTGTTTGAACTTATTTTTTTCTATCCATACTTTGATCACTCTCTATGTTTCAAGAATATTATGCTTTTATCAAAACCATTTTTTATGTTGTCATGAAAATTTTCAACACATAAAACCACAGTTACACAAAATGACAGACAATTAGTTTTTAATCACCTTCAGTGGAAGTGGAAATAAAAAAAAAATGCTTGTTTCTGTTGATCGTTATACTGCTAGCAGAGAAGATGTCAAAACAAAAGTAATACTTTGTGAAACACAGTTTTCTCATACACACAAACTTAGGATTTTGAAAGGATGTAACAAATTGATATAATAGCAAGTGAGAAATGCAGTATCAGACAGAGTACTCCAGGTGGGGTCTCACAAGGGCAGAGTAGATGGGGAGAATTACTTCCCCTCACCTTCTGGGCACGTTTCTTGTGCTTCAGCCTATCATGTGGTTGATTTTCTCTATCTCACTGTCATTGTCAAGGATATTAAAGAGCATCAGTGCCAAGACAGACATTCCCTGAGGAACATCACTTGTCACCAGCCTCCACCTAGACGTAGAGCTGTTGACCACAACTCTCTGGTTGCATCCATTCATCCATCCAGTTCACTAGCCACTGAATAGTCCACCCTGCAGATCTATGTCTTTTTAATTTGGAAATAAGGATGCTGCATGGGACCATATTGAAGGCCTTACTGAACTCTAGGTGGATGACATGGGTCATCTTTCCTTGTCTACTGTTATGGACTGTTACTCCATAAAAGCACGACACCACATTGGGCAGGCATGATTCACTCTTAGTAAAGCTGTGTTGGAAGTCTTGGATCACCTCCTTGTCTTAAATGACCCTTAACATTGCTTTCATGAGGACCTGCTCTATGACCTTCTCAGGCACAGAAGTGAGTCTTTTAGGCTATAGTTCACTAGATCTGCCTTCATCCCCTTCGTAAAAATAGGAATGATATTTCTCTTTTCTCAATCTCCAGAGACATCACTTGACTACCATGACCTTTCAAATATGATGGCTTGGAGACAACATCAGTCATTGGCTTTGGGATGCCTCTCACTAGGCCCCTTGACTTGTGGCTATTCAGCTTCATGAAGTGGTCCTTAATTTGCTCTTTGCTTACAGTGAGAGGACCATTATTCCCCCAACACCCACCTAGAGGATCAGAGACTTGAAAGATGCAATTAGAAATTACATTTGAGCTTTTATCCTGTAGGAAAGTTTACAGAATATGACCAAGGACACAAAGGGATTTAAATGAAATGCATAAAAACTCTAGAAATAAAGAGATAAAAGCTGAGAAATTAGTCACTGATATTTGCTTTTAATAGTTTAATTAAAGGTCAAATTCTAGTTACTTCTCTCCTTTGAGGAATATTAGTCATGGCTGCATTTTCTTCAAATGTATGTTGCACTGAATTGGCAAGAGTGGGAATCCCATTATCTTCTTACTTCAAGAATAAGTTAGCAATAAGCAATGGAGTTCAAGAAGGTACTGGAATGTTCTAGAATTGGTGTAATTCAAATGAGAATTGGCACAAGGACAGTTGAATATACACAGTGGCATTTGATAACCTTTTCTTTGTTTATCAATGTTTTAATTTCACAGCTTACATGACACAAGTTTGTTGTTGAAACTTATAGTCACTTATTTTATTTAAGGTAAAATTTTAGCTCCTCAATAATTTTTGGTCTCTATTTTTTTTTTTTTTAATTTATTTGAAGAAGAAGGCAACTCTTTGGGTTTTTTTTTAATTAATTCTAGTGTACCCTATAATAGATAAAATACCATAAAAGATAAAATATTTAGAAGTAACTACTAATATTTAAATATGTTGAAATTTTTTTCATTACCCTGAGAACACAAATCTAATGCAAAGCAAAGATTTTTTTTTTTTTCATGTTCAACAGGAAATTCATTTTTCTGTGAACTGCAGAGCACATCTTGAATGTTTGTATTTTGTAGATAAAATCCTGATTCTATTGCATCTCTGGTAAGTCTCAATTTTTTTTAAAAAATCTTAATTTCAAGTAATTTTTTCTTGTTACATATCAACAGGACTGTTTAAATTGTTTAGGTAATTTAATAAATTCAAAGACTTCAAATTTTTTATAACTTCTTTGCACACTTCACTCAGGCTTCATCTCTTTGTAAGTAATTATAATTTATCCATTGCGTTGCTCTTTCTGCATTTGAAAACTAGTTTGGAATATATTTTGGGGAAGGCAGTATGAACACTGAACTGGTTTTGAAATACTATGGTGTATGATTTTCTGAAGCAAACAAATAAACATTAAAACATCACAGAAAACATTCACTTTAGTATGGTGTGTTTGTTAATGACTCTAAATATTTCTGTGACAGACAGTGCCATATTTTCATAGAAACAAATTTTCCTTCAAGGAAATAAAAAACAAACAAACAAACAAAAACACAACAAAACTTTGGCATGCAGGGATTGTTATCAGAAAACCTAGTCATTGTGTTCTGTCATCAAAGTCAGAAAAGACAAATGGCAAGTTTATTATCAAGAGGAAGTATGATAAGGTTGCTTTAATTTCCAAAGCTGGTTGGCAATTTGTGCGAATGGGATTTGCTTTGTAAAAATATTCTAAGTTTGAAATGTCCATTATTTTTTCTCAATTTTTTTTTTTCTATTTTAGCAAATGCAATGAACAAAAATGGAAGGCATTTTAAAATGTGTCACTGCTTTGAATGTCCTACAGTTTTACAAAGATGTTTCTTTGTGTATAGAATGTAAGTAACTTCTGGTTAGGGAATTTTTGAGAAGATATTCACTAGAAACAGTTTCAGTGTTACCCCTGTATCGAATGTAACCAGGGAATCCCTGGAATTCTGTAACATCTGAGTCTCTGAGATTTGTTCAGATTCTCTTTCTGTTGCCACTCATGCTTTTAAACAGCATTCCTGCATGTACAGAGGTGACTGATAGAGCAGATAGGAAGTTTATGGAATAATGAATGCAAAAATTGTCAAGATAAATCAAGGATAAGGTGTTTATTAAATTGAGAACTCAACAACTTTTCTGCAGTTAGAGGCTTCCACTGAATGCTGAATATAGCTAAATTTCTTCTTATCCATTTTTTGTTTCTATACACACTTGGATGAAGTATTTCAATATGCATTCAGATAAAGGGAGGCTGTGGGTGAATGAGGCAATGTCTTGACTGCTCTTGACATTTTATTTTTTTAGATTTTCTTGTTGCTGCTCATCAGTGGTTACTGATCACTTCTCACCCAAAATCAAACATAGCACTGTAGACTTCTGCCCCTTGATACCAACCAGCAGAGAAATAATTGCTTGTTAAGAACTAGATGTGAAGTATTTCATCCACTTCGTTTTTGAAGTACTTAAATAAAATTTCTACTTCTGTCTACTTTAGCCCCATGCAAGCACTCTAAGAGGTATAAAATTTTTTTGATTGATTTGTCAGCAGTGTATTTCAGGATTACGTGAATCTTGTTAAAAAAGCTATCAATGTAAGTTACGGCCTGCATTATTAAGAAGATAATCTCAACTAGAACTTGTGTTTTGACGAAGTAACCTATTTGTCAGGATATCAGTTAAATGCACGGTGGTCCTTATTATCAGGTCCATTAATATGCCAAATTTTTTGCCTTAATTAATTTATACTCTCTTTTTGAACTTTGAGAATAATATTTTTTTTCACTTTTATGAAATACATGCTGGCAATGAGACATGTATTTAAACCAGTACCACTCTGAATGACTTTTTTTCCAATTATTTTGTCAATTCTTAAAACAGGCTTGTGAAACAGTAGTTCAAATTCACCTCATAGACTGAAATATACAGTCCCTGATGAAAACTTTTTGGAATTAAGGTGCTTAGGTATCTAATTTCCCTCAGGCTGTACTGATTGAAGTCAGCTTTGAAAGGCAGGGGATCTAAACTTTGTTTTAGAAACCTAGAAATGCTGAAAGGATCCTAGTGGGAGTCTCATAGTGCCCTCAACTTCCGTCAGTTCCAGTGCCAGTACTATTTATGTCCCAACATATGTATTTGAAAGTTGGAAATCCACCAGAAAGACTAGCTGATATCTAAATGTCTTGAAGGAAATGGATGAGGAAAGCATAAAGTATTAAAATGGAATTGATTTCTAACAAATGCCAAAAGGCATCGGAGAAGTTAACTCCTTTTCTTAGAGCTATGGTTAAAAAGAGAATAATTACATTTGATAATGTGGTAAAAACAGAGATAAGTATGTCCTGTGGCAGGAGGGCTACTAAAGTTACTAATCAGCAGTAAATAGGTCATAAAACACATGTGGGAACACAGAGACACTCCTGACTGGAAGAGTTGTTCTCAGAGAAGCTGTATGAGACTTTACATCACAGAGGAATACGAAGAAGGCGGAAGGATAGAAGCTAAAAACTTTTGTCTTCCTTTTTTTTCTTTTTTTTTGACACCACAGGAAGGAATCAGATTTATACTCAAGGGGCTAAGCAGCAGCAGGACAGTTCCAGCCTTGATGCATCTGCTTGGCACAGCACAAGAGTCTATACTGAGATCTCTGCCAAGGAAAGCTTAGTTAGCTCCTGGTGTGGTATATCACAATTTTTGTTTTTGGGGTGGTAAGGACAGAGGAGACAAAGGGTGAACTATGAAATAGGTTTATGTTAAACGGAGAAAATGA
Organism: Cyanistes caeruleus; assembly: GCF_971803275.1. NCBI lineage: Eukaryota > Metazoa > Chordata > Aves > Passeriformes > Paridae > Cyanistes > Cyanistes caeruleus. Next base: position 57,088,962 of record NC_141701.1, on the reverse strand, counting down.
TTTTACCTCTCCATACCAAACCTGCTCATAGTTTCACAAATTATATTTGTTACATTTTAGGCATATGATCATAGCTACAAGGAGTAATCCAAAGGGAAAGTTGTTTCTGAACAATCAAATCAGAGTTGTCTCTCTCTGTAAAGTTGCCAGAGCCAATTCCTGGGGAAACCACCAGTCAGACTGCCCAGTCTAGGACTGGGGGGTTCTAGCTCTGACAATAGTTACTGTGAAAAATTACAGATTAGAGATGGAAAAAGTGGGAGTTTCACAAGAAAGAAGAAATTGAAAGGGATGATCAGAAAAGAAAGAAATATGGAAATATGGAGATGAACCTGAAAAAAGGCTTTTACTAGAACATCGTATTTCAAACAGCTAGACAGAAGTGACTGGCCACATCCTGTGGGAGATAGTCAAGATTGGGAAGCAGGATTTCTGTTCTTCCCCATGGAGTGGTTTTATTCCCATTTACTTGGCTCTTTACACAAGGACAAGTTTAACACAGGCATGCACACACACACCACATATACCCCCCAACACACATCAGAAAAAAAAAAAAGAGAGAAGAATGGAATTTTGTTGGCTTTTCCACTCTGAACTACAGCAAAGTTATTAGATGTGGTGTGCTTTATCACTGAAATGCTGTACATCAAATATTAAGGCAAGTAACATCATATATATTGTGCCACCAAACTCATTTATCTCCTGTTAAGCCATCCGAATTATTTACTGTCAAATTATATTACCGATATTTTCTTGACAAATTGACAAAATAAGAGATAAGTGTGACTGAATTAGAGCAATGCACAGTTTTTCACCATAATTTGCTGTACTGAGATCTATTCTGATGTGGACTGGGGAAGCTCCTAGTGCATGTGCAATAGTTTACAATGGCTCTCCAACTTCTGCAATCATCTCAGAAATATGGCTGAACATAACAGTAGGTTTTTGAAAACATATTTGAAACACAGCTGTGTTATACTGACTACATGCTGGATTGAGATAGAAATATTTTAAATAAATGTGTTATTGCGCAATCTACATTTTGGACTGTGAAGTGATTTGCAAGGTACTTGCTGGGGAGACAGAAGGATGGAGGTACAGGTCACTGCTCTGTCAAGTTCAGGTTATTCTTTAGTCCCCGAGAGTTGTAAGAGTTTCTCTTAATCATCCTTATTGGAGATATACTTGTCACTTTTTAACACTACTTTTATTGGTCCACAGGATAAGACCTTACAATTTTATCTGGGAAGTGGAGGGTATAGTATATATTAACCTATGCTGTCTTACTCAGATGACTGCAGAGCAAACAATCTTAACTGGGGATTCCCACATGCCCACTGAATGCCCTGAATACCATCTTGTTAGGTGGTTTAATGGGCATTCTGGTGCTGAGAGCTCTCAGTCTCTACAAAGAAGAAGTGGCAGTCCATTATTTCACTGTAACAGTCTAGAAAAACATGGACATTTAGAATGCTGTCATAGGAATGTTAAACACTATCTGCATTGTAGTGTATATTTCATATATGTTGTCTTTTTCACTACTGTGATAGGCAAGAAATTAATTTAAGAGATGTAAGAAAAGCAACTTCACACACAGGTTTCAGACTAAGTAGGAGGGCTCACATCAGCAGTTTTAGGAAATGACAAAGTTCTCACTTGTCAATGTGTGCAGTAACAGTGAAAAATCCATCTGGCAGAAGGTAACTGTGAAGTTAGTAGAAAATGGATTTCATAGTTTCCATGAAAATTTTAAACTCTTGTGTGCTCCCTTCAGACTTTAATAATTCTCAGCAGGGAATAATTAAACGAACTGTAAAAATATGACATATTTGCATGTATTGTTGTAGTGGTTTGACCCTGGCTGGATACTGGCCTACCAAAGCCATTGTGTCACTCCCTTCCTCAGCTGGACAAGGGAGAGAAAATATAACTAAAGGCTTGTGGGTTGAAATAAGGACAGGGAGAGATCTCTAACCTGTACCTGTCATGGGCAAAATGCAGGGAAATCAGTTACATTTATTGCCAACCAAATCAGAATAGGGGGATGAGAACTAAAGCCAAATCTTGAAAATACCTTCTTCCCACTTCTCCCTTCTTCCTGGATAAATTTTACCCCAAATTTTCTTTCCCTTCTCTCTCTTGCTGTCTCAAGGGGATGGGGAATGGGGATTGTGGTTAGTTAATCACATGTTGTTTCTTCTCCTTCTTCCTCATCAGAGGGAGGACTCCTCACACACTACTCCTGTTCCAGCAGATTCCTCCAACAGGAGACAGTCCTCCATGAATTTCTATGAATTGAAGTTCACGTTCTGGTTCACATGGTCTGCAGTTCTCCACAAAGTGCTCTAAAGAGGGTTGCTTCCATAGGGTGCAGTCCTTCAGGAACAGGCTGCTCCAGAGGGCATCCCCCAGGATGGTCACAAATCCTGCCAGTAAACCTGCTCCAGTGTGGAGTCCTCTCTTCATGGGTCCACAAGCCTGCCAGGAGCCTGCTCCAGTGTGGGATTCTCAGTGTCATTGCTTCCCTTGGACAATCACCTACTCCAGCATGGAGTCCTCCACAGGCTGCATGCAAATACCTGCTCTGCTGTTGATGTCCATGGGCTGCTGGAAGACGGTGTGTCTCACCACAGTCCTGCCCGTGGTCTGCAGGGGAATCTCTTCTCTGGTGTCTTGAGCATCTTCTGCCCTTCCTTCTTCACCAACCTTGTTGTCTGCAGGGCTGTATCTCACATATTCTTACTTCTCTCTTCAGCTGCAATTACACAGCAGTGCTTCCCTCTCCTTACATCTGTTATCTCAGAGGTGCTACCACTGCTGGTGATTGACCTTGGCCAGCAGCAGATCCATTTTGGAGCTGCAGAAGCTTCTGGCAGTTTCTCACTGAAGCCACACCTGTAGATTCCATTCCCAAAACCTTTCCATGAGCACAGTAGTCATCTGGAGTAGTAAAAATAGCATCTTACAAATTTTTAGGTGTCTCTGATACTATTTTTAAATATACATCATACATTTTCATCCTACGTGAAAATCTTTCCAAAAGTTGCTGGTTCAACGCCCCTACTGCAAACTATTCTTAAGATATCTTGCCTCTTTTGTGTCATCATCTGATTGTTTCATCACACTCACTTTCAGATTATTCCATCTCTCTTCAAAACTGTCAGTTCCTGTGCCTTGAACATTAGTCATATTGACACCTGTATCACACATGTGCTCCTACATTTTCTCCTCTATCATGAAATTTTGCATGCAGTAATGAGTTAAAGGGACTAAGACCTCTTGTCTGCTCCTGGGTTTCATGCATGACCTGCAGTGTACTGATCTCTCATCTGTGCTCAAGAGCAGTAGAAAATCTGTGGGGCTTCTCTGTATTCAAGTACTCAGCCCACCATATGGAGACTCATATAGAAAAATGGAAGGAATATTGTAGGAGTGGATGGTGAGTTCACTTTCATGACTAACAGTGTGGGCATCTTTGTCTTACTCTTTTCCACAGCACATAAATTTCTGCCTGAGTATCATTTGGTGGACCAGGACAGATCTGACCAGTCATCCTGTTACTGTCATCAATCCTTTTTAAGGGATTCTGTTCAATTTATTTAACTAATAAACTTTGAATCAATTTAATTAGTTTCTCATTGTTTCAAGGCATTTAAGGCATGTGTCTACCTTTAAGCAAATGATTAACTGCATTACGTTCAAAGGATGACTAATCACACTTTAAAAAGGTTTAAATACTTCTTTGAAGATAACCTTAATTTTTACACTACAATAACAACTGTAAGTGAAGGCTTGAGACATCTAATCATCAATCCTTTCTTTGTGTTATCAAAGGGAACAAGATTGTTCTTAGATCCTACATCTCCACTGAGTTCCTGTGACATGCAGCTGCTTAGAGTCTAGCATTTAATTCTTGATCCCTGACACGTTCATATTAGTGTAGTTCTGTAACCAGACAAACCATGGCTGACTGCAGCTTATCTTAAAATTCTCTTTAAAAAAAACACTACGCAGGAAAATTTCAGTTAAATTTACCGAAAAGTTAATACAATTCCATGCCTGCCAGTTAAGTACCTGTACATATGAAATTCTACATTTCATGTTTCAGAGAAAGAAAAAATCTAAAGTAATTTAGTCATGCACATACAGACACAAAAAGGGTGCTGCACTGACAGTACTGTAAGTATTGGGGGGTAAGGATATTGCTTTCTGGCTGTGTTGACAGGCAAATATTATGATTTTATTTTTGTTACAACTATCCAAGAATTCCAGTAACAGTACATGTTCCATGTGAATCAATTGGTGGAAGCAAAGTCTGGTTATATGGAAAGAATACGGAGATGCTGTTTGCCACTGTAGGAAGAAAATTAATGTGGCCAAAACTCGAGTTGAAGCTGTCAGAACTGTGGGAAGCAATAAAGAGTATTTTCAAATACAATCATGGCAATAAGCAGTGTAAAAATAACATTTAATCCATTATAGGATGAGGATGGGCATCTCAAAAACAGGGACATGGACAAAGCAGAGGTATTTTAACACATTTTTTACATCTGTCTTCCACAGGTGGATCTCTAAAAATCTATGGGGTCTGATGGTATTAGTTCAAGGATCCTCAAAACACTGGATGATGTCATCACCTTTTTTGATGATTTTTCAGCAGTTTTGCTGCTGAAGAGCAAGAGGTCCCAGCTGACTGGAAGCTGGACAATGCTATGCTGATTTTCAAGAAGAACAAGAAGGAAAACCCTGGAAACCACAGGCCTGTCATTGAAGTCTCACTTCAGTGCCTGGTAAATTTATGGAGAGGATTATTCTGTGAGATATTGAAAAATAACTGAAAGACAATGGAATCATTGGTCACAGACAGGACAGCTGGGGGAAAGAAGAAGGAAAAAGTTGTCCACTGACTACTGTCCACAACAGAAAATATTGTGGCAATCCATGTGTTGAAATGTCCATTGTCTATTGTTAATGCAACATCCTTATCAGGTACAAAACAATATCATGTATTGGATATGTTGGGACTCCCAATTATAATAATTATTCCATATGAAATAAATAAACTTCAAAATGTAAATACCCAATTTTATACATTTTGGATGAGTCCCCATGCTCTTCTGTCCTTTTACTTCTAGTCACATTGATTTCAGCGGAAACAGAATTTGTACCTTGCTAATTGGAGACCTTGGTCTTCCCACTCTCCATTTCTTTAATATATGAATAACTAAAATAAGGTTACAACACCTCTGTCCTACTTCTTTTAAACTAAGTATTGAGACAGGTGAAGTTAGAAGGCATTATTTTATGGTCCATGGACATTTATTACTTAAATCCTAATTTTCTTTGTTTGTAAGTTGGTCAAAATTATTTTTTTTTTCAGAGGGAAGCTGGCCCACAAAGTCTTCCAGGGAGAAGTTAACAATCTCTTCACTTAACAGAAACTAAGGAAAAGCTGAGTGAGGTAAAAAGTCTGCCTGTGTTTATATAGAGCTAAAATACACAGACAAACACAAGCCCTAATGCACACAGTATAAATAACAGGTATGTTCTGATCTAAAGTGTCAGAATGACAGCCTCTTTAAATTCTTCTAAATGCTTCATAGAAGCAGAACCTGCCCATTTAGATATTCAGTGGCATGAAAAGTGCTAGCTGTTGGACAGATGAATAAGATTCATGTTGACAGCTGCTTATAGCTCTTTTGGCTGCTATTTATAAAGTGGGGAGGTGGGGATACAAATCTGTCTATGTGAGCCTAGATGTTTTGATTTCACTATTGCAGGTGATAGAGGTAACCTATTACATGTGGTAGATGCTCTATAAATTAAGCACAATGTCATCACCGAGGGGGACCTGCTCTGTTATTAGTGCAGACTGGTTGAAGCTGTTCTGAGGAATGTGGTTCACAGCCATTAGTGTTTTCTTCTCTGGTTTTTGGTTAGATCCTGACAGTTACACTGGAACTGTCACGTTCCAGTCCATCTCCCACAGTTTCTTACATCAGCTTAGAAAGCATATGTCAAAAATACATCTGAAAAATGTTAATTTATTGTAGCCTATTGCTTTCAGGACTTGCAGAAAACATCCTGATAGATCTTCGTTTTTAGAAATGTGAAATTCAGTGATGAAAAGGATCTAATGATTTCTTCCTACAAAGAACTTTTCCCAAAGTCGTATTTACTGACTATTTGCTCTCTTGTATTTACCAATGTCTTTCCTTCTCTTATCTTTTTAAAATGTGCCAGAAAATATGGTTTCTGAAAATCACTGTAGATGAATATTCTATGCCAGACATTTTCACTGACACCCAGACTAAATTTTTATTTTTACTATTATTTTTATTACTGCTACTATTTTACTCTTTGAAATTACGTTTTGTATTACCATAGTTAGCTCCCCCTCCCACATATTTGCACCCTTCTGACATTGCTAACCCTAGTGAATATAGATAATACAGCACAGAGAGCATCTGTTTTCACTAACAAATTAGGTCAGTTGCAATAGGTATATTCTCCACTTGTGCAGGATGAAATACCTTTCTTTTCCTGTGCTCATAGATGTATAAAATCTGAATGTACCAACAAAAAGCGCTGTCAATATACAGGGCTGCCATGAGTGCAGAAACTATTATGGGAAAACATCTGTCTTTCTAAATGGGAAATTGCCATTAAGTTCTGTTCTTTGTCAGGCATATGCAAATACTTCAAATATTATTTTTTTCATATTTTCTTTTTCTCTTACTCTATTTGGATATTTTGCACAATATCCATAACAACAGGATATCAGTGCTTTGAGTTTCAATATCTAACCATGATTCACCAAAGGTGTGAATGGATTTAGTAACTGAACAATTTTCTTCACCCAAGCCCTCCTGTGGACTTGGATTTCATATTGGCTAGTGGTACTCTGAACCAGTGAAATAAAATCTCATGTACGAATAAGGGGACTCATTTTCATAAACAAACAAAACTGGAAAAAAGCAATAAATGTGTAATCACAGCAGGAAATCAGGTCAACCACACTTCATGAAGTCCTTCAGATTTGGCCTGGATCCAAGCTGAATTCCTATAATGCTTTCATCTAAATCATCTACCTGAAGTCATTTGTACTGCCTTTCCACAGAGAAATTTGCTGTGCAGTGCAGCCAGTGTTCAGTGTTAGAATTTGGCAGAAACCTGTCTTGCTCAGCAATATTTATTAGCTATGGGAAATTCTAAAACAAGTGAGGGAAACAATTATGTGTCATTTCATGCAAATGTGACCATTTGGAAGTGAGAAATGCTCCTCAAAATTAGAAATAAAAATAGGCATGTATATTTATTTCTTTTAATATTGTTCTAGTGTCTTTGCAGTGCAGGTTAGAAAACTGATCTTACAGACATACACAGATAGATTGGTTTGTCAGTAATAGCTCTCAATGGTCAGCCTAGAACTGGTTAAAAGGTCTCAGTACAAGGAGCTGCCTGACACTCTTCACTCTGGTATTGTGCCAAACTAATGCATTTATACTGCTTTTGCCACTCAAATTGCATAGTTCTATCTGGGCTCATTAAGCCAACTGATAAGCTCCTTGCCTTTGATTCCTCCACTTCACAGGGTAATCAAAGCTCTGAAACCAAAAGGTCAATTTGCACAGAAAATGGTTTTTGAATGGCCATGAGGAATATTGACTTGTACTATCCCTTTTCTAAGTAAAAACTGTATAGCAATTATAATTTTTAATCTGAAGAGCAAAGCTTCACTTGTGTGGAAACAGATTCTAGCATAACAGGGTAACACATGCAGCCACAGGCAGGTGCCTTCACATATTACATGACCCTTCATTGCTTGGCTGCCACATTTCCAGACACCAGACACTGTGGGTGGCAGCAGCCCTGGACCACCCAGCTGGTGACACGGGAGGGATGCCCTGGTGACACAGGGCAGCTGTCACCAACGTCGCATATGTCTCTCTGGCAAATTTCAGGATTCCAGGGAAGGTTCCCTGTCAGGCCTGCTGTCTCTACACTATAAGAGGCCCATGGAGGTACAAAACTAAAAATCTTGCAAATGCTCATTGCTTAATCTTAGTACTTCCAGTTGGTTCATAGCTTCCAACATAAATATTCCACTGAAAGAGTCTACACAATGCATGGGAATACTCTGACCTAAGTTTTGTATTGCTTTAGGCCCACAAGATTACATGACTTAGAGTAAACATGGGAGAAACCGTGATAATAATTTTAATTTTCTGTGTAGAAATTTGATGTTCATTAGCTAGTTATTCATGATCCCTCTCTAGCAATCAGTGAACACCTATTCTCTGAGCATATTTAATCCAGTCCTACAAGTTGTCTAAATTGTAAGACTTCTCCTTTGACTCCAGACAGAGTTCTGCTTGGATCAAATCCCAACAATTAACTGCTAATTATGATGGTAGAAATAAGTGATTTAAACTTTACTCTTGTACATTTTTTGCTGGGAGCAATTAGAATGGTAACTCTTCACCTACTGGAATTTCAGAATAAAGAAAGATATTATTTAGAATAATAAAAAACTATTTTGTGAACACTAATTTAGTTTCATGACAAGAACAAGGCAATTAATTAAATCTGAAGAGTTGCTGAAGACATGTTAAGAGCTATAAGCAGAGTTAAATAAAATCCAGTGACAGGGAGTTTGTTTACAGACAATTTTAATCCTATGGGGAGAAAAGAATAAATGTAATTTCTTTTAAAGTATGCCAATTATATAGAGCAGCTCTTCCTCTCACCCCTCTGTCAATTTTTTTTATGTTACTCATATAATTCTTTTTAACTGTTATTGTTGTATAGGTTTATAGAATAATTTACACTGGAAAAGAGTTTCTGGGATCATGGTCAAAATACTTCTACTTAGGCAGGCAGAGCCCAGCCTGCATTGCCACATTGGATTATTCTGGTGCAGAACTTCACGGTTATCTCCACTAAGGTTCACCTAATTTTTCTAGCTTGTTAAGATTGCTCTGAATGGCTTGGGTGGTGTTTTTTTTGTGGGCTTTTTGTGGGTTAATTTTCTGGGGGAGAGTGTTTGTTTGGGGTTTTTTTGTTTGGTTGGTTGGTTTGGTTTTTTGGTTTTTTTTTTCCAGTTGCATTCAATCTTTCCTCAACAATCGTCATTTCTGAGAAGTCATGAAAGTCAAAGATTTGACTTCAATATCAGCCATGCAAACATATGTTGGCCTGCAAGATGATCATCTACCATTGACTAAAATAATATCTTTTCTCTATAAAATTTATTGAAAATTACACCTATTATAAATTTCTGATAAAGGAGAAAAAAATAGCTTTTAAAAGTTTCCCGGTATAAATAAGTGTTTCTTGAGTATTTTTAATTGAGAAGGTTTTTAAATTTTCTTATGGTCTGTGAAGAATCTTGTTACACTGCTAAAGAAAAGGTGATGATAACTTAGCATTGATAAAAGATTATGGTGGTAAAAGAAATTGTAATTTGACAGACATTATTAGAAGCCTTTAAGGAGCAATATCGATACTGAACCCACAAATGTTTGGACTTGCATCTTTTTTACAAGTTTATAGTAAAGTTTATGAGTTTTGAGTAGGTTTTCAGCTGGACATGAAATATATACGTAGCAATACTTGAGCTCCAACTAATAGCTATACTTTCAGCAAAGTGTTACTTGCTAGCAATACAGAAGTGTGCCTTTAGAAGTAGTTTTGCAATTGCCTTATGTTTGTGCAGATCAAACATGTGTATGACTAACTGCATGGTCTTTTTATTTTAAGAATATGTAACTGAATTTTACCAGTGCTACTGACTACCACAATGAACATTAAATAAACTCCCAAAACCATAGATGATGGCTGAATTTGAGGGATAAGTTTTTTAATTAGCATGGTTTATTTGCTCAGTGACAGTGTGACATTAACCAAGTCTGTGTGAAGGTTTTTCATAGAGTTTTCCTGTTAACTTGCTAATTTTTGGCATAAGGACTGCTAGTTTAATAATGTCTGTACAAATAAATGCATCTTTGAATAGCACTTTGGAAAAATAGGTTTATGTTGCCTCGATGTACATCGCAATTTTCTTAATAAGAATCTAGGTAATGTCAATTATCATGTAGATATTCTTTTGTCATAATAACTACTTGTGTTGTCATGTGTTACATTTGGATTGGTTAGGCTTGAGAGACTGTCTCGTATTAGTATAAAGGGAGGTTTTCAACTCCTTGTCATTTACTTGTCTTTAGTTATATATTTCTTTCAGTCCTGACTTGGAGGTATGACTTTAGGAAAAATAATCATTCTCACTCTCATTATTCAGTATATTCCAGGAATAATAAGTATTATTTATGCTGATAGCTCATGGCATTAGTATATAATTAATCCAATTTATTTGAAAAATAAACTTCAGCCAGGCACTTATAGTTATTATTTCATTATTCACAAAATGAGAATTATATCAACCCAGTATATATCTGTCAAACTATACAGGAAGAGAAAGCAAAATATGTTCTGCCTTAAAAAAATTAAGGTCTGTCTCTTTTTTTACCTGTAAGCACTATTGGACATATGTAAACACCTTATAAATTAGCTCTGTGGAATGAACTGTGGAGCTCAAGCCTGCTAGAGACACTTCCTCAGCAAACACACTGTATAATAAATAACTGTGGTCCTGGGCAGGACTTCTACCTCCTCCTCCTCCTCCCTACCACAGACAGTTGGTACATAAAGAGATAACCTGGGCTGAAAGGCCCAGCAAGGGGTTACCTCGGGCAGCAAAAGGGCTCAGACCTCAGCTAAGAAACCATATCTTAGTCTGGAGAGCAAATTGGGAAGAGATAAAGAGATAACTCTTGCCTAAGAGACACTGTTCTACAAACTATAAAGGACACACTAGTGATCACTGAAGCAGAACACACACACACCCTGAAAGGGTGGGAGAGCTCCCCCCAGAATCTGGACACAGGTTTTGTGGTTACTTCCCTGGGGATTGAGGGAAAAGATCTCGATGTGTGCTCCATCAACAATTGGATGGCAGAATACATTGAAATCTAAAAGCTGTATTATTTCTTCACTAGCTGTAACATTAATAGGTACCTTTAACCTTGTGCTGAATATATCTACTAGCAGTTTCTCTTTTGTCCTTATTCCTGTGTAGCATTAGTTTGTTTTAAGTCCTATGTCTGTAAGTTTTCTGTCTATTGAATAAATAATTCATTGTATAAGAGACTGAAAGTTATTAAAGAACTCGTGAATGAGAGTGGGTTTTGGGGTGCTGGCTGCCCCAGTAAAGCTACTTCCTGCTGCCAGAGGCCTGGGCAAAAAGACTGTCCTAGACTCCCACATCCATTCATACCATCTATAAACATTTTTTTTCCTTTTTCTCCTTTTTGTTTTTTTGATTCAGTCCCAACATTCTGGTCTGTTTACATCTCCCCTCCAGACTTTGGTAAAAATGCCATACATGAGTGCACAGAAATTGCATTTACCCCCACCCCAAATTCTCCCAAAATAGCACTCCCCAAAATAAATAAATCAGGAAACAGTTTTTTTTTCAGCAGCACGTGTTATAAATTTACCTTCATGGTATCCAGGATTTTGGCATGGCACAGGTGAGGGAGACCATGTAGGTGCTGCTGCTTTGTCAAGCTGGTAGGAACTGCAGTGGCAGGGGTGAAGAGGTTAAAGATAAAAAGAAAACAGCCTGGATTGATGTTTTCCTGGTGCTTTCTCTTGGCACAGATATAACCTGGGTTATTGCCATGTGTAGAAAACCATATCTTCCTAAAGTGTAACCTTTTAAGGGTGTGTCTGCTGACCTTACCTATACTAAGCAAAGTGATTAAATATTGGTCAGACTTTGTAGAAAAATAAAACCAGAAATGTTCTTTGATATCAGACATATTAAGGGAGTTTGGATTCCTGGATTTTTCCAAGGATGGGTCACAAAATTCTTTCCTCATCTGTTTCATAGAAACAATCTCACTGAAAAAGGATTTTGGAGGCTTCATTGTATCAGAGGTTTACTGTATGAGTAAATTACTCTTCCATCATGTCTGTCTTTGGGCATTATGGATAACTTTGCCAAATATTTCAAAAATAATATAAATTTGACCAAGTGTTAATCATTATTATTCAAAGTTACATTATCTACATTACTATGTGGCAACAGTGTCTTTCTCTTGCTAAAGAAATGTTATTAAATAAAAACAAAGAACTCAAATATTAAAAAAAAAAAAAGAAAGAAAAAGAGAGGTTCCTTTAGGGTTTGATACAGTCTCTGCAGATTTAGCAGTTCCTTTTTCATGTTGACCAGACAATGTCTTTTTTGTATGTAGCCTCTTGTTGGGATGGATTCTCTGGACAGAACACCTGCAATAATTTGTGTTCAGCCCATCTTGTGAGACAAAGGTGCTACTGTGCTATAAGGCTGATGGAAGAAGGGCTTCTGCAGCTAAGACAAAGCAATGTTTTTTCCTGCCTACCTTCGAATCTCAAAATAAAAGGAGAAAAACATACAAAGCAAAAACGATTCATATTTCTAAATTTGATCTATTAAAAATTAATGTGTTCATCTGCTCCTCTTCTCCAAATAAAAAAGCAATGCCTGACTGAAAAACAGCAGCAAAAAGCCCTCAGTGTCTGAGCATGTGACAAACAGTAGTCAATAATAAGAAAATGGCTGCAGTAAAACTAAATGAAATGATAATGAGATTTCCACCTTTAATATGGGTTTGAGGACCAATTGTCCTGTATTAAGAAAATCATTACCACAGCACAGGTGAGTGAATAGAGGTTAGTCAGAAATTGGCAAAACACTTTTATGAAAATGGAGACAAAAGATTAGGGTCACTTAGCCAAGGAAATAGGTGCATAAAAAAGAAAATTATTCAAAAATATGTGAAGCAGCTTAGGGTAGACTTTGCTTGCTATCATTTGTAATAATACAAAAAGCAATGGGACCACATGGCAGACCTGAAAGCAAAGAAGAGGAAATTAATAAAAAATACTTTTCAAAAATATGCAGAATCCATTGCCAGAGAAAGTGATCAGAACAAAGAAACAGAGGACTAGATATATGGAGAAATAATAGGGGACTGTCTACAGAGTTAATTGCAATACGTGTAGCATAATTGGTGGGGACTGCTAAATTTTCTAATTTAAATCTCCTGTCTCCTGTTAATTTTCAGACTTAAACCTGCTGCTTAACACTGGATTGAAACTAAAGGCAAGGACAGACTATCTCAAGCTATCTGTACAGGCTTCTTAGGTTTCCTCTAAAGAGTCTTTGGCTAGCCCCCATTGGTACAAAAAATTAGATCTGAATTTGAAATCTGATCAATTTTTCTGGTCATGTAATCCTGCCTTATACTTTCCACTCTCAGCTAAGATATTTAAAACTATCTGAGGATCTGTCTCAGAAGCATAAAGTTAAGGAACAAAAGACTAAACAGCCCATGCACAAACTTTCCAAATATGATTGATTCTTTTATAAGTCAACTGAAAGTCTTATGAGTTTGCTTTTCATTGCAGAAAAAAAGATGGAATTTGAAGATTCTATTCTATAAAACCCTCTGAAGAGCATCACAGTTCTGTGCAATAATCTATAACTGTATTTTCATTGTAGATATCTTTTATTTTATAGTAGCATTTTATATTCTCTTGAGTCATGAATCAAGCACCATAGGCAAAATTCATCTGCTGAAGATGAAAAGAGGCAGACAACATGCCCCTGGAGTCTGTAGTTGATATTCTGCTTCAAACATAGAAATTGAATAGTTAACTTTCCAGAATGAAAACAACTTATTTAGCACTATTATGAACAATTATTCTCACTTTTAAAGTAAAACTGACAAACCAGTTTTTGTGAGTTCATGTGAGATACAATTTTATAGACGTGCATGTATGTGTGTGCATTTTGAATTACTTTTTGTCTAGAAGCAGGACGTTTGCGGTGAAATATTTATGTTAAGTACAGATGGTTTTACTTCCTCCTCATTATTTCATCAAATGCAGTTTACATTTAATATATGCACAATGAGAGGTTTCACAAATCACTATCAGATGTAGCATCGGTCAGATTTATTATAATTTCTAACTCTCAGTGAAAGAAATTAATGCTTCTGCTAATAGTTCAATGAATAGGCCTATCACCCCACAAGCACAGTTATTGGAGGTGCCTTGGGACTTCCAGTTCTCAAACCAGCTGGAAAAGGGGCTATCATACAGAAAATAGTTTGAGACTCTGGGAGAAGATAGATAGAGTGCACTGTGTCTTTGTGTTCCCCTAGCAGCTGCTCACAGAGAGTGCTAATGCATTCTCGGAGGAGCCTGCCTGCCATTTCACTTGTAGGGTGACTGCAACTATCGCAGCTGCTTCGTGTGAGATAAATGCAGAGGAAGAGGAGGGTACTAAATAAGTTAACCCTCCAGTGATACAGATGGGAAAAGTGTAGAAGCAGACATAGAAAATGCAGAAGCAGAAAAATACAGAAGGCCTATGAAAGCACTGGTTGCTGCAGGAAAGCAGTTTCTCTAGAAATATGTGTGCTAACTGATGATGTTTGAAACATGACATGCTTTCAGTGTTTATTTATTCAGAGATAAAAATTCTTCTGGATGTTTGCTTATATGGTGGCTGGCAAGCCATGTTTCAGTGTGACAAGAAACCACCACAACCTGAAAAATTCATCTCAATATTCCCAAATTATTCAGGTATAAAATAAAAATCAATCTTGGAAAAAAATAATATTAGCAAGCTTAAAAGATGCTTTTGAATTTATATTTTTCTGTAGAAATGATCATTGTCTATCCTATGTACTATGCACTTCAAAAGATCAGGGCCTCAGTCAAGTGCTTAATTAACAGATTTATTTCTATGGTAAACAAGCTTTCAAAATCTGTCATTCTCTACTATGGAAAGATATTCAGATTAAAAAAATGAAAATAAACAACTCTTATAAATAATTCCATGTAGTTTGAAGAGCTCTCTGTTTGATTTATAACAATGACCTTGCTGGAACAAAAAGCTCGGACTACTGTCTGTAACATGTTTTTTTCTTCAACCAGGACTCTAATGTACAGTACCAAAAATCAATTAGTAGAAAAAGTTGCTTGCATTTGCTAGGAAAGAATCGTGTCATTTAAACCATCTCAACATTTTGTGGAAAATCTTAGTTTTGGAAGGATCTCACCATACTTCCCCTGCCTGCAACATAATTCAAAATTTTAATATTTAAAATGTATCATGGTGATGCTTCTGAAGGCCAGTAATCATTTGAAGTGTTTGCTTCACAGCACTGCTGTTCACCTGCTGTATAAATAAGCCTCAGTACATGCTGTCTGTAAAACTCTTCTCAGGATTGCACAGTGCTGACCATAATTCTCCATCAAAGGAAAGGTGTTGCCACTATCTCTTTAAAAGCCTCAAACCTATTGTAAGTACCTGTCAAGGAGTAACAAATAAGGAGAAATCCCAAATCAAGATAATTCCTTCAGCAGAGAAGTTTAGGTAAAAGACTGAGGAGGGAAATTCTGAATTAAACACCAGGTTGAAATATCCCTTTCCTTCTAGATCTTATCTGTGTGTGGGGTCCTTTGCATTTGACTTTTTCTAATTGACTTTTTCTTCTCCCTACCCATTATAGCTGACATTCATTATCTGTAATCCAGAATCAATGATTAAACACTTGTTTCTTCATGCTCAGGCATGCTGGAGAGATTTCAGCCACGGACTTATACAAATCTCTTGGAAATACTCAAAAGCAGTGACTACCCTGTAATTGTTGATCAGCCAGTTTTGATGAAGGGATATTACTGAAATTCCATGCTCCATTGCTCTGATACACTGGGAATAAAGAAAAAAAAATATATAAAAAAAAGTAAGAAATTTATATGCATATTTTTTTTTATATATAAATTATTTTTACCACATAATAAATTTAAGAGAAATAGAACAGCTTGGTCATAGTAAGTATATTCTATTAACAATTGCTGATACTCTTAAATGGGTAGGAAATGCTTTTGACAGATGGTGCAAACCTCTTTCCCCCAAAAAAAACCTATTACTGAAAGCTAAAAAATTTAAAGGTCATTTTGTTACCACTCTCTCTTGTGCACCAGATGTCACAGTATAAGCAGAGAAAGTTATTGCTCCTTTTCTCTAGGACATGGAAGAGACATTTTAAGGTCATGGTAACAAAAAACAGCAGGTAGACATGATCACAGCTGTACATCAGGCTGGAGAAATTCTGCTTTTCCATCACAGAGATCCCCAGTGTATAGCCCTTCATTAAGGACAGTTAGGATTTTCCTGTGTAACAATTACTTCAAAATAATTTTTTTTTCTGTAAAAAAAGTAGACTTTTTAAACTTTTTAAAATTTAACAAATTTTATGTGGATCAACAAGTAGGAGTTGGACCAGACCCTACAAGCATGGGTGGCTGCAGTTAAGTAGGTAACTTCTGGACCCAGAAGATCTAAAGCCACACTTTAATACAAACAACAGAAATAAAAATCTGATTTGTGTCTCAGATATTCAGAAAAAGTCAGTGGAAAAAAAAAAGTATTACTATATGTATTGTTATTACATTTATTTTAATTACAGAATGTATGCAACGTGTATTGCAAAATAAAAGCCTGTAAGAGTGTAGATGCTTCAAAATGGTCAAGTGTTTTCAAAATAGTGCTGCCAGGCTATCTCAGTTGGTTCCTTGGCTCATGTAAATTACCATTTCTTTACTGAAGTCAACTGCTTTATGCTTACTTAAACCTGTTGGGGATTTGGTCCTATGCCAGATTAATACCAATCACTTAAAGGATTAATTTTGGTTTAAAAGTGTCAAATATAATTTTTGGTTCAAGAAGATAGTCATGAGTCTGACAGGTTTTGACAATAAAAGTTAATTACAAGCAACACATGATGAAACAGAAGCATGAACATCTGATTTCTGCAGACTCTGGAGGCTGTGCAGTTGTAAATGAAGCACAGTGAGAAATCACTCAGCCAAAATGCATAAGAGAATATCTCAATTATGAAACTAACAACAAAATCATGTCTATACAGTTTAGTTATCAAAACAAATTAAGAGATTTAACTAAGGCACAACTGACTACTATTTTTTAACCTGCAATAGATTGAAAAACCACGATGTTCTCTGTACTGGTTCACTGAAATATTTGTAGTTACTTTCATTTCCTTTTATATTTCCATGAATATAAAAATGCTTTTTATTGGTGCAGGTGTTTTGGTCTCATGGAAGTTAATAATGGATAACTATTAGTTTTTGTGAAAGGAGAACAGAAGTGGTCGTATTTTCCATTTCCTACTATTCCACTGAGCTGAAACAGTATGTATCTAACCTGCCAGCTTACAGTCTTTTAAGAAAATGCCTTAGTTGTACTTTTATAAATTTAATGTGTTTTTCTGTGTGTTTGTGTATGTGTGCATGTACATGCATTTGGATATCCGTGCTATCTACAGAGCTCATAGTTTCATGACACTGCTTGTCAAGGGCATCTCTTAGCTGATTAAAACCACAGATTCACCTTTTTGGGTTCCCTTTCCACAAATTTTAGTAAAAACTAATTGCATAACACATTAATGCAGTCTAAAATGTCTGTATGTCATCCAAAAAAAAATGGCATTATGTTAATGCTGCTTAGGGGAAAATCAGCAAAGATAACCCTAAAAATGACTTTAGTACTTGTTTTATTTGACCACAAAGCTGAGTCAGGAGAGGTTTAGGTTGGATATGAGAAAAAAAAGTTTCACCCAAAGAGTAGCTGGGCCCTGGAAGAGGCTCCCCCAGAAAGTGGTCCAAGCACCAAGCCTGCAGAGTTCGAGAAGCATTTGGACAATACCGTCAGGCACACGGTGTGACTCTTAGGGTGACCTGCACAGGGAGGGCTGGGAATTGGACCCAACAGTCCTGATGGGTCTCTTCCAACTCAGCATATTCCATGGTTCTATGAAGTCTTAGGGATCTGAGCACTCCAACAAGGCTCCATAAACCTGAGCTGTCTCGGGGTTTCCCAATAGTGGCTTCCAGCCCATGGGCCCAGGGCCTTAAACAGTCTGATCCATGGGGCTGGCAGCCCTGCCCCCAGCAGAACTGGCTTATGGCTGGGTGTCCCAGGATGTCCCTGGACCTCGTGTGATGGCCCCAAGGTGCTGTCCCCAGCCTGACTCTGGCTATGTTCCCTGGCCTGTTCCCTGTTGGACGGGGCAAAGCCCTGCCTGGGCTGTGGCCACAGCCTGGCTTCCATGGTGGAGCAGCCCCTGCACCCTGACAGGAAGGCAGATGAAATGAGGGACAGGGAGTAAGTGCTCTGCACAACACCCCCTCTATGTCAGAGGAAATACAAAGTTTTATGTATATCTTTTAGCAGGTCTTTAGGGACAGGTTCTTAAATATTCACACAAGATAGCCTGTATCGGAGGTCTAGCCAAAGATCCAGAAACTAATGATTTTATTTTCCAATCTGGAGATGACATCTCTTGGCCTACCAGGTTAGAAAGACCAGAACAGTATTCATGTTTTAGGCAGCACTAATTCTTAATGATTTCACCATGATTCTGGCTCTTGAAAATTTTCTTTTTGTCAGTTTTCTAAGTTTTAGGTGTTTGGAATGGTGTCCTTACAGATGTCCAGCAGCTGATAAAATGTGATTCATAATTACAACAACACTGCACCTACTTACTTAATCATAATAGTGGCTAGGAAAGAGATTTCCTCCTGTGATTCAAGAGTTATCACTTATATCCCAAGGCATAAAGTTATCTTCCTCAGCTCTTATCATTTTATGGTAACTGCAGATGATTCACATTTACGACAATGTCATGCTTACCTATCAAATTTATCAGATTTTTAGAGGTAAACAACTGTCATTCTCTTTGCCACCTTATTTCTGTTGCACATTACTTATTGAAAAAGAAGAGGTATTTTCTGTTCTTTATTTAAATAGAATAATCTCTTACTGAATTGTGAATTAATTACTGAATTACTTCACAGTTCTGTGGAATTTTCTGTTGTTTTCTCTCTACACTTGCTTAAAAGGAAAACCTACAGCAGAATATGGTGAGTTTGTATTAGAACCATTCTCTACACCTGTTATTATATATATAATATATATATATATATATAGAGAGAGAGAGAGAGAGAGAGAGAGAGAGAGAGGCAGATATGTATACATAAAAGACAATTACATGTCAAGTACTTGCATGCCAGAAACATGGTGGTCAAAACTTTTTTATTGAAAAATGGAAAAAATTATGTACTATTTGTAATAATATTAATAAAAACATTTTTAATGCATAAAGCTAGTAGGTGTCTCATTCTTATCATGGAGTGGTCACCAGAGTGGGAGAATTGTGACAATGGATAGTACTATAATTCATCCAAGAAACTTTCTCTAAGGAAATATTTCTCAACCTATAAAAATTTTGAATTTTAAATATAATTTTTCATCTACACGCTTGATTATTCAGTCTACAGAAATCTGGCTGAATAATGAAGACCAGTGGAAAGAGTGATGTTTTATTAAGTTAAAAATCACAAAAAAGAATCTCAGAGGTGTCTCACCAAATATTAAGTTATTCATAAGCATTCACCATGTGATACACTAATTTCATGTCTATAAAATAATAAAAATCTTAAATGAACTATCAGGAAGAAAAAAAAAGGCACCTCCTGTAATTCAGCCACAGCTTCACTACAGTAACATCTCATAAAATGCGAAAAAAGAATAAAATAACCCAGAAAAGATTGATAGCTATAGATGAAGCCATATTCACTGAGTTACAGTGGCTACATAAGTTATAAATGGCAGAGCTACAAATGAATAAAGCAGTTATTGTAACTATAAAAACTGCGCCACCATTACAAGACACTCTTTTTATTTATTCGTTATGTATAAAGTGTAATTTTAAAGGGAGTTTTACTGTCTAACATTATTCAGCAGCATTAAAAAAGGAACTATCTGTGACTAGAAATGTGTCATGAAAGCTCATTAGCTTATAAGTGCATTCCTAGAATGATGCACCTAGAATGTATTAAGTAAACATTTTTCTGCATCTGTTTATTCTGAAACACTGTGACTAGGTAGGAAAATTCTGTTGTGATACTGCATCTTTTTTG
This sequence comes from Cyanistes caeruleus, assembly GCF_971803275.1. Taxonomy (NCBI): domain Eukaryota; kingdom Metazoa; phylum Chordata; class Aves; order Passeriformes; family Paridae; genus Cyanistes; species Cyanistes caeruleus. Next base: position 57,068,844 of record NC_141701.1, on the reverse strand, counting down.
CAACCCATTCCTTAAGTGTTAGGAACAGTCAAGAAAGAAAATAGGGCTAAATTTATGAAGAAAGTCCATCTTTTACAAAAAGTAAAATGTTTCCCTTACGACTTAATTTATGTTGTTATCGAAGAATAAAGGTATCACTCATACTGTCTCCCAGGATTTCCAAAGCTTCTCCTCCTGTGTGATGTGGACTGTGTGACAGAAGTGTAGGAGAGCAATATCCAAGCTGGTTCAGGCATGTCCCAGCAGTGGCACAGGGAATGCCACACAGCATTCTCTGACATACTGAGGATATAAGTTACATCAGGCTACCTCTCTGCAGAACACCACCAGGCATCCGATGCTGATTACTGTACGTGCAGTAGTGGATATGCCTTTTGAACCTTCTTTCTTTGTTGTAGGATGCTTTCAACTTCTCCTTCACTGTGCAGGGGAAAAAAGGGATTGATTTTCACAAATAGCTGAGTGATGCTGCTATCACTAGGATGCTGACAGGGAAGTTCAGATGTGAAGTTTAAATGACCACTATCTTTCTGTAAGAAATCTGATGTTTCAGTCTATGTTTTTTGCTGGAACAAGGAATAATTTTTGTAGTGAATAACATTTTTTATATGCCTTTATTTTTTTATTTTTATGACTGAAGAAATAAATGAAATACTGAATGTACAAAGTTCTTGCAACCTCAGTACTTTTCAAGTCGAAGAGAAATAAAGGATTTGGAACTAACACTGAGCCTTAAGAGTTCAAAGTTCTATTCCTATTCTATTCCTCTATTCAGTCCTATTCACTGAATCTATCAACTTTTTAACATGATTCTTCATATTACATGCATATGCTTGATTGATTGCACAGCCATAGATCTTTAAATACCTGACTAAAATGGGATCCTGACTAAAAGAGGGAGGGCACAGTACTGAGGGTTTTCATTGTCTAGGTACTCATATCCACTGCTCTAGTCAGACTGGGAATGCTTTATTTTATCATATCTTTCAACATTTCATAATACTTGTACTTTATATACTCACAGGAGTTTTTGTATTGACTTCAGTTGCACCTTGAAGCATTCTTGTAATTTTAGTAATTAAATTGCCATTGTGTCAGATACTCAGTGCCTAATTGTGAAACTTTTGCTTATATGCCAAGAATTTCAGGAAGCAAATATGTTTTTCAGGTACATTATCTCAGGAATTTGACTTTTTAAATTTATTTCTAGCCTAAAGGTAAGAGCAATAGTGCAATGTAAGAAAGCACATGTCCTTAGAAAAGCAATGAATTGATGTTCAGCCAAGAAATAATTGGAAGAAGACATGAGAACCAGCTAAGAGAATGTACTTGGGGAGAAAGCTTTCATGATTGTAATGAACCTTCAAAATTCATCTTAAAAGTTAACTATACCTGGTGGATCTTCAGACTTGGCTTGGGAGTACTTGTCAGTACTCAAGAGCTTAACGCAGTGACTGAAAGTAATATCTGGCAAGGGAAGTCTCAGATAGAGGTTATATAACATTTGACTTCACACTTCAAATCTGATGTTTTCTTATACAAGACACTCTACATTACTGTGACAAGACTAAGTCTGAATTCTACCTAAAGCTGTTAAGCATTTTGAGAAAACATACTGCCCAAATTGTTGGTGGTAATATTTCCAACATTCTTCAGGTACATGAAATAAATTTTCACCTCATTGTGAATACACCAGAATCGTTCTATTCCATTTTACTGTCCCTGTTGGTGACCTCATCTTCCTAGGTAGGTAATGTGATAGTTATATTTTAGTTTATAGAAATTTTTTAAATCTACAACCAGTTCCATTTTCTACATTTTTTGTTGTTTTGTTCTGTTGTTCTTGGGTTGGTTTTTTTTTGTTTTTTTTTTTTCTTTTTCAAATAACTAGGGGCACATAAAACCAGGTATAAAAAGAACCTGATAGAAGTCCTTACACAGTCAGTGACCACTGAGTTATACACTCCTTGAGAAGCCAGCTCTTGTCTTTGTAGACATCACCATTATCACAAACCCCAGTCTCTCACTAAATCTGTAATACAGGGATTTCTGAGGGTGTGAAAATGTGCCATAATTTCTGTTCTGGTGTAGGTTCCTCCTTATTGGTGTTATTTTATTGTTGACAACTAGTTCATAAATGCCATCAGCTGAAAGTGGATTCACTATCCTCTTCAAATCCTAAATCTTTTTTTTTCTGTATTTTCCACTCTGACAGAGTATTTCTTTACTACTGGATATTTTAAAACATTTATTGTTATTTTTTTAATCTCGGTAAGATCCTTTCTGGACAGGTGTGGTGTTTCTATTGTGCTCACAGGAAACAAATCCTAGAACATTAATCCATAGACTTCAGTACAGTGTGAGTGTGCTAAGTTTAAGTAGGATTATTTTACATGAACATTTCTTACAGCTGAACTTGTGGGAGTTTCTGCTTATGACTGTCGCATCTGACTGACTCACTATCTGTCTGTTATGGCAATAGAAAAAAAAATTATTGTCATGTGTTAGAATTCAATGAATATAAGGTATGTAGAGAAAATGATAATTCTTATAAAATAGCAAATTTATTTCTTTACTCTTACATTGTTGTCATTAATATCCATATTTTCCAAAGAATCACCTGAGGTGTAGTTTTGTGCTGGCAGTCAATAAAGTCTGCAATTTAAATAAATAGATATCCACATGATAGATACAATTTGTGCAAGTATATATTCTTGGCTTTACCTGTAGGCACAAAATTATGCCTTCAAAATTGAAACCTGGGTTGATATAATTTAAAATAGTCTGTAGAAATTAAATCATTGCACCTAACTTATAAAGAAAACTCGAGAACATAGGTGTGTTCAGGTCACAAGGTGCGGAGAGCAGAGGTGAAGGAAGGATAATCTCCATTTCTAAATAGTGATACAGCTGCCACAGGAAATTGCAAGTGTAATGACAAGGATTTTTAATAAGTCTGTTAAATCAGAAGAGGTAGCAATCACACATTTTTTGAACTGTCAATCCCATTTTTTCAATTTTCTAATGGTATAAAAACCTGTGTAGCTAAGATGTGTAAAGCTTTAAGATCAGTCTTGAGGAATTCATCAAGAAAACATGTAATCAAAGGGACAGTTAAAGGAACACATGCAAAAATGGGTCTTGTAACCTCATGAATTTCTTTTATATAAATACTTTAAGGAATAAAAATATAGGAAATAATTCTGTTTATATTTAATATTTGACAAAATATTACACACGAGGAGTATTAACAAAATTAATACAATGCAAATTTAGGAATAAAGACTAACAAAGATGGTGAAAAAGTGATGAAAAAATGGTCTAGTAAAGAGAAACAGTAGGTCTGAAGGAATGTCTGATGAAATCATCAAGAATGAAGGTTTGGTGTATTTAATATTCAAAGTGATGAATACTGTGCAAAAACACAGTAACTGGTGGGGAGTAGAACAAGAGCAGAGAATGGGATTACTATGTAAAAAGGACTGGATCAGTTTATATTAGGAACTGAAAGATAATTTATTGTATAAGGTCAGGTTACAGCATAAGGTTATGCTATTAGAGCCTAAAAATCACTTTTCTCAACTATTCTCATTTGTAGAGTGAGAAAAAAATTATGTATCTCAAGTGTAAATGAGAAAGGAAGACAAAAACCTATTATTAGCCTTTTATGAGATGGTCACTGTTGAAATTAAACTTAAATAGAAGGGGTTTATCAGATAAACTAATTGCTACAGAAATTCTCATTGGCAAAATTGTTCTGGCTATGTGCATTGAAGATTGATTCACTTTGGAATAAGTGTAACTATTGTCTCTGAAAGGGAATTCTCTGGACAGTTTGTTTTCTGTAATAGTTTCAGAATGACTTAAAATAAATTCCTTTATTTTTCATACTGCATTATTCTGTTGGTTAGTTATATAATTCACTGTTTAGGAATTGTGCTTCAGACACATAATGTATTCTCCTGCATCAGACTTATCAATTTCATATATGGATGAACCTCAATAGTAACTTGTTTTCCAGATAATTCCTTGACAAAATCCTCTTAATACTTATATGTTCCAAAATTTTTGGGAAAATATAAGTATTAATAAATTTAATTTTATTATTTTAAGTATTATTAAGAAAGACTCAGAAAATACACTCTGATAATGAAAAATCCTTAAATTTTAAAACTTTCTGGCCAACAAAGAAAATAATTGTAAACTAAGAGTTAATATTACCCCCAGAAAACCCTACTATTGAAATGCCATTTGATAGGCTTATTGCATTATTTAATTACACTTCACAGAGTTGAATCATCTGGTAGAATAAATAGACATGCTGGTTCTTCAAGTTCCATCCTACAGTGAAGTAGATGGCCTTATAATTTATTCCAAGCTTAATTTTAAATTGTTGCACTGTACTGTGTAGTTCCCACTGTTTCTGCTGCAATCTCTTCCAAAAATGTCATCATTTAAGAGACTGAAAATTTTTGTCTGAAGTCCAGCCTAAATTATTAATGGCCAGATTGTGTTCATTTGCCAAAATTGTCTTTTTTGCTTGAACTACTCTCATTCTGTTTTTTACTTCTTCTGATGTGACAGTGTGGGTTTTGCTTGTTTTCTTGGTTTATTTTGGTTTTGGGTGTGTTTTTGCTCACAACCACTATTAAAGCAATAAAAACCAAAATAATTGCATTTCATGTTATGTCCACTAACTTACTCTAGTGCAAAACAAATATGCAAGGGGGAGCCACATGTTAGTATTAGAGGGAATTACTAGGGCTCTGTGGTCATGAAGTTTTGTCTGCATTAGATGTAGTGTGGTTTTCCTTTTTTGTTTTTCCAGGACATCAGTTAATGAGGTTAGTGGGGAAAAAAAATATGGAATTGTATCACTAAGTTTAAATTCCTAAAAATTATTACTGACAGTACAACTGAGTACAAGGAAATAATAAAGTTGCTTATATCACTAACTATGGTTGTAACAGAACATTTTATTTCATAAGGAAGAAAAAGGCCTTCTTCAGGAAGAAAGGTTTATTAAATAAGTAATAGCACACCGCCTGTCACATCTTATGGGCATTAGTATATGGCACATATCTGCAAAATTAAAAAGCCTATAACTAAGGGTATGCAGACTGAATCCACAGCTAATAGTCTCTATTTTTTGATACTTAAAGTACTGAATTACAAATTAAATCATGGGCAAAAAGTGATGCTTCATTTTCATTTAACAAGATTCCTTCAGCACTCATGAGATTCATAACAAATTAGATGCTATCCAAAAAGCTGGGATTTATAATAATGGCCAAGATATTATGAGGATTAGAGGAACTTGAATGAAAAATCCCTTGGCTCATAAAAGAAAATGATAAAGGATAAAAGGTAGCATTAACTATTCAGGGGTCTTGGCTATGTATTCTACTGCATCTACACCAAATTAAAAGCCACTCTTTTGATCACTTAAATAAATAAAAAAACCCAAACCAGACAACAGCATGAAACCAAGAGCCCTAAGGTCCAACAACCAGGATGTTATTTGAAATAAAGCAATTAATTGTGCATTTAATTATTTTCATGACATTGGCCTGTGTAGACCTTGTTCTGTAACAATTTTGCTTCTATGTATTTCCATAGAATTTCAAGATTATTTTTTTTTAATGAAGGCTTATGTAAGATTTGGGGAAATACATTGGTCACAAAGCAAAGTCTCACAAAGGATAAGTTAAATCTTTGAAAAGTATAGTTAATTTATGTTGCCAAGATTTACACCAAATATCTCTTCATCCTACTTCACTAAAAGTAATATTAGTGGCACTTCAAATTAGTTGAAGTGTGGAATAGTGACTGAAATCCTATGCTCTGCTATCAAAAATTAAAATATATTGTAGCATACTGCAATTAAACTGATATTGCCTTTATCAGAAGAGATCCAAGGAGTACTTGTCTCTCTGCCTGGGAGTGATTCAGAGGGCAGCAGAATGCAGGACTTTGTGACTTCTGCATAAAATGGAGCTAAAAAGAGTAAATTAATGATGAAAATAATTCTTTCTGGAGGACTGTGGAGAACTTTCAGATCAGGACTTCAGCTGGAGTCTGGCAGGCTAGTACAGAAATACTTATAATTTGATTGCAATAAATATTTATCAGATATTTTTAAAGTCCTGTTTCCCATGGTCTGTCTATAGAGATATCAGCAGAGTGAAGTTTATAGGAATTTTTCTTTTAGAAAGTATGTCATGAAATTACAAAAATATTCAAAGCCACAGGAAATACTTGATATTATATTAGCATATTATCAAAATGCTTTTACCACTTGGATATTTATTCCCAAACAGAAACACTGGAGAAAAAACAACCCTTCTTCATAAGTAAAATTTTCTGTTGACTCAGAAACCATTACCTGCTACAGCAGCCCTGAATTGTCAAGTATATCATGTAGCTGAAAAGGTCGTATATCCCCAAAGAGCAAGCCCATAAATTCTGTATAAGGAACCAGACAAATCCTTAACAACAACAACAAAGTAAAATCTTACAGAAAGGAACTAACTGATTTTGTTTGGACAAGACTTCTTTAAAAGCTTAAATACACAACAATTGTTTTTTGACTTCTCTCTATTGATGGAATGAAAAATCAAAGTACTAGACATATGATATGATGTACTAAATGTATCTTGGATGGATGGATGGATGGATGGATGGATGGATGGATGGATGGATGGATGGACAAACAGATGGAGCTGAGAGACAGGGAAAAAGGGGTGCTTATACCTTCTACATGCAGTGGTTTTACATTTCATATGATATACTATCATCATTACTTGTCACTTTAAACAAATTTCATATGTTTACATGCCTTTCTGTTTGAATATCATCACTCAATAGCGCCTTGTTCCCATGGGTTATCCATGTGAAGAGCAACACTCAAGCATAGAGTCCAGGATGCAAAAAAAAGGCAATGAAAGAACAAACTGGCAGCAACCAGTCTTTTGGGGCTCCTTTCTGCAAATTTTGATGTTTTTTTTTACTTCATTAACTGAACTGAAGTGGCTGAGTGGACTACTGCCATGCAGTGTTTCCAGCCTTTCTCCTAAGTGACAAGTAGGGATTGGTGAGCCAATGAAGTGTTTCATGAAATAAAACATGAAACTCTTCCAAACAGGGTTAAAATGATAATATAAAAGCAAGTGTTTAATTGAAAACTTTCAGGTGCACAATATGGCTATGTGCACATGTGAAACAGTATTTCTACAATTGTCATAAGGTTACTTAATTAATATATCTAACAAATATTGTCCAGTTAGTTTGTTAGGTAATTTCCCCTGGGTTCTGCTCCACTGGAGTTGTTCCAGGGACTTTGTACCATTTCTTATTATGTCTTCAAAGTTATAGTGGAAAGCAAAATGCCCTTGCTGGGCTTCTTCTTCTTAAGAATAAGACCAAACAGAATTCCAAGTATGCATTAGAAGGGTTAGCTTAGTATTCTAAAATCTAAGAGAAGGGGTAGAATAAACACCAGGAGCTTTATACCCATGTATTAACAGTCTACAAAGCTATAAATATATGAAAAGTATCTAAAAAGACAAAAAAATCTTTAGGCATCACAAGAACCCTGGGAGAATGGCATAATGTTAGTACTGTCTGACAAAACAGAAAAATGTTATATGGTATTTCTTTCAGCAGTATTGCTCTAACTGTTGAAAAAAACAGCTGATGCATAGATATAACTTTGTTGTGGGTGAGCCCTGGTAAATGTAGCTGTTGGCTCACATCCCTTGCAGTGTGATGGGGGTAAAGGGTAATATATAAATATTTAAATGGTAAATATATAAATAATAAAATCTAGGGTAAAAGTAAGAAAATTTGTGCATTGAGATAAAGGCAGTTTAAAGGTAAATCAAAAGTTGCATGCAGAAGGAGTTACTTCACTGATTCCCATGGGCAGGTACATGTTTAGCTGTTTCTGGGAAAGCAGGATCACATCACACGTAACAGATACATGTGAAGACAAATACTGTAACTCTGAAAATCTCCCTTTCCTCCTTATTCCCCACAGCTCTGCTTGCTGGGCACAATGCCATATGGTATGGAATACCCCTGTGGTCAGTTTGGGCCAGCTGTCCCAGCTGTGTCGCCTCCCAGAGTCCTGTGTTCATCCTAAATCTACTCTCTGACGGTGTGCAGTGTGAAACAAAGACCTTGACTCTAGGTAAACATCACTCAGCGATGTGTTACAGCACTGTTTTTGCCACAGATCCAAAACACAGCAATGTATGAGCTGCTGTGAAGAAAATTAACTCACTCCCCTCCAAAACAAATATAATTGTACATATACATGCAGAGAGAAACAGCAAGAGTTATGCAGACACTTTTTTTCTCTTCAACCTTTCTTGCACTCAGGCTAAACTGAAATGGGAAGGATGACTGTATTAAAAAGGCAAAGTACCTATACCTATACCTATAGTGAATGATGTAGTATTTCTATGGAATAATGTTTCATAAAAGAAAGTTCAGGAAGATAAACAATACAGTGACAATGAGGAATTTCTTTAATAGAGAATTAAAGCAATCTTGCTCATAACAACTCTTAAAAACTTAAAAAGTCTATTCTACCTTGAGGCTGCTGAAATATACACCTTTAACAGATAGAACTGCATATGGTGTTTTTGGCAGTAACACCCTGATGTTCAATATACACTCCAACAGCAATCTACATCCATATGCTGCTCACAGAGACTCTTAAATAAATACTTAGAAATTACCAAGATGGGTATAGTAACAGAACATTAAATGGTCAAGTATTTTAAAATTTGATTGCTCAAATGTCATTTATGGCAGTGACATCTGTCAGTTTCTGTCTGGTGTTGTACAGCCCATATCTTACTCATGTGAAGGATCAATGTGTTTTATGACTGTAGAATGTCTTTCATGTGAGGTTGCAGATGGCAGTATAGAACTCACAGACAAAAAAATCTCCAAATGAGCACAAAAGGAAGGACAAAACAGAACCCAGCTGACAGATAAGCCCCTCAAAACTGTAGATGGTCTCAGACCACAAAGGTTGGAAAGTCAGTTTATTGATCTCATGGAACAAATAGTGAAATAGGATGGAAAAACCCAACAAATTTAATCCAAGAGTTTTAAGGGAAGGGTTTGGAGAATATATTTAACAATATTTGAGAGGAAGAATTTCCACTGAACCTGAGTAGAACTTAGTTGAAACAACATATGTGATTGCACACAGCATAGGATTTAGGATTTAGTTACATGTATATAGTTTAGGATATATATATATAGTTTAGGATAGGATTTAGTTTTTGTGAAAAAAAAATAGTTTTCCAACAAGTGCTAATGGTATTTTACACAGAGAAATATATCCAGAATATTTTACTAGATAGTCATTATAGGTATGTGCATCTTAAGTAATAAGAAGATACAGAATTTTTCTGATAAACTATTCAAGAAAGAAAAGTAGAACAAGGATGCTTAATTTCTAACACATATAAATTATATATTATAACCAGTAAGAAATTTAAGGAAAATGCTAGGCAAGGTAGAAGGTGAGCAGTGAAAGGAGTACAAGTAGCCAGTGAAGGCAAGGAAGGGGGAAAGCAATGATAGATTTGTAGCACACAAGAAGCTTGGCTTGTATTAGTGTCTCATCAGTGGGTCACGAAACTGCAGCTGTAAACCATTCAATGCTAGCTAGAAGCTATCCAAATAAATTTATTTCAAAAAAAGACTGTATTGATGTTTAAAATGCCTTTTGTCTTCTTTCTTCTACTTTATAAAATAAATCAGCTGCATATTTTTATGCAAAACACCTCTGTCAGTTCAGCCTGAATTTGGGAACAATTTTATTTCCTTAAAGCTGGAATTTTTTTGTTTGTTTGGGGTTTTTTTGTTTTGTTCAATTTTTCTTTTTGTTCAATATGTGGCTTTTGTAGCAGAGGTTGGAAAGAAATGTTCATTTCTATTAATCTTTAACCCTATTCTATATTACCTGCCTAGAGCCAGTACAAAGATTATTACAGCTGACTTCAATGTACTTTTTGATCGGATCCTGAATTAGGAAAAATTCCTGAATCAGTCTGTAAGAGCAATACTGTTCAAGGTATAAAACAAATTGTGAAGGTGAAAAATAAAAGACCAACTGAGGAAAATGGTTGCTAGGTTGGGAAAAAAAGTCAAATTAAAAGATCCAGGAAGCTGAAACATGGAAGAAAATCAGCTGGAGATGGGAGATTTGCATCTAATAGCAAGATGAATAATTTACTTATTTGGTTTATTTAATATTTATACAACATAAGCATGGATTTTGTGATTCTTGTGTGCAAGAAATTCTTTTAAACAATTCACAATTATAACCTTTTTCATATTTTGAAACAGACTGTTTTATATTTATAATATTCTGATTCTGAGTATAATATTCTGGGAAGCAGTGTTTGCAAATTTCCTCTTCAGTATATACTCTGTTACTCAGATTCAGGATAATACAAATATATAATCTGAGACAGGAAGTATCTCTGAACACAACAAGTCTGCAGGATAGTATTACCTGAATTTGTAGGATTATTCTAGGACTGATCCAGATTGTATTAAAGTACATTCTGCCCACCAGCACAGAATTTGTCTTAAGAGCCAGTATAATCACATAGAATGAGATAGGAGCAGATGAGCATAGGTGCATCTCCAACTCTTAGGAAATGTTAAATGTAGTAGAAGAGTACCTTTGTAATTAAGATAAAAGAAAAACAGCACCTGAGTTTATCATTAAATACTACATGTAGATAAAGAAGCTACAGGTTGTGAATTGTGAAATCCTAATAAGAAAGTTAATACAGCTGTGTTTCACAAAAAGATGGTTTTCAGTGAAGCCTGGGATTTTAGGAGATCACACTAGGGTAGGTATGCTATTTTGCTAGAAGAAGCTGTAGAAGATATAAATAGGAGTACAAAGAAAGATAAGGTATCATGAATAGTTTATTAATAGGAGCATAGAATAATTTTTTTGCTTAGAGAACCTTTTGATTTTAAGTATAGCATAAGATACTTTTGTATCAAGAAATTTCTCTTTGGTTTATTTAACTAGTTTTCTTATCAACCACCCAAATGGTGGTTAGGTGAGAAAGTAAAAATTTAATTATTTTTTAGATAGAATCACATGATCAGAGAACCATTTATGTTGCAAAAAGGCCTTTAAGATCATTGAGACTAACTGTAAATCTGACACTATCAAGTCTGGAACACCTCTCCTTCCCAAAATATGCACCCTGCTGGATACTCTCACAGACTAAAACTGAACAGCACTGGATCAGCTCTCTCTAGCACCTGCTGGGTTCTCATCCCGATTTAACAGCTTTTATCCCACAGCTGTCTCCAATTTTCCCCACAACAAAAGATATATGGGAAAGAGCAGCACTAGTGAGAAATGAGTGGCATTTGAAATGTATGTTATGTTGTTCCTCATTATATCTGGTGCTATTACTGTAATATGAGTAAGCCACATCACTCTTTTGTCTGTTTTTGAGCAAAAAGTACCTGGGTGTTAGTCCATAGATTTTCTGTCAGCAATCACCCTTTGGAATCGACTATTGTCTGTCTTTGGGTGAAATTTCATTATCTATGAAGTTACCTGTTATTTCTAACTATAAAGAAAAAAAAAAATTCAAAGATTCTTCCATGATGTTAGAAGTTTTTAAGTACTGAATGGTATAATATTATATAAGTCTATGAATCCTCAGAAGTAAATCAAAGCCTATAAAGTCTTGGAATTATTATTTATTTGTTTATTTATTTTATTCTTCCCCTGTTTCAACCAACCAGTGTCAAAGAATTTGGGCTAGTAGAATTTTGCTTTCTGTTTGCTCTTAACAATAGCCAATAAAAAGCAATATATAACTGGAGCCCCTCTTCTGTCAAAGTACATTATGTTCTTTTGTATTTACATTTACTTTCTCTATATACAGGTCATGTTTCAGAGCAGCCTGTATACTGCAAATTCATGTATTTGACTCTGATTCTGGAGAATATGTAAACTTGACTCAAATGCTAAAACTGTTTTAGACTCCTTTACGTATATTCTTCTGGCCTTTCCATGAATAGACCTGGACTTAAATGCATTCCTGAATCAAGGCTAGGGATGCTGATTGTTGTTTTTTTTAATCTTGGATTCTCTCTGAAAGACCTGAAAGCAAGAATTCTCAAAGAGCAAATTGCATGTTTGAGTGCACACATATGTAAAAACACATAGCTGCTGACCATGAAGATCTTCAAATAAGGATCTTAGATGAAATACTTTGAATCATCTCATCTTTTCACGCTTATATATCGTTTTATTCAGCAGGTTCAAACTGATAACAACAGGAGTATTTACAATGTTTGAGGCTTTTTCCTAGACTTCTAAAGAATCAAAGAGAGGAAACATTGACCCTGTTACTTTCACAGGGCAGAAAGCAGGATGCACTACCGTATTCACTGAACTTCATCTCTTCTTTATGTATACAAGACAATTCCAGATCAATATGCAAAACGGCTTTCTTAAACACATCTCACGTAATAAGAAAGCATGAGCACACATTTGGTATTCCAGCTAGGTGAATCTGAGCAAAGAGTGAAGAAGATAGACAAAGGATTCTGCTGAATAGTGTTGTCTTGAATGTTTATCCAGTTCTCTGGTTTTGTGATAAATATATTCAGAAAACATCTGCTGTCACAACTTAGATACATTTTTTTTTCTCTGCAGTAATCATCAGCTCAATATCACAAGTTTAGTCATTAGACAGATTTATGAAAATGATTTTTTTTTAATTTTATGCTAAAAATATGATTTAGGTGGGATATATTTATATATATATTTCTGGGAGGGAAAAAGATTAATAATAAATGGAATATGAGAATTATGTAGTGTTAGAGTTTCTTAACACTGGGAAATATAATTTCATTTATTTACCTAATCTCTGGATTAGCCAGGTTTCATTTGAAAGTTTTTCTTCTTTCCTTCTCCTTTCCTCCTCCTTTCCTCCTCCTTTCCTCCTCCTTTCCTCCTCCTTTCCTCCTCCTTTCCTCCTCCTTTCCTCCTCCTTTCCTCCTCCTTTCCTCCTCCTTTCCTCCTCCTTTCCTCCTCCTTTCCTTCTCCTTTCCTCCTCCTTTCCTCCTTCTTTCTTCCTTTCCTCCTCCTTTCCTCCTCCTTTCCTCCTCCTTTCCTCCTCCTTTCCTTCTTTTTATTTGGTGCCTTTCCTTTGACAGGGGGTGAGGAGGGGAAGGAAATTGAGGAACACACAGTGGATAGAATAGCTCAACAAGGACTTCCACAAACAACTATTTTTCTTTTTTTTTTTTTTTTTTTGCCAGCATATGTAATTTTAACAATTCACATGATTCAATGTGATGATTATTTATTTGGAAAAATGGAATAAGAGACTTAAAATATAACAGAAAATTATTTGGAGCAAGCCGAAGAGCTGAGCTGTGGACACAGGCAGTAGCATCTTATATACCAGGGAGCCTGGGTATTCAGCTCTACATACAGTTTCAGTGATCCAGGCTAGTGAGGACAGAATATAGGTAGTACCCCTTTTCCTTTGTGTAAATCTTCACAGCAAACTGAAATTGAAACAAGATCATTTTGCACAACAGTGCTGTCTAGGCCTATGAACCTGGTTAGGAATGCAAGCACAACATCCATCAGAACCATCAGTGTGAGGGAATAATACCTGGGCTGGGAGACAGAGATGGGAATTGGTTAGCACTGTAAAAATATTCCCTTTTTTTTAGCTGGCATTTAATAAGCCCTGGTTTAACACTGTGAAGAGGGAATTGCTCTAATTGGAACAACAAATTTAATTTTAGTGTTGCATTAGATGAAACTGAAACATGTGGTAGAATATTGTTCTATATGCACCTAATATACCTGTCCAGTGTTCACACTTTGATAAAATTAATATAAACTTGGCATATTGCATACTTTCACACGAGACTAATTTATATAACATTAATATAGTCGTGCCATAAATTTAGGGTGTTGAACAAAAGCAATTTGATTTGACAAAAATATCTTACCTCCACAAGCTTATGTAGTACCATAAATCTCTGTCAAATGATTGGGGAAAAAACAAACCACCATAAAACCCCCAAACTAAAACAACCAAGAATATGAGGATAATCTGTGTCTTTGTAAAGACAAATGAGGCATGATTGAAATTCCACTTCACAGAGTATTTTGATAATGAAAGCAATCAGTTGGGTTTGGTCCCCTGAATATAAACCTTGTTTAATCCAAATCCATTTAACAAACACAGAGCATGTGCAAACTCTAACATAAACAGTTTCTCTTGAAATAAAGTCACAGGGCAACTAAAGATTTTTGAATAATCTCATATTTCCTATGAAAAAAATAGAGGTTACAAAAAACCCCTCCTTTTGCTCCTAGTAGAGAGAAAAAGGAATTGGCCTTGATGTCATAGAAAAATGAATAAATATTTAGAACTTGTCACGACCTTTTATATATCTCTACTGTATTACAGCCTACTGTTCAGCAGAAAAATATGCTTTTCAACTCTCAGCACAGATTTATTAGGTGCCATAAGATATGCTCCTCCATCAAAAAGCCAAAAATAGCACATTCATAATGTCACATACTCAAGTGCTTCTGCAGTCTCAGAGGGTCTTTCTTATTGCATCTTGGTGAGTAAAAGATTTACAAGCACAACAGAAATGGCCTTTAAAAATCCCAGGTATTAATGGTAGTTTCCTGATAATAGTTTTATTGCCTTCTATTAAGAGCCTTATTACATCAGTCTAATACAATACTACTGTATTACTGCTATAATGCAATATGATGAATGAGTGCTACCTCTTCAATATTACATTAACACCATATTAAGTTAATTGAATGCAGTCAGAGCTTACTATGATGGATGAGATGCACACTATTTTCAGCAATTATGTATGGAAAAGGAAAGTCCATAATTCCTATATTTTCTCACATTTGTTCTATTGAAGATAGTTATATGCAGTTCTAAAAAAAAATTAACAAGTTATTTTTGACACTGCTTTGCATTTATTAAGGAACTTTACCAAAAAAAAAAAAAAAAAAAAAGCCAAAGATTTCATATGGAAATAAACAACTGAGCTGATAGGATTTTCTTCATGTTGCTGGTCAGTTTGACCATCATGTTGTGAGCAGAACTTACTGTTTCTGATCTCAGTGGTTACCAACCTAGATATTGGTGTTATTGTATTGTCTGAAAAAAAAAAAGGAAAAAAAAAAGTGAGATTTATTTTCTTAGAATAGTCCTCCTTCATGTTTCTTTCCACCTCATGAGGAGACAGCATCATACAAAGATGTATGTTGTAAGTCAGATGTGAAGATGTACCAAGATGTAAGTCAGGAAGACTAATTCATATCCAGAGAAACCAGCAACACACTTTTCCCAAGTTATAAGGGCATTATGTCATGCACTATCATATATTATTGTGTTTTGTAGGTTTATTTTTTCCTGATATCTGAAAGTAACGAACATTTTTCAGTCCTGGCACTTACATAAAGGACATGGAGGCCACTTGTGCAGTGTGCTACTGATAAACATGTCACAGTGATAAGCTTTAAGACTAAAGACTAAGGTCCTTCTGGTGAAAAATGTATATTCATGTGGAGGGAGAGGTTACTTTTCAGGGTTCTCAGTAATTCATTCAATTCACTATGTTGAATGAGCTTCTGCATAATATGGAGAAAAACTTTGTGAAGCTGTAGCAGAACAGGCACGTCTTACTAATGTCTGTGCTTAATTTTAAATCCATATCTTCATGATAAGAACATTCATATACTTCAAGATAGTATCCTTTTCGCACAGTCTATTGACATTAGGGACAGAGTAAAAAGAAAATACATAAAATATAGACAATTATTTACATTAAGGTACAATTTATTAATTATATTTTATTTTGTTTACACTGGAATTAAGAATTTGCTTAAAAAGCAGATTTCAAAACCACGTAACAAACCACACGTAGAATCTAGACCCAAGTAAATTTATATCTTTGGGAATGTAGATCCATTCTGTAAAATTTATATAAGAAATTTATTTTATCAATCAGCTGGTCAAAAGTAGCAGATTAAGAAATAACAATAGGAATAAATATTTATGTTTTGAAAAAAGTCAAGCCTGTCAAACACATTGACTTCAGTCAGCCAAAAATTTGGCATTTGCTCAGTGTTCAGCATCAGCTATAAATAGTTTCAAAATTGTAAAGATTTAAGGCCATACTTAGTTGTTTTGTATAATAAAAGCATGTTTTCAATTATTTGATATAAAGCATTTCAGTACTCAACTTGGAATCATTTAAAAAAGTAAGAATGACTGGCTACTCATGCATAATGAATAAATTCAGAAGTTATGTATATTCTAAATGAGGAAAAGCTTCCAAGTGTACCAACTAAATGACTCATTAGGGGTATGCTTTCCATTGTTATTTGAGGGAAGAAAAGGAACCTTTTAAAAATACATAGTATACTGTTTTTACTATCAAAATAACTTTGAGATTTTATGCTTAACAGAAGATAACAATGTCTAGATGACAGTCAAGCCAGGAACTGCTAAGCGAAGTGGAGCCTCTCAGAGAATAATCTGCATTCATTTTACAAAACGTCATTTTGTTATCATGATACATTCCCCTTATCATGAAACCTTTTCTCCCACTAATTTTGTGAAGCTAGTATTTAATCTTATATGACTATGAATGAAGAATTATTAAAAATCATAAATTTGTTTAACCATGATGATTTAGTGAGAAGAATGAGTGGATAGCAAATACCAAAAGATATAAATTATTTTTGTGAAGATTAGACTTTTCCTGGGAGGCATCATGAGTTAGAGGCACAGCTCTAATCCCAGCACTGCATTTGATTTCAGGGTTGCTTTTCTGAAAAGTGCACTGAAAGGCAGGCTGAAAAAAACCCAAACAATACAACAAAGATATTCCTACCAGAACAAAACACTTTGTGTAATACACTGCTCCCCATTTGGGGAGAGATTCAGAATAATAATGCATTGAAAATTTGAAAAATATCAGATATTTCAGTAAATGCACTACTGACAATTACATGGAATATTTAAGAGCATGTGTAGTGAACCAGGGTAGTACTGCAGCCATGACATTATATTTCAGGCTGTACCAGTTCACTGAAACCATTTCCAACTATACTTATATTCATAAGACATCTTATGCTCTTTTTAATCTCAAATTGTCAAATCTTCTGTCAGTGACAAGATAAACATAGTCAAGAAAGCAGTATGAGAAATAAATGTCATCTAAATTTGGAATATTAGAACTTAAAGACTAAGGTCAGTACCACAAAAACTGTCAGAAACAACCTGTAGCCAGATTTCCTACCAATGAACTTAACCTTGGAGTGGCCGATCATATTTCTAGGCACTTTTAGACAATTAGACTTTTAGGTAAAAAGGCAATAAATGTATTCTAACAACTATAAGCAGATTTTAAAAAAATCATTATTTTATGTAGAAATAAATTGTAAGGTGGAAGGATAAGTGGAGGACGAACAGTTTCAGTCACACAGGGTCTGTAAGCATTTTTTGAAACCATGGTAAAATGATTTCTTGCCTGGATCTCATGACCTGTTTCTAATTATTAACCTAATTACGTTCAGTGTAGATTCACAGTTTATGCTTTTGAGATTGGCACTTTCAATATCAGGAGCTGATGTTAAAATACTTGTCTTACACATTTTTGGCTTGTTAGAGGTGGTATTGAAGGGAGATGCTACCAACTAGAACATAACACAATTTATTGTTATTCTTTAACCTAGTCCTATTAGGTTTAACTATCCTTTCTGTTTTAAATCAGCAAGTAATTCAAGTCAGGACATGATTTAGGTCCTTTCCAGTATTCACAAAGAACCTTATTTCCCATTTGGAAATGTTTAACAAAATTATCTGAGCAATGATTCTGACAGACCATGGCATATCACAGATAAGACTGAAGTAATTTATCTTACTTATTTTATTAAGATGCTAATACTTAACTAGCATGTCAATTTTTGAAGGCCTGATTTATTAGATAGTGGACATTAAAAAATTTTGGGAAAAGGGCACTCAAATTTCTTGAGGAGTCAGCCCTCTGACAGTATTGAGGGCTTCAATAACAACATATTGTTGGAAAAAATAGCTTTCATTATTACAAAAAGTCTCAGAGAAATGCCCACGCTGCTGGTGTGTTCAGAGACAAACTCAAAAATATGGTTTACATGTTCCTTAATTATAGCCATATTAGTGATATATAATGCTGTATGAATATTTCACAACAGTTGCACACTTCAGTAATGCCAATGCTGGAAATCTATGTCAGTGCCCAGAGTCATGTATATTTAGTTGCACTAAGCTAAAGTGATGCTATGCATTGCAAATCTACAGAGAGAAAGTGAGCAGACATACTATGAGAATATTGCTAGAGCTGAATCAGAAGCATTCTAAATCCCAAGGGATGCAGGAAACCAGTAGGTCAGAAAAAAAGTGGCGCCAGTTAGCTCATCTATATTAGTCTCCAGTTTCAAAGGGATCTGTACTGACATATGTAGACTTATAAGACAAAGATGGATCTGACATCCGTTTTGTGACCTTCCAGTAAGAAAATGAAGTGTAAGACTGACTTAGAGATATACTGGTATGGGTAGTAACCATCCTGTCACTTCTGTTAGTATATGGACAGATGCTTTGTGAACACATAACTTGCTCACTTCAGCTGTATTAAAATTCAGTGAATATTTCACTTATTATCACACATAAATCACTGTCGTCTTTCTGAACTGATAATGGAGGAATCATACAATGTTTTCAAGTGCAGTGTGACTATAGAGAATTCAGAAACTTAGACCTTCTTATAAGCACTATTTTAAGGCCTAACATTATTGATCAACATTTTAGGCAGGACACTGAATAGAAAATATGCTTTTCTTTGTTTCTTTATTTCTATTTGTGAAAAAAAAAAATCTTTAAGGAATTTTGTCTTAACACTCCAAAGTCTTTTTTCTTTTTTTCATTTTATGTGAATCTGCACCAAAATTTCTATATCGCTCTTTCCAAAGATGAGTTAATTTATTTTAAAGTACTTGCATCCATAAGTTTTTAAATTTTGCTTTATTTATAATAAAGAACATGAAGGCTAAGATTTGTGTCAGCATTCTATGCAGATATTTAGGAGTGCAGGAAAATATTAAAAGCAGGTCCCTCAACCACACAGCTTTCATAAGAATAGTATTCTAAAACATTATATTATGGTGTCTGCAACTTATAAAACTCATTTGTTCTCACTAAGAAATATGCCAATTGTCCTTCTGGCAGAGTTATTAAATTAATTAAATTTAATTTATTAAATTAAATTAAATTAAAGAAGTTTGAAGATCAATAAATAAATAAGTAGATAAATAAGTTTTACTCCTTTACACCAGTTTTGCATCTTGCATTAAGGGCAGGTCACCCTGAAAGTGAGCAGGTGGTTTGCTCCACCTTTTCTCTCCAGACTTGATGTGATGATACAGCTTTAAAATTTGCTAAGTGTTTTCCAGAAGCTGCATCATGTAGAAGGGTGAAGGGATGTTTGAGATTTCATGAATGCCACAGTATGAGCTCTTCTCCAGAGAGCATCTCTCTCTTTGAGGTCTGTGCAAGTTACATTCTGAAAAGCAGTGCTGCTTCCCTCCTCTTGGAATATAGCTGTGACTAAATTCAGATAAAGCTTTTGCTGTGTTCAGCTTTACTGATTTACTCAGTATAATTAAATTCCTGATTGAGCCATGACAATTTGGTGTTGGAAATGCAGGAAAAATATATTTTAAAAATTTTTAATTGAATGCATGTCTATTTTGGATATTGCCAGTATTAATATGTATTTTTAAGTATTCTCTGGCATTCAAATCCATTTGACTTATTCTTCTGACAAAATTCTTTTCAATCTGAAACATACTCAATGAGATCTCTTTTTCAGTGAAATATTGGATAAAGAATTAGTTTTCAGTAACAGGTATTTTTAAAGATCACAAATGACACATGGAAAACTTCAAACATAATTTCATGTAGAGTCATGTAGAATATATTTGGTGCACTTTGTGCAATTCTCTTCCCTTCTTTGTTATGAAGAGCATTTGCATGTAAACATAGTCTATGCTCATCTGCTTCTGTTCCTTATTTCTCACTTTAGGATGCAATCTTCAATTTGAAGCCTTATGATTATAGTATCTTCCTCAGACATGCTTATTATGGCATCAAGGTAGATTTGTATCTTCAAGCTGAGAATAAGGAAAAAGAACAGATGAACCCTTAAACACTACAGATTCTGTTGGTAGGTGGATAAGCCTTGTGAAAAAGGACAAGAGAGAAGAAACACAGAAACAGACACAAAAAGCAAATAATTTTGTGCCATGCTTGTTTCCCAATATTTTCAAGGAAAAGCCCACAAGTTATCAAAATACAGAGATACAACATATAGTCAATGAATAGTCAGTGTATAATTGTATGTACATCATATAAATGTATCATTGATTTTATAATTTATTTCAAATGGTCCTTAAAATGTATTTTTATTAATTGTAGAAAACATTTTTCTACCTAACACTTAAAGGCATTGTTTTAACTGACTCTCCAAAAATACCCTCCAGAACACTTAAGATAAGCAAAACAAAGCAAAATGAAAAACAGACAAAAAACACTTCTAAGAGAGAGATAAAAAATGTGATTACTCAACATGGAATTTCATCAAGGAAACTTGAGTGACACTATTAACTTAAAAGGATTAACTCTTAACTCATGGGCTTAGAAAAGTAATTATACTTCATCATAATAAGCCAACCACATAATGCTACACCAAACCATAACATTTGATGATATTCTTTGTTCTGCTTTTGGGGAACAGATATCACTTTAAGGCTTCATGCTAAGCTATTCCCTCTAGAAAGTGACATTATATAGACTGCAGTATGGAAGTTTTCCACCATAGCCTGATTTTTTTTTTCATTCTGATTGTTACATTGATTTTTCCTTCTTTTCAAAGCTAGTCTAAATTAGCCACTGCTACTAGACAAAAAAAAAAAAAAAAGACTTTGTCATCCATCTAGTATCCTTACATTCTACATTTTTTCTTTCAAAAAGTTCTTGTAAGAATATAGCCAGAATAATAATAAGCAGAAAACATGTTCTTTCTCCTATATGCATTTGGCATCTCTGGAAAAGAGAAGATACACTTTTTTTTTCTTTTATCCTCATAAGAAAGCAGATACAAAGACTTGGATGAGTGGGGATATTCAGGTGCCATTCACAGCACTGAGGAAAAGGTCAAGATGTTAATGAAACTGAATTCTTAAGTCCTATACACAAGCTGCTGGGACACTGTTATTCTTGGTGGTATCTCTTTCTGTTGTCATTTAGTACAGGGATGGAGAATTAGATCTCTGAGCTTTAAGAAAGCTTATTACTATTTTATAGTGCATAGACCAATATATTTTTATTTGTTGGATCCATTCTAGATCAAAATGTAAGACTACTTATATGTTAATTCATTCAAAGAAAGTAAATAAAAATATGTCCATAATCTGCACCTTAGGGCCTTATCTTTCTGACACTAGATATTTAGCCATCTTTGAAAAAATTATATAGTTTTATTAAAAAAAAATAGAAATAAAGAACCTGCTGCCACATCCAATAGAATAACTTCATGGATTTTTTAGCCCTCTGCTAGGACACATAGAAAGAAACACTTTCCTGACACCCTGAACTCACAACTTTTATTTTTTTTTATCCCTAATTCTAACATTCTAACATTGTTTGTTTATTTATTTAGGGAAAAAGTGCCATTGTGGTTATTAAAATCAAGTTTTAATAATAATAGCAATTATCTAGTGTTGCTAAAACAATAATTTGATTTAATGGGACTGAACTCAAGTATCTTTATATCAAAGGGAATGAAAGGTTTATGATCTAATCCTTAATGAGTCTTTCAAAGTATATTTATTGTAAAATGATTTAATTTCACAGTCTTGTACTTGAGAGAATCTAATGGAAGAACTTATCAAGAACCACTACAGACCTTGGAGCCTTATTCATGAGCAGATTTGCACTGTTAAATTTTAGCACTGAGAAAGAAAATTGCATCTATATTATGTATTTTATACAAGTAGGATTAAAAATGAATTTTTCTTTTGTAACATTATTCAATGTTACAAAATATATAATTTATATAAAATATATGTAGTATATTTTTATGAAAACTTGTTACAATTTTAATTAGGTTGTAGTCCCTTGAGATCTGAAAGATCAAAAGAACAAAGAGTCAAACTCAGAAAAAGATGTTTTTGTTTTCATTAAAATATAATTATACCCTTAACGCTTCTTGATTTATTTCATAGTCAAAGGTTAATATTAAAAGATTAGGAAATAGTAAAGATTTGTGGTTTTTTTCCTTGTCCTGGATGTCATATTAGAAACAGGAAACCATTTTGATTATGAGAGCAGTTATTGTATAGAAAGTAAGTTCTGTGCCTTATTAACAATGCAAATATTTTAGACCTTTCTTTCAAAATATAATTAAACATTCTGTACATTAAAAAAAAAAAATCCAACTCCCTTTACAGAAAAGAGTAAAAGAGAAAAATTTCGAAAGGCAAGGCAGTGGACCTATTTTCTTAAAAATAGGTGGGTTATTACACACTTTTTTTAAGCAATATCTTTACCAGCGAAGGAAGAATTTTAGTGTTTTGCGTGGATGGAGGGTGAAATTCAGTGGACCCAAGCTGATTGACTGGAGCTTCTAGGCACTGCTGTAGTTAAATAAACAGACAAATGATCCTCCAGTAAATAAACCTACTAGGTACTTGTCAACTGTGTTTCTAAGGATGACATTCTAAATTTCTTTCAAGAGAATTAATTTTCTCTAGAAGTATCTGCAGACTCAGGCTGGTTTGCAAAGAGTTTTCCTTGTCTCCAGGTATTTTGCAGGTAGTGGCAATTCAAGTTTAATTTAAATGTGGAGCAATTGTTCTGAAGTCCCAGGCTCCTGTATATCTCTCTCTTGGAATGAGCACATAGTCTCTGTGCTGAGCTTAGCAACCAGCTCTCACCAAGAAAGTAAACACAGTGACTGATTCCTGTGTTAAAACAATACAGGAATAATGCAATTCTAAACTCTGTGACAAGCTGAAGACCATTAGAGATGTGATCTGTTTTATTTGTATTTTATGAACTGTGTATTATGTCCTTTTTAACTTGATGTGACTGGGTATCAGAAAGTAAGAAGCAAAACCTCTATGCTGGCCTTGTCCTTGTTGTTAGTCTCTGGGTTGCCCTTTTATTTCTATTCTATAGGTTTTGTTTACTTTGTTTTCTCTGTTTTTCAAAGACTTTGTTCTGGTTTTTGCTCAAACACCAAACCAGCATTGGTGTTTAGGAGCCCTGTTGATTTATAGTCAAGGAAAAAAATCTATCCAGTCAACTCACAAAGCTCTAAAGACTTTGGAGCACTGACAGTGTGTGCTGAGACACAGTTTCCTAATCTGAGTATGCTTCCAGCTTTGTATGGCAGTACTGATTAATTTTTATAGCAAACTGATGTTGTGGTTTGACACTGGCCCAACACCAAGCCAAACCAAGGAGAGTCGCTCACTCACTCACCCTCCCCTACTGCAGCTGGGCAGCAGAGGGGGGAAAAAAATTAACAAAGGGTTTGAGTGAGATCAGCTCACTTCAAGGGCAAAACAGGCTCAACCTCAGCCCCTTCCCACCAACAGCATAGGGAGACAGGGCATAGGGATTTGGTCAGTTCATCACTGAGATTTTCTTACATGGCTCTGGGAGAGGAGTCCCTCCCACAGGAGAGAGTTCTCTGAGAACTTCTTTGGCCTGGGTCCACTCTCATGAGCAGCAGCCAAAACACACCTGCTGAAAAGTGAATTCTCCTCACAGGCACACAGTCCTCCCAAAACTGCCACAACACGGGTCTCTCTTCCCACGGGGTGCAGCCCTCCATGGACAGGCTGCTCCAGCCTTGGTGCAAAGGCCCTCTCTCTCCACTGGGTCTCCCACTGGATCACAGCTTCCTCCAGGCATCCACCTGCTCTGGCATGGGCACTTCCCTCAGGGCTGTGGGTGGATCTCTGCATTCCCCATGGATCCCCACAGGCTGGGCATGGATCTCTGCATCCCCCATGGATCCCCCCGGGCTGTGGGTGGATCTCTGCATTCCCCATGGATCCCCACAGGCTGGGCATGGATCTCTGCACCCTCCATGGATCCCCACGGGCTGTGGGTGGATCTCTGCATCCCCCATGGATCCTCATGGGCTGTGGGTGGATCTCTGCATTCCCCATGGATCCCCACAGGCTGTGGGTGGATCTCTGCATTCCCCATGGATCCCTACGGGCTGCGGGTGGATCTCTGCATTCCCCATGGGTCCCCAGGGGCTGCAGGGCACAGCTGCTGCACCACAGCCTCACCACAGCCTGCAGGGTAATCTCGGCTCCAGCACCTGGAGCAGCTCCTGCCCCTCCTTCTCCAGGGACCTTGGTGTCTCCATGTTTTTCCCTCACATGTTCTCACCTCCTCCTCTTCTCTGACTAGAAGCAAAAAACGTATGATTTTATTTTGATTTTATTCTTAAATATGTCATCACAGAGGTGTTACCAGCTTCTCTCATTAGCCCAGCTTTGGCCAGCAGCATGTCCACCTTCAGATCCATCAGGGGTTGGCTCTGCTGAATGTGGTGGAAGCTTCCAGCACCTTCTCACAGGAACCAGCTTTGTGGTTCCCCTGCTACCAAAAGCCAGGCTGTGCAAAACCAATAAAACTGAATACACTGAGAGATAGAATATTTAAGATTTGCTTACTAAATTACTAAAAGAAAACTACCAAGCATTAAAAACAACATCAAAAGTTAATGAAGAGAGAGGAAAAAAGCACTGCCATATATGAAATATTCTTTTTTCTAAAGAAATAAAGAGTAAGAATCATAGCACTACACCATCCACAGAATAAATAGTGAAAATTAAGATTGTAGAAAATGTGGAACACGTGGGAAAACAGTAATAATTCAAACTGACATACTTTTGTCTTGTATAAAAAGTACAACTAATTAGATTTTTCTCATCTAATAGTGTGCAGTTTTCCCACAATTTTCAAAACAATTTGTTTTGTATAGACTGTAGTTCAGTACAGGATAGATGCCTTTATATATCTAATCCATCTATTCTCTCATTCTACAGTTCAATTGATTTCCAAGACAATGAACATGTCTCCAAATGGTGCTGGCACTCATCTCACAAAGTGTCTATCTTAGTGCTAGCAACAGCCACTGGCTTTGGAGATCTTAGGAAACCTTATTTTTTGCCAGTTTGATTCACCTTGATAGCCTCACTTATTTGGTAGTTTGACCAGAAGAATATCCTTTACCTGTGTGCTCAAACTGGAAGATTTGCAAACAAAAGATTATAGGGTGAAAAGCAGAGATAGATATATGTCTGTATTAAATAATATCAGGAGAAAAAAAATATATCAGTGTTAGAGTTTAATACTGTTAAAATTAATAACATAATGCCATTATTTAAAACATTACACAGTAATATATCTATATGCATTATCTATGACTGTTTCAAATTAATATAGTTTTCTCCCCCCTCCTTTTCTAGTAGCTAAACCATAATATGGGAGAAAAAACATCTGCCAAGTGTGCATAAAAGGTTAGTTTTACAAATCATTCTTAGATTAAGATTTTCATTCTAAATTATAACACACTATGAGGTGTTGAAAGTCTAAGGTGGAACTTCTTCCCTGAGTAACACAACAAATCCTCTACTCCCACTCACAGAGACATCAACACAGATGTTTTCAGCCAAGGCTTGCAAATGCAGAACATATTTTTCATTGCTGAATTTCATCTGACTGAGCCAAAATCCAATATCTTCCAGGTATTTAGTAATTCTTTTCCAAATAATGTGTTATTTTTTTCTTCTTTCTTTAATAGTCACACTGAAAAAGAGTCAATAAAGTCTTGTGACTTTATTTAGTGCAGAAGAATCCCTCATGCATAAATACAGAATGTAGATGTTATACTATTTAATTAATCATTACAGTTTTTGTTTGTTCCTAGCTGACAAAAAATTCAGATAAAAGAAAGTCTAGAACCAGTATTTGGTTGGGCCTTGATACATTCTCTGAGACATATCTGCAGGTACTGTGTTTTAGCCTTTTCTGAGAGATGCTTTTTATTATGTATCCATCATGAAATTCTGTAGTTTTCTTTCTAAAAGTCTTCCCCTCTTAATTGTCTTACTTCATATTCATTGCTGAATTTTTAAAAAAATTAAAAATCCAAGTGATAAGTAATCACAAATGCTTTAGCTTTCAAAGAACACTGCTATTGACAATTACATAATTTTCCAAAATACTCATGATAAACTTTTGAGCTTTGCAGAGATATTTGTATGTGTATTTTTTCATTACTCATCAGAATGTATATGAATGCAAGATATATCTGTTGATCTGTAGCCCAGTACATAGCATTACAGACCTCAGTGCATTCCATTAATACTGGACTCTGTGTGCTCCTAATAAAAAGTGAAATAAATGAAATAAATATTAAATAAACAAGTAAGCAAACATCATATTGACTAAAAGATACTTATGATTGCATATATATATATGAGGCACACAGTTTATTTTCTCTTTGAAAAAATGAAATAGAAAATACTCATTAAATCGAGAAATATTGTTTTTAATGGAATTGTTCATTAATGTTCATTTAATGTTCATTCTTGTAAATGTTCATTTAATGTTCATTCTTGTTTTTAATGGAAAATTTATGTTATTTATTCGACGTTTAAAAATACTGGAGTTTTCAAAAAGATAATTGGTAGTATATTTGCAAATACTTTCCTGTAGGAGACACTTTGACATACTTGTTGAACCTTGGATGGAAAAAACTCTTTTATTATTAAATCTTCATATATGTACATAATTATTTTCATTAGAAAAGAGAATTTATAATCAGGTAAAAATAAATTGTCCATTGAAGCATTCTGATAAAGAAATATAAAGTTGAAACTTGTTATGTATCATTAATAAATAAAGACTGCTAAGAGCTGGGAAGTAGAAACTCAAGACCCAGCACAGTTCTGTAATAATATATCTATTTTAAGAATAGATAAGCCATCTTAAAGGGGTAATATTTTAATCATAAGTTTCTAATGGTAAGTCATATATTCCTTATTCAGAGCTGAAAACGTTTCAGAGATTCTTGATACTATATGAATTACGCTCATAAATGGAATTAAAGTTTTCATTATTACTGTAGGTACTATTAAAAAAATAATCAAAATGCTTCTTTCCCAAGTTATTTAACTTAAATCAGGGGATTGTATTATATTCAGCGTTATTTTCCACTTTGGTTAATGCAGTGCTATTAAACAGTTCATTTCATTCTGTCTCTTAATTCATATAAAATATTATGCTTCAGTCTTCTCATTTCAATGCCTGCCTTTTAAAAGGGGAAGTGAATGCAGTTTTGCACAACATAAAAGAACCAGGGCCTTCTGAATTATTGGGAAACAACAGGGAAAAACCTGTGATACTCCACAAAGAAATCAGGGCATATTTATCTAATAATTTGTCATAGGTGATGGCCCAGCTGGGCAACCAGGTAGTCATGATCTTAGCATGGAAAACATTGGGACAAATCTGTGATGAGTTGACTTGGGTTGGCCATCTGGTGCCCACCAAGTCATTCTATTTTTCCTTCTCCACCAACAGGAAAGAAAGAGTAAAGCTCATGGGCTGAGATAAGGACTCAGAGGTCACTCAACAGCTACCAACACAGGCAAAATAACTGGGCTTTGGGAAAATAATTTCATTTATTGCCAATTAAACAGAGCAGGATAATGAGAAATGCAAACTAATTTAAAAAACCCCTTCCACCTAAACCTTCCTTCTTTCTGTGCTTAAATTTATACCTGAATTCTCTACCTCCTCCTCCTTCACAGTGGAGCAAGGGAATGAGGGCTGTGGTTAATTTATCACAGGTCTCTGCTGTCACTTCCTCATCACAGGGAGGACATCTCAAATTCTTCCCTTGCTTCAGTGTGGGTCCCTTCCATATGGTGCAGTCCTTGAGAAAAAGATTGCTCCAGTGTGAGAATCCCAGAGGGTCACAAGTTCTGCCTGTAAACCTCCTCCACAGGGTCACAGGTTGTAACACTCTGGGTCCGGATGGTCTGGCCAGGTGTTACCTCAGGGACTCTCAGCGCGAGGTCCGTATTAAGGTGGTGGTGAAATGAGGGATGGGCATGATTTAGTGACCCAAAAGTAAAGACTTTAATTGCAAAAACTACAAACACATCAGCTGTACAACATAGAGGGATGCACCAAAAAGGTGAGGGCCAGGGTAGGACAGTAACTTTATATAAAGTAAGTTAGGGGCTGAGTCTGAGGGTAAGGGTCCAGTAACAAGTGGGGATTAGGAATATGAAAAACAATGTGGGAAATTTCAACCAATACTAACAAAGAAACCATAGAACTTTCTAGTAATATTAGCATACAACTTCCCAGGAGACAGTGCTGCTGAGTTTTTGCTCACCCTAGCTTAAGGAGATCCTTCTTCCCAGGGCCTGGGACGAAGTCCCTTGCCCTGGCAGACTCCAGCAATAGGTTCTGCTGGGAGCTGTATCTGGTATGAGCTTCCCCAGAGAAGCCATGCTCCAGCATGGGCTTCTTGGCCAGAGCTGATGTGGATGCCTCGTGATTGCAAGGTTCAAGGCCAGGTTGGATGGAGCTTTGAGCAACATGGTCTAGGGAAAGGTGTAGTTGGGGAGTTGAAACCAGAGAATCTTCAAAGGTTCCTTTTAATCCAGGCTTCTCTATGAATCTGTGATACAACTATTCTATGTTATTTTGAAAAAGAAAAACAAAGCAAAACCCCAGCACTAAAGCAGGTGGCTCTTCATTTCTCTTGTAAAAGGAGATACTTCCTGCTTCATAGGAATGTTACAAATGAAAAATTAGCCTTATATAAGATACAAAAACTCCTGTAAATACATTGCACGCTTTGACAGCTTAAATTGATGTCTACATAGGCCAGAGGGATTTTTACTGAATTACTTCAGTTAGGTTTAAAACAATCCACCAGACAATAGCTTTTCCAAGAAGGCTTAATCTTCTAATGACAGAATTAAAAACAGCTTGTGAATTCTGCACTGCTTGTCTACTGCAGCTTAATTGTGTTCAAATTTGTGCATTTATTTATGATTGTCTGTCATTTATAATTTATAATTTCCATGTTAGAGTGTTTTGAGCTATAAGTGATAAATCTGCCTTAAATGGGAGTAAAGGAATAAGTTACATTGAGAATGGCATACTTCTGTTCAGAGAGGTAAGGCTGCATTAAAAATGCTAACAGCCTTTTGGAACTCACTCTCTGAAAATCCACATGAACCAAAGCTTTTCTTCCTTTCCATTCTTTACTTATGAACAGTAAATGCTACAATGGGTTATTAGTAGAGCTGACTGCTTCCAAGTTGTCTGATAACACTCATTTATTTCCCTCATGTAAATTTGGATGGGACTGCAGGGAGAAGAGCGAACAGTGCTAACATGGGAGGGTGAGGATTTTCCTTTAGGGCTTTATCAGAGTCTAATACATTCTAACCAAGCTTTTTTAAATGATCTGCATGTGGAAAGTGTAATGTTTAATATCAAAATTTATTTTTTTATGCTATACTGAATTTTAATTTAGTGAGGGATACAACTGTGTAGGTAAATCACAGGACAGATACAAATTACACTTACAAGAATATGACAGTTATAATTTACAGCAGAATCACAGTACAAACGCAATGCTCACTAATGCTCTATAGTCTAAAAGACTATTTCACTGTGGAGATAAAACCAGTTGATCCACTTGACTGATGAAGTTTGTTGCCAAATATGCTGATCTGATGGGGCTGGCTGGTTCATATGTAGCCATTTATTCGGGCCAAGGGCCCCTTCAGTCACCTTTGTGCCGAGATAAATTCAGCACAGTTCTTTTCAACAGTCTGTCACTGCATATATTTTTCCCTGAGCCTCATGAATGAGCCTTCTGTGTCAGTCTTCTCAGAGTCTTCTTCCATTTTAGGGTTTGAGACCGAAAGTAAATTGCTGGCTGAAAAGATTTGGATACAATAGATGTATGTGATTATCATTAATTTGGATTTGAAACTTCCACTTAATTAAACATATATATGAATAAGCATAAATAAATAAAAACTAGCATTTAAAATGCTAGTCCAGACACATCTAAAACACTTCTATAAAAGAAATCTGGATTTTTTTTAAAAAAAAAGTTAAGTGCTGCTTTTATCATCTTTCTATTTAAAACTGTTTTCTGGCACCAAATTTGATTACCTATTTAGCAAAGTAAACTCAAGACTAGTCAGAAATGTTTCTCCAAAGATGTGACACAGAACCATGTCAGTAGAGAAGCTAATGTTCTCACCTTATTTTAGGTATGAAAGAGATTTGAATTCAATGAAAAGAGCCAACAATGATAAATTACTTTGGCATTTCAAATGTTTAGATTTAATTTATATTTTTGAGCACTATTTTGCATTTTCAAAGAATGCTGTGACATAATAATTACACAAATGGTATATGATGTACTATGCTAGATGAGAAAAATGGCAAATCTGTGTTTTCTAAAAAATGAGTAATTTTATTGTCATATATTTTCAAAAGGGCAAAGTCATATAGAAGAAAAAGAGAAAAAAAATACTTTCTTTTCGATTTTGGAACTAAGGTTCATATAGTAGCAGTGAGCCTGTACTGTCAAGGCTAATCATAAAGCATAGAAAATAACTAATTTCATAGAGAAAATATAGTACATGTCCAAAAATGCAGTGAATCAGTTGTTCACAATGGAATCCGGTTTTGGAGGGAAAAAAAGAAAAAAGCAGGGAAAAAAAATTAAACTTTAGAAAAGGTCATCCCTCAGCATATTTAAGATGTTGAAGCCAAGCATTCTATTAAAAAAAGTTATTAAACAAGATAAATCAGAAATTTGTTTTTAGCATCAAAGGGGCTAAATAGCTCTACATAAAGTCATAATGAAAACCCAGTTTTGGAAGCTACATCCAAACAAAATAAAATTAAAAATTCTGAAACTATTTTTAGAGTAGCTTGATAGAGCAGTCCAAGAGAGACTTTTTCATCCAAACAAGCAAAGAAAAGCCCCCCAAAAACAAACCAGCTTTGCAGGGAGGTACCAGATCATTTAATTCATTTAATTAATATTTAATTTAATAAAACTAGAAGAACTGGGTATAGCCTGTCATCTTCTTGCTTGGCAACTGCTTTAGTCATCAAATAAAGCACAATAAAATCAGAATAAAAGATTTGGTTTCTCAAATTAATTGAGTTTCTTTTTGCAAGATATATTAAAATTAAGTATAAGTTCTTAGCTCAAATATATTTCTTCACATTTGAAATTATGCCCTTGTATTTATACTGACAGAATAATGGTAATCAAAAAAGTGACTAATTTTAAATTGGTTTTAAAAATTCACTTTTAATGGTAAGGCTGACAGAATTAGTCAAATTAAAGGTTTTTCCATTCTTGCATCCTATTTAAGACAGCAACAGGTACTGGATATTGAGAAATATGAATATGGAATAAATGTCCTAACTCCTTCCTAGAATTACTTCCTAAACTTCAACAATTTTTTACTCAGTCTCTTCTGTTCCTAGTAGCTTTGAACAGGTTTTTCTTTGGGCTGTGTGTGCAGTTAGACACATATTGTAGTGGAAAATGAGCTGCATAATGTAGCAAATAAGAGTATCCATACAAATAACAGCACTGAATAAGCTATATTTTAGGCATAAATCTTTCAATAATTTGCTTTAAATGGAAATTGTCATGTTATCTTGCCTATTAATGTCTAAGCTCTTATTTGCCTCGGATCCAAATGCTTGCATTTCCAATAGACAAAAATATTATTACTATTGACATATAATGGAATTAAAATAGTTCCTTCAAAAAGTCTTGAATATTTTGTGTACAACACTGACAAAATAATCAAAGTCCCTACTGGACTTGTGACTTTTGGCGCTTCCCTTTTTTCAGGACTCCATATAAAAGGCAATGGTCTTTTGCATTACCCCTGTATTTTATAATATCAGTTTAAGGATTTCTTACCTTATTCTTCCCCCCTGCATGAAAGTGGCTGAGAACTGGCTATTGTCATTGTCTAATGATCCCATAAGTGTGTCAGGAATTTCTAACAGCCACTCTTCCCACTGTGATTGCCCTTGCTACTGCAGGTGACAAGAAATCCAAGGGAGATTTTGTCCAGGTCTTGCTGGAAGGATGAGGTAGCAAAGAAGACCAAAACACTGAAACAGCACTCATATTCTCAAAAGAACTCAATATATTCTCATATTCTTTTATAACTTTACAGCTATAGGAAAGATTGCAAAAGTTTTATCAAGATTTCATTTAGACATTCTGAACAATATGTGTCTGGGAGACAATGCTTCCCAAAAGCAATGATGAATTTGTTGCCTCAATACTAAACCAAAATACAATTAACAGTCAACTAAGTTAAAAAAAAAAAAAAAAAAAAAAAAGGGTACCATAAGTGTGAGTTTGATAGCTCTCCATGAAAGATATTCTGCTATCTTTTTTATGAAAATCAATAATCTATTAAGTAGGTACAGTACTCTGAACTACCCTTGTGACTTTCAATTCCTCAAAAGAAGCTAAAAATTGATTTAATGCATAGTTTCTAATTGCAGCTATAGATTGCTTTTGAAATCTGTATAGTTCACTGTCTTTTCTTCTGTGTTTTCAATTTTACTTGCCATTTGTTCTGTTTTATTCTCCTTTGTTCTACCAAGATGAACACTTTTCAATTTTCTGTGCGTAAGTCATTACCCCTTATTGTTGCTTAGTGGGTCCTTTGGCATCTCTAGCTTAAACCGAGTAATTAAAAGAGCTCAGAAAATCCTTAGCCTGAGCTTTCCACAAAGCAGAAAAGTGAATTGTTCCCCCAGCGACTGCTGTTGAAAGGAAAGAAGGAAATTGAGGAAACAGGATGATTAAACTTTACACCACTACCTCATATTTTATTCAGTGTGATCATAGAATACTTAGCTAGTTCACCACCATGGGGAAATTTTTCATGTTGATTGATAGCAATAGTTCTTACTTTTAACGTGAGGAATTAAGATTTAAAAATATGTAATGATTTTAAAGTACTTTAATGTACAAAACTGTTTAACTAACCAGCTTTCCTCTCAATGCAATATATTTAAATTGATGTGCTGAAGCAGAAAGTGACTGACCACTATGTAAATGAACAGTGATCCCCAAAAGCTGGTGTTATAATATATATTATACATAATATGTAAATATTATATATTTGATAAAACTAAGAAAATTAATATATATATTATATATTAAAAAACTATTAGATAGTCCAACAGCTGCTGCTATTCTAAGTTATTGAATAGTTCTTTAAACCCCTTCATGTACAAATCAGTGACATCCTATTTTCTTGTCAATCTATATTTAATGGAAAAAAAAATCAACACAACATAACCCAGTCAACTAGGGAAGAAGAGGCTATGTTTATGTCTTTCGTTTTCATTATAGAGACTAAGTAATATTGTGGCATACCATAGTTCTTGTTAACTTATGCTCTGAATGGCAGAGAGAGCACAGAGATTTTCATCATCTGTTTAGATAGTAAATTTAAAAATAAGGTTAATTCTGGACACAGTGGGACTGCACATCCACACATAGTTAAGAGTGGCTGTATATGTTCTATGAATGTGGAAAAAATTTCACACTATAGCATGTTTCATGGTGTAAAACAGCACAAATCAGATTCCTAAATAATCCACTGAGCGTTATGAATTAGTAAATTCAGTATATATATTTATAGATACATATAAAATTTTTCGTTTCAGCATACTCAGTTCCTGGTATGCTCTGAATTTTATTATATACACTGCTTTAGTAGCTAACTTAAATTATTCTCCAGCTTTGTCTTGTATGATGATTTTATAGTGTGATATTTGTACATTCTGTTCCTTAGCTGTTTTGGAGGGCTATGCCACTAGTGAAATCTTTTACTAAACTTAATAAAATATCAAGATATATTAGTTATTTAAACCTGAAAGTAATTTTAATTATTAGAATTATAAGTTAGTATAAGAAAATTTTTTTACTCTGCAGTGTGGGATGCTGTGTCCATTATGTAATGCACTGAAACAAAATTTTTTTTTCGTGCTTCCTATGAATGATGAATTATGAAATTCAAGTGATATTGCATAGCACCATTCCTAAATAAGAATAAAAAATTCCATTTTCTATGCACTTTTTAACAGAGGATTTTTGTGTGAATACTCCTCAAGATTAGTCTAAAACTAATGAAAATTTAAAATCTCTGGATATTTGTAATACTTATTTTGCCTTTGAATTGCATTGAGTTGCTATCTATTACATGGTAATTTCTGACTCTATGTTTTATATTGTGGTACTAGTACATGTAGTACTAATACTAGTAGTACTAGTTCTGTACATGTACAGTGTTATTTTTCCTGTAGAATAGATACTACTTAAGTTGGGAAGAGTTGGTAAAAAAATTAGTTTGGAAGGAACTAAATTTTCAAAGAATCCGAAAAGGCTTAATATTCAGACTTGCTGAAGTCCAGCAAGAGTTGAAAATCCAGCACCTATTGGGATTTTGAGAGAGATAAGACCACAGGGAGATGTTTAAAAGCATGATTTATTATTCTTCTTCTACAGTCCCATGATATATCTTCACCTTATTCACTAGATATTCTTGGTCAGTGGCCACAAGACTACAGGTCACAAGGTCTTTTAAAGATTATTTAGCCAATAAACTAATGCCACAAAATAATGTTTTTGCTTTCACACCAATGACTAATTATTCTGTTTTATAAGTCTCTGCCTCAGTGTGAACTTTTGTAAGCAATCATACAATGACACACAAAGCTACTTGTTATACCTTAAACGTCTTACCTCCATAATTGCTTCTATATCTTAACTTTAAAACCTTAAAACTTCTTGCAACTTAACCTAATGTCTTTCTATTTAAACTCACATTTTTATGATTTTGAGTCTGGAAGCTTTTTCCAAGGCCTCAAGTCAAATCCTGTGTTCATGTCTATAGCTAAGCTTGCATTTGCAGGATTTTGAGAGCTTTCTGTGTCTGGAATTCCAGACATTATTCCAGACCCACTATCTTATCTGTTTTTATTTGTGCTATTTGAAGCTCATTACCAGGGTACCACATCCAGACATGGGTCAGAACTCACATGGCTCAGCCTGACACTACAGCAAGACCCAAAGATGGACTAGTTCTCTTCCTCCCCTTACCCACCAGCACCCATGCTTTTTTTTCTTTTCAAGAAAATATTCACTGTCAAATGTTTTGAAAAGGGAACAGTTTGTCTAATTGTCAGGAGTCATCTCAGAAGCACATTATGTGCCAACAGACATGTCTGGCTGCAGAGTGTGAACATACCAGCTTCAAAAAACTTCATTGTTTCCCCCTTTTTCCGTGAGAAGTGAAACTGGGGCATCTTGTTTATCCCAGTTAGTAACAGCAGTCGGTGCAGTGGCTAATGTAATCTATTGAATTCTCTTTATTTACAAAAATACATATATATCTTTTGATATCTGAGTGCATGCTGCATTCTTCAATGAACGAAAGCAATTGTTTCCAAACCCCTAACACCTCATGTTCTTGCAGGAAGGTTGATCAGCCTTTATGCAGGTCTTTGTCTCCTTGTTTTCACTTGCACACACCTCTTCTGCAGATGTATCAAGTTGAATGTGCCCTGGATAGAGAATTCAAGTTCCTGAATAGTCTTATATCTGCCTTCATTTTAAAAGAAAACATGAGCACTAACTATATATTAAACAAAAGAATAAAGTTTCAAAAGAACTTCAATCTAGTGGCCATGGTAGAGTCATTTGTTGCTATCACATTGTCTACAGCATAATGAATGTCTACTGGAATTGATATAATAAGTAAATAGGAAAATAGTGTAACAGCATATATATAATCCCAAGACAGTGTCTATTTACATGCAACCCAGTCTCTGAGGTATGTAGCATGCATTATTAAACCCTAAACAAATATGTATTAGATTAATATCTGAAATTAGTTGCATCAGTTAAGGTAATGTTTTGCCATATTTCATTTTCTCTGTAATTTATTGTGCAAATAGTATAAATTCCAGAGTGAGAAACGATAAAACTAAAAATTGTATTAAATATATATTTCATTGCATATGAAGCTAAACTACATTTTAATTTAATGCAAAATCATAAGCACATTAATGCTATGTGCTTCAAAACTTGGAATGGCAAACTGGTGTGTTTTTATAAACTCTATTAATGAGAAAAACACAACATAGATATTTCAAAAAAGTAATTATATGGTATTTTTAACTGTTCAGTATAGAATATGATGGGCCAAACATAATTATCCCATAATCGGTGTGCTTGACAGTCACATTCTGAACCAAACTCTGATTCTACAAACAAGGCTTCTGTGTCAGTTTTTCTTTCACTAGTTCAGACACAATTAATCAGTGTGACGATATCCGATGAGACTGACCCTTTTTATGGTTAAAATTAAGTCATAATTTAGCTGTTCAGTATCTCACTAATCATGCTGGCACGGTTTTTATATTCAATAGAGTAGCAGTATCAGGCCAAAACTCCAATACCTTCAGGCAAAGAGTGTTTTAAGAAGCTACAGCAAATTTCTCTTCCCAAGTGAGAATTACAGAGTGACTTTCCAGGTTGTGCTGTCACTATAATTCTCTGTATTTTCAAGGGGGAAGAGGGCAGGGGAAGAAGAAGAAAAAGAATAATTTCAGCACTGTTCCTGATATATTTTGTCCTGATTTACAGTCCAGAATAAACGACAGCGAAAAAAAAAATACTAATGCAAATAAAAATCCTGATTCTGAGAGCTCTGTATAATAAATAATACCTGTATGGATAAATTTAAATTCCTGACTACTTGGCACTTTAAGTTTGTTGAAGTGATACTATGAAGGATGTCACCAGGACAACAAACATCTTGAAGGCTGTCTGAGCTCAAGCACACTGATTCAGCAAGAAAAGCCTGACACTTTGGGATACAGCCTCTTCAAAAATGAAAAGCTGCTTATTTAAAATGAAATTCAATCTATTGAATTATTCAACAATAATTGATTACATTGGGTAGAAAACCCCTCACTAGCACTTGCTCACATTAATGAATTAGAAATAGAAAACACTGTCAGAATAAAAGTATAAATACAGCTAAATTTGCAGTCAGAAGCACTTTGCTAGACAGCAAAGACTGCATAATTGGATAGTGCAATCTGACAGCATGTGAAGCGTAGTGAACATGGAAGATCCATCTAATGTTAATTTTGCCTAGGAAAGTAATTCTAATGAATAGCCTTTCAAGTCCAGGTATTTTTATATTAAAAAAAAAAAATTGATCACGGCATTTACATTCTCATCTATTGACATTATGTCATAAGGAAGCAAGTTGATTTGAAAGATGAATCATGTGCAGTTTTTTTTGTCATGATTATTGATTATCTTTCCACCTATAAAGACTGTGTAAGGTTATGAAGCACTTAAAGATTTATTACCTTTATGGATCTATCTTTTCGCTGGTGATGAAAATAAACATAAATCTGTTTTACCAAATGATACAGTAAACATGATTGCTTTAAATAATTAAAAACATATTAAACATAAAGAAATAACACTCGCTGCAATTTTTTCAAGTTAAGAAAAGAATCTAATAAATATTTTTAATAAGCTGTTCTGCTTTGAAAACCTCGACAAGTATTTTTATTTTGCACTTTGTCAGAGTGCATAGAAACACCACCCAAATGCCAATTGCATCTAGAGGCCCAAAAAAAGTGCTGGGGTTTTTTTGGCATTGCAAGTGGAGCTGGGGAAGACATGTAGGAAGGAAGAGAAGCAACAGTAAAAAAAAACAAACATGTTGATGAAGAAGCAAGCAGAAGTCAGTAGAGTTGAGTTTGCTGAGCATCTATTTATGTTGCTCACAATGCAAAGACACTGGCCAAACAATGCACCCACAGGCATGAATTGCACCAAAGAACAATGACCCATTTTAACTTGACAGAGACTTCCAGTATAAAGAAGTCTCCCTTCCCTCTCTACCTTGATATGGCTCTAAAACTGCTTATGTGACTGTTCTGTAGCCACTTGCAGTTACATGGAGTCATGTCAGCAAAGCTTTTAATTTTTAAAGCTGTTTAGGATGATCGAAGTAATTCTGATTAAAATTAATTAGGTCTTGATGGCAGCTATTCATAGATTGTTGATAATGATGGATAGAAAGTGGAGAACAGATGGGTTTACAGCAGTAATTCCAACCCCTTCAGACATCCCCAGAAAGCTATGCCTGCCCACACACTCAGAAGTCATTCTTAAAAGGCAAACCTAATCTCAGCCTTTTCGCTCAGTAATCCTTTTCTATACTCCATAGTGTACAATCAGCATAATAGCATCATTTTGTGCTAAATCCTAATGTAATTCTCATGGTACATGTAGAAAGTGATCCAAGTAGTACCCTACTGTGTATTGTATTACTACATGCATAGATGTTGTTTGCAGAGGATTAAAGTTGCTCTTGGATGATGTTTGTAGGTACAAAGGAGATAACTGAAGTACTCATTGTTGATCTGGATAAACAGCAAGCTCTATTCCTCAAGGCACAATTGATTCTGGAAACATCCGAGAGTTTTGAGGCTATTGCCTCTTCATCATCCACAAGAATCTGGGCTTAGTCAGTAGAAAATTAATATATGTGTAGATGCAATGGGTAATGGTGACTCCTTAGACTGGTTTTGTGGACTGTAATTCCAGCTCTCAAAAGATCTCAGCATCACCCTTTGTACTCATTGCTGGATTGAGGCAGAGTTCCAGCAAGGCCATGGGCACTGAAATGATGTTAGACTAAACGTGAAAAATACTTAAAGGAACTGTACATAGTTCCTTTAAAAAATCTGACATGCATAAAATAAGGAAATACTTTGTTTAGTAGCAGTCAGTATAATGATATATGAATATTTTTCCATTAGATGTTGACATCAATGTCTGTTATATATATCAAAGTCTTTCATTTGCTGGAAAATCATTGTTCTGTAGATTAGCACCAGAGTGTTGATAATATATTAAGAGAAATATTGTGAGCAGGCTATATTTAATTTGTGTAAGATCGATCTATCTATCTATCTATCTATCTATCTATCTATCTATCTATCTATCTAAACTTGCATGTGGATGTATTCACTACTGAAATTAATAAGTACTTCTTCAGTGAAATAACTTAGAATTAGAATTTTTCTTCAGAAATATTATGTTTATACCATTTTTGTATGTCAGAGGTGCCTAGTATTTCTGGCATGGATGTCATGGTTAATATATTTGTTAACCCTCTAAATTAGAAATGTAGTTAGAATTGATATTTTCCATAATTTCCAAGATAAGATCTCTAAACCATGTCAACCCCTCGAGAAGGGATACCTGAAGCAGGATCAGCTTATCCAGTTTCTTTCAGATCTCACCACAATGAGTTTTCTTTTCTACTTTTCATCTTTTTCTTTCTAATCATGTTTTTGACTTTCCATGTGGAAAAGTAGATCCACTGTTTCTGAAAGTTTTGCTCTGAGGTATCTTTGTAACGCTTGGCTACAAAGGTGTCAGATTTCTTCAATATTTAACAGCAGTAAATTCTGCTAAAGAAGCGATTGTTAATTTTAAATACACAGAATGCAATAAACAGAATTACATATTGGGACAGATCTGCTTGGTGGATGTCCTTCTTTGAAATGTAGCTGGTTTATAACTGTACTCATCTTTTTATTTTACACAACTCCTGTTAGATAATATGAATTGGGAAAGTTCATTAAGTCATTTCAAAGGTCATTTCAGTGACCAATTCCCACTCAAATTACACTGTCAGTATCACACCAACATTCAGATTTCATGACTTAACATCAGAAACACCGTACAGAATACATTTCTTTTGTGATGGAAACAGAAATAATGCATCTCTATATCCTTGGCATGTCCAGCACTTGCAGTGCTAGAAAGATTAGATATTTTAGGCATTGGTAAAAAAAAATACAGGATCTTCCCCTGCCACTTAGGACATCGCAATCAGTTCATTGTAGGCAATTAGACGCCTTATTTTATTCAATGACTGCATGATATTGTACCATTTATAAAAATTTACAGTCTCAGTCCAATTGCTACTAGATGCAGTTTTAGCATAGAAGCCAAGGAATATGTATTAAGACTGTGTTAATTTTTCAGCAATAAGTATTCTTAAAGAACAGAGAGGAAGAGTGTTGACCATGCTATGTTGAAAAACTTGCCTCATGCCAATTGCAATGTGACTTCTACAGTTTTATTCTGGGACTACTGCCTTCATAAGCTGTCTATCTGGCACTTTTGATTTTACACATGGAATGTTATTACATTCATGACATATGTTTGATTAATCTTCAGTAGTCCATTATTTTTGCAGTAAGCAACATAAGCTATATAAAAAGGTTTAGTAGAAGAAAAATGATTTCTGTCTAATAATGCTGCGAAAATTTACATCTGGCTGGAAGACCACTTATTGAATTCCTAAAAATTGTATTTGTATGAAATAACTTTACTAAAATATGGATCAGTGTGTAGAAAAAAATATCAATATATGTATGTATAATTTTTTTTTCATTTAACCACTTTACCAGCTGCTTTTCTATATTCAACTATCTGCTCTGCTAACCAATGTGAAGAAAAAAAAAAATAAAAAGGTGCCAGTTTTTTCAACAATTTTAAGTCAGTGATATTGACAAAAGTGACTCTTTGATTTTGTCATTATTGTAAGAACAAAAGAAAGCTCTTGCTGAAGGACATCCAAACAGCAACAAAATTGGTGAAGGGTCTGGAGTACAAGTCCTGTGAGGAGCACTGTGAGGAGCAGCTGTTTGAGCTGGGGTTCTTTAGCCTGGAGAGAAGGAGGCTCAGGGGTGATCTTAACACTCCCTACAACTCCCTGAAAGGAGGGTGTAGCCAGGTGGGGCTCTGCCTCTTCTCCCAGACAATAAGCGACAACACATGAGGAAACAGCCACAAGTTGCACCACAGTAGGTTTAGAGAGGATATCAGGAAAAATTTGTTACTGAGAAGGATTGACAAGCACTCAAATATGATTTCCAGGGAAGTGGTGGAATCGCCATCCCTGGAAGTGTTAAAAAATAATGTGTGGATGTGGTGCTTAGAGACATAATTTATTGGGGGACTTAGCAGTGCTAGGTTTACAGGTGAACTAGAGGATCTTAAATATCTTTCCCAATCTAAATTATTCTATTATAAAAACAAAATACAAAACAGAAAACCCCAACCAACCAAAACAAAAATACCCAGTAGTTTAGTTACATCTTTCGCATTGTTAGATTCTTTAAAAATCTTGTATATTTTTCATTGCATGTCAGTATTTATATTTGCAATTTTTTTTTCTTTTCCCCCCAGAACTGACAGGGCTTTTTAACATTTAATCTTCTGAACTTACAAAAAAGCCTGTCAGAAAATCTTTGACTCTTTGAATTGGCTCTACGTGTTAAGGTGATTTTGCCTGTAAGCAATATATATGGCTGTGACAACCTATGTTTGCAAAATGTTTGTCGTGTTTTATATTAACACATGCTGAATACCTTGGCTTTTTCTTATTCATCACCCATTACAGCACACAGTATATATAAAGGAGCTTTAGTTCAATACTGACTCATATATTGGAGATTGTGGACAAAAATAGGGAAAGATGAAGTACCATTTCATCTTAAATGCATTTCACGTAAGGAATCAGG
This sequence comes from Cyanistes caeruleus, assembly GCF_971803275.1. NCBI lineage: Eukaryota > Metazoa > Chordata > Aves > Passeriformes > Paridae > Cyanistes > Cyanistes caeruleus. Next base: position 57,026,899 of record NC_141701.1, on the reverse strand, counting down.
TTAGTTAGGCCATTGTAGGTCATCATGCCCAGGTCAAACAGCTCCTTTTACATGAGTGCATCTGTTTGAATATTAAAGCCTATAAAATACTGAGCTGACCATTCTTAAAAGGCATTTTTTCTCATAATAAGTATACAGCAACCTCTAAGAGAAACCTCTAAGAATTTTGAATTTTAAAAACAAGCAGACAAAAAATCCCTACCAGGTATTACAGGTTTGTACTATGAACAAAGTAAAATTATACAGGGGAAAAAGGAACACTATATATATTCTTACTTCTTCTTAAATGTATTTAATTGAGTGACAAAAAGTTGAACTTAAATATTATAAAATTTGCTTGTCAGATATGATCCAGTTCAAAGTACAGTGTTAAATACCTTTCTTATACAGTCATAGAGTAATGATGCTTTATATTTACACTCCTAATTTTTTTCAATTTCACTTAATAAAAATTATAGGGAAAATTTCTAGATTTCTTTTCTTTTTGTTTCACCTAAATCCTTAATTGCTAGGAAGAAGAGACAGAAAATGCTACCATGGAATAAACTGTTGTTTTCTTATTAATTCTAGATTCTTATGGTTATTATAATCTGGTTGTACACACAGGGAGAGATTTTTAAGGAAGGCTCTTATGGTACATCCACATATTTTTAAGTTAAGAAAAGATAAATAAAGCCTAACAGACTTTTTGAAAATTACTGCCCAAAAACCCAACTTGCATCTTGTATCAGAGAAAATTTTATCAATAGATGAAAGAATTTGATATCTCCTTAACTACCTGGATCTTACTTCAACAGCTGATACAGAGTATTGTTTTTCCCAGCTTGAGAAGATTGACTTTTCAGGCCCTGTTAATGGAATTTTCATAACACTGTTTGAGACAGATGTCCTTCTGTCTCCTGTCTGGAGTCTTATCTTTCTGAGTATCCAAAATATCTTTTCCAGAACTGTTTGCTTCTCTTATACTTCTGACCGTGTCAGCATTCTTGATATTTATTATATCTACATATATTTGTCTAGAAAAAAATGGTTATTCTAGTTCTTGCAACAGAAAGTTGAATTAAAAAAAATTAAAAATAGAAGACAGAGTGAATGAGTACATGGTGAGGCACAATCCATAGAACATATTTCAATTGATTGATAATCAAATAAGAGGTAGGAAATAAGGGGAAAAGTTAGTATTCATGATCTGACTTCAATCATATGCTTTTCAATACATTTATGAATACATAAAAAAAAATAATTATTAGCAAACTGATTTCTTAAATGACTCAATGTTATTTACAGTAACCTAAATTGAAGATAATGAAGGAGTTTTAAAAAGATGTAATTATATTAATTGATCTGGACATACAGAGACAGATGTTTTAGATATATTTTCTTTCCCTGTTCTCTTTTCTGTGCATCTGATTTTTTTTCTCCCAAATTAACTTTTATGCCTTCTCTCATGATGCAATTTGGAGGGTCTGATTCTTTTCCTTGCCAAGGTTGACACTTATTTCACTTCAAATAAGATTCAATGAAATAAAGTTCAGTGGTTTTCCACCTTTTCTTTCTTCATTATCTCCTCACTTTTTAAATTTCTGAAACATTTCTGTTTTGTCTTTTGAAATCTCATCTCAGAATTGGGAGGGGAATTATATTTTATTATCTGTTTGTAAAACATGACATAAATTCACAGTGCTACATGCTCAGTATTTAATAAAAGTGCCATACCATAAAATTAACGGCTCATACCCTTGCCAAGGTGCTCATTTGGCAGAAAATGGAGGCTCAAGTCCAGATGGACTCTAAATTATGAAGTAACTCTATTATTTGAATTTCGATAGAAATGTGCAGATTCTATATTTTGAAACCCTCTAGAGGAACTGTTTTTGGCTTGTGCCAATACAGCAGTTGATGAAGAAATGGCAGGTTAGGTTCTGTCTCTCCACATGCATCTGTACCAATAAATCAGAAATTATTCATCAGGTACATTTGGGGCAGGGAATATAAATACTAACGTAATGTACTTTGGTTTTACATTTGGTTTATTTTATAATTTAGTTTGACATAACCCAAATGTAACTAAAGTAGGAGTGCTATAAATTGAGGTTTCCTCCTTACTGATTTTTTATAATTTAAGCAGAGAGGTGGTCTAAAAAGTATGGTTCAAAACCTTAGGTAGTCTGGACGGTTTCTTAGAGATGTCTATCTGTCCCCCTTACCTATGGAAGAAACTTGGTATTTCTGACTTAATGGATTGCCTAAATTTGAGCTGTTTGTGCTTACTTGAATGACTTCCTGCTAGTATAATAATATAAACATAACACTTCACTTAAAATAAATGTGGGGGGGGGAGTTTAATAATTTTATATTTCTGTATTAATGCAGTGTTTGTAAAACTTGAAACCAATAGCTTTCATAGTAATTAATTTTCCACTGAAATTAATAAAATACACTGAAATCTTACATAGTAACTCCATTTCATTGAAAAATATAATTTCTGTGTAAAGAAAAAAGAAAATAAAAATGTTTGCAGAACTTCTGTTGTAATGAGTTTAGATGATTTACAGAATCAGAATTATTTTTTCAGTTCCTTTGTAATTTTTTCTGTACAACACAATGAAACACATTATGGCAGCACCAAGATGAAATAAGGAAGAAAAAACAGAATTTCTTAAAATATCATGGAGTAAATTTCAAAAAATAATTAAGTCTGTGATGAAAAACTGAATTATACTTGGGAGATGCAGAGTTCAAACAATCAAAAAGTTAGTCTTGAAAATATGGAGAACTACACTGTTTAGTGTACAGTGTGCTGTTATTCACATTTTCATTTGCTTCTGTATAGAAAAAAACCCCAAAACCCTCCTTTGGTAAATAATGATAATTTTGAACTTCATTAAGTACTAAACCAAGTTGCAAGTATCCATGATTACAGTAGTAAAGGAAATGTCATTGCCAAAAAGTTTATATTTCAAATTGAGATAAAAAGTTCTGAGAGAGCAGAAGAGCCAAAAATAATGATATGAACCTTTTCTAATAGCTGTGAGTGGAGATAGCATTTACTGATATGTGCTGGTAGTTTTTAAGTTTGACTTTAATGGTGAACAGGAAAGAGAAACAATAGAAAGCAAGATTACAGGTGCAGACACTAGGATTCTGACAAATTAATTATTTTTTTGTAATGCAAGTGAAAAATATGGTAAATGTACATAAGGGAAATGTACAGCAGAGATAAGAAGGCAGAGGTCGTTCAGGGAGGTTTACAAATAAAAATCAAAGTTTAATTAAACAAAGAAACAAAGAAAAGAAATAAAAAATATAGATAACATTATGAACAAGTTAAAACTGAAACTCAGAGAATGCAATCTTAACTCTTGACAGTATTTTATTACACTTGATATCTTTTCAAGACATTTTGATGACGGATACTTACTTAGGAAAGGTCCTGGGTACTCACAAGGGTAGTGTAATTCTTTGGATTTTAATATAAGAAATAATTGAGCAGTATGACAAGATGAAAGCTTAGAAGTTGAAGATAAGCAAATACAGTGTTTCAAAGCCTTTCTTGTTTGAAGATTACAGATGACCAGAAAAGCAAGGCTGGAATCCTTTTGTTACACCCAGATTATTTCTGACATCCCAGGGTCTGTAGAGATTCTCTGTAAACAAAGATAATCCTAAGCAAAAAGTAAAAATCCTTTGAGGAGGTCTTATTTTATGACATTTATTACCTCTTTTTATATTTTTCTGTGAAGTTTTTCTTTTGTGTTGTTATTTTGGGTTAGTGTGGTGATGGTAATAATTTGTATACATGAATAGTGGGATAGATGGTGTCTTGACCTGCCACAACTTTGGTTTGGGCTGCCTTTGGAGAAGAACTTCACTGCATTTATCTGTCAGATGATTAAAAAGACTACCTAGTAATTACATAACTAAGAGTGGCTGCTGGTCTCAGCTTGTTTTCAAATTATCCTCAAGAGGCAGGACATTCATCTGTCCCTTAAAAAGTGAGAGGTTTTTGTTTTTTTGGTTGTTTTAGAATGCATCATTCATCCTGTAGGACAGAAATACTGATGTAATGGAAAGTGGACTTTGGGTCATGATATTACATCATTAGTACACTATTTCAGAAAGTCCTAGAATATCTGGGATGTTAAAAACAACTTTGTCATAAATAATGTCTTGTTTTTCTTTGGAACTTACTGCTTCAGTAGTGAGAAGAATATAACCTCCTGAAGGAGAAGATTACACACTTGTATACTAAGTGAGATGCTTTGCAAATTCAAATTTCATATTCAAATACTTTATAGCATCTTGTGTTAATTGCTTTAAAGTTATTTATCTGATGCCAAAACACTTCCTAGATTGTAAAAATAAAAATTAAAGTTGCAGATTCAACACCACCCTGCATATTTAATGTAGTATTTAGAGATATGGAAAAATTAAAATGTTCTACTTATAAAATATATACATGTACATACATATGCATACATATACGTATACATAGATATATGGAGAAAAGTAACAAAAGAAAACTAAATACTGCCATCACATCTTTGGGAGATATTTTCTGCCAGTGTTGCATCAGAAGAAGGCAGAAAGGAAACACAGAGAAAAAGGTCCAATTTTGTCATAAATCAAGACAGATGATAGGAAGCCAGAGGTCTCCAGTAAATTTCTGCCTCTAAGTGCTTACCAGAAAGACTGATTAAAATCCATATAATAGATATGCTGTATATGTCATCATGTCCTTTTTCTGTGACATACAAAGGAATTCACAAGAATAAATCACTTTTAACAACAACAACAACAAGAAGAAGTTAGACACATGAAATAAAAAAGTAGAAATAATCAGATTTATAAATTCTATGTAGTTATCTCTGAAAGAAATCTTAACCTTTTGTAGCAACGTCAGAAACTGTGCATCCTATACAGTTATGGCTAGTCCATAAAAGTACATTTCCATAGTTTTATTTGTGATTCTTTTAAGCGAATTGTCTACTTCATTAGGGTTTTTGATTATTCTTAATGTTTGTTCTTCTCTCCCATCACCATTTTCATGTTACTTTCTTGCATATTTCTAAAGACTATTTGGAAATGCAGGCTGTTAATTTCTTATGCTACTTCCACTGATTAATTTGTCCGTATACTGCTCTCAAAAATAACTCCAGCAATGCAATGCTGTACTTTGGTTGAAGGGGACTAATTCAGACCCAGAATTTTCATGGCATATATACAGAACATTAGTGAGTAAACAGGAATTAATGGCATTGATTTTATGAAAGCAGAGGAGCTGACTGGAATGCTATGATCTGTGAAGTACCTGCCCATGGTGTGACAGTGGTTCAGCCAAACAGCTTGGGCACACAGTCTGCACTCAGGAAGTAGATTGGTGAGACCAAACACTCTGTCGTTTTCTGTAACTGTTCTCCAAATGTGTCTCTGAAAAAATTCAATCCCTGGGTAGGCTGGGTAAATAGGCTGTGAGAATATGCAGTACAATAGGTTTAAGTAATACACCAGTCCAGGGAGAAGTAGGCAAAAATTATTTTAATGTGATTTAAGGGCAAAAAAGAGCCCTCTGGATTCAGTTCTCCTACTCAGCTGAGATACTGCTGCTCAGGTGAGAGACCAATTGAAAAGGTTTGGCAGGAAAAAACAATAACTTAAAAAAAAAACCAAAAAAACTTTACTGAAAGACAGTCTGATAGGATACGACTTGGTGAACAATAATTTTTATGTTATATTCTATGTAAGGGATTGGAACAATTTTTACCTTATATGCCACCTCTTATAAGGAAACATGGACAAAAATACACATGATTTCTTTTAAATGTGTATACTGCAAGTTGATTGTTTTTGTTTCCTTTCCAGTTATGTGGATGGTTTGGAAATTTAAATGGAACTAATCTGTGATCTGGAAAAATCCTTTTTGAAATGGAATTCTCAAATCAGATGGCAGACTGCATGTAAAGAGAATGAGAAGTTATTTTTGTTCATGTCTTTCAAGGAATATAGGTTTTATACCTCCTAGTTATCCATAATTCAAGATGGTGTAGCACAGCATGTAAGACCTCACCCAATATGGGTAGGCAAGCCGTTATTATGAATACATCAAGTGTCAGCTCAATATTTATAATATTGTAGCTATGTCTATCTTCACCTTTCAGTTAGTACTTTCAGTTCATAGCTCAATAAAGAAAGAAAAATTGCATATTTTACTGTAAGATTTGGCATAGCATGGTCTGTTCTCCATTTTCTTGTCCTTCTCCTCCCTGGTGAAACAGTGGCCATCTAAATGGCCATCTGTCTAAACTGTTATCCTTGTAGAGGTAGAGCTGATTCACTTGCAAGACACATCTTGGCAATCGTCCTTAGATTTCACCTAAGGTTTCAGGAAAACTGGGAGCTGTTTCATAATTTACAACCATCAAGTGAAAGTACTTTACATCATGTTGTGTTGCCTGCACAGGGTATATAAAATATTTAGATGCTAGAGTGGGGTTTAGAGAGAGAGTTTTGTCACATCAGTTTTGGCACTTTCTGTTACTCATGGTCACAGGAGACAATTAACACTTAATCCTCAAATCTGTGTTTTGAGAAAAGAGTTCAGGAGTCAGAGAAACCCAAAAGGAATAAAGGAGTGAAGACAATGACTTATTTTTACAGATAGCAAACCAACCAAGGAAATTTCTTTTTCTTGTTATGTTATATCTAGTATTTCTGTAGCAGTAAAGACACAGTACTGCATATGAGCATGGAGATGTACATGGCATCGAGAATACTTGATGCACTATTAAACCCAAAGTGAAGACCTAGATTTTGATGCCTGATAGAAAAAATAAGCTTCACTACTTAAAGAGAAAATTATGTTATTAATTGCCCAAAGATATGGAGCATTAGTTTGCACACAAACTGTTATGACGTGATCTATTAGCTATAACCTGGGGATAATCACATAGAGCCCAAGGCTTGTGGGACATTAATGCAAAATGCAGTTGCTGAGTACTAAGTGGCTCCTACAGGAAAGGACAGATTCAAAGGAATGAAATTACCCTGGAGAGCAGGAGGTAAGCTGAGATTTTGAAAAAGACATCAAGCTTCTTTGGGCAAGAGGGTAATAATTGACTTTTCCAGGGTGGGCTACTGCAGCTGTCATTGGATGCTGGTTCAAACCATTCCAACTTTCCTGCCAGCATCAGTCAGTCTTGTGACTACCCAGAGAAAGCATTTGCCTCTGGTAGTTTGCTGCCCAGGGGATTGCTCTGCCTAGTCAAGCCAGCCAAGATACATGACACAGCCTCAGGAGTAACCATTATATTGTATATTAAAGTTTGATATTTTCTGAGATGTCAGGAGATTAAGAGTGGGACACCAGAGATAGGGAACTTGCAAAACTGAACATAAATGGAACTCAAATGACCTCTGGAAACTGTGATGGAGTTGGGAATCCCCTACAGCAGGAAGAAATTTAATCAGAACATACAAATAGGCAAAGAGTTGCCTAATACTCCTAAGACATATTATTATGGTAACATCCTTTGAGTCAGGATTGAACTGTTAAACAGAAAGTAAAAAAAAAAAAAATAAAAAAAAAATAAATTTGTGTTTTAATAACGTGCTGGACCTATTGGTTCAGAATAATTTAGGTAATAACTGTGATGAATGGATCTTTTATCATGATATTTGGTCATATATAAAACTATCTGAAGCAGAACTGAAATGAATATCAACTCCTTTAAGCAATAAAAAGCCTTCAGATATTGGGGAACTTGGTCTTAAATTTTATCTATAGTGACACATATAACTAGTTATTAAGGAGTTCAGTTAGTGGTGTATTCTGAAAACAGAAACAGTTTTTAATTCACAGTAGAGAAAAATAGGCTTTTAAAGCTAAAATAGACTGAAGTTCAGATAGTGACTTCTAGCTAGAAGAAAAAAGAATTTAGATTCATGCATTAAGATAAAGTAAATAAGAAAAACATCTTGAACTTTGACTGAATTCATTGAATGCATCTGAAGTACCTTTGCATAAGACAATGTATGTTGGCTTCTGGCTCTTACTAGTGTTTTATGTTAGCATTAAAAGCCCTTAGCACAATTATATTTAGAACCAGCAGTCTACTTAGACTCTGGAATATTTGTTTATTCAGAATAATATGTACAATAAGAAAAGAAGAAAAATATTTTGGGTTGAGTTTTTTTTTAGTTCCCCTTTTGTAAGTCAAAATGTGCTTTACAGGTAGAAAATAGACAAATGGGGATAGTGTCCTTCACAACAGAGTTTGTTATCAACCTTCTAATTTTTTACAACCAAAAAAAAAAAATTATTGACAAATACATATATATTTATATAGTATATGTATCTATATATCATTTGATTTCCAGAAGACCATAAATTCAAGGATACATTGATCTGAGTTATATAACTGAATAAAATAGAAATAACATGTTTATAGAGAAGAAAATTTTACTCTGGGATTTGCAAGTCTTCTCAGTGTACAGCAACTCATTGTAGGTTATCAATTTTCTCACATTCTGATAAAAACCCCAAAAGTCTTCCTGTTTACATCAAGGCAGTTGGCAATTTTAAAGGTAAAGAGAAAAGGAAGAAATAAAAAGAAATAAAAACCCAACAATTTCAATAATGCATTAACTGGATTTTGAGTACTGAAGGAAAAAGGCATGCCAAATCCTCATCTTTCCTTGTGCACAGCTGTAAGATAGACTAATGCTACGTGTGAGCTGCTGGAACCTGAGCTCTGAATCTCTGATCATGCCATTACCATTCTGAACAGAAAAACTTGAAATTCACCAAAACAGAATACAGAAGAAAGCATAATTATTGTGGGGTTTTGTTTGGGGATTTTTTTGGGGGGGAGGGATTGTTTGTTTGTTTCCATTTGTTTTGTTTTCTTTTTGTTTGTTTGTTGGTGGCTGGGTGGTTGGTTGGTTGATTGGATTTTTGCAAGGGAGGTGGAGGGTGGGTTGCTTATTTTTTCAACATATCTTCTAAGCAGTTTCTCCAAAATAGTCAATGGGTACACATCACAGAAGAGGAGAATTAAATAAATGTAAGCATAAGCAAAAATGAAATTTTATGGTAGGCAGCATTAGTCAAGGAAACTCCTTTGTTAATGGTAGAGCAGTGAGAAGAGACCAAACTGAAATGCTAACAGGAAAAACTGGCTACTGAGAAACAGCTATTTCAGAAAAGTTGCTTCAAGTGTTTACATTGATACTGATGATCAAGAACCCACTTTTTGAAGCACTAAATTCTTAGTATTATTTCTTCGAAAAAAATATTTCAGTTCCATGAACTAATTAAAAATTATATAGTCCCCTCTAATGAAAGAAATCAGTAAAAGAAAGTATAGTACAGAACTTTAAGATTCTCTTTGGTGAGAATCACTATAAAGTGTTTATAATCCAGTTGCTGGCTTGTTTCAGTACAGGTTTTAAATTGTTTTGTATCTTTCTAATTCTAAAACAGAGTAAAAGTCTTTCACTTTGTACAATGACCTGTTGTGTTTTGCACAAATCTTTATTAAAATTCAATATAATATTTGATTCTAGGCTTGCACTAGCATTTTAATAGAGGTAATGGAGCTATGTCACAAATGAAAAAGATTTTGCAATCTATTAATTGAATTCTCTGCTGGCTGATGAAGGTCAAGTACTCATATTTGACATTTTCTCTTTTTTTCTTTTCATTTTGCATGCAACTTAAGGACAAAAAAAATGGCTTAAATCCAAGTCTTCATTAGTCTATTTTAACAGGAACAAGGATTCTAGCATAATATATATACACATTCAAACTGCTGGTACCAGGAGTGAAAGCATTCAGGAACCAGTGGTGGCTGAAAATTATATTCCTAATCAGATATTCCATTTTCATTTTTTTCCTTTTCCTTTGTGTCATGAATTGTAAAATATCAGCACTTATTTCGAGGTCGCACAAGTCAGGGCTAGCAGAGGAGTAGAGGCTTCCAGCAGGGATGATGGGTCAATCAGACACCTCTAGTCTCAGCATGAAGCTTCTACTGAAGCAAAGGTAAGGCAGATTTGGCATGGAATTTTTTCAACAAACTAATGGTTTTTATTGGAGCGACAGGCTATTATTTTTTTTCCTCTGATCTTTTACAAGAAAAAGAATAAGTAATTTTGTCTAATAGGGAATGGTTTAAGGTTCCATTCTGGTAAAATGTCAGTATCATCTAAGGAAAACTACATATTACCTCTTTGTAATGAATGACATTTTTTATTAAGATTATTTTTTTCTGTTTTATGGGTACTGTGCTAATGTATTGTATTTGTCCTTGAAAAGTCTGTTTAAGTTCATGTAATTTATTTCTGTTATATACAATTCAAGATGAATCAGATGAAAATACATACTGGATTCGGCATTTGGCATAGCATTAATAATTAAGTAGAGCAGGTTCATCACAACCTAGGATAAGCAAGTCTTTTAGCTCTAGGCATTTTTCCATAGGCATGCAAATTTCTGAGTCCTCTGTAAAAATGCTGCTACATCCTTCCACCTTAAGATTCACCTTTTGTGTAAAGCAGAATCACAAAATTATAGACTGTTTGAGGTTGAATGAGACCTCTGGACATCCACCTCCCTGCTCAAGTAGGGCCACCTGCTTGCCCAGGACTGTGGCCAGAAAATTCCTGAGTATTTCCAGTGATGGAGACTCCACAACCTTTATGGGTAACCTGTGCCACTACTCAGATACCTTCACAGATTTCAGATGCTCAGTGAAAATTTACTGTGTTTCAACCCTTTGCCTTTTTCCCTGTCACTGGGTGCCACTAAGAGCCTGAGTATTTTTTTCTTTTTTTTTTTTTTTTCTCCTTTGCACCTTACCTTCAGTTAGTTTGCCTAGAAGCTCCTTGTTCATTCATTCACACCTTCCCACATATTTGGCTGACTTTGTATTTGTTCAGATGGAACCTGTGGTTGGCAGAGGCGATCTTTGAACATCAGCCAATTTTCTTAGTCCCCTTTTTTCATCCAGCACTCAATTCAACCTATCTCTTCCAATCAGGTCTTGAGAGAGGCCAAAGTATACTCTCCTGAAGTTCAGGCTTGTGAGTTTGCTTTTCACACTGCTTTCAGAATCTTGAACTTCCCCACCTCACTGGTCATTGTAGCCAAGGCTGCCTTTCATCTTCATATCCCCAGAGATTATTTCCTTGCTGGAGAGCACAAGGTTTGGGAGGCCATGTCTGTTGGCTTTTCTATCAGTCAGAGGACAAAGTAACTGCTCATGCACTCTGGGAACCCTTTGAATTGCTTATGTCTTACTGTGCTGTTTCTCTAGCAGATATGGGGTAGATGAAGTCCCCATGAGTCCCATGAGTTTGTGAAAATAAAACTGTTCCTCTGTAGAGGACCTGATCCAGTGCTCTTCCCAATTGTTGGGGGCCAATAGCAGACACCCACTTTAATGTCACCTTTAAATATTTGTTGGGTTTTTTAAAAATTCTAATAAACTCTTGGTTCCTCATCCATCCTGGCAAAGGTCTGTGCACTCCAGATGCTCTCTTAGAAAAAGGAAAACACTCCCTCCTAAAGTTTTTCTTTCTGTAGTTCCTAAAGAACATGTATCACCTGCTTCATTGCAACGCTCCAGACACAGAAGCCATCCCACCACTTTTCCAAAAACACCACAGTCCACAACTGCACAGAGATCTCTCCCTCGTTGTGTTAACTCCCCATGCTGCCTGCATTATGATACAGGCACTTCAGAGACATGAACTGATGCATATATAACTTGTGTATGGTGAAATTGAACAGGTACAGAGTGAACTTCCAGACAATGTGTTGGGATTGCATTGCAACTAGCTCAAAACCGTACTCCTTGTACCTCTGCACAACATCTCAGCAGCTATGCCCTTATTCTATATGCTTGTTGCATCGGCTTGTTACACAGTCTCTTTGAGACTGTCATCTCTTTGAGCAAAGGAATGCCATTTTTATATATTTGCCAAAGCCTGTTGCTCTCTAGACACCACTACATTATAAATGCATAATAGTAGGAAGAGTGGATACAAAATGCAAAAAATCCCCAGCATTAGAAATGTGATCTGTAACATCATTTATACATGATTCTAGACCTTTGCCTGCCATTCTCTGCCCCTGTCCTATTTATCACTTGAGCACTTCAGAGACAATGAAAATTTTTCCCAGAAAATAGACAATGAGATCAAGGAACGAAATGATACATTCTCTAAATAATGGAGCTTTGACCAACTCAGAATAGTAAAATATGATTTCTGTAATTTCACTTGTCTTGGGACTATATGAGGATGGTAGAGGAATCTAGTGACCCAAAGTGAAACTCATGGGGTGTCAGATTGGATTCTGAAAATGTGACTGAAAACACAATTTCTATCAAAAATGGAATATATACCAAAAGAGCAGCTGGTTCTAAGCCAAAACAAGCTCCAAATTTTTACCAGAATTGCTGGGTTTATAGCTGATGCTTTTGTAGTGTTTTTTTTAAAATTAATGGTAAAGAAGGTTGACCGGAACAATTCATTGTATACCTAAGAAATTCACTAAGGACTTTACTCAATTTTTATTCAACTGAGAAGCAAATCCTTAACGTCAAGGATATGTGGCACAACACAAATCAATCAAGTCACTAATACAGAATATGCAGGCTTCATTCCCATTCTTTCCTTTTCTAGGATTTCAATATTTTCTACCATCACTGATATCTTCATATGATATAATCCTTATTAGCCAGCTTTCAAAACAATACCAAGATAAAAAGCCTGTTTAAAAAAAAAAAAAATGTACTCATTAAATGCCTGTCAGAAATTTGAAATACAATGTCAATTTTAAGTCTGATATATCAACTACAGATTTAATTGTCTGCTTGATGAGACAAAGAGACAGACCCTGATGATGTGCCACACCTTTTCACAGACAATGTATGAGAAAATTCCAGCTCTTTGTCTTTTTTCCAACTTGCAGAATCTAGTATTATGCTACTGAGAATAATTCTTACACCTATTTGCCTAATCCAAATTAAGTGAGTACAGGATTTAGCTATGACAGGTGTGATGTGTTTATAAGACTATCTCAAAATTATTTACCTTCCCCCATGTATGGCCCTTGTAGTGTTTTGTTTTATAAATCTTAAATATGAATTCCAGTTTAGGCATTTGGTGGTAAAGGTTCCTCAATACATTCATCCTTATACTGTGGCAGAATGTGTTTGAATTTAGTTTTCATCTTCTGCAAGGAAGAAGAAAACAAAGCCTACATTTCTTTCCTTGATTAAAGAAAAAAAAAAAGAAAAAAAAGAAAAAAATAAAATCAGAATTAGATTATATATGTAGGGTTCTTCTCATTTCACTGATATATTTTACTAATCCTACAAGTCACATGTCAGTACTGCTTTACACACATACCTCATTTTTTATATACAACACTCCAGCTGTGTCACATTTCCCTCTCACCTGCTGACAAAACAGGTTTTGAAGAACACAATGTTGTCCATGCCAGAAATTAGAGCATCAACCTTAGTAGACCAAAATACTTATTCCCCAAAATGTATTCCAGGAGTTTATGCAGAAATGTATTTTCACTCTTCAAACAAAATTCAGACTTTTGATATTACTCTTCATATCCAAAAATAGTCCTCCTGTAGAGTTATATACATACATGGCAAAAATACTGTTGTCTTTAGTGCATTTAAAAACTCTTTGGTCTCTACATATGTTGCTGTCAATCTCTCAGTGATCTTAGGAAAGTAGATTTTTTTTTTTCATATAACAACATACATGGAATAGTTTCTCTCTCACACATACATACACATAAAAAAATCAATAAAAATAAAGCTAAAGAAGCAAATAAATAAATAAACTGGGAAATGTAGCTACTCTTCCTTTAAGTCAGGAGCTAGTTAAGGGAAAAGTGTGCAACATGTCTTCAATTTCTGGATAATGAATAAAATGAGGCTTTCACTAATTTAAAGTTTAGGCCTTTGAAGGTCTATCCTTTGAAAAACATTTCACCTCACAAACCCCCAGACCCACTCTATGCATAAACTATGAAGAAAACATGTAACTAATTATCAATATGTTTTGTTATTATTTGGATTGATTCATATGCCTAAACATATTTTCCAGACCCATTTACAAGATTCAGGAGTGTCCAAGAATATTTTTGAGTTACCTACTTGCTACCAAGCAGATGAAAAACAATGGAAAATACCTCTGGAAACCCCTCTCTGCATGTGGCAGGAGGAATGCAGGGGGAATATTTGGTGAGCATGAAAGATTCATCTACAAGGAATCATCTGCTTTCATCTCAGGTGTTTTAGAATTAGTAGTTTATATAGTGAATAAACTTTACATAAACATATTGGTTTAAATATGTTAAATAAAAAAAAATATGTATATTTTTTTACAATGCCACTCTGCTTAAGTATGTCTAACATGAAGTTAGAAAAAATACACTAAAGTCTTTTTGAGGAAATAATATTAAAAGCAACTTTAAAACCACTTACAAGAGGAAATCTTCCTTAAAATATAGTGATGAATATTGGTATATTGCATGAATTATTAGTTTTTAATGTAACAACTGTATTTTTGTACCCAATATTCGAGGCAAGATTGAAAATTATATTTATAAACATGTTTCTTATTCATCTGCAAGCTACAATTTTCCTGCATTTTAGTGCCAGCTTCGTTCTTGGAAGAAACAGAACACTATGGCAGCCTAGTGCTTCTTTTATTTAAGTGTATAATTATGACTTAGTTCTAACACCATTCAATCAACTATTAGTTACAAAAAAGCTGAAATCCTAGCTGGACTTTAAAAGCAACCAAATCAAACTACAGATAAAAACAAACAAACAAACAAAAAAATAGTTATTTGAAAGTCTACTGCTTGGACAAGAAATTATTTTTCTTCCCTTATCTAAAAAAAAGATAAATCACATTATATTTTACAATGGCTTCTGACTTGAGATCCCAGTGCTTGGATTGGATATTTACTTGGTCTATGAAAGCATGACAACATTGTTTATAAATCTATTAACCTTACCTTTAGGGTCCCTGGTGTGATTTCACACAATTCTATCAGGGTCTGATAATGATGACCATAAAGTACTACCTTTCAAATAAAGACATTACTTATATTTCCCACTTAGGAAAATTTTTGGGGAAAAAAAACAACAAGAACTCAAACAAAAAAAATACCAATACTGATAGATCAGGGCTTTCTCTTTGGCTGTGAAAGAAGACAGAGAATAGGACCTTTTTTCCTTCTTAAAGAAAATCCATTCTTGAGTAGAGCATGGGCCTAAACAGGTGAATCTTCATTTAGAGCTTCTTTAAATAGCTTGACATAATCATCAATAATTTTTAAAGCAGCTGGAGGATACATGAAGGCAAATACATACTTAACCCTGTCTTTATGAAATACTGTGAGGAGCCTCTGACCTGTGAGAGAGGGCACTAATACAGGAAATGCAAGGGTAGTGGTACACAGTAGATCATCTGTCTTATTTGCCTGACGGAGCATATGCTGACAGCCAAAACACTGCAAGCAGTTACTGATGCTCCTGAAATTTATTTACTGCATTTCTTGCTTGAGAAAAGCAAACATGAATAATTACGGCTAAAAATATTTGTTAAACTTGATAAATAGAGAAAAAAAGTGGATGTTTAGTAATTCAAATTAAAGAAACTCTACCCATCATTCTACTTGATATTTATAACCTCAATCATTTAACTGCTGTTTGTATGACAGAATTTTCCTTATCATGTGATGGTTTTGGACAAAAAGCAAGGTAGAAGCTTAGACGGAAGAAAAAATTTACAAAATACCCACATCAAATTTATGGAAATAGTTCAGACCCTCATTAAAACAATTTTTTTAAAAATCAGAAAACTTAAATTAAAAAATTAAATATATTGCCTAGAAGGTTCAGTGCCTTCCTTCAAACATCAGAAAAAGAGTGGGTAAAAATATAAGTTGTGTAAAGTGATATGTCAAATGAACAATGCACAGAACTGATATCTTTTATGGCATTTTATGGGGAAATTCTGGAGAAAGCTGGGAAAATACAGGAGTTATTTGAGCTGTGGGAGAGAAACTCCTTTCCTTTATCCAATTCATGGCAGAAGCTCTCTCTGCAAGGTTACTTATTACAGCAATGAAAAATGTACTCCAAAATGTAAAATGGAATTTTTAAATAACACATAATTATCTAAATGTGTAAACAGACATGTGCATCTTTCCCACTTGAAGTGCTTTAAGTTTTTCCTAATAATGATAGCTATGCTCCATTTTATACTTCCTTCCTAGAAAAATTAGCTCTGAAAATTGAACATTATGATAATGGAAAAATATAGATGACCAAAAAAAAGCATTACTTTCTCCAGCCTACACTTTCAATTCCTTCATTTTGTTTTTTCATATTCTAATTAAATATCCTTGTCTCAATCATCACCATTTACATAGTCTACATTTTTCCTATGCTTCTTTTCATACCACTTGGTTAAATAGTGTTATATTAAAAGCCCTATAATTTCTCCATGGGATTTTGTACTCCTACATGTTCTCTCTAACATTTTTCTGTGGCAATATAAGTATTTTCATTAAAGGCAATGTAAGCACATTTTCTTAAAGAGCTCATTACAATCTGCATTTATATTTGGTTATGTAACAAAATTACTTTGATTAATTATTCAGGGCCAGTAGTATTTGTTTCATATGACAATCTATTTCATGGATATTTAGGACAGCCCAAGTTTTTGACTCTTTTCCATATCCTCAGGAAGATCTTGTGAGCCTTATGAATATTTTTATGTTTACTCATACATTAAAAAGTCTTTGCGATTGAGTGTATGGGTTATTTAAGATTAGGTTCATACAGTTGCTTTTTATTCCTTCTATCACTCTATACCTGCTTGCATCCTAGTGAAACTATATTATTTCTGAATAACTGCCTCTTGTACACCTAATTTAATTTTCTCTTCCAGTAATGCCTCCAGCAGCTTCAAATAATTTCATCTGCTTGCAGATCAAGATAGTTTTATGGCGCAGAAATTAAAATAGTGCTGTATTTAGACGTCGATTTTTTATATGTCAAATAAAATTTCTTGCTTCTTCAAAAGAAAGAGAAAAATTAAGTAAACTTTAGGAACATAAGAATTAAATTGTGGTGATATTTGAAATCATGATTATAAATAAGGAAAGAAAAGTATTCATCACACTGTTCTGCCATCTGCCTTTCAGAGAGGCCACTGAATCACAGCAAGCTGAAGCATCCTATCCAGCATGTCTACTGCATAATTTATCTAAGTGAGTTTGTCCACAGTTTGATATTTGTGGAAATAACAAAAATATAATAGTTTGATTACATTTAATTACCATCACATGGTTTTGGTCCCTGCTGAAGAAAATTTTGTGTTGATGCCATATACTAGCCAAGTTCAGGGACAAAAATTCCAGCTGCAGTGGGGAGGTAATTCACTGTAAGTGCAAGGTTTGTGTTTTATAGTTCCAAACCTCCCGCTGACTTCTATGGGTAGTTCTGTGTTCAGGGTCGTTTTATAACTGTAACTTCACTTTGCTGATGAGAAGCATCTAGCACTCAGCATTTTTATAGCTAGGAGCTTATCCACAGTCACCTCAGGCTTATAGACCATTATGATTCTTGAATTTAGAAAACCTGTGCATACTTGTTTCCCAAGAAGACTTTTAAAGCATACACATTGAAGAGTTCAAGTCTACACAGTCTTATCATTACTATAACAGTGATGAAAGTAGTCAAGAATTTGCTCTCACAAATGTACTTTCTAAGTGTGATTTCAACAGTAAATTAAATATACTGTGTCCCATAAAAGCAAAGCGAATAATCTGCCTATTTACTGTTTACTTTTTCTCAGGTCATGGATGTTGATGACATAAATGTTTAAATCTAGATAGGTCTGCAGATTATTTAATAGTGGATATAATCACTACCTCATAGTAGATCTGGATTTTGTTGTTAGATAAGACACACAAGACCCAAGGCAAAACTCTATGCAAGTATTTTTCATGATTCTCCAAATGCCTAAAGAAATAACGTATCTTACCTTTAAATTCAGAGTGGAATAGTTAGAAAGGGAATATTGGCAGCCTTACTCACTTATGAGGTAGAACAAGACAAAAAGTTAATCTCTAGACTTGATTGTTTAAAGGACTGCTACTTTTCCAGTGACAACGATGATCCCCAGTATTGTTCACATGCATTCTTGCAATTCCATAAGTCTGATAATTTAGCATAGTCCTGATGTTCTGGTAGGCCAGGAGACCAAGCATCCAAAGGGCCTCGCAGTTGGTGGCTGGAAAGCCCTATGCTAGCTTGAAAACCAAGGCCCCCTCTAGAACATATCCTGTAAATGAGATTTGGCCCATCCAGGGGAGAATTCCTTGGGATGGGAGGATATCACACTATTCATTCATGCCTTTCATTGGGACATCTTTGTTAGATCTGCTAATTTGTAAGGTCTGTAAATTGTATGTGCAATTTATCATGTGTGTGCATTGCAGCGCATCCCACCTTGGTGAAACGGTGCACCATAAGGATCCTTATCAAAAACCCCTTATCTCTTAACTGTGTCTGGCTCTTAATTTTTGGAGACCAGGAAAAGGCATCAACAGTATTTGCATTTTTTTTAATTATGTCTCATTTTGTTTTCCTTATTCTTTCTTTTTCTTCTCCAGTGATATAGATTTCAATTCATTATGTTTGCTATCTACATCCAAAATTATAGGCAGATTTTTATTAGTACAACTTAGAGAATTAAGAACTTGTGACAAAAACAACTAGAAGGTGCCTAAGCATCTGAAAAAAATACTGTAGCCTAACATTCTTTCTCTTTATAGTGCATATTTTAAAGCCCAAGGTCACAAGCAGTATAAATTTAAATCCTACACAGGAATACAAAATATCTCTCTGACTGCTAAAATATCTTAGATTCAGTAATGCATCTGGTAAGACTAAGCAATAAAGGTATTGCAAAAACATTTGCATAAATGCAAAAAACAACCCTAAAACCAAAGCACAAACTCAAAGCTATATAAGAAAAGATTGGAAAGTGACTCAAGAATTTCCTATAAAACAGCAGAATTTTGCAGTAAAAATACTTTCAATGACCTCTGCCTCTCCCATGAGTTTCCCTCCATCACCATATGCCTCACAGAAAAAAAAATCTTTATTTTCTGCCAAAGTCACTTCACACAATGATATAATTGAAAAAAAATATTTCAATTGTTTCTGAACTGCACTATGTATAGCTTGGAAAAAAAAAATATTATGACCTCGGTCAAATTTGCACCAGGAGGCTGATGCCATCATTAAAAAAAATGGAGAAGCTCTTTGATTTGACTGTGTATTAATTTATTCGGGCAGCCAGGCATCACCAAGAGTTTAAGGTCAAAAAGAAGGGTGATACAGAGGATTTCTGACAGCTGTGGAAAAGCAGGAAACAAATCCAGCAGTAAAGCTCTTCGACACAGTGAGAAGGGCTTTTGAAGTAATCTCTAAACCTACTTTTTGTGACTGCAAAATACAGTAGCAGATTTTTCCACCTGCAAGAATTGTTGCCTCCATAGGCAATCTGTCCCCTCTTTCTCTGTAATGCCTTTCTATAAAATTATGTGGAATATCATAACTATTTGTGAGACTCTGTACTTGTGTGCATTCACACACATTTAATCAGCCAAAGCACTATTTACCCATAGCATCAATTCTTGTCCTTAAAAGCACAGATGCAGTTTAGAATATTTTTTTAACCTCCTTATCTGTTTGGCAGTGTTCAAGAAGTTTCCTGATTTTTAGTCTTAGTTCAGAGAGTATAATATTTAGATGAAGCAGACATACATTTACATTTTCCAAGCTGTCTTTTGGTGTAGAATCTTCTGCAAGTTTGTTCTACGTACCTTACTTGAAGCGAGGCTTCCTCGGGAAGAGTGTGGGGGAATTCTAAGGTACAGATTACAAATGTTGTCTTGGTCAAAATCCAGCTCTAACTCATGAATCTATTGACTGTATTTCAAACAGACTGTTACTTAACAGTGATAAAAGGCCTTATGAGGAAGAGAGCAAATGTGCAATGAATCTACACAAGGGTATCAGCTGAGGAGAGACAGACATTGTCTACATTCCTTAAGGGCAGTCTGCACAGTTTTGTTTTCAATTGCTAAATGTATGTAATGGTACTTAATCAGTAAAGTTCACAAAAAATCAACTGGCAGGTATTATCATAATTCTAAATAATTTCAGATATTTTTCTTTTACTATTTTTAATAACCTTACAAGATGAAATTGAACATTTTGTATACTTCTATTATAGCTATACAATATTCTGCCTTCCATTTAGATAGATTAAATTAACTGTTATCTAGCCTCTCATCTATGAGTTTTAGCTGATGCTCATCAAACAAAAATTGTGATTATCTTCTCGGGTTACTTGTAAAATCTGCTGTCCTGGTTTGAGAGTCCCGTGACAGAAGCTGACTAGTAGATTATTTTGAAGATGAGCTTGCTAGGAAACTCGTTGATATAAAAATCATCTGCCTTGAAACCAGAAGAATCTTGTATCAGTGAATGGACAAGTGCTAAATTGGTAGCTTTGTCTTCAGCTATAGTCCTGTGATTAATTTATTTAATGTTCTTGCCCCCCTGCCATGCCTTCTAAGGACAGTTATGTAATTACTTCTATAAAAAGTCAGGAGGTATAAATAATATTTGGAGTAAGGGCTAGATATGAAAAAACATTCATGTGAGAGCTCCATATATATCCACTCAAACCTGTGAGGACTATAGTTCAGGATAAAAAAAAAATCCCATGATCATTTTAAGAAATTACTGAGAAACTGCACAATTTTAGGTTTTGTAAATATTATCAGGTTGTTTAAGTCAAGATCTTGGATAACATAAAGTGCAGAAAGGTTGTTTTGGGCTTTCTTAAGGAACAAACATAGTCTTATTTCTGTCTTATTTAAAAAAAAAAAAATTAATAGCCTTTTATTTCTAGATTTTTGGGGGAATCTTAAAACATAAATGAGTTCAGAGAGGAGGTGTGGAGGTTCTGAAAATTAATCTGTAAAGAAATTTAATTTTATCAGATGACAAAGATAGCTCTAACTAATCCTGAAGTGGCTGTTTAAGTTGTAGCTGTGCTTATCATGTGCTTATGCTTCTGTTGGTTTGATTCAAAATCTGTGGAAGGAGGCTGAGACTCCAAAGCACTACAGTAGATTATGGTTCAAATAAGAGTACTTCAAAGAACTGACTTAGTGGTCAAATATTTGTTTAAGTTCTACACTGCTTTCTTGTTGAAAAAACATTCAGAAAATTTCTGCATGTTTAGACAAAATTTTGATTTTCTTCAGAGGCTCCTGATCATGCAGACATAATAAATAGGATTTTTATTGTTCAGTCATATTAACATCTTTTCTGTAACAGCCTTAAGTAAAGTGAATTTTGGTAAGAAAGTCTGGCCCAAAATTCAGGGCAGATCATATCCTCTTAGTTTGTTGTATTTTAGCTGTAGCAAAACAGCCATACTACATGACAAAATCTTGCATCTGACAGAGACCAGATGGATTTTCTGGTGGGGACCTCTGGTGGTGTAAGAAAACATGTTTTAAATCAGAGATATCCTGTTGCTTCCTCCATACAAATGTTTCCAGACAGGCATGTCCAGAAATGCCTATCCATTCAGTGCACAGATTACGTGTCACACTTTTTCTTAACATGTCAGAAGCAGCAGCCTGGGAAAAGCAGAGTATAAGAACATGGCAAATACAGAATTACAGTTTCTGGCACTCCAATGTAGAGGTACCATCTCTTTTTGGTTTTGGTTGAGTAGTTTGTTGGTTGGTTGGGGTTTTTTATGTTATTGGTTTTGATTGATCTCCTTTCATATTTTCAATCCCTTTTGGAATCCATTTATATCTTTGGCCTCCACAGCATCCTGTGGCAATGAGTTTTACAATTTAATTATGCAGTGTGTGAAAAACCACTTCCCTTCGTTTGCTGAAAATTTTCTGGATGATAATTTCATTTAGTGCCCCTTGTTTTTGTTTTACAAAAATAGTGTCTAATTGCTCCCTAGCCTCCTTATTCACGGCTTTTATTATTTTATACAACAAGAACATATCTCTTTGGGTCTTTTTTCTCTAAGGTAAAGATGCCTAATCTAATACCCCCTTCTACAGAAGTACTTGTATCTTTGATCATTCCCTGCCTCTCTGTCTCATTTTTCTCATGAGACAGCAGAGTTGAGAGTAATAGTAGGCACGTGGTCAGCTCTCAGTACACTGTCCACTGAAAATGAGTTAAATATACAACTTGAATGTTTGTGATAGGAATGCATTAAAATGTTTTGCTATGGCTTTGGAGCTATTCCACAAGGAGCAAGTTTTCTATTTCAGATCTTTTGAAGCTCACTTCAACTTGAATACAAGACTTTTCAGCCTAGAAATCAACTGCCTGCCTGATTCCTTGCTCTGAACAATTTCCACAGTATGAGCTACTATGAAGAAAGGAAATAAAACTGTGAGATAAATATAAAAGTATTTTCCTCTGATATCAGCATTATTTTAGGATAGTTTCCCAGGAAATTCACTGGTAAAGTCTCATCTTCATGGATAGTAAAAAAATCCAGAGAAACACTAAAATGGTGGGTTAGTTTTATGGAAGACGATGATTTTAGAATTTTCAGTTGCAATGGCGGTAAATAACTTTTTAGCTTAAATTTGGTCTTCAAAGTAGTCCATCAGAATTTGTATGAGTTTTAAAAAAAAAAAAAGTGGACTTTTTTCCTTGGAGAGTTAACTGTTTATCTAAGCTTCTGCTATGCATTCCAGTCTGTGCTCTTTGCTTCAAAATGTTCCATTGTCTCTTCATGATGGCTGAAAAAATGTTTTTCCCAAAAGTTAGAGGGAAACCCATGTTTGGCTGAGATAAATGATGAGATAAAAATTGCAGATCTATGTGGTCTGTGGGTTCACATATGTTTGTCAGCTTTTGTAATCTCTGAGTGACATTTGAGTGACAACACATAGATAGAACGTATTGAAGTGCCCAGAGGAACAATTCCTTCCTAAAGACATTTCTGTTGGATAACAATGCTACCCAAGTTTCAAGACAGACACTCTAAAGCAACACAAGGAATTGTTTCAAGGAAATTTTATATAATATGAAATAGAAATTGATTGAAATATAAAATGAAACCTGGAAGGAATATTAATTGGCTGTCCTTAATCTGATTGCTGTCTTTGCTAATATACCTGTAAAACTAAAACACACTTGGACCTGATGAAACCAGGATGTAAAACTCCATTATCTTCTAAAGTTAGAATAAAATTATCTCCCTATTTGCATCAGAGTCTTTACATGTTTATATAGGAATGGTGGAAAAGCTGTAATTTTGTGACATGGTTGAGATTTTTGGAACAAATGGACAGTATTCGCAGATCTTCTCTGATTCTCTTCTAAAGGGATTCCACTGAAAACCTGTGAAGTAGATAAGAAATATCTCACAATTTGTGAACATGTGAATAATTAAAGAAATACTGAGCATTTTTTAAAAACTTTTACACAGATTAAAAATGTCTGTTATCTAATATATAAGATCTAAAGCCTCTTTCATATTTTTGGAGATGTTTCTTGTAAATGCCATTAGAGTAGTCCAGCACATTGGGGCAAGGTCTTATAAGCTTAATAATTAACAGAAGAGTCTTGTAATTTAATTTTAGGAATAACATCATATATTTGACTACAGTCATTAGACTTCTGCTAGGAATTATAATGCCAATTGCACTGTATTTAACTACTACCATTGTACCACAGACTTGTTTTTAATGACTCCCTTTGTGGGAGTTCAAGCTCTTTCTTTTAATAAAGATATTTCACATTTTGTCCTTGCCAATATCAGTTTAAAAGAAATGAATACTTCCTATCTGTCTTGTTAAGGGAGATGACCTGTCCAACCTCTCAGTAGGTTTGGATTCCCATTAAAAGTTTTCATTTCTCTCCTTTCCTTTCAGCTCCTGTGTGTGCTGTACCTTTTGTAGATACTTTTTCAAAAAATAAATGACCCAGTCAGAAGTAAAGAAGATTTTGCCCCAAAACTTTTAAATTTGCTATGGAGTGATAGTGTTAGATCAATATTTGCATTAGATAAGCTGAACTGGTTGCCAAAATGAGAAGATCAGTATGACAATTACTAACCCTTGAAAAAAGTTAACCTCTAGGTCCCCAAAGGCTTAGTTAATGTGTAGGAATGGGTAGAAAAAAAGGAGCGTTTGGTGTTACTTGGAAAACTTTCAAGATGAGTGCTAAAATCAGCATCCTGATCAAAAAGAAAGCCAAAGACTTTATATTTCTATTAACTAAAATATTTTAGCTCTCTGATAGAACTGATATTGGGTAGCAGTGCTGTTCTGGGTTACATGACAATAATAATAGAAGTGTGATAATATGATAAATACCACAAATTTGTCAAAAGTGATTTGTCTGGTCCATGAAAATTAGACTGTAATGTAAAAGCAAATATTCCCAAGAGATATAAGGTAAAGATAGATTAGAAAAAGGCACCAAAAGGCACACTGATGATGATTCTCTTGAACATATCTGCTGTAGGTAGTATGGTAGTATAAACAATTCACAGGTAGTATGAACATTTCATATGATATTAGCAATAGTGAATGCATATTATGCTCCCTGCTTTCTGCTTAGACCTTTTTTATTTTTCTGCAATCACTTCAGCACAATGGATAAAAAATTTAAAAAAAAAAATTAATAACTGGTAGGTAATACATATTAAATGTTCTTTGTTTAATTTGGTGGATAAATACAGGCATCACCTTCTTTTATGAAAATAGCAGCTGGGGCCAGAGACAGACTACAAAGTACTTTCAAATCTGTGGCTTCACTGTAAAATGGGCAGGTGACTAATAATTTTAAAAAAGGAAAATTATCATTAAAAATAATCTAATAAAAATATTTTTATTAACATTTTAAAAATATAATAGTGATGTCAAAATAAGAGAAAAAAAATATGACTAGGCCAGCAGCATAAATTAAAAAATAACATCTAACCTTACATTCAACTTATTGTAGCAAGAGAATAAATACACATTTTTCTTTCAGGAATAAATAAACAATTTTCTGTCAGCCTGTATTACAGGCCCAAAGGTAGGTCTGGAAAAGATACTTTTAGGCAAATATGACATTTTTATCTGCCTGAAAAAGTCATCAAATTCAGTATATCATTTTCAACAGGTATTTGAGGCCTAAATGTATGAGGAGAACACTGAATTTTCATAAGGATAAATGTCAGTAACAATAGCCAATTTTATCCAATGTGTTGTGGGATACCTGCATTACTTTTGCATTAGCTGTCCATATATTTGAAGTTTATTATTTTCCGAACAATCCAGTTGCATATCATTGTCTGAAGTTTAAGAGACAGAAGAATCTTCTTCCAAGTAGAATGGCATTTTCTGAATTAAACCTCATTCCTGTGAAAGTTCAGCTTTGTGTAAAACAGAAGACTGCTCACTAAACATAGATTAATGGGAAATCTTTTATGGTTTTAGTAATTAGGAGATTTTCACAGGACATGTAAATTGTGCCTGCTAATTCTTCTTTCAGCCTTAGTTTACTATTCTGTGTGTGAAAGGTCTAACTTGCAGAGGTACTTGCAAAAACAGTACTTTCCCTACTTGTCTTCCAGTTTCCTTCAGAGCTCTTAATTTAGTTTTATTTTATTTTTTTCTCTTTATGAAAAGCTTATTGTCAGATTTAGCAAATTCTAAGCAACAAAGTAACATTATTACAGTTAATCCTAAAATCATGCAGTTTACATTCAATGAATGGCAACAGATTATTGAAACATGACTTTCCCCTTGTGCAGAAGAGAGCACATATATCAATACATTTACTTTCCACATTTCCCGATAATTTAATTTTTATCAAAGATAATTTCAAACAATTTAAACAAGTGTATAAGTAATGTTTTAAATCTCTGGCAGCCTGGATCATGCTTAACAACATTTTAAAATACACTTACAGCACTTATTTTACTCTTTTGTTATATTAATTGACTTTAACATGAAACTGGAAATTTTTAGCAGCTGAACAGCCTCTTCCCTCAGCTAGCGCAGAAGCTAAATTAATAAAAATTGTTAGCAAGGTTTGATAATACCTTTATCAATTTGTACTAAAGCCTTTTATTTTAATTCTTTGATATTCCTTATTATTAGAAAGGAAGTCCAGATAATCAACTCCTCAATCATAGCATGTGGAAAAGACCAGAAAAAAAAAATAAATTGCCTTCTCATTGATATTGTGCTCTTCCTTAAAGGCTTTTTTCCTTTCACCAGTTCTCTGACAGATTTGCTAACTTTCTTTCAGTACTCCTTCTTCTGATACAGATTAAGAATTTCTTGTTTGATGCTTCTGTGGTCTGTTTGATCTTTGGTTTAATCTTACGCTTATCATCTTCTGTCCTTCCTACGTGTCAAGTGCCAAGGCCATGTCTTGACTGTTCTTCTCATAATGACCCCTGGAGACATTACAAACCAGCAGATTTTAGAGAATCCTCAAGGTGTGATAAACTTCACCAGAGGCTGTAATGGTCGTAATATTATCAAGAGATCACGAAGATTTCTGAAAGACATCTTTGTCTTCACCTCTTCTTTGTTTTACTATGTAGATTGCTATTACATATTGCAGTTAGTATATCATGTTGAAATTGTATGATATAGATTTTTCTCCTATAAAATTTAAAACACTAAGCCAGAATAAATAGAAATACTTAAGAAGTAAATAGTTTAATAACTGTCAGAACCATTGGCTCTCTTTCAGGTGTCTTGCCTCTCTAATTCTTTGTTTTCTTGTAGATCTGAACTTACCAAGGCATGGGCTCTCTTCAGCAGCAACAAGAACTTACTGTTTGCTACAGACCATCAATATGCTTTATTAGCAATATGTTCTGAAAAGCTATGAACAGACATACTACAGGGGTTCACTGCACAGTGATTGGGTACTCTGAAGTGTCAGGGAATCATAGAGTGAAAGGGACTTCTGGAGGTCACCTGGTCCAACCCAGTACCTTAAACAGGGTCACCAAGAGGCCTCTTGCTCAAAACCACATTCTGACAGCATTTTAATATCTCCAAGGAGGGAGATTCCATGAAATCTGTGGGTCGTCTGTGCCTAACTCTGTCAGTCCCAGGTGAAAAAATGTTTCCTGGTGTTATAGCTGGTCATTCCTATCTCCAACCACCGACCCCACAAAGCATCCTGACACTTACAGGGAGCCTCCTATGTTCCAGTTTGTGTACAGTGCCTTTTGTCCCATAACTGAGAAACACTAAAAAGAGACTGGCTTCATATTCACTATACACTTCAGATGTCAGATATTTGTACATATTGTTGAGATTCCCTGAGCTTTTTTTCTCTGGAGTCCAGATCCCACAGCCTTTCCTCATTTGCTCCAGTCCCTTAACTTTCTAAGTGACCCATCTCTTGTCTTCATCAAATTCTCTATGAGGAATTTATGGGAGACAGTATCAAAAACATTAATGAAGTCCAGGCAGATAACAATCACTGATCTTCTCTCATCCATCATGCTGTTTGTTTCATTGTGGAATGCTGTCTTGTTCATCAAGCAGGACTTCCTCTTGATGAAGGCATGCTGACTACTCCTGATGACTTTCTCATCCTTGTGCCTGCAAATAATTTCTGGTATTAGCTGCTCCATCACTTTCCCAGGAATGAAGAGGTTGATTGGCCTGAAGTTCTAGGAGATCTCCTTTTGCCCTTCTTGAAGGTAGGAGGGGGCATTTGCTCTCTTCCAATGACCAGGAACTTCTCCCAGTCATCATGATGGTTCAGAGATTATGGATTGACCTCACAATGACAACAGCCCTGTGGGCTGACAAATCCCTCAGCACCTGTGGGGCTATGCTGCTGGGACATATGGACTTATATATGTACAGATTTTAAAATGTCCTCTAACCTGATCCTCTTCCACCAAACTTTCTGGCTTCACACTTTCCTCTTGGCCTGGCATTTCTGAAGGCAGATCTTTCAGTCAAAGTCTGGGGCAAAGAAGGCATTCAGGATTTCAGCTTTGCCCATGTTTTGTGTCATCAGGTCCACATTTTCTCTAGTCTTCCTCTTGTCACCTTTGTATTTCTAGAAGTCCTTCTATATGTTTCCCTTTGATGTCCCTTACTGAATTCAAGCTAAAATTTAGCTTTTCCTGGCTTTGTCAACTCTGAGAGTGTCTCTGTATTCCTCCCAGGTTACTTATTCCTTCTTTTAACTGTTCCACCTTCCACCAGTGTCCTTCTGTCTTTGACCTTTTATCCATACAGATATCCTGGCACTTTTGGCTGACTTCATGCACTTTGGCATAGTCCAGTTTTGAGCTTGAAGAAAGTAATTTGAATATTAACCATTTTTTAAATGTATCTACTCCTGGTATCAATTTGGATTGGAGGCAGGAGGTTTTTTACTCTTTTATCTTTATTCCCTTTGACTTTATCTTTACTCCTTATTTTACAGAATAAATGTAGCAAAAATAAAAACTCATGGTTTCTTATGGATTTTTGTACCTTGTACAGAATATATTTATGAGAACTCACAACCTAGTCATTTTTGAAATATGCAAAAATCCTCATAGTAGTAAGCGTGAGAAAGAATGGTCTCAGCCTTGATTACATTTTCAGATGGAATTTCTGGGAGTGCAATGGTCTGTTTTCCTGTCAATTAAGTGTTGGCCTAGAAAATACTGAAACTCATGCATGCAGTTCTACTACATTACCTTCAAAATCACTTAATTTCTTCTCAGAATTATTTTAAAGCATGGTTTTCACTTTAAATAACTTGAGTCCCTTCTAACATTTTCTGTATATTGTTTTGTAAATGAAAGCATTTTTGCCATGTAATAATAGAAAAATATTACAGAAGATTATGTCTATAGAAATTGATGGATATTGAAGGTAGAATTTATATTCTGTAATATTTAAACTGCAATTTTTGGCTTTCAGGTAGTAAGAAAAAAACTTTGCAGAGGGAAGAAAAGATTTTTTATTGTTTAGATCTCAGGTGTGAGAAGCACTGAATATATAAAGGCTTATCATGAAAAACTGTGACAGGAAATTTCTGTTGAATTCCACAGACTGCAGTTTTCAACTTTGTACTTTATAAATATTTATCCAACTCTTTAAGTCCCTACAGTTTATGAAATTCTTCAGAATTTTCCTGTCATTATGTTTCACTATTCAGTCTTTGTTAGCATGTCCTCTGAATCTTTCAGACTTCAGGAAAAAAATGTGAGTTTGTTGCTTCAATACTAAAGGCTTTCACATGCTAAAGAAGGAAAAAATAGCAACACTGTCACTTAGCTTTCCTTCCTATTACCATTCAAGAAAATCAACACTTGAATAATCTTAAGGCTGTGGCAAAAGTAGCTAACACAGGATTGTCTAATAATTTTTATAACATCAACTGCAGATGCACATTATAACAGAAGAATATTTGTGTCTTGTGAAGTTATCCTAAAAAGTTAAAAGAAATGCTACTTTTGAGTTTTTTACTGCTTTAAAAGCAAAACTTTATAACATAAATTGATGTTATGCCATCTTGATAATATGTTTGGCCTTGTTTGCAAAAATGAGAAATGGTAAAATTTTCTTATCAAAGGCATAAGTACTTTTCAAAGTCATCGATACAACTAAATAAGTCATACTGCTTTGGAGATGTGCGTGACTTCCATAAACACTCTTGTCTCAATTACACTAAATATTTTTTTTGACAAAAAGTTTTTAATCTCTAGGAGCATAAATACAATCCATATTTACTTTTCTGCATTTAGTTTTATGTAATTTTGGTATCTAATGTAGAGTATTTCACATATTAGAAAATTGGAACAATAAAAGAAAGATTGTTTTGTGCCAAGGGAAAAACTTTAATTTTTCTACCATTTTAGAATAAAATCAGCACAGCATATGCATTGGAGCTTTTAGTGCAAGTTTAACTGTATGCTATGGGTTCTTCCTTTCCTCTCATAATTAGATGTCAAATAGGATATGGTACCTACAAATTAAAATTATGGTACAAATAAGTTAAAGTTTTCACTTTGTAAAAAAGCAGTGGAATTTGATAGGCTACTTGTTTCTCCCTGATATCATTACATTCATGCTCATCCTAAAGTCATTCAATCAAAGCAGGATGAGGGCTTTTTTCCCATATGTTATAATAGTCCCTGTGTGATTTTATCATTATTTTAATGGGGACAAGTTTTTATACACAAATAATGAAACACACAGAAGTGCAGTGCATCAACACAAAATAATCCCTAAGAAGCATGGACTGGCAATTAGGAGAATAGGGAACAAATATTGAAAGGTTAGACATTCTTTCATTTCCACCAGAATAAAAAGAGCTTCAGAAGATTCCAGATATTGCTTTGTCGACACAAAATAATTTTTAGGGCTATTAAGCAAATGATAATTTATAAAACAACATCAGAGGCCCATGAAGTGGTTTATTTCTAAACAAAATGTAAATTTGAAGTGCATATTCATAAAACTTTGTGTTAAATCAAGAATACACAAATAAGCAATCATCAAATATAAGCACGCTTTTCCGATCTTAGAATTTCTTAGGGGATGCCTTGAGAACAACTTGAATGAGTTGTTCTTTTAACACAGCTGAGCAAATACTGTTCAAGGTTTTCAACCAACCTTTGAGTGAATTTGCTTTGACAATACTTGCAACCCTTTGGTGATCTTTCTGCAGGAATGTTTGAAGTATTGAGTCTTACTGGCAAAAGCATTAGAGGAAAGTAAATTTCAAAGATGCAAGTGAATATTTGCAAAGCCAGGGTTTTAGACAAATAGTTGCAAAAGCTTTACTGGTCCTAGAAAATTCTTTCTGCCTTCATGTAAGGACAAAAAAAATAATAAAAAGTGATATAGCTGACACTTCAGAAATAAATAACCAGTAAGTTAATATTTTAGATGTTCATAACAAATGGTTCATGAACATGCAAGCTGCAGAGAATGATACAAATTAAACAAAATAAAAAGAAAAGCCTGAAAATAGATCATTTGAATGTTTCTAAATTTATTCAAGAATATTATCATTTGCTTGTTTATTTCTTTGCTGGAAGCTATTCCACATGCAGACAATAGGCTAAATTTTTTTAATAAATCCATTGTTGCAAATTATCTACTAAACTCTAATCAATAATGCATTTTGTGGTAGATTCACTTTGACAGATGTTACTGTACATCTGTACATCACTGTTACTAAAAGTAATGTCTTGTAATATAATACAATGCAAAACTTCATGAAGTTTTTTGAACAAAGGTTTAAACTGGGAACATAATTTGACAGTATTAGCTTCAAATCACGTTTATCATATATGAGAAAGAAGATGATACAACTTAATCAACGTGTCTCTAGACACTCTTGCAATGAAGAATGAAAGAAAAGACTAATATTACATTGAATAATTATTAAAAATAAATAATGATACATTGGAAAATAAAGTCACATATTGAAGCACGTTCACACATTTTTTTTGAAACCTAGCAGTATTCTCTACTACAACTGCATATTTAAATAACCTAAGCTATCTGAAACACACAGGAAAAAAAATCTGAATATAGTCTTTATTGCCAATTTGCCTTATATTTGAGGTATACATCTTCTAAGCAATACCGTTTTGATGATATATTGTGTTAGTGTATCTTAAGAGCCATGTTGGTTTGATGATGTACACCCGTTAATGACAAGCCAGGTGGTGGCAAGGAAAATTAATTTGTAGTTGTAAATCTGTTGCTTTGACATATTATGTAAATAAAATTATTTATATAAATAAAATAAACTTGAAATTTAATTTTGAAACTTATACCCATATTTTATGCATGCATATTGAGAGAGATATAGATAGATATTTCTGAGAGGTTATGAAACACCTAAGTAACATGCTGTATGTTTTGAAAAAATCTTCTCTCAAGCTTTTTTGACTATGTGTTTAAGGCTATTTTCTATTCCCTAATACCTTCTCATTAGCTTCTTTTGTCCTTCTGTACATTTGAACTATACATATATCAAACATACACAGTTTAATTTTCAGACTTACCTTTATGCCTCCAAAACTGATCATAGCAGTGATGAAAAGAGGGAGTTAAGAAAGCTGGAAAGAGGTCCACAGAGTGGATCCAATATCTGCACTTTGTTATCAGTTTATCCAAGTATTTCACTGGTGGGCTTCAAAACAAGGTTGATAATTCTCTGAAAAGGGTTTATGGGAAATATGGATGTAACAATATGCAGGACAGAATAGAGCTTAGGAGCTTTAAATTTTTAGAATGCATACATAATACTTGAGCAAGAAAGGAATCTAGATGACATTCAAACCTGCAAAGAAGAGTGTAGTGAAAGAGAAAAGGCCATAACAGAACAAGTAGCACATCCCAGATAACACATCTACACTGATTTTAAATGGATCAAAACAAGAATCATACCCAAAAGGATACAGGGAAGGTGAATGCAAAAGAGTGGCCCAGAAATGAGCTAAATATCTAGGCTGACCCTGGGTGCTCTCAAGACCAGGTTTTTGCAGGAGGCACCTGCCAGAGAAAGTCTAGGTGACAGCAAGTGTAATATGTAGGACTTCTTTCTAAACACAGCCATGGTGCTCTTATATAACTGAGAGTCAATACTGATGTCTTCCTGCAGTGGCCTTTGCTAGCTGTGTGGGTAAAAGAGCTTTTTTGGTTTTGGGGAGAGGTTTCACTTCAAAGTTCTATAGATGCAGACAAAAATGAGCTCACAAAAAGTTTTTTTATGGTGTTTTTTTCACAGAAATATCCAGAAGCACCTCATATATTTGTATAGGGTATATTAATTACCCCTTTTTACTTTTTCCTTTACCTTCACAGTGATGACACATGTTTAATGTATTACAAAATTAATAAAAAGCTCCAAATTACAGATTATAGAATAATAGAATAATTCAGGTTGGAAAAGAAGCTTAAGATCATTGTGTCCAAACATTAACCTAATGTTGCCAAATCCATCACTGAAACCATGTCCACCAGTTCAGCGTGTACACATTCTTTAAATACCTTCAAAAACGGTGATCCAATCACTTCTCATGGCAGTCTTTTCCAATGCCTGTTAATCCTTCTGGTGAAGAAATTTTTCCTAATATCCGACCTAAACCTCTCCTTCTACAACCTCAGGCCATTTCTTCTTGTCCTGTTACTAGTTGCTTGGGAGAAGAAACCAACCCCACACTGGCCACAACCTGCTTTCAGGTACTTGTAGAGAGTGATAGAGAGGTCTCCCTTGAGCCTCCTTTTCTCCAGGCTAGACAACCCCACCTCCCTCAGCTGCTCTTCATCAGACTTTTACTCCAGACACTTCAGATGCTCTGTTACACTTCCCTGGACATGCTTCAGCTCCACAATATCTTTCTTGTAGAGAAGGGCCCAAACCTGGACACAGGATTTGAGGTGTGGCCTCACCCATGCCCCGTACAAAGAAACAATCACTACCCTAGTCTTGCTGGCCAAACTATTGCTGATCCAATTCGGGAAGTCACTGGCTGTCTTGGTCACCTGGGCACACTGATAGACCATATCCAGCCACAGGTGGATCAGCTACCCTGGGTCCTTTTCCACCAGGCAGCTTTCCACCCATTCTTTCTCTGTCCTGTAGCACTGCCTGAGGATGTTGCAACCCAAGTGCAAGATCCAGTACTTTACATTGTTGAACTTCCTAGAAGGGGCCTCAGCCCATTGATCCAGCCTATCCAGATACCTCTGCAGAGTCTTCCTGCCCTTCAGGAGATCAACACTCCTGCCCAACTTGGTATTATCTGTGAACTTACGGAGGGTTCACTTGGTCCCCTCATGCATATCATCAATAAAGACATTAAACAAGAATGCTTCTAACGCTGAGCCCTGGGGAACACCACTAGTCAATGGGCTCCAGATGAATCTAACTCCACTGTCACTCTGAGCCTGGCCATCCAGCCAGTTTTTACCCAAAGAAGAAAGAACCCATTCACACAACACACAGCCAGTTTCTTCAGGAGAATGCTGTGGGAAGTATATCAAAGGTTTTACTAAAACTCACACAGGCAGCATGCACAACCTTTCACCCATCAACTAAATGAGCCATCAAAGAGGGAGATCAGGTTGGTTAAGCAGGACCTGCCTTTGATAAACCCATGCTGGCTAGGCCTAACTCCCTGGTTGTTCCACACATGCCATGTGATGGCACTCAGGAAGGTTTTCTCTGTGACCTTTCCCAGGACTGAAGTCAGGCTGTCAGACCCATAGCTCCCTGGATCCTCCTTCCAGCCCTAGATGGGTGTCATATTGACCAACCTCCTGACCACTGGGACCTCCCTGGTTAGGCAGGGCTGATAGTAAGTCCTTGAAAAGGACTATGATAGTTATGATAGTAAGTCCTTGAAAAGGAGGGCCTTTTCATATCTGCAAGAGGAGGAAAAATATCCCTTCATTTTTCTCCTGGTTATTTGATGCCAGAGATCCTAGAGAACATTCCCAGCCATATTAATGTGTTCACAGGGATTGTAGCTGTGACAATGATGCTCCTTTCTCATTTTCACTCTGTCATGCCACAAGATTGACAGTCATCTTTGTGGTAACCTCTAATTTTGGATGGGTTTGTCTGCACTTTATGGGTTATCTTTCACTTTGATCTCTTTCACACATCTTCCATTTCCAATTTTATCTTTAGTTGAGATTCTTTTTGTGGTAGCAAAAGGAGATCTTTCTGATATTTTTCCATATATTTCTATTTATATCATGCACACATAAGAAGCTAAAATATGGACAAATTTTCTAATTTTGTTCATTTTTATCTCCTAAAGTGTTACAATAGTCTGAGAGAAACCTAAAAATTAAATATATTAGCAGGGTCCCCAAAAATATAGAACAACATATCAATACAGAACTCTGCAATTGTTACTAAATATTAAAGCATAAGACAATTTTATTTACAAGAGAGCATAATTTTCTGATAATGCTTTCATGTGTTTGATCTAATGAAATTTGCTATTTTCCCTAGACAAATTTACAAAAAATCTGTGTTTATATAAATCATAATCTCTTCTTTATTGTAATTTTGCTTTTGTTTTTTTTTGTTCTATTGTAAATTTTTTTTTGCTTTCTCTTCTTTAATGTAACTTTTGCACAACTGAAAAAAAACCAAGAAGATTCTTGAGAGGAAATACAAATAGCTTAAAATATTTTACATAGAATTTTAGGTCTTAGAGGTAATTTCCAGCCTCAATGATTATATAATTTTTTATTATGGGAATGTTTTAATAGTATTGTCCATGTGATTTTATTAGATAGATATTCTTCAATTTCCCAGGCATAAATCTAGATAAACTGAAAATGACTGTGACTCCACACAACATAGAGTTAAAAAAACCCCAATCTTTCAGATTTCCCAACAAAGACAATGAATTTGTATTATAAAAATTCTGTAAGACCTTGGTTATTAAGGGTTCTAATGACCTCTCTTGAATTATCCTTCAGCAACAAAAAGTTGTTTTTTTTCTAATTTACATCTTATTTTAATATACAACATCATGCTATATTGCATGTCTTAAATTCCCAAAGAAAATGAGAAGATTCAGTCTCACTTGTAAAGGACAAATAATAAGTGACCAGTAACTATGGAAAAAAGAACCATGATTTTGTGGATAAAGTTTAAAATTGTTACGAAGGAGAACAGATTTTTTTTTTTTTTAAGCTTCTGGGGTTTTGAAGATTCTTAGGTAACATTTCTATAAAGACTACTGATTTTTAATATCTGAGCTCAAACCTCAAGGGCTTCATTGCTAAGAATAGTTCCCTAGTGAAATCTGAAGTACTTCTGGGGTAAGAACAATCTACCTGGTAGCATCCAGTTTCCAACAAAATATAGATCTGTAAATTCATTTTAGGACCTTATTTCTATTTTTTTTCCTTCTACTTTTGTGATAAAATGAAGCAGTTAGTGTGTAAGCTCCATTTATAAATTACTGGAAACAAAATAAATAAAAGTGCAAAATCTAAGCTGAGCCTTTACTTCTAGGACTGTGTAGTTGGAGTTTAGATCTAAGATATCTTTCAAAAGCTGTGCCTGTCAAGTAATATTAATCAGGTTAAGTTATACTTCATGAATATGCAATTTATTTGTTCATTATCGTGGGTTACTCTTCCATTTATAAATAATGACCTGGTTTTATTGCTACCATAGATAAATATTAGAGATATAACTTAAATAGTTTTATTAGCAACATTGTACCAGATCTCCACAGAAATACATACACTTTTATACCACCAATTTTTATCACACATTTACATTTGTACTTGTATTGAGATATGCCTGTCACCTATTAGCTATACACGTTAAATGCTTAATGTCTAGATCAGAGAAAATACATTTTGAATTTGAAAAGTAAACTATGTATAACACAGTGTTTCACTCTACTGCTTTCACATCTGAAGATGGGAAACCTGCAGAGCCACTGGACATGTAGGTCTGTAGTCTTTGCCCACATGTGCTTCAAATCTTGTGGAAACTGCCTGACAGCTACTGCTGGCTTAAGAGGAAGAGCCAAGTCCAGAAATATTATGCCGTACTGCAGACTGGCCACTGGGATTGGAGAGGTGACAAGTGGGAGAGAATGAGTATTACACTCTTGTTACAGAGCTCACAGCTGCTGGAGATGAGGCATGTGACCATCTTTTATACTTATTTATATTTCTTTAGTGTCTGTAGGCACCTACTGGGATCAATACACCACTGAGTAATCTCTTACTCTTATGAAGATGGACCCCATTCCAAAAAGCTTAGGATATGAAAAGGTAAA
This sequence comes from Cyanistes caeruleus, assembly GCF_971803275.1. Lineage (NCBI taxonomy): Eukaryota > Metazoa > Chordata > Aves > Passeriformes > Paridae > Cyanistes > Cyanistes caeruleus. The sequence continues at coordinate 56,989,957 of NC_141701.1, read as the reverse complement.
GCAGAAACAGAAAACTATTACTTTTCAAGAAGTGAAAGAGAAGACATGGTTGGTATGAATTATGCCCATCTTAGGTTAAAAAAAAGTTAGTCATTTCTTTGGAAATAATTATTTTGGGGAAAGCAAGACATGGAGAGATATGCAGGCAGAAACATCTAAATGGAAAGAACAAAAGGGAAAGAAAAAGGCATTGAAACAGGATGCAAAGGAAGTGAGGAGAGAGGATGAAAGGATAAAGGAGGCAGAAGGAAATATGGATAAAAATAATTAATTCACAGACATTTATAAAGTAGAGAAATTTGATAGTACCCACTTTTTGGCTAATTTTTAGTAAAGTAGCTATTTTTCATCATTGAATGTAGTAAATGGATGTAGAAATACCTAAATCAAGCTTTTGCTTCCAAAATGGTTAATATTTTCTGATGACATTATTAAATAGCTTAGCTCCACTCAATAATCTAAAACAGTGATGTTGATAATGAAAAATTACCAGAGCTATCATTTTCCTGGTTTTATACCACAATGTACTGGGTATGCAAGTTCACAGACACCAAGCAAACAAGCTGAGTAGATCAGGGTATAATTCTCCATTTAAATTGATTTCATATTACAGAACAAAAAAAGAAAAATACTCTACCATGAAAACAGATTATACAAAACACAATCAAAATGGAAGGCTCTTTAAGATAGGAATACAGTCCAGTGAATTTCAAAGAAACACAGCAAACAATTTTCAAGATTGCCTGGCACAACTTTGGCAAAATTGAAAGCTTCTAAAGATCCCCATATGTAGTACATTTTGTTACCCTAATTGATATTACAATATTACCTAACAGTATTGTTAAAAGTCCTTAAGATCTGCAAATATCAAAGCAGTTAGGCTCTAGTGCTACACTTCCTGTTTAGTGAGATTTTTTTTTCCTTTTTTCGTCTCAAGCTGTACCTCTAAAAATAAAAATTATGACATGCCTACAGTGACCTGAAGTCTTTAAAAGAGCAACAATTAAAAATAAAATTAGATTTCTAATATGAAGTAATTTCCATTAGTCTCTTATTGTGTAATCATTAAATTGGCTAACTTAATAGTCTCATCATCTTTTTTTTTCTTCTATGTAAATTAATGATCTTGGGAAAAAATTGATATTATTTACACATTCCTTAATAAAAAGACCCTCGGATAAGTGTTTCATGCTCAAGGATTTTATTATCCTTTCTTTATCTCTAATTCTGTTGGAAAACAGAATACAGTCTTGCTCTTTCTTAGAGAAATTTCTGTATGATGAAAAATCAGCTTAGTGTCATAAGTATAACTGAAAACAGTGATTTCAGTAAAATTACAAGAAGATCAGAAGTGATTACCAGTCAGGATCTAAGAGAAATAATCATGATCATTTACACCCATAAAGGGGGTACTTAATTCCTCAGTGCTTAAGAAGCAATTTGTGAGTCCCAAATGCTTGGACACGCACAGAATTACCACATTGACTGTGATTTGACAGTAGGTAATATAAATTGTTCAAGGGTCTGATCCTCCATTCTCACCTAAGCCCAAGTAACATTAATAAGAGGAAATAATAATAGCTGTTGTTGTTTTTGTTATTATTATTATTTTAAGAAACAATAATTGATAAGAATAAAATATGGGATTAAATGAGTTTTCTTCTTGAATGGGCAGATATATGCTGAAATTTGGAGTAAGCAACATTTATTTTCTGAAGAGCAGCTGAGAATACAGTTTTTAGGTTCCAAAAATAAGAGTTTTTTCTGGCAAGCATGGAAGAAACTTCCACTGCCCCTACCTTCTAAACTGCAGAGTAAACTCATCATACAACTGAATTGAACACCTGGGAAATGGAAGAAAACACTAATATAGGAAATGGGACAGTATGAAGAAGAATTTATTGGGTAAAAAATCCTCGTTGCCTTGTTATAATGGGTGAATCATTAGAATTTTAGTATTATCAACAACTTGATAATTTGAAATATCTATTTGTGTGACTTATTGAGACAAGTTTTAATATACTAGTTACAATAGTGGTGTGTTTCTTTTTTTTAAAAATAAATAGAAGCTTATTAACTTGTTATAAGAAATATTGTAGTCCACAACAGTCTTCTGGGTTTGTTATTTATATGCATTTCAAAAAATAACTAATGTATATCTATCCAGGAAACCAGTAAGCTATGTAATTCCAGTTTAACCTGTTTTTCAGACTTCGTTTGACTTCCTTATACATGAGGCCATCCAAGATGCCAGGGAATAAGACTTGTTCCAGTAGTTAACTGGACAGATTCTTGTCTGACCCATTGCTCATGCTTACCTTGTATACTGTTGCTGTGCACAACTTCCTGCACTGTGGCCACCAGTTAGTTAGACCACAGAAAAATACATTTTTCTCAGTAAACCTATTGGAAACAGTGGTACCAGGTTGCTGACCTGCTTACACACAGGGTAGTACTTTGTGGTTTATGATGGTCTTACATATTCCATTAATTTTAACATGTTATCAGAAGATGGTGTGGCATAGGAGGCAATTAAGGGCAAATCCTTGAATTTGAATGTTGAATGTCTCTTGAAGGTTGAATCTCTCATGTTAGATGAGGTCAACTTCAAAGGAAAAATTTTATAGAGGAATAAATCCCCTCCTAGGATGGAGCCAGTGCTTCGAAAAAAAAAATTGAAATCAATGTTTCCATTTAAGATTTTTTTTTTCAGTGAGATAATAGTTGGAGTGGTTGTTTAAATAGCATGTTACAGTTTCTCAAATATCATAGAAATAAACTATTAATGTATAATAGTTTATTTAGGTGGAGACTGCAGAAGACAGGTCAAATTCGTTACAGAAAGAGAGTAAACATTTCCTCTCCTCTCAATACCTACTTTGAGTTAAAGAATATTTTTCTGGGCTTTCCACTCATGTTTTTCTGGCATAAGAACAGAAGGTTAAATTTCCTTTGCTACAAAGCACAAATAGGTTCAAAGGACTGTAATTTCAGGTGTATGGTCCCCAAAAGAACAAGAGGAAAAAAATCTGTGCTGAACCACTACTTTGGTGATGTCTTTCTCATTGCAAAGTCCCTCTTTGAGTGCAGGGTGGTGACTACAACTGCATTCTGTACTACCCTCTAGCAAATTGACTTATCTGCTCCAGTTCAGGACAAAAATCTGAGTTATGATATAAAAATATTATGCCTCCTTAATGAATTCAGCTAATATTTAACTACAAACTCTTACCAAACAGGGACTGATATCTGTTTGCTTTTTCACTGGAGGCTATGTATTCTGGGTAGAGAGTGTGTTTACTTTCTGGGCAATGGAGAAAGCACCACAGTAGTCATTATCAGAAATTTCAGCTATATGTCAGTACATAGAGAACTCACACCCTGACACATTAGGCAGAGTTCCCATGGTAAGCATGAACTCAATTCTATCTCATGTCACATTTAACTAGCTTACAATATAGTAGTGGACCTTTTTAAAACAAGCCTAGTCCTTCAGTCAAAATTGGTTTGGCTTTTCAGCTGGCACTATTTGCTTCATTTTCAATCAGTGGTAGTGCCACCACTTTCTTTCCACCTTTACTACTACTCTGTAGTAATACAGACATGGTGAGCTCTCTAGTCATTCAGAAATGCAGTGAACAGCCTAAAGCAGTCTTGAGATGCAATAAAACAGAAAGAATTTTATTGTTCCATGATGAAATATGATTTTCTTCTAACCTTAGTTTAGAGCTGATAAAGTACTTTAATTATTGTTTCTGTAACAGAACTAAAATATCAAGATTTGCCTATATGAAATGTAATTAATATCCTCCTTTGTTAAAAAACCATCAGTGATAAGGTATTTATTTTATTCAAATATGGCTTGCAGGAAAGAGAATAATTACTTCTGATTAATTCAATTTTCTCATTTTCTTAGCCTTATGGAAAGATATTTGACAGATATTAACATAGTTTTTTATAGAAGGTCATAGAGTAAATTTCCACTATCATTGGTGATGTCTTCTGAAAAGGCATCCATACACTACCAACAAAACAGAGAAGTTAATACCTGGATTTCTTGTATGACTATGTCCTATATTCTGAAACTAAGTAGGAAAATTAATATATTTACTTTCGTAACTACATGTGAACTGAATTTTGGATAGTTTAGTTCTAGTACTGACTTTTTCCTTGTTTAAAAGCAATCCATGTGTAGCAGTAAGAACTGTGGAATTTGAGAGTAAGACTTTTCCTTTTTTTGCTTTCCTAACAATTGAGAATGTTTTTTTTCCATTTGTGGGGCAGTCAACAGAGAAGATGACAAACAAATGAGGCAGGGTTATTTTTTTGTTGTTTGTAAGGAGTTCATGTTTATTCACTGTAACTGTGTAGACTTCTCTTGAATATGAAAACACATTGGTTCAATGACCATGTAGCTTCAGGAAGATCTGCTTTGCTTTATTATCTTTGACCCTTTATTGTCTCTGATCTTTACTGCTTCAACTTCTGATTCTTGATAAAAACATCTACAGAAACGTGTGTGTATATGACCTAAATAACATTGCCTTCCTCTGTTAAGATCCATTTTGTTTGCTGATCATTAATGGTTTGGGAACATTTTCTGTTATACTCCTACTACATAAAATAAGTAAGAAAAGGTAGGAAGAGAATTTCGACCTTTTATAGATGTGGTATACTCAAATATTTTTTTATTTTCTGGGAGGGAGGATTTTTTTGGGTTTTGTAAGGCTTTTTGTGCTGGTTTTATGGTTGGTTTTTTTGGTTGCTTTTTTTTATTTTTTACAAACTGAATCAATTCTTCTGTAGAGTTTAAGCAATCATTTCCAAAGGGAATTATAAACCCACATCAGTTTTGTCTAAGTTTCCAAATTTTGTTCTCACAATTCGTATGATTTTACCTATTCAAGTTTCTCTTATATAGCAATTCTGGAGCACTTAGATATGTTCTCCCAGTCACACTGATTCTTGAAGACTTAAAATCTATTCAGTGGAAAGATTCCCATTTTTAAGGGACTTAAACATTAATGGATTTAAAAAGGCACTGAAACTTAACGGACTAAACATAATTGAGCTATACTAGCATGCCATGAAGAACATTCATATGTAAAGGAAATTATATGAACAACCAAGGAGAACTCAGATCATGAAGGTGTTTATGTACATAGATTTAGATAATTAGATATATGCATTTATTTTACACTACATATATTTTATATAATTTATGTCTCCATTAATTATCAAGAAGTGATAATTAGACTATAATAATTATATTTTTTATTATTACAAATAAATATACAGAGTTTACTTTTCAAGTCCATTATTTTAGAGTTTCTGCCTGGGTCTAGGGACTTCATATTTATACTTAATAATATTTGAAGCATAGAGGTTTCAAAATTGCTATCGCCTTGAAATAATCAAATGAAGCTGAAACACATAAAGCAGCCTACATAAAATTGCATTCAAAGTTAGTGAAAGTCTAATTTCATTCTATTGTATTTTACTGGATAATTTTCTACAAATGGATGAATTCTTCTGTCTTTCCTTCACACTATCCTACTATATGTGATTTATTGATCTAACAGCGGTGCAGAGGTAAAGTCTCAAACCTGACAATTGTAAAAGATGATGCTTTCAGTCATTAATTGTGATGAGACAGTGACCATTATCTGTCTATTAAAGTATATTATACTGGAGACTAGAGGTCACTACAGAATTTTTGCTTTGCACTGAATTTTCTATAGGCTGCCTAAAGAAACAGATGTTAAATAGGTGAAGTACCATAAGGAATATTAGAATTGGGGCATTATTTCTTGAAATTGATAATACCAAATGGCATCTTGAACAGCAGCTGAATTGCTGAATCTGAATCTGAAATACAGATTTACATTATAGATGTAAATTAAAGATGCAAGTAAGGTTTTCCTGTAATTTCTTAAGGTTATCATAGTTCAGCTCAAAATCTCATTTCTATATATTGTTCTTGACAATATTCTAAGATGATGGAAATTCTAAGTATTTTTGTTCTGTATTATTCCTTCTCTTTCTACTGTTTATTCCCACCTGAAGTCAGAATCTCAGATTGTGACATCAATCATAGCACAATGAAAAGTGAGGTCACAAAGGAAGGATTATTATTTCAGGTGAGAGAAAGAAGCTAAAGCATATTAATTTTTCAGAAACAAATAAAGGTTTTCATACAAATGTCTTTTCCGATACAGAATAGTGGAAATGAAATACAGTCAATATGAAGTGTGACTACAGGTAGATTTTTTTATTTAAAAGATGTTTTTCAGAGCCGTACTTGCAGAAGAAGTGATCTTAAATATGACTCAAATAGAAACAGACGAAGGGTGGAATTGCATCTCAGTGGCATGAAAAAATAAGCTTAAAAGTTTTATTTCTTTGCCTGTTTCCATTTTAATCCTTTTATTGTTTTATTTTCCTTCTTTCTTTATCTTCTCTTTTTTACCAGTTTAAAAACTACATGGTTTGTATCAACAGGCAGCTGAAAAAGTACTTGAGTCATGACATTAACAGTTCACAAGAAAATGAAAACACAAACTTAGGGGGTTTTTTTTGTTGTACTAGGACTTTTTTATTATTTTATCTGATTAATTTAATTGATGAAATGCGTACTCGTGAGTATCTGAGACTTACAGTTATACTAATGAAATCACAGAGGGTGAAATATGAACATCTTGTGTTTGAAGGGTACCACAAGGATTATTAAAGTCTAGCTCCTGACCTTACCCAGGACACCCTAAGAATCACACCACACATCTGATAGCATTGTCCAAGCCTTTCTTGAGCTCTGTTAGGCTGGTGCTGTGACCACTTCCCTGGGGAGCCTTTTCCAGTGCCCAACCTTTTCATGATATCCAACCGAAATCTCCCCTGACACAACTTCAGGCCATTCCCTCAGGTCATGTCACTAGGCACCACAGAGAAGAGATCAGTGCTTGCCCTGCTTCCACAAAGGTCCATTACCTGGCTGGCCATGCTGTGCCTGATGCCCCCCAGGACAGGGTTGGCCCTCTTGGCCGCCAGGGTACTGCTGACTCAGGTTCAGCTTGCCATTGACCAGGACCTCCAGGTCTCTTTCTGAACTGCTTTCCAGGTTCTCATTCCCTGGTCTCTACATACAACCAGGGTATGTAGGTCCAGGTATGGCCCTGTCCCAGGTGCAAAATCCACATTTGTCCTTGTTAAACTTCATATACTTGCTGATTACCCAACACTCTAACTTTTCAAGTTCTCTCTTCAGAGCCTCTCTTCTTGTCCCAGTTTAGCATCATCAAGTCCTGCATCCATCCATTCATTTATGAAGATGTTGAAGCACACTATCTTTAAGGTGGATCCCAGAAGAACCACATCAGGATGGTGTAACCCCATAACCCATGAGACAATTGCTCACACATGTTTAATACCTAAAATGCCTTACAGTATGTTTAGAAAAATCTACAGTTGGATATATATTGTTACAAGTCATATATATAATTATGAATTATAATTCCCCAAAATTAAAATATACCCTCCCAGAAATCAACTAGAATTTAATTTTTGCTGACGAAAAATTAAAGATTTTATGTTTTTTACGAACAGAATTAACTGCCAAGAAATGTTATAAAAGTGAAGTCTTGGGCTAAATAAAATTACTGACAATTATTTCACTCATTTCTCTGTGGCAATTATTCCCTGATTGTTGGCATGTACCCTATATTTTGGTTGGATTCCTCAAACAAAAACTATTTACTTAAAGCAATACTCAGAACACTAAAAAGATCTAATAAAAATATTTTACCAAAGTTCTTTAAAAATGCCATAAAATTTGTGTAAATTTAGAGTTTTGCTGGATTCCCTTCACACACAGAAGGACCTACATGACCCTGTACAAGGCTGAAGAATGATTGCATGTGAACCAAAGTCATGAATAATTCTCAACAAATATGTCAAGAATTTGAGATATAGACTAACAGCACTGCTTTATAACAGTACACACAGCACTATGGAATTAGGTTTTAAAGTGGAGCTAATACAAAATTGCATTGCAGCTAAATTATAATCAAAGCAATATCAGCTTAAAACATGACCATTCTCTTTTTAGAATCTCACACTTAATTTGTTATAAAGTTCTGCATTTTCACAAGCTCCTTAATTATTTTCACAAAAGTGACAGAACAGCCAGCTCAGTCTCACATCAGCATTACACAGCAGGGCCCTAAATAACTTAATTAATTTGCAATTAGTAATATCTCAGTTCAAGTTGAGGTCTCACTGAATTGGGTCCTGAAGCTATAGAGTTCCACGTACAGCAGCAGTAACCGTATGTTAAGTGTAACAGTAATAAAATAGTGTACCTGTTGGAATACTAATTACACCAAAGAGTCTCATTCACCACAAAACTCAGCATCAACAGTATTTTGGGCTGAACTATGTCCTTGTAGCAGCATGCTGGGGAAGGAATAAGAAAAGATTACTTTGCTTTTTAACTTTATGGAATCTGAATGATAATGTGTTGGAATGCATGAAATAGAAGCCTCTCTGAGTCCCTCAGAGGGAGAAAGAATTGCAGGAATTGAATTGAAGCCTTTAGAGAAACTAAAATATATTAAGCCACAGACATGAAGAGTGTAAGTTTTAGTTTTAAGTAAGTAGAAATATATCTTAAGTGCCTTATGGGACTGTGTTAGTGAGCAAAAAGCTAGTAAAAAGCACCATTCTTGAATTTTCAAAGGGATGCCAGATGGAGGGCTAGACCATAGGATGTAAAAGCAGGATATGCCATCTTTTAGGCTTTTTTGTTTTGTTTTGTTTTGTTTTGTTTTGTTTTGTTTTGTTGTTGTTGTGGGTTTTTTGGGGTTTTGTTTGTTTGGGGTTTTTTTGTTATATTATAAAAGACTTAGAGAGGAAGTAATTTGTCTAGAAAGTAATTTACTTTGAAAAAAGGCTCTACATATGCTGTATAATTCATCGTAGAATGAAAAAACTCTGTTTCATGTTTAAGTCGTAAATACGTTGTGACTTAGCTCTCTTAAGTGCAACCAGCAATGATGATATTTATTTCAATGACTGGAGCAAAAAAGAGATTCTAAGAAATGTGAAAAAAATAAATTAAAAAAGCTAAGGTTTCAGAATTCCTCTTAATTATTTTCACGAATTCAGGAGGGAGAGGAAAGAAGAAATCTTGAAACACAAGGAGGAAGAGGGGAGTGTGACCTTATCAAGAAAGGATGTGTCTTAATGAAAAATAGGTACCATTATTGTGTCTGGAACAACGAAGTTTTCACATTTTCCTTTTTTGTTCAGAAATCCTTAAACTGGCATAAAAGTAGATAATGAGAACAGGCAAGCTAAGACTGACTTTTCCTGCCCTTCTCTTACTTATTACTTACGCTTTAGCTTATGCATTATACATCTGCTTAGTCAGGCTGGTTTGTTCAGTCAGGCTACTTTGTTTAGAAATCCGCATGTTTTATCTCCTGTATTTTTGTTGTACCATTTCTTTTTTTCAAAGTGTATTTGCTTTGGATAATAGAATGCCATGGCCTTCGCTGGTTTACTTAAGACATAGTTGTTTGTTTTCTTTGAAAAGAATGATATCTTGGGCCTCTTGAACACAGTAAATAAAATTAGTAGTAGATGACATATTGATTGATGTTGAAGAGTATGGAATCACATTGCAGCACCTCTCCCTAAAGATGGCATAGCTGTGGGCACACCCCTCCCCAGCTGGCACAGGCTGCCTGGCAGAGATGTTTAGGACTCTCTGAGAGGTGAATATGAAGGTAAAGCCATGGAAATGCCCTTTGACACAAAACTAACTGGACTCTTAGGAGCCTCCCTTGGTGCACCAAGGACATGAAGTGGTGCAGCTTAGGCCTATGTGAGATTCATGATTCCATTTTTAACTCTGAAAGTCTCCCCACGTGTATCTCAGCACAATAACAGGCCACTGCAGGGGAGCTTTGTTAGCAGTCCTGTTTTCTTGCAAAGGATGGCTTCACAAACATACTAAGATAAAAACAGATGGGTGTCAGGAAGCAGCAGGAGCTGGTGGTTCCCTGGGGCCAAGGCACCAGTAGCAGTGTGAGCTCCCCATGGCTCTGTCAGGACTGGATGAGGGAGCCAGGGCCCATCACACAGTGCCAGCCTGGATCAGGAACAGACAGCCCCAGGAGCCAGGCACCTCTCTGGGAGCTGGAATGGGCAAGGCCAGGCTGGGAAGGTGGTGTGTGGGTGGCCTCATGGCCATGCAGGGCAGGAGTGAGGGGAGCTGGAGCCCAGCTGGGATGTTACTGTGCTGGAACTGCCACCCCAGGGAGCTGCAATAAGGCACAGGGTTGCTGTCAGGGTGGGAGGAGGATTGGGATGTGGGCAGAGAAAAGCAAGGCTGGTGGTGCCTCAGGGCCATGATGGGGGGAACACATATCTTTTATGTTACATGGTACAGTAATGAGAAACAAACTGGTTAGTGATACTGAAATACCATCAAAAAAGGCAGTGCTAGAGAATGGTATGGATGCAATGATGCAATTTGACAAGCATTTGAGCTGAACCTTCATCAGACTTTTTGGTTGAAGGCACTTGACATCACTTTAGTTTTGCCTACAGCAGTCTCCCTCATACACCCTTGATGTTTCACTTTCCAGAGTCTTGCTCCCCAGATTTTGTTTTCAGATTTGAACTAGAAGGAAAACAAAGGTAAAAGAAAATTTTAAAAATCCTTGGTAAAACTTGCAAGTCTTCTGGTGCACATTTGTAGAAATTGACATTGGATAGATTTTCTGAGGCTGTAAGTCTCATTTCATGGTTTCTTAGGAACCCCTTCCCCAATCCAGACCAACCACAGAAGATCCTTTTTACCATGCAATTTCTATAGAGGGCATACAATGAATCCTAGAGACCCCAACTAACACAGTAATTCATACAAACTAAGTTGCAATCCCAGAGATAGGAAGATGTTTAAAAAATGGGTGGAAAATACCTGAACCAGCTGGAAAACAAATGTACACCACACTTTGCCAAATTATCAGTACTGTTTATACCTATTGTACACATATAAAATACACAGTCTACAAAATGCACACACAGAGATATTAGAAGCACAAAAACATTTTCATATGTATTTCCATATCTAAGCTTTTGCAAATGTATTGACAGTGTAAAGAAAATTTCCTGGCACAGTCACTGGCAGAGGTGTTAGTGTTTACAAACAGAACTACATGCTCTGCAATAACTACTCTCACTTTGTGCTCAGAAAACAGAAGTTGCCTGAACTTGACCACAAGCACAAAATCTGAGATGTCCTTAGAGTTATTATGAATATATGGCATATGGGTTTTATTCTATCATACTGTGGTTTTTGAATTTTGAATTTTGAATTTTTGAAATTGCCACAATTTCAGTCTCAATAATTAGTCTTAGTTTTCAATGATGTTAGGAAACTATAACTAATATTTGACCATTTTTCATGTCTTGGTCTATTTATCTGAAAGAAAATAGTCACAAATATTCTTTAAAAAGCTGCATCTAACTTGCTCTAGTTTGCAGAAGTTTAAGGCTTCCAAATATTTAAACCCTGTTCCCTAGAGATTTGTCTCTGTTTGAGATTAATGAAAATACATAACAGATTAATGTAGTAATCTTTGTTGAAATTCTGGAAATGTCACTAAATAAGATCATGGGTTTTTTTCTGTGTATTTCAGATAGAACATTAACATTTTAATCTGGGATATTAATTTTTTGCTTAGGCTATCTCTGACCTTCACTGTGAAACAGTCTTGTTTACAAGTGGTCCTGTGTTTTAATCAACAATATGACAGAGTTTCTGTCTCCAGAAATAAACACTGTATAATTCTTCATAGTTTTCTTTTTTTCCCTCCAAATACCTGATATTCTATTTGTAAAGAGGAAAAAATAAGTCAACTTCAGTACTGACTTCAGCCATAATTTGTTTATGCATATGGAATCTACCAGATAAAAATAAATAGAAATCAACTGCAGCTTGGCAAAGCAGTTGCTTCTGTTTCAGTCTCCCTGAATGATCTCATTTCAGTATTTTTTAACCCAATGGAGTTCTGACCTCCCAGACTTTTTAATATTATTTTCACTTTACATGGTGCCTTTCATGTATTGAAGTAAGAGAATTTTCTGAATTTTCACTTTTACAAGCAATATGCTTCATGAAATATGGAGAAGCTGGACTGCCAGAGAAACATAGTTGACTTATTTCTTGATAATTTAATGTTAAAAATAAATATATTTTACTTCTTCTGTGGACAGATATACCAAGTCTGAAAGAAGTGGTGGCTCTAGCTGTATAAGAAATTTCAGGTGAAATTATTCCTGGTAGAACTAGCTCTTTTGTACAACTAATGTTTTCCAGTTGGAAACTTAAAACACTTGTTTCCTGTCTGCTTTCTGGAGATCAATTTCCATATTAAACATATGACAATAAGGGCTGGAGGTCAAGTTGTTAAGGCTGAATGTCAAGGTCCTCAGGGATCCTTCAGTACCTAGCTCCATCCTGATGCCAAACCCTAAAAAATACAGAGACCTGAGGCACTCATCTCTTTCATTTACTATTCAGCATGAGGAGTAGTGGATGAGGTGAATGGCTGAACACTTCAGCATTCATCTCCCTGCTGCCTACTTGGTTTTGCATGATAAAGCCAAACAACTGAAAGAAAATTTCCTCATAATAAAACTAAGAGTTTCAAGAATTCTGTTTCACATGTTGAGGGGTTCCCCATACAGGTTTTCCCTTGGAAGATTTTACAATATTTTGTGCAGTTTTTAGTGGGTGGAAGTTTCCATTATTCAGAAAGTACTAACTTTGGTTTTGTGAAATATAGACAAAATTAGAGAAGTCAACCTACCTTGAAACTAAAGTAATTGACAGTAGCTACTGAAACTTCCTCACTTGCTGCTTATGTGTTGTATTTCTACATTTCTGCATTAACAAAGACTGATTTTTTAAGAGCACTTAATAACATGTAGTTGCACCCTATATACTTTTAATCTCAGAAATTTATTGTATTGATTTTGAATTAGAATTATTTTAATAACTCATAAAATTCAGTTTTAAAGTGTTCTCAGTTGCTGAAATTTAGTAATTAAGTAACCCTTCCTTCAGTTGCTGTGTTATCAACTATATCTTGTTCACTTCTAGAAATACATTATTTCCATTTATTTTAATGGAAGTTTTGAATGAAGGAGAAACAAAGAGTGTTCAAGGATACATGAAATTTCCACCTAGATCTAGATATATTTTTAAGCTTTTCCCAGGTATCTGAGATGCCATCAACCATCACATTTACCTCTCCATTGAGACTTCCAATGCAAATCTATATATTATTTTCCCCATCCAATCAGAAAGATCTTACACCTGAAAAAAAATTTAAGAAAGCTCCTTCTTATTGTATTTTGAGCTTATTTTTCCCATTTAAAATATTTAATAATACATGAAAGCCAAATTTCTAATTAATTTATATGTTTTATTTTCTATAGTTATTGTCAAACCCATGGTGTTTACTCCGTAGTATTTCTGCCTTAATGAAGTTAAATTTTCAGAAAGAAAAAGAAAAATCATCTAAAGGCAAAACTGGATGCTCACGTCTCAGTTAAAATCAAGATAACAAAGTGACCATAATACTACTTGGACAAAGATAGCATTCATTCAAAAATTAAAGTGCTTAGCAGATAAAAAAATTTAGGCAGAAAGACACTTAGAGGTGTCTTAGAGAAAAGCATAAGCATCATAAATGTGGTATGTATATTCATAGTGATTCACAGACCTAGGGAAGAATCTTGCAGCTTTCTATGAATGCAGTATTAACAGCTGGATGCTCTTACTTCGATATTGATGAATGTGAAGTTTTTGGAACCCTTTTTTTTGTAAAATGTCTTAATCCTCATTCTAGTTTCTGTGCAATGCTGCAGAAGTTCTTTAATAAAAATTAACATTCAGGAAAAAATTGAATGCATTATAAAGTATATGAAAATATTTCTAAAAGTGTTGTACAATAATGTCTTATCTAACAGCTAGAAAATTCTTTATGATTCTACAGAGAGTAACACAACTAAACCACTGCCTTATTTCAGAATTATCAACCTTTCTGAAGTATCACTATTTCTGAAGAACAGCTGTTTCACACTCTGAAGTAATTGTCTGTCTTCATTTTATCTTTTCAGTAGATAAAGAGATGTCTACAGTCCATAAGAATTTCCTTTTCATCTATATTATATAGGACTAAATTGAAAATTTTCATGTCTTCTCTTTGCATATAAATGAAAATACAATGTGATAACAGCCTATGAAAAACAGTCTTAGCTAAAGGATCTTTAAAAAAATACCATGAGAAATATTCCTTATTTTTTTCCTATCTGCAGAAGTATTGGTTCTTCTGACAAGGAAAAAAGTCACCTCCTCTTATTATTAGAAATCAAAAGAAGTCACTCAAGGAGCAGCTTTTCTTTCCTCAGCTTTGCTTGACAACAACCATGTCACCAGGCTTTCCTGTGCTAAGGCACTTACCTATACACAAATAGGTCTTTAACTAATACTTTGTATCTTGACTAGCTCAGAAGAATCACCAAGTGAGCCCTTTGCTTAAAAGTGCTTCCAAGAAAATGTGAAGATGTGGGAACATTCAACAGAACAAATCAAATGAGATACATCCCAAAATTCAATGGTCATTAGTGCCAGGAACTGCTATTATTCAGTCTCATTAATGTTTTTTGTGACAATGATAAAGTACCAACCATAGTACCAGCAATGGTTTACAATGGTACTTCTACTGTTTCAGGAATACTTGCTGTTGTTTTGCATTCACTGCTTAGAAATTGAAGTTTAGGTTTGAAACAAAGGAAAAGAGAGTTTCAAAATCACCAGAAAATATACAAGGGAAGCATTCAATATTATACTGCTGTAGGAAGTGTAGTGGCTTACAGTTTCAGGAATACAGCTGGGAAAAATTAAACAGCCCAGTGCTATATACAGCTGATATGATGTACCAATAAAGGAAACAGAGAATAATTCTGCTGGAGGGTAACATATTTCACAGAATATGACAGTACATGGAAAGCATGCCTTGCTTGCCATTTGAGGATAGAAGTACAGTTGCAACTTAGCACACATTACATTTTAAAATCTGTCAAAATGTGTTCAGGTGAAAATCAAAGCTATATCTGTAATTTGATTTGTGGAAAGGGAGGGAAGGAGAAGGGATTGTTGATAATTCAGAGAACTATCAACTGCTAGAAACTCACTAATTGCTATAATTTGAAAAGAGCTTGTCTACATTTCTTCAAATATCAGGTTCTTCACTTACTTGGGAAATTTTCAGATGGAATTTCAAAAGTTTAGAAAAATGTTCAAGCATGACTTAAAGTTAGTAGCAATTGCCATTACACTCACACTGAATGTAGCTTTGAATGGTGAATTTAAACCACAGAAGTTTCACATTAGAGTTGAAATACTGTTCTTTGTTTCTAAAGAAGGCTGTATTAAAGCACAAAGGTATTTAACATGATGTAAGTTAAATGGCCAAACTACATGAATTTGTCATTACCAGCTGCGGCATCACTTACACTTCATACTAACGTATTAAAATTTACTGCCATTTTGAAACATGCAATCTAACTGTAGCCAGATGGGGAAGCTGCTTTAAAGTAGATAAAGCTGCCTCTTTATGCTTTTGAAATAACCATGTTAAATATTCTGAAAAATAGAAGCTGACGTTCTCCCTGGCATGTATCAATCAATTTGCCTGGTACAGTACTTTGAAACAGCATTTTTAGCCCATTTCATACATATATCAGTAAAGAATAGGGTTTATGTTTGCAGCCTAGACTAATGCCCTAATCAAACATTGCAGTTTGGGATGCTGTAAAAACTTCATAAAATTAATTTGGCTACATGAGTTGAGAACCGTGTAGTAATCATCACAAATAATCTTAGGAAAAAAAAAATCTGAAGAGTGTCAGATGAAAGCCATGTAGACCATTCTAGAAGGTAAAATTATGCAATGGTTGAAAGATTTCCTGAAATCTGGGAAAAAAACATACCAAAACTTAACATGAATAAACCATTGTGTGTGAATAATTCAAGAATACACTATTACTGGCAGGTCACATGATACATTTTAAGTTTGGAGCTTTAGTGCCTTTAACTTTCACATGTATTGCTAATATATATATATATGATTAGACACCTGAATATTCTTTGCATATTTTTAAAAAATGTATTGGCAAGTATTTGCTAGCGTGATGAAGAAATAATGGGATATAATAATGAATATTTAAGAAATTCCATGAAGTCTCCATAGTAATACTATGGTCAGAGTAGGCATAAACTTTATTATGAACCTGTAACCAAATGCTACAAAGGAGAGCAAAGGAAATTGTTTCTAGATCATTAATTTTCTGCATCTGGATGCTATGGGCAAAAGAAGCGAAAGTTTTCTCCTGCTGTATATGGAATTCCTACGACATGGAAAGATCTCTCATATCATTCTTATCCATGCATCTGCTGAGGAATTTTCAAGAGATCATTCTGAAAACACAACTGCAACTAGTCTCCAAATAACAAGCAAAACAGAGATGTTATAAGGAACAAGAATAGAAACTATCAAGATACTAGAAGAATAACACAAAACAAATTATAGGTTTACTATCCAATGGAAAATTAGATTTGCGAGAATAAATATTATCTCTAATCTTCACATCCTGGAGGTCCTTTTTTCATCAAAAAAAAATAGACTTTTTTTTCAGCACAATGAAGAATCATTTTTTTCATGATTCCATTTCAGAACTGAGGTCAGGACATGAAACACTGAACACATCTGTGTTCAGCATCAGCATCACGTTACACTTTGCTGACTGTTTGTCTTTCCTTTTTTTAGTGCAGATTAATCATGACTATGAGCTCTATGTGACAAACAAACATAACATTCAAAATTGATAGTCTGATGGATGTATCATTCTACCAAACCAGCAAAAATCTGTGTTACAGATTAATTTTTTATTTTTTTTCCATGTGACTTCATTGCAGATATTTCTGGA
Organism: Cyanistes caeruleus; assembly: GCF_971803275.1. Lineage (NCBI taxonomy): Eukaryota > Metazoa > Chordata > Aves > Passeriformes > Paridae > Cyanistes > Cyanistes caeruleus. The sequence continues at coordinate 56,972,893 of NC_141701.1, read as the reverse complement.
AAGAAGTAAAGTTATTTTAGTACAGATAGGTGTAATCTGAACTTAATGAGACCTATCAGTTTATCAACCACTGAGAGACAAAACTTGTGATGAAAAGAACTGAAATCCAGTGCCCTGATTATAGCCATAATGTGAGAAATGCAATTTATTTTATCTCAGAGAAGTATACATAATTTACTGCTGGAGACAAGTTATTGAAGAACTTCCATTGCAGACATTAATACCTATGGGTGTGGAAGAAAAGGCTACTACCCATTTCAGAATTTTACACACCATTTCCTGCATTTATCCCTCCTGGATTTCCAGGCTTCCAGTGACTTCCAGATGCAATTGAAACTAGCAGTTTGAAAATGATAGTGCCAATCTAAACTACATTAAAAATAACCTCACAACCAAAAAACAGGTGAATATCTAAACCCATACTGGTAAGAAAATTAGACCGGTATTTTAGGTCTGGTCAATCCCTCTTTTTGTAGTTACTTGCAATAAAAGCTGAATGTAATTCTCCAAAGTACTTTTTTTTCTTCCTTTTTCTGGTAATTTAAATATGGTGTTTATTTTTCAGATTTCCCTCATTAATCAGAGAAAATGAAAGTTACTGTTCTACACATATAATTTCATCATAACTACCCTGAAAAACAAATTTGCATAAAATCATTTCTGTATGGGAAACCCATTTAAATACCAATTTTTTTTTAAATGTTGTGTCCCTCAAAATGTAAGATAATGACACACTTTGAAAATGCTGGGATTCAGCTGAATGAAAGAATCTGCATAAAACTCACATAGATATAAACATAATCATGTGCTTGAGTGAGAGAGAGATTATCAGCAGAAAAAGTATGGATAAGGTGAACCAACTGTTCAAAGCAAGAAGAAGAAAAAAGAGGAACAAAAAGCATCTGGTAATACTGGGTGGAACATGAGACAACTAAAGGATTTGTATTTTTCAGTTTTAATTAGTGTAATTTTTAACTTTGACCTGATTACTACTAATAAAAATGTTCTTAACATTTCATGACCTTCAAAGAGGATAAATTGGTATTTACTTCTAGTAAATTTACTGGACTTAAAGTAAGAACAAATAGTCTTCAGAATTAGTATCATTCCCATAAGGTTTAATAAATATATTTATGAATTCATACATCTAGGTTTCTCTGTCAATCAGTACATTTGTTGTTCTTGAATCATAGTCAGGAATACTGGTGAAGTAAAGTGAGAGAAACTTAAATGGCAGATTTCTGTAAACCCCAATTTTCTTGAGCTGTCAGTTTAAAACTTTTCATTACCAGCAGATTCATTCAAAATGGGCTTTTAGAAGAATTTTAACTCAGACCTGAATCCATTTGAAGGCAGGAAGAAGAATTTATATAAAAACATGTGTATGAGTTTTTCATCTATGAGAATGTTAATTTCAAAGGTACAGTTGTTATTCAAAACACTGAATGAATGTGCACTAGTAAGTCCTTACAAGCTCCACAGATGTGTTCAAAAAACCATGCAGAGTGGTGACAAGTTCTAGACTGGTTCTGCCTACTTTTGCATTTTTGGTCACACCAGATTTTGAATAAAAAGCAAACCACAAAACATGTTTGACACCACTTCCTCTGGACTGTTTTCTTTTAAGTAGCAATGACTAAAAAAACAGACCTTGCTACTATGAGACCTTTTGAACTGTTAGGCTGCAGGAGTTGAAAACCTTCATTCTCTACCTGAATTGCATGGTATCTATAGCAGAACTTTCCTAATTCGCTCACTTGCTTCCTGGTCTGTCCTTGATATAGTTAAACTGGAAAATTATAAATGTTCTTAAGCCTTTATCAATCATTGATACATAAATTGAACAAAATTGAATCAAAAATGAACATAATTGCTCAAGATTGTTTATTTTTTGGGCCGTAGATGATTCTGATCTTGAAATAATTCTGTTTGAAGCAAATACTGTAAAATAGATGCAGCACTTTATATTTTTATGTATTCTTTTAACATACTATTCCCCTGATGTCTGGATTCAAACCCAGACAGCACATTCTCTTAAGCCATTTGAAAAAGCTTTTGTGGCTTTTTGCCAGCCATATTACTCCTATTCCAGTCACGTCATGGAAATGCGTGTTGTTTTAAGTTCACATCTTCATTATAAATTATCTCCAAGAGTACAATTAACAAAACACTATCTGTAGCTCCATATTTGCCTGTTGCAAAAGAGAAAGATCAGCCTAAAACTTCCTTTATCACCACTGACCAAATTATCTGTGTCACCCTTGTCTTTCTGATAAATTTGTTCGGATTTGAGAAACTTTGTTTCTTATTCTCTGGTCCCCTGAAGAACTGAACAAAACATTGTAGAAAGGCTGCTATAGAAATCCTTGTCTGTTTTAGCCAAAGATTGCTTGAAAACTGGCTCTGAAGCTGTTCTAAGATCTAGGCCTACCTTTTGTCCTTTTTAATGTCACTGTCTGTTTTCCAGCACCTAAAAGTGATTCATGGAAAAATATCAAAATTTGTTTTTATGTTAGAAAGCAGAATGGTGCAAATAAATTCTTTTCTTACAGGCTACACCATTATCAACTTTTAGGGCTGTGGATAGAAGTAATATATAAGGAATCATGATTTTGAATGATCTTGATAAAGGTAAACCACATTACATAACCACAAAAATAAATGAAGCAAAAGACAAAAAGCTTTGGTCATAAGAGATACATTGTACAAGACTGTACAACAGTTTTCATATCTGCTTGCTCTGCACATTCTTAACACTGCATTGATTGCTCCTACATGTTGTCAGAATTGAAAATTAAGGTTATTTAAAGGTAAACTGAAATATTTTACAGTTGTATAAAGCTGAGATTATGTGAGTAGCAGGGAGTTGGACTTGATGAGTCTTATAATCCTTTCCAGCTTGAGATACTCTGGGAGTCTATGAATCTATGAATTTTGCCTCAATGACTATAGAATATATATATTCACAGAGGTCAACATATGCAACATTGTCTATGGAAACATTCAAAATACATTGGCTTAAAGGAATGAAATTGAAACACCAATAGTAATATCTAGGACCTTTTTAGTAGCAATATTATTATTTTGAAGACTTATATAATGAAATGCAGATGCAATGATCTGGCCACAGCTATCTAGGAGATTGTGGCAGAGCTAGCAATAAAATACAGCCTGGAAAATCGTGCACCACTAGTCCATGGAGAATGCAGAGGAGAAATGTAAAAATGTGAATGATTTTGTGACTATTCCCATTTCAGTGAAGCAATGTAATTAGTAATAGTTCATAAGTTTTGCTCTGTGTAACCACTAAATACACATAGACAGTAATTCTTTTTCTAGTTAATATTTTTAAGCTGTTTTGGTTTTCAGTTTTCCCAGTAAAGGCACATTGCAACTTTATAAATATCAGTTTTACAGCAAAGTTTTATTTTAATCCTTTCTCTGTGTGCATTAATTTCTAGCAATAACTCCCAAGAAATCTGCACAGGAAATAAACAAGTCTTTACGTTTTTATTTATTTGTCTGAAGCAGGAGTAAGAACAGTATGGGCTGAAATACAGAAAAATATATGAAAATTTCATTCTAATTCAGGAATAAAATCACAAATATAATTACAGCAGAAATCTTCATTACTATGAAGTAGGGTTCTTATATCGTATAAATTCAGTGGTGACTCAGAAATTGTGTTGACATCTACTGAAGTCAAGAGTAATTTTCTTATACATAGTTCAACGTGTGCTTGACGAACTGAATATCAAACTGTTTCAGGCTTCTGACCAAAATCTTCAATGTTCACACTTTAAAATGCTATCAAAACTAATAGAGAAGTTTCATTAAGGCAGTAGCTGTAGAATGCAGAACTGTACTTTGAGAAAAAATAGTGAACCTTTCCAGCTATGTGTATTAATGATTTATCATCAACTGTGTTATTGTAGATTTTAGAAACAAATTATCTTGGTGTTTTTTTACTTTTACTTCATAAAACATTGAAAATCAAGAAGGCTTGATCTTCCTTTGTATCCTCTTTCTGACTGATTTTCCTATTTTTCCTGCTTCTTAATTACCTATTAAGAAATAAAGAAAATAAGGCATACCCTTTTACATTCTTGAAATAACCTTTTCTGCTTGAAAGTCTCTCAAAAGACACTGCTCCTCTGCAGCAGGTGTAGTTTTAATGATCCTTTGATGCCATATGTCAAATTTCATCACTTGCTGTGAGGAGTGACATTTCTTTTGATAGCTCCTAGCAACAGCAACACCAGTTATTAGTGGCCACCTCACACACTAGACTAATAATTCCTGCAGCAAAAACATTTAATTTCAGCTTCATGCCATGCTGCACACTATCTTGCATGCTGCTCTTCTCTGTTTGTAACTACTTTTAAAGTAAAATAAATCTATATTATTAATTCACTGCCCACTGTATTTCTTTTTGCATGCACATTCACAAGAACACCACTACATTCTGCATTAGGGCATTTCACAGCTGCCTTCTGAAAGGGATTTCCTGTCAGTACAGACAGTGAATATGGAAGCATGGTGCAAAATGGAGATGGGGATGGCTTCCAAAAAATGTTTGCCCACAGGTGCCAGGCAGTGGAAGTGCATCATTACAGTAACAATAAACATACTGGGACATCAGCAGACATCCAAGTATGGGCCACCTACAGGTTTTCCAAGAGGCCTTTACATGCACAGGTTGTGAAGGAATATGATATTTCCTTCTGCTACTGTCATCTTAATTCACTGGACAGTCATACAGATATTCTGATACCATTGGAACCTTTAGATAAAGGAATTACTTGTCAAGTCACCTTGATTTTCAAAGGACACTTTGCATTTCTTTCTCTTCTAATGTTACTTTTATATCAGAAACATGTAATGACTTGTACTGCAGCTTTTCAAATCCAGCATTATGTTGGTTATTGCTAATCAATGACACCTTTAACATTTTCAAATATGTAAACAACATAATAACTCCGAACAATAACTCCGAACCTCATAATAAGTGGAAGACCAGGAAACTAAATGTCTTACTGCTGGGCAGAAGGAAAAAGGAACTATAAATATCAAGCAATGACTTTGGGAAGGGAAGCAATTTGATACCGTCTTCAGTTCAGTCTTCATTAAAAAAGTCACTGACATCTTTTTCAGAAGAATAGGAACTCCGATTACAACAAAACATGGAAAGATTAGACATATTTACATATTTTACTTCCCCTTAAAATTAGTGAGAGCTGATGAAGTACTTATGCTCAGATATGTTACTCATAAAGTCCTTAAACTGCCAGAAGTAGCTACTGAAGAAATTATGGAGGACTGGAAAAACACAAAGACAATTTTTCTTTACAAGTAAGACAATACAAGGACTCAGAAAAGTAAGTACTGATCAAGCTAATATCAGTCATAGAAACACAGAATCGTTGAATGGTTTCATACCTTTAAGATCATCTAGTTCAAATTCCTCTGCCATAGGCAGTCTTTCTTCTTAGGAGAGATTTCCCATCCCTCTAATCACTTTTCTGGCTTTTCTCTGAACCTGCTCCAGCAGATCCATTTTTTTAGTGCTCAGAGCCTCAGAGGTAGATTCATTACTCCAGGTGGGATCTCATGTCTGCAAAGCAGAAGAGCAGAATCATCTCCCTCAACCTGCTGGCCACACTGCTTTTAATGCAGCTGATGATATAGCTGGTTTTCTGGGCTGCAAGTTGTCAGAGACTGAAATAGTTCATGCCCCAAGCATTGATACAGAGTTTTGCTCATTACAACAAAAACTGTATAAAGAAGTTACAACCAAAGAAGCCTCCCTGAAGATACCTGACTGGGACTTTGGACTGTAAATTAAACCACTAAGATTAGATAAAGGGAAACCCCAGTCTTTAATCATCTCAGAACCAGACAAAGCTGAAGAAGAGGAATTCATCAACAAGAAAGCCAAACTCAGCAGAGATTCCCTGGCTGGGTTTGGGGTGGGGGAGACCACAGACTCCTCCCGGAAATGAGACGGTGGGGGTGAGGACAGGAGGAGGTTTTGGGTGTAACCTCTGGGTAGAGGTAGTGAACACCCATCTTCCCTTACACAAACTGGCCCAGCTGTGAAACCCCCAACCCCACATCCATGGGACGTTGACCTGAGAGTGCAGGTCTCACCTGAGCTGAGGGGATGTCATAATCCATCAAAGGCTTCCCAAATTGTTCCCCCCATCCCTGCCCTGAGTCATTCCTGAAGCCTTAAACCACAGAACTGCATGTGATGTGACAAACCCAGAGTCTGTTGTAAGGGAGAATGGCAAACATCCCCTCCCCACCCCTGGAAGGTGCCTGAGTTTTCCTGCCTGGCCTGAGAGTATATTAATGCATAGAAAAGATTCTATACTTTTCAGGGAGACCTTCACCACCAAGAAGACCAGCTGGAGAGGATCAGTGGAACATCACTGGGATCCACAGAGTGATGAAATTTTCCTTATTCTGTCCCTGTTGCTCTCTTTCTCTTCCACCACTCCCCTCCAATTTTCTATTTCTTGCTTTCTCTTTCTCTCTCTCTCTCATGTTTACTATCAAATAAAACCCATACTATTGTCACAGGACTCATTTTCACCTTAATTTGGGCAGAAGCATTTCTAAGAACTTCAGCAACTGGATTGTGACACAAATGCAATTGTTGGTTCATGTTTCATGTCCAGAGTTTCACCAGATCCTGGAGAAATAGTAGAATACACAGATTAAAAAAAAATATCTACCTGGTAGATAAAAGCCAACATGCATATTTGTGAAGACTAGATCATATTAAACCAAATTAATTTCCATCTGTGACAGAGTAATAGACTTTGTGAATAGAAAGGAAGTATTAGATCCCACATATCTTCATTGCAGCAAGCTTTTGCCACCTTTCCAGGATTCTCATAAGAAATGTAGAAAAATTAAACAGTTATTATATCAACACCTAACTGGCAAGAATGTTTTCCAGAGATCAGCACTCTCTTAAACTAGAATATATCATATAGGGTTCTGTAAGTCTCTTACTCTAATAACTAAAATCATAAACATAGTTAAATTTTGACAAAGTCTAAAAATATTGGAGGAAAGAAGTATATATCTAAATAAACTTGGCAAATATGAGAAATGGTGTGGAAAATTAGGATGTAATCTAGTAAGGAAACTCACAAAGTTTTACACACAATTAGATGTAAGTGGCTGCACAACCACAGGGTGTAGAAAACCTGTCTGGGCAGCAGCACTGCAGAAATTGCCAAAAGGGTGGTGAACAGAATTACAGTCACAGCATATATTAATCAAAAATATTACACTAATGATGAAAACTCATTTAAGTTAATGAGATAAGAACTGTGCTATTACCTGCAAAAAAAACCCTGAAGTCACAATTTCCTCTTCTAAGTGGTAGTAATATCTCAGCTGGAATATTAACTCCAGCTTTATGCATCTAAGTTTGATTCAATTCATGATAGCCCATGAAATAGCAACAAGTGTGGGAATAGGTCCTGGAAGAACAACTTGAAAAAATTGAAGAAAACCTGTTTATTAGGTTTAGAAACAGGATGATGGTCTTTGACAAGGTATTTTGAAAAGGTATTGTGAAGGAGAAGTAATAATGACATTAAATATCAAGGGAGACAGGGACTGTTTTTCAGGAAAAAATAGGAGGTCTAGCAGAAAGAAACGTTAAATAGACCACTGTAACTGTTATCACTTGGAATATTTTAGAACATGGATATCTTCATAAATGTCAGTTTCAGAAGTGACATAGATATAATTGATCCTGCTTTCAGTATCTAAATATATTTGTTTACAAAAAAATTACTATTACACCCTGAAGACTAACTGAAGAAATATAACTTAGAGTAATTCCTGTAAGAATTATCATGGTGTCATGGATAATTTTTTATCTGTGTGAATTTCTTGCATACTAAAATTCAAGGTTACAAATCAAATGAAACCAGTCTCTGTCCACTGAACTACCAGATTTAACATTTCCTTGTCAGATTATGCACACTGTTGATTCTTAGGATTCTGCTGTCTTCCTGAAATATGTTATAGTTTTTGTTTCTGTTTAGAATCATAAAATATGCTTGGTTGGAAGGAACCCTCATGGATCATCAAGTCCAACTCCTGGCCCTGCACAGAACATCCCAAGAGACACGTCATGTGCCTGAGATCATCATCTAAATGCTTCTTGAACTCTTTCAAGTTTGGTGCTGTGACCAGATCCCTGAAAAGTGCTGTTCCAGTGCCTGACCACCTCCTGGGAGAAAAACCTTCTGATATTTAACATGATCCTCCCCCAGTTCAGTTACTATCATTTCCTCAAGCTGTTTCACTGGTCAAGAGATTAAAGAGATCTGTACCTGCCTCATCTCTTCCCCTCACGAGATTAATGAAGTGTCATGAGGTGTCCCCTCAGTCTCCTCTTCTCCAGGCTGGACAGACCATGGTGACCTCAGCAGCTCCTTGTATGGCTTCCCCTCTGCAACCTTCACCATCTTCATTGTTCTCCTTTGGATGCTCTTTAAGATCTTGTTCAACTCTTTTTTTTATATTGTGGCACCCAGAACTGTCCCTAGTACCCGAGGTGAGGCCGTCTCAGCTCAGAGCAGAGCACAACAATCCCCTCCCTTGCCTGGCTGGCCATGCTGTGCCTGAGGCCCCCCTGGCCCTCCTGACTGCCAGGGCACTGCTGACTTAGTTCAACTTGCCATCGACCAGGATCCCTAGGTCCCTTTCCACAGTGCTGCTCTCCAGCCTCTCATTCCCCAGTCTGTACCCATGACCAAGATTGTCTGGTCTCAGGGGCAGAATCCAGCACTTTCCCTTGTTAAACTTCCTACAGCTGGTGTTTGCTCAGCCCTCTGATTTGCCAAGGTCTCTCTTCAGGGTCTCTCTATCCTCTAGATTTAGTGTTGCCAGCAAACTTACTTAGTGTCCCTTCCAGTCTTGCCTCCAAGCCATTTATGAAGATGTTGAAGAGCACGGGGCTGAGAACGGAGCCCTGTGGAACCCTTCTAACCACACATCCCCAGTCTGATGCCACCCCCTTCACTATAAATATCTCTGCATTTACAAATTATTTTCAAGTGTTTGAACATGCATTATCCAATTAAGTTCACAATACTTCAGCATTATGTGCAGTATTGTAATAATATAGTATTGGTTAATTACTATTTCTTCTGTCTCTTTCACAAGGAAGCTGAGGTATGGACAAGATTCCACAAAAGTTAGTGTCAAATTCAAGAATAAAAACTCACTTGATTCTTCTGGGGTTCCTTTTTCTTGTTTATTCTGTCTCTCGATCTCAGTGTTCTCAGAAAGCTCATATGGTCAGTACATATTCATTCTGCAGGTTGATACAGCCATTAGGTGCATTGTTGTACAGCCTGCAGGTAACATGTGCTAAAAAAACATGTAAGTGAAAAAAAACCACTAAAAACATATGTAAGAGAGCACTTGTGACAAAAACATCATATAGTAGAAAAATTCCTTCTGTATCATACATATTTTGTTTTCAATTTTAAAGAACACTGTTAGGCAGTCATGTTTTAAAAAAGTTATTACAATTAGTGTAATATCTTTATCTTCAAAAATATTTGGAACCATGCATTTTATTAAAAAAAGGGAAAATGCTTCAAGAAGTTTCAATAGCCAACCATAATGGGTCTAAATATCAAAATTGCTAATAATTTCATTTTAATTTCTTCAAATAGCCAAAAATTCAGAAAGAAAAAATGTCAAATAATTAACCAATGTAGATGCAGATCCTGGGTGGTATTTCTGCATTCTAAAAATTAGCCAAGATTCTCTTATGAAGACTGTATCATAGCAGATAGGAATAACATTAGTTCAATCATAGGCAGCAACTTCCTTTTATTTTGGAAAAATTAAAGCCATTATTAGTAAATATTTAGTACTATATACACCTGAGGTCTGTTTTTCCCTATGACCCCATTACACTGCAATAACAGTCAGATTCTATGTGTGTAATTTTGTTTTTACATCTGAATATAATCTATTTTACCTAAGAAAGTAATATAAATAAAAATAATTGTTCTTTCTGCTGCAAAGTCTTTCAACTAAAGCTAGTTATAAAATATTTTTTCTGGTTTAGTTTGGTTTTTTCTTTCATTTTGATGCTACCAGTACCCTCTTTGTCCATCAAGGAAAACCTTTTAAATGGTCTGCAATGGTCAGTTGTGTCAGACTAAATTCTCCTGTTCCATTATTCCTGAAGACTTTACAACAAACAGAGGAAAAAAGTACCTGGGCTTTCTGTCAGGATCTAGGAAAGCAGGCAGGACTTCTGCCTCAGGCATTCCTGGGAGAAAATTAGGAGGAGCAGCTACAGTCATCTCTGGTGAACATTTTCAAGCCAGCACAGATGCATAATTTATACTTTATCTTCTTTTTAGCAAAACCTTTAGTAGAACATGTGTTATTTATTTATTCATTCTTTAAATTACTATTATTTGGTCTGAGTTGTCTGAATCGGTCTTGGATTTGATATTATTTAAAAATTCAATTCAATTATAAAGAAACTGAAAAGTAAAAAAAAATTAGTGGTTATATTGTATAATCTTTGACTGGGAAAATGATGTCTGTCTTCCATCTTTAGCTTTTTCTCTGTTACAAGGAGATTGTAAATAAATCAAATACACTGACCATCAGAGGGTTTAAAGGATAAGCATGATGCACTTCTGAAGTAAAAATATTAAAAAGACTAATGTAACAAAAATTCAGCATATATTACTCCTAATCCTAAATTATTAGTAGTGTATTTCTCTGCAAAATAAGTGATTGCTTTAGGAAATCTCAAGACCACAACTACAGTTACTTCAATTTATTCTGCAGTATTGGTAGATCTGCCTTATCCCAGAGCACGAGAGGTCAGCCTAAAGCATCAGCACTGTTTTGTGGTCTTATTACAAGAAATAGTGAATAGCTCAGGGAGTTACTGATTGCCCTTTACTCCCACAGATTTCAGTTCTTCGGTACCTAATGGTTTTAATCTCTTCAGTCCTAATGTCTACAATTAAACTGCAAAATATTTCCCTCCTGAGTCTCATTGTTTTCCTCCATTTGGCATTCATTGATTTCCTACCCTGCTACTATCTCCCTGATTTCCAACTGAAATAAAACACAGGGAGAATCATGTTATTTTTATTTCCATGTTGGAGTTTTATGCTCCCATCATTGGCAATGTCAGTGCAGATCTGGGAATAGTTAACAGCTTTTGCCAAAGACAGCAGGGAACACTGAGAAAACCGAGCAAAAGTTAGGAGACAGATATTTATAAACCGAACGACATTTCTTGCGGTCCTTAAGCTTATTAAAAACAATCTCACATTAGAGACAAAGTATGATTATTTATAAAGAAAAACATCAGATGAATACTTAGCAGCGGGCATGACTTGTGGGCAGCCTGATGACAAGCAGTATTGATAGTGCAATAATTAACATTACTGAGCAAAAATCAGATCAAAAGAAGTGAGTATTTCAGAACAGAAATGTTCCTTTTTCTGAATGCAAGAAAGCATGTGAGATCATTTGGTAAGTTCATAGACATTAAGGACAGCAAGTTCAGGCCTGTTCATGAACTATTTCATTTTACAAATCTCGTTTAATGGGTGTGATGAATAGAATGCCACAACATCACACATTTGGACTGATAACAGTAAAATCAATAGTAGGAAAATCAATATTTATTTTCATACAACAGAAATCTTGGAAGGAGCTTGGAAATTAGAGGGACTGTGAGCCAGAAGCCCTTGACATACAGGAATCATCAATGGCAGCAGTATCTGTGCACAGGTATGGAGCATGGTTTAATGATTCCTTGCCAGTTAGTTATTTTGATAAAATTCTTGCTCGAGTACTCATTCAGATGATGCTGACCATTACTAACTCCTGAATGCTCTTTCTGCCTATGCTCAGAGTGTATATGCAAAGCAATAACTTTTACTCAGAAACAAATGTTGATCCATGAACAAAAGTATTTTGGACCCCAAATAAGTCCTTTTGGCAGTATCCAGCGTATCATGGTGCCAAAATTTACAGCTTTATCAATACACGAATGATCCATGCATTTACACATTTTGCAAGAGGACAATCATAAAGTTTAGACATGTAGCAGTTCAGTATGCATGACAGAGCTGTGCTTCGTCTGAAACTCCATCAATAGTTTTCAGGCTCCACTGAAATTTGTTGAGCTCAGATACGTTACCACTGCTGTGTGCCATTCTGGCAAGGATTGTACATGTCTCTCAACATGGTTTCCTTCCTTATTTTTCTGCTGTCAATATCTCTTCTTTGTTCTGTCAAGAAGTTTTTTTCTCTATAATGATGAGCAGGAAAAATGTATGCATGATGTCTATACGTATATATTATCATCCCTCCTATATTCTGATTTTCTCTCCCTTTAAGGTTTGAAGAGCTTCTTTCTTTTTCAGTTTGGCTGTTCTGAGAAGTCTCACATTAGCATTTCTCACTTCCTCTTTAAATTTTTGTTCAAACATTTAACTGAAAAGATGCTCATTATTTTTTTATATCAAGGTCTAGCCGAGTGTCAGAAATAAAGGGAAAATATCTACCAGCTCTGCAGCAGCAGAAGCCAATTTATTCCAACAAATATGATTCTCAATCTCTATTTTCTGTTTTCAAGGTATTGAGACACCTATGTCATACAAATCCATCTTACTTCTACCAAGATTTTCTTATTGGGGCAATGTTGCTATCTGTATGAATAAAATAAGCAAGGGAAACTTGGTCCACTAGGCATGAAATAATTAGATCGCCATCTTGGGTTTTAAGATGTCAAAATTAGAGAGTCTGGTAGAGACTCATAAAGTAGATGAAAAAACAGAAGTACAAATTCTTACAACATTTTGAAGTAATTTTGGAATAACACACTTGTAAAGTCTTTTTTTTTGTTGTTTTTTTTTTATCTACAGTCCTCCCAAAAACCCTTACAGTTTGTTAGCTTGTTTGCTTTTTATTATGTAAATAATGTAGATGGACTTATTCAGAGAATTTGACTGCAAGGAGATGGCAAATGAAAAATACTCTTCCTGAGGTGAAAGATGAGCTTCAAGAATGTGTACTCTGAAGCACATATTTCATGCACAATACTCCTTAATACTCCTTTTCCCTTTTCTGGAAACTGCATGAACTTTGCCTTGAGTAAAGGCTGTGTGGTCTCATGACCTCAAGAGCAGTGACAGATATTTTTATGCTGTCTTTCAAGGAGAATTTCCTAAAAATTAAGTATTAAAATAGACATCAGCCAATAAGGGAAATTGTCACATAAAGAAAATCTGATGAGAAACTGAGAGACAGAAGCCAAGTACCTCTTGGAAAAAATGGAATAATAGCAGTGAAAAAGACTTACCAACTTGTACTATCAAAGATCAACACACACATTTTGACATAGCTGAAATGTAAATGACAAAGTCTATTACTGTCGTCAGTTTTGGAAATTCAACTCAGATTCAGTTCCATGGCTTCACAATTTAGAGATTGAAATCTTTTAAACATGTCATTCTGCTATTCACATCTTTAACCATTTTAATACTTTGTTTTGCCATTGATTCAGGAGTACTTAAATTTTACTTCTGTCTACTGTCTCTTAATTGCTTTGCTTTGGTTACCTGGAATCTTCCTGCTTCATTTAACTATTTCAGCTTTCAGAAACAGAAATGTGAAAATTAAATAAGTCCCCAAATATAGTATTTCATTATAATAACTGGTAGTGGTTACTGTAATAATAATGGTAATATTGATAATAATAATAGAAAGAGAATTATAACTTGCTTTTATTTATATAGTTTAATTCTTCTTTCTATTCAGTCTGCCTGCAGAAGGAATATTGTTTGTCTGATTTCCATGTTGAACAGGTAAGTGGGTAGAAGCTCAGTCAGAAATATCTTTCTTCTAGGCCCTACAACAAGAATCTTCTGACGTTTGACTTTAATGACTAAGATTCAGTCCAGCTCTGCCTGTATCCCATGGCTGATGACTGCTGATGGAGCTGACAGACATTCCTTTCTGTTTCTGAAAGCATCCTGGCCATAAAGGAGCTTCAGCTGAAGCTGCCACTGACCCAGTTGAAGCCTATCACGGTCACACAAAGGTGCCACTTTTCTTTTGAGTCCAAGAAACTTAAATAATCTTTATTTACTCCCTGCAGTTTCCAATTTCCTGCTAAATATCACACTGTCCTTTTTGTACTACCCATAAGAACTCAGGCAGTCACAAGCATATCATCTGTTTACATTTCTCAGCCATTTTTCATTAAGGATTGACAAACCATTATTAATGGTTAATACACTATAATTAGTCTGTATGGTTGATAACTGTCTTTCTCTTTATATTTTTATTTCCTGTTTTTCTTTCTTCAAAAGTTTTCCTTGAATTGTTTCTTTTTTCCCCTATCTGCTCTCTAAATCTCCTTTAATACTGAAATATTTGTCATAATGCTTTGGGAATATTTCATTGGAAATACTCATTGTTCCAAGAAACATTTCAGACAAATTAGCCTAATTCACTAAAAGTATAGTAACCATCTTAAAACTGATGATCAGTTTTTTGGGTTTTTTCATTTTAAAGTTGTTCAGATAAAAGTCTCTTAAGACTTCACAATATTCTTTCTGTAAAGATAAAATGCACCTGGAGCAAACAGTCATTAAAACATACAGACTGTTTTGAAGTTATAAACATATAGTACATGCACACCATATATCTGTCCTTCATTCTTTAAGTGTCAATGTTGTATTATTTCAAATACGTAATTTTTTTCATAACATGAATAACAAGAAAGCTGAGTCATTTCAAATAGTCAGCTCTTTTGAATGGATATATCTTACTTTTTCTTATGTTACATTTTTCTTCAGGTAGCATTTTTGGTCCCATAATGAGTCCTATATTATTATTATCACTATTATTAAATGAAGCTTAAGGTCAGTTGTACAATTAGACACAAATCAAAATGTGAACCTTCAAAAACAGCCTGCTTGTAAATGTATACACACATATTTCCCACCATGAACATACTTGAAAAAATATTTCTCTACTTACAGAATTCAACTGCTAGAAGAACTTTTGTAATTTTAAAAGCTTTACTTTTAATGTTGTTTTGCTTTCTTGTTGTCTCACATTACCTCTGACTGCTACATTCTGCTGTAGCATATAGCATACAGACTGCTACTCTCCACATTTATCATAGTCCACATTCTGTTAATGTGGTTCAAAAGAACAGTTTAATAGGTATCAGTGAGAAGCCTTTCACCTTGTGTTTAAAAATGAGATAACCTAGAACTGATTAACAAAGCAATATTTTATTTCTTTTTGATGCTACAGATGACACAAAGAATGAAGCAAACCCTTAAAATATTTTTTTTTTAAAAATATTTTTTTTTCTGAAATTATTTTCTGAAACTAAAAACTGCCCTGTCTTCAGTGGGTTTCCAAATGTTGAATTTCCTTCCAAGTCTTCATGCCTGAATTATAGCTACTGTGTTCTTAAGAAGAGGAACATCTTAGTTGTCATAAGGCATTTGTCATTCTTTGGCTTATTTGCTGAAGTTGAAGTTCTGTTAGTGTTTTTCCTGATTTTTTTTTTTTGTTTTTTTTTTTCTTCAGGGCTGAGAATGACAGGAACACAACAAAGGGGGAAAAGAGAAATCTCTGTAGCCAAGATGCTCAGACGAATGCCCAAGGATGGGTCAGCTTTGAGCAATGCAGGAAAAAAAAAACAAAAACAAAAATCAACAAATAAAAACAAAAGCAAAAACAAAATAAAACCCCAAAAACTGCAAACCCAACAAAAAAAACCCCAACCAAATAAAAGCAAACAAAAACACCGCAAACCCAGAAACAAAACAAAAACCACACAACCCATGCCACCAAAACCAGAGAAAATAAAACAAATTTCCAACTCCTCCACCCCCGCCTCAGTTTTCATAATATGAAATGTGAAACCTGTGTTGCATGCACACAACAGCTGACATGTACAGCAGTATCAAGAAAGTGCTCTATCACTATAATTAATTTTGCTTAAATCTCTAGGTCTGTTGAAAACAGTCCAGCTGTATACAGGATCACATTTTGAACAGAAAACTCTGAAAGTTATAGACAAGGGAGTATTTTAGAACTTTTGGGACATGAATTGCTATGTTTATGAAAAGCCTAACCTCTAGAGAACTGTTAACCGGCCTTTTAAATAATCATCAAGTATCATAAGCCACTTTAATTGGATTCTAGGAAACAATTCACAATAGAAAAATATTGCCATATTTTTCTCTAATGAATGATTTATAAAAGAGACTGCAGCTTTTCTATATTTGTTTGTTATTCATCAATCTACTTTGTTAATAATTCTTGGCTGTGTTTTTTCCATGCTTAAAACTTGTGCAAATATATATTCCTTCAAATTCCAAATATTTTGAGTGATCATATGTGACAAGTTTATGTATTCTGAACGAATGTGTCTGACCCATGTAATCAGGTTTTCAGTATAAATCAACCTGAATTTAAGTAAAGACTTATTTTCCCTTAGAATTGTATACCATTTCTGCCAGAATGTTTATTCACAGTGGTGGTCTTGACTGGGCTACCATGTGTTTCCTGGCTTGTCAATGTCCCAATTATAGTGACTTTATTTTTCTGCTCCACCTTTTCTAACCAGCACAGAGAAAAAAAAAAAAAAATATGTAGCACTGGGTTCTTGCCTTCTCTAGAACTTAATGCCTCCTCTCTTTCATTTAGTCCAAATCTATCTTCTTCAGGCTTACTCAGTCATGTAGTATAATCACACTTAGCTCTGCAGAGAGATCTCTATTTACTCATCCTTTTCAGTGTTTGAGGCAGTCCCAGTTAGTATCTCTCCTATGTCTGAAATGATTACTTTCTTAGATACATGTATGTGTCAATTCCTACATGAAAAGAACCCAGAGATTTAACAGGATTTTAAATACTACAGGTATAGGGGGGCAAATGAAGATGGTTGAGCAGGCCAGTTTTCAGAAAAATATACTGCTCTGTCTGATCCCTTTCTCAAGTCAGCAAATGTGTGCTTGAAAAGACTACAAATATGTCTTAAGAAGACATCAGAGATAAAAGAGCAGGATATAGAATTGTCCAAAGGAGAACTGAAAATATCAAGGCAGGGAGAAAAATGGAAGAGTGGTAAGGAAGAACACAGAGACGTTCAAGATTCAGCTACATGGCAATAGAACATTGCCGCAGAATTTCAGCAAGAGGGGGAATTGAGAAAGAACCTAAGCGCCAAGGTTGCTTTTACTACGGAACACCTGACTGTGTATGGGTATGTAATCCCAAGGAGCACTGCTAATCACATTGATGGGATGTGTGCTGGGCCAGCAGTGCCCTGCTTCATTACGTTCATCTGGCACCTGTCAGTAGAGCTGTATGTGTGCGAGTACTGACAAAAGAGGAGTACAATTTGGCCATATGGCTTGCATTCCATCACAGTGCTGCCTTCCATCAGCCTGGGTGGCAGACAACTTGTCATTGCATCCTCTTGTCCATCCACCTGACAACACTAATCCCCTGCCAATCAAATCTGTCTTGTCCCCAGCCTGACTTCCCAGCTGCTGCTGACACAGTGCACGTATTGCTCATGCTGCTGCTCTTCCTGGAGAAGACTCGTCTCTTCTGGCCTTCCTTAGACCTCGTGCTTCTTCACCAGCAGCTCTAGCTGTCTCTTTCTGGTCCCCTGTGCTTTATTCCCTTTAGTAATATTCCATTCATGCTGTTTTCATCACTTTGGTGAGCACAGGATTCATATGAAAATCATCCAGTCTTCTTTAGGCTGTCTCCCAAATTGTTTATTTACATATGCGTGAGAGATAATGCATCTTCCCCAGTTCAATCATTTCCTAACCTTAGAAATTCCATCATTCAGTCACAGACATGGGAAGATGAGGGCTGGAGGGTTTTTTACTGCATTGTTCAGGTCTGCTTGGCACAGAATCAGTTTTACTGTATTTTGTAAAACTGCCAGGCATCTTGCAACCCATCTTTAATTAATGGAAGAGCTTTGATTAAAGACAAACAAGTCTGGCAGCCAGTCCTTAAAAAAAAAAAAAAAACAACCAAAATCTGAGTCTTCCAACACTTTTTTTAGTACTGGGTATATCATTCAAAACCTCCATCACAAGGATTATGTACAAACATGAAAGCAAGAGCCAATTTAAAATATCAACAAAAGTGGCATTTCTCACACAGTGACCAGTCAAACCACAAGCACTTCCTAGCTCACATCAAAGATAACTTTAAAAATTGCTCAGATGATAAGGCCAGTATTTTTGCTGCATTCCCTAGGACTAAACAAACCTACTTCCATCAGGATTAATCAGTATTAAAAAGACTGCTTGGTTTAATCTATCTTGTGTGCTTCTGGCAAAGATAACCATACCCATAATCAGCCTAAAGGTCAGATCATGGAAAAGGCAGTATTTATTTACCTCTGGGGCACTGACAACATCACTTACTGAATTTTTTCTACCTCCAGTAGCTGCTTTCTCTTGTCAGTCACTAATTGGAAGCTATTAGCAGCAGTAGAAAACTATTCTTCATTTACAAAATTGAGGAAATGTATGAATAATGACAGATGGTAGTACATGTTAACTTCAAATGTATTTAATAGCTAAATTTCAATAGTACATTTATTTCTGATATTTGCAGTAAATCTTAGAACTCATCTCACTACAAAACTAACAAATACCAATAGAGTACAGTTTTCAAAATATGTTGACTCATGATCTCTTCAAAAGTTCTGCTTTGCTTTTAAACCAGTGTTTCTGAAATTATGAGCCAATAAATATCAGTAAAATGCCTTCGTTAAGGAGCAGACCCATGTCCTTACCTTTGAATCTGATAAGTAGAAGGTAGATTTCTTCTTCATATAAGGTAGACTTCATATATAGAGATATATAGATATAGCTATAGATAGATATAGATATATAGATTAGATATAGATATAGATTATATAGATTATATAGATGATATATATAGATATATAAATATATAAAGATTACATAAATATATAGATATAGATTATATAGATGATATAGATGACATAGATAGATATAGATATAGATAGGTATAGATATAGATATAGATGATATAGATAGATATAGATATAGATAGATATAGATATAGATAGATATAGATATAGATATAGATATAGATATAGATATAGATATCGCTATAGATGATATAGATATATAGATATAGATATTTATTTATATTAATTTATCTATGTATTTTTGTGTATAGATATATTATGTAGGATAACTATTGATAAAATAGATCTAGAAATATTTAAACAGGTCTAGGTCAGAAATCGATCTAGAAAAAATAACTGGATGTATAAATAACTGGAAATTTAATCTATAATTTTCTATAGCAAATTAATTAAAATGATGGAAGTCTGGGTCCTTTCACAGTCTAATATTTGGATGTAATATAACATTTAAGAAAAGGCAGAAAGTAGTGATCATAACACATTGGTACCATGAATTTTGTGACCTTGATTTTTCCAAGGTAGTTGAGTTATATGTAGTGGATAATTTGTTTTCTAAACTGAAAAGTTAAATAATCAGACAGGCTAATCTTTCTCCCACTTAGATACATCAAATTCTGTAAACATTTCTGAGCAAAATTTCATATAAACAGCACCTGATTTCACAAATGTTTATTAGTCCTTACTTACAACCAGCGTCTCCACAAAGAAACCACACTTATTATAAACAAAGATATATTTCTTCTTTTGATCCAACATCTTCAGAAGCAGTTAATATGCTACAACCATGAAAATTGATAATGTGATTCACTCTGGACTCACAAATATAAATAATTTAAACTAAGTTTTGTGTGGAATCACAAAGGTCAAAAAAATTAATTTAATTGTCATATAACTGAGCAAGAATATTCTTTATTCCTGAAATAAAATGAGTAGAGTAGTGAAGAAGGTGGTTAAAAACTTTTTACACTTTCTTATTTTTATTTTTTTTTCCCAAAGTCTGGAGTTACTGAGGAATTTTAATTTATAAAGTGCTGGCTATTTTGGCAGATTCAGAACCACCAGAAACCTGTGTTATATTTCAGTGGGGGTATGAAACGATATAATAAATTGCTATATCATCTTTCAAAACTGTCAAAAATATTTCAATGCGTATGCCATTAGCAATAATATCTCCTCTTTAAAAGACCCTGGCTAAGTGGCTAGATCAGCTTATTAATATGGTAAAACCAAGAGTTGTGAATTTGAGCAGTTAACAGGTAGGCTGATTAAAGATCAAATGGTTTCTCTAGTATAACCCATAACTATGCTAAGAAAATAGATATAACTTTACAATGGGAATCATATATTGGCAGTGTTGGTGAACTGCACTTCCCAAAGTGATAATCAACAGGGAGGAAAATTAATCATAAATTCACAGAATGTTAAGGGGTTAAAATGTTAAGGGAATGGAATGGACTTTAAACATCATCCAGTCCAAACCCCTCCATGTTATGGATAAAGACATCACCCACTAGAACAGGCTGCTCAAGGCTTTTTACAATGTGGCTGTGAACACTCCAAGGCTGGGACATACATAACCTCCATGGGAAGCCTGCTCTAGTGTCTCACCACCCCCAAAGTAAAGAATGCCTTCCTAATATCTAACCTAAATTTTCCCTCTTTCAATCTTTACCCATTACTCCTTGATCTATCACTACAACACCTGATGAAGAGACCCTCTCTGGCATCTCTGTAGGGCTCCTTCAGATACTGAAAGGTTGTTGTGAGGTTTCCACACTACCTTCTCCAGGTGGAACAGCCCAAACTTTCTTGACCTGTGTTTTTATGGAAGATGCTCCAGTGTTCATCTTTTTCCTGACCCGCCTCTGGACTTGCTTCAACCGTTCTGTGTCCTTATGCTGGGGGCACCAGAACAGTACCCAGTACTTCAGATGGGGTCTCAACAGAGCACAACAGAGGGTGAGAATCCACACTTTGAACTGCTGGCTTACTCCTTTGGATGCAAGCAAGGATTTCGTTGAATCCAAATGAGACAAAAAAACAGTAAAGTAAAAAGCTTTACTTGAGACAAGAGCTACTTACCTTTCTTCTTTTTCTTTTTCTTTTTCTTTTTCTTTTTCTTTTTCTTTTTCTTTTTCTTTTTCTTTTTCTTTTTCTTTTTCTTTTTCTTTTTCTTTTTCTTTTTCTTTTTCTTTTTCTTTTTCTTTTTCTTTTTCTTTTTCTTTTTCTTTTTCTCTTTTTCTTTTTCTTCTTGTTCTTCTTTTTCTTTTTCTTCTTCTTCTTGTTCTTCTTGTTCTTGTTCTTCTTGTTCTTGTTCTTGTTCTTGTTCTTGTTCTTGTTCTTGTTCTTGTTCTTGTCCTTGTTCTTGTTCTTGTTCTTGTTCTTGTTCTTGTTCTTGTTCTTCTTGTTCTTGCTCTTCTTCTTCTTCTTCTTCTTCGTCTTCTTCTTCTTCTTCTTCTTCTTCTTCTTCTTCTTCTTCTTCTATACTTCTGAAACTTAACAGCCTTTGGTAAATATAGTAGGGGTATGGAAGGGAGAAAATTGATAGAATGCTGAGGTTGCTGGTCCTTTTGTCAGGGGGTTTGGAATCAGAGACAGACAACGGGTGACTGAAGAGGAACTTAAGGTATGAACTTTGGAGGGGCAGACATCAAGCCCATTCCCAGCTGCTGCAGCATATGACCAGTAGGAGTACAAGCAGTCAAAGGTGCAGCTTAAAGCTCCTGAGAAGGGAGATCTAGGCTTTATTCATGGCTACTTAAGTCCCAGAAGGTTGGTTCTGCAAATTGTAATTTCACTGCTGTTTAATATTCATTAATGCTTAAAGCAATGACAAGAACTATGTACATATTATAAATATATAGATTAAGATAGAGAATCTTTTATGTCTATTAATTTCTTTCCCCAAGGACATAAAACCCAATTTTTAAAACCTAATGCTCCTGAATACTTGGAAATCACATTAACAATTTCAGAAGGGCTTCAACGTTAAATAAGTTTAAAGAAGATTTAGATTCTCTGTATTGCCATAAGTTCTTGTTAAGGAAAAAAAAAAGGAAAAAATACAAAAGTAAGTTCATTTCATTTGGTTTTCCTAACATTTCTTATGTAAGAATATATTTATTCTTCTTTTACCATGCTGTATCTACTGCACTGATTAGAAGTGCACAGTAATACAATATAGTGAACTTTTATTTCAGTAAATACATGCATAGATAATAAGAATTACATTACTTATATATGTATCATATATAATCTACAATATTTCCAGAATATAGCACACAACAAAGATAGATAAATATGAAAGCACTAACCTATTTTGTTCTAATTGTATTTAAGGAAGGTCTGCTTCACCCTTTTGGCTAAACATTGATTCCTCGTTTGACTTCTAGTTGCTATTCCTACTAATCAATACGTTCTAGCACCCATTTCTGACCCTTTGCTAAGTGCATAACCTGGTATTACATGAGCTAGCTTTATACACCCCTGAGTAATCTGTACTCTTTTCTGAGCACACTGCTCCTCTTTTTTTTTCCTTCTGTGGAATATTTTTTACTAGGAAAAACTAGTAAACTAGTTTCAAGAAAAAAAAAATAAAAATAGCCAGAACTGAATGCATTGGATCTGCCTGGGATGGAGTTAATTGTTTTCATATTAACCCATATGGTGCTGTGTTCTGGATTTGTGACTAAAACAGTGTTGCTAAAGGACCGACATTTCGGCTACTGCTGAGCAGTGCTTACTTAGCATCAACATTTTCACCAGCAGTGTGGAAGCTGGGAGAACACAAGGTTTTGGGAAGTCTCACAACCAGGACAGCTCGTATGAATGGCCAAAGGGACATCCTGACATCCTATACCGTATGATGTTGGGCTCAGCAAAAAAAATCTCAGAGAAAGGATCAGGAAGGAGAGATATTTTGTGGCTGTGGTGTTTTTCTTCCCGAGTAACCTTTATACATGCTTCTGTGGAAGTATCAGTTCTTCAGGAACTTGTCAGCAACCATATGTAGCATGACTTTTAATGATATATTTCAAAGACTGCATTTAGACCTTGCATCAAACTTGTCTAAAGTCTATGGGTATGGGGATAAAATAGCCTAGCAACGAGAAATAATGAATAAATTCCTTGTTTTACTTTGCTTATGTGTGCAGCTTTATTTCACTTTTTAAACTGTCATTATCTATACCCAAAACTTTTCAGGTTTTGCTCTTCCAATTCTCTCCATCATCCTGCTGAGGGACAAGTTAGCAAGCAGCTGTAGTGGTCAACCCACCACACAGGATAGAATTAATAGAGCTGACGGATATTTGTGACTGGGCATCTTAAAGTTCAGTTATACTTGTCAAAGCCAGGCCAAAAACAGTGTTCTAATTTGCACTGAAAATTACCATATGTGGTTATGCCACTATAACAACTATACTCCTGCAGGTTGCGCTATTGAAATTTTATTTAAAAAGTGCATTTCACTCTATGTTTTGGAAATGGGGATAACAACCTGGAAAACTGTAAAAGTTGTCTAATTTGGGCATTAGCACCTATACAGGTCTTTCTTAACAAGCCTATATCTTTGTTAAAATACTCTTAGCAAAACTAGTGAAACTGTGAGCTTGTTGAATGAGATCATCCAAGAATACTACCTAGAAATCAGAAGCAAACTTCTGTCAGAAAAAGGAGATGTATAGGAGAACCACAAGATTAAGAGTTTTCAAGCATGGGTAACCTGTAAAATATTGAAGTATTATACAGTTTTCTTTCTCTCAGCTGAAGAAATACAGAATTCTTCAGTCATGGTACATAACAGATTTTTGTGAAGATGGAACAGCTGCACAAGTACATGAAATGAATGGGATAAGAAGCTTGACAAAGAAAACATAAATTTATGTATGTAATTTTTATGGCCATTGCTTACCACAAAAAGTACAGAAATAATAGAGCTCTGCTATTACAAGGCTCATTTCAATGATCAGAACATCTTTTTAGTTACTTTGTAAAATTTGTCATTATGATCTTAGCTTTGTAGGGATGTCAGTTAATTAGTCAATGATTAACTGAGATATATTCAACATTTTGAGCAACTATTGGCAATATTTGAAGCTCTCATGTGCGGAATCCAGAGTAGCCACTGACTCAAAGCTCTGCATCTGTCTGGTAATTTCACACAGATGATCCTGAGATGCTTCTTTAAATGAAGAGCCTGTTGACTACAGATGGTTAAACCAAACAGTGAAAACATGTCCAAGCAAGAAAAAGAGACAGTGAAGGCTGCTTATCATGCAGTGCTCAATTTGTGCTGAGGTTATGTAGCCTCTTTTCAAGTGTTCAAATAATATAATTGAGAGTGAACACAACATCTCTGTCCGCGGACCTCCCAAGAGAAATAAGTAACACCTTCTATTTCCTGCTGACAAGTTTATCTCACCTTTTCTGAGCATCAATATGGTTTTAACAGCTTATTTCGTAATGTCTAGGGCAGTAAGGTAAACTAATCTTTATTCTTATCTGCAGGAAGTGAAAAACATTTTAACTGTCTGCATAACCTCAGAGAATAGTCAGAGAATTTGGAGATAAGTAGAGCACTCCTGGAAAAATCATGCTGGTATCTGTAGTCCTCAGTCCAGGAAGTTCTTCCCAGTTTCTGACCCACTAAACCAGTAACATAAACTGTATTGCAGTGGTTTCCTGGTTGATTTGTTTATTTACTTGTCAAGGAAAATGTTAACTAATAGAATTCAAATATATACTTGGTAGAGATAGAAAACCAGGCTAGAAATCTAACCTCACACCCTAATTGGTATGAGTATTCTTATGTGGATAATATTCAGGAGCACCACTGCTCCCAGGGGAAAATTCCACCTCTCAGATTATTATTAAAGCAATAAACATATTGCTTCTTAATTCATGAGCACGAGTATGTTGTGTATATATTGATTTTTGATGATAGGTTTCAAAGATTACATGTGGACCTAGTCTCTAAATTTTTCCATGTCTGTGGGTACAGGTACCAGGTAGAATCAAATTTCAGAAAGCTGAGGTAAGTGGTGAAGAAAATCTAAAGATCAAGGTTAGAATTGCAACCAATACTAAATTATATAGATGCTATACAATAAACAGAGATAATACTATATTCTTGTCCATTGTGACACACTAAATTAACATTGTGCCTTGATACAAAAAAAAAAATAACAAAAATTTCTATATTATATTTTTGTTCTATGCTTGCAAGGATACCCATTGTCACACAGAAAAACTTCAAAAATTTTGAGGTTGAATTTTATAGCAAAATTGGGAATTTTCACACAAACAAAAAAGAATCATTGGCACAGTTTGTTTTATTGCATTGTAATGCACTAAAGATTTTGACAAATCTGTAATTTATTTTTTATTTAATTGTCATATATGGTCAACATTTTTTAATTTTCTGACCTACAGCATCTAAAGCAGCTCCTGAATCACTGACAACTGAAAGAGATCATGGCTGCAGCTTTCTACTAAGGAATCTTTACTTTTGTTCAAATGGATATGTAGCAATTGTACTCAAAGAAAACTAGTAAATAGTAGATTTATCCTTCTGCAACATGTGGGTGCTTGCATGCTACCATAATCAAGATGAAAAAAAAAATATAAATATTCCAACAAATAAGTATTTCCAAGAGGTTTAAATTCATTATAACATTTTCAGGATCCCTGGAAAATTTGAGGCAAAATGAAGTTTGTATTGATTCAGAAAGTAATTTGGGATACTCTGGAACAAAACCATGTTAGGCTGTGATAACTCGAGCATTTTCTACAATACAAGTGTCTATTAAAAGTGTTTAAATTTACAATTGTTTTGGAAAAAAAAAAAATTGCTACTATATAGAGGAACTTCAACATTTCAGACACTTTGTTTTAAATTTGATGGAGTTAACCAGCAGCATTAGTTTGTTACTAATTAAAATCTTGAACTAGTTCTAGAACAAACTTTCTAGTTAGAGATATTAGTTTCAGGGCCAACAACACCAAGAAGGTATCATGTCAGAAATGTTCTTTGTGAACTGCTCTATCAACTGTCATTTATCAAAAGTATGCATTTGGTCAAACTTTAAAATGTCCAAGTGGCACTGAATCAGTTCAAACAATAAAGAGTTTCTCAACAATTATAGAAATACACATATCAAATGGTATTTTAGTTTCCACTTTCAAGCAGAAATCATGCTTTGATAATCTTATCCTACATAAAGGTATTAAAATGAGAATATTCTACTATGAATATTGCAATTCAAACACAATTTCTAATTAATATTGTGAACATAAGAATGTCTCCCTTTAAAAAGATTAAAGGAATTGATGCTGAAATAGACAAACATAAAAATGGATAAGATTAAACAAATATTTTTGAAACCCTTTCCCACAACAAAGGAGCAACAATAACAAAATTAGTAAAAAATTGCTGCAAAAGCTTTTTTAATTATTATTATTTTGTTTTACTGAATAACTAAATGACAATTGGAATGGGTGTCCCTTTACATGAGGCATAGGATTTTACAGATTTCTTCCTAAGTAACCCTCTACTGATATAACTGCTAGTTTAAAAATCAATTTTTGCCCATTCTTATGAAGCAATATCTTTAATTAAAGAATAGATCAGAGGCATTTGGGACATAAAAATATCAATAAACTCTGCTGAAAGTAAATTTTTTTTCCATATTTTTTCAGTTCTCTAAAGAGATAAAAGCATTTCAGTACTATATATTGTCATTAATTTCAGTTGTCTTTGGCCTTTATTAGAGTATTAGAAGATTGAACAATATAAGTCCTTTCTATATGAAGATAACTTTCTGTCTAGAATGGTTGACAGATGATGTTCACCAGGTTTTTAATGGGGAAAATAAAATTACTTCTGCAAGTCCCTTGGAAATCACTCCTAATCTGGGAATTCTTGCTGCTAATGCCTACATTTTTTTTTCATCACTACAAAATTTTAATTGGATGATTTATCCATACTGTCATCAGCACATGGAAAAAAATTTTTTTCCATATAACTAAGTATAGAGTAATAAATACATATTTTTTTTTATGATAGGGTGGATGATCACACTTTTAAAAAAGAAAAATCACCAAAAATTTACATGAAAAAACGAATCTATTAAGAACCAAACATCAAAATCAGAAACCACACTAGAATTACAGTCTGTCCTGTGGGGATGTCTGATCCTTTAAAAGCCTTTAATCAGGTAGCCCTGTCTATCTCAAAGTTCAGTCTCTTCAGACTTCCCAAGATCCGTACATTTCTTACTTAAAGATTTTGTATCCTCCCATCAGGTAAGCTTGGATAAGCTTTACAGTAGCCCAAGGTCTATCAATAAGAAAGCAAAATATTGAAAGTAAAATCACCAGGAGCTCAGCTAAATTATTCTCTTTTCATTCACATTCTCCTTATGTTCATACTTTTCTTCCAGACTCATGGCACCCTTCTAAGCCCCCTGCACACAGGAGGGTAAAGGCTATTTCTGGAAAAAGTGTGATTGTACAGAAAGATGAGGAAGAGACCAGAAGGATGCTGGAGGGTGAAGGCATACCTCATCTCCAGCTGTGTGAATGTACTTACCTTTCACTGCCTGTTCTATAATTGTTACAAGAATAGCCACTTTATACTAGTATTTTATTTTCAGTGCTCTTTAGCAAACTTTATCTAGCAAACTTTCACAATGCTCATGTGTTGCTTTTAAGTCTTTTGCTGACTACTTGAAGTAAATTTCCTGCACTTCATTTTATAAATCTTCTTTCTTATTACAAATGCATTATTTCTTCTAGTAATTATCTCTCATCCTTTCCCAAACCTCTTAGCTGATTTCTGTGGATATCACTTTACCATTCTGTGAAAAAAAATTATTTTCTTAAAACAAATGCATCTATCACACGTTACTATAGGTTGACACAAGGAAAAGAGAAAAAGAAACTAAGAATATGAATTGCTAAGACTTATCTTGTTATAAAATAATTCCTTATTTGAAAAGATGCAGTATAATACAAATCCATAAGTACTGCCAGGAAAACTGTCAGCACCAAGAACACTTTGGGTGCAGGTTTTTTCAGGTGAGATATATCATTGTCTGCAGGTGTAACCCAAAGGAGACAGTTTCTTCAAAAAGCAAAATATTTTCCTTTCATGAGGAAAGGAAAATAGGGAAAAAGGACCTTTAGCATTTTCTGCCTACCAGTGGGAGACGTTTCATATAAAACATTAAAGACAATACAGTCTTCAGTACATTTACAGAGTCCCTGGATTTTCCCTCTGGGAGAAAAAAAAGCAACCTTACAATTCTGGAATTTTCATTTCATTTTGCATAAAACTCACTAAATGGCATTTCAAAGTCGTCTTCATATTTCAACTTTTTTGAACTATGCTCCTGGGATACTATTATTTCCAACTAGAAACATGATTTTCATCTATTGTGGTCATTATCTGGTGTTTTCTCAGTAATCTATTCCCTGCTTATTTTACCTGCCACAACATATGGCTTTAATCCTGTTCAGGCTGCCTAGCTTGCTTTTTTTTTCTAGCATGATTCCAATCCATGCTTTTACAACAGATTTCCACAGCTGCTATAGTTTTGCTCTGATTCTGATTTTTATTTTTATTTCTTATGTATTCCACAGAGATTTTTATTGTATTTCAAAATCTATAAAAGTTTATATAAAGTAGCAATTACTTAACTCTGGGAAAAAAATGGATATTATATGCAGAGATGTAGAGAATTTCACTGTTAAGCAGTAATCAGATAGTTTACAGATGTTTTGAATCATGTCATGCTATGCAAGAGAGGTAAAAAACAAAATAAAAAAAATTAAAAAGGAGATATTTCTGTTATGACCTGAACAAATGGGGTCCATAATTTAGAGAAAATGCAATCTTCAGATCTCATGCAAAACTGTAAATAACCTCAAAAAAAGATCGCTCCTCTTTATGACAACACTGGTGTCATGAATATAAAATACAGCAACTAGAAGAGCAACAGAAATTCAAGTAGACAAGCAGTAGAAAAGCAGCTTACATCATGTTGGGTCCAGTTTGTATACATTTTGTAACTGATGCTTACAGATCTAAATGGCACAATTGATTTTAGTCTTAAAAGAGGCATGAGAACATCAAACAAGGTTATTAAGTCTACCTGTAGCATAAGCAGTTTTAAATGGCCATCAAGATAATTTATGGAAAGAAATGAAATAACTGAATGAAATTTTAGAGGCCATATTGTGCAGAAAGTCAGACTATATGACATAATGGTTGCTCTGAGACCAAAATTTTCAAATCTGAGAAAAAATAAAATTATTGGTTTGAGCATGAAAAAAAACCTCAAGACTGATAAAAGTTATAAAATATCACAGTAATTTAAAAAGAAATGGTTTTCTAAGTCTTTTGAACTCATTCAGAAGTCTAAACTAATCCTCAATATCACATCAAGTCACCATAACTCATCTTGTTATCTTATCCTAAAGAAAACACATACTTCTAAAGACAGGTCCAGAACCTTTTGTAGGGGCTATTGTTTTTTATTCTTCCACCTCTAAAACTGTCCTCTGATAAAAGGGAGGAATATATGAGAACAAAAAATGTTGTAGCCTGTGAAAGATACTGAAATATAAATGTGTTGACCTCCAGCATTTCACTGCTAGAGATGAATAATGTACATTATCTTGGAAATAATTATTTTTGGTTTGCTGCTTTTGATATCTTATATTCTCACATTTGTTTAGAAGTGTACCATGAAACATAGATAAGTTTTGGGGGTTTTTTTCCAGTTAATAGTAATTCTGTACTTGGAAGCTGAGGTTTGCCTGAAATACAAAGAAAAAAACTAAAATAGATTGATAGTTGTTCAAAGCTGCTCAGTGCTTTGTAATGCTAAAATAAGATCCAATTTTTATGATTTGAAGTATATTTCAATGTAACCACATTCAGGGCCCAAAGCTATAAACCTTGGGAGTATTTTCTACACGCTCCCAAAACATGATTCCCTGCCCTGTAGTCACACATCAGCCTTAGCACAAGCTTCTCTTATGGAAACACCTAAGTTGCAACAGCTTTGCAGCTCTAATTTCTGTTTACAAATTCGCATTAGAGCTAAGTAATTCATTAAAGTTTGATTTTATTTTCTTTTTATTAAACAGAAGGCAAAGGGCCCCATCTGCAGATGTTGAGACACTATCAAAGGAAATAGTCAGATGTGACAGTTCTTATTTGAAAATCAGCAGTTGCTTTAGGAATTCATTTAATTTGGGAGCAATATGGAATCCCTGATCTTGTTTTCCTAAAAATTCATTAGCATGTTAAGAAACCAAGTTAAGTTCTGATTGCCAAGTACTGGGAATATTAGAGGTCTTTAGTTCAAAAACTATTATTTACAGAAGTCTGTGACATCTGAAAGAAGAGGATGATACAGCCTTAAATTAAGACATTTACACAAGTCTTTAAAAATCCACATTTTTAGAGTGCTGAGTGAATTTGCTTTTGCTGTTTGAATATTATAGACATACTCCAAGTGTTTTAATTCACTGGCCACAGCTCACTGCCTTCCGCAATCCAAAGAGATTTGGCTTCTTGATGTCAAGTATATCTATTCTTTAAACTCAAAAGTATTTTTTAATTATTTTTAATTATATTATATAATATAATAGAAGAATTATATTTCTCTCTTTCTCCATGGAAACAGGCATATCTGTGCAAAAACAGGAAAGTATCCTAATATTCAAAATACTTTCACTGAGTCTGGTTTGTTTTTTTTTCTTTTTGTCATCCTTTACCATTCTATATTTTAGAACCTTTATGTATTCCCTCAAAGGGATTTCTTTAGATTTCTAAAGCTGTCAGATACAAATCTACTAGAAAACTCATAATTTTCCCAATGTCATTACTTCAAGATTACATAAACTGAAGGAATCAGAAAAAGCAAAGGAAAAATAATAGCTTTCAAATAGAATTTTATTTTTCAATTACTCAAGTTCCACACTTCTCCCTTATAAGTCTTAAGTGGATAGAGATGTATTTTAGATTGAACAGAACTTACTTAGTGAGTTTTACAGCACAGTTTATAATGGCATTTGACTTAGTAAGGAAGTAAATGGAGTTTCACATTTAAAATAGTTTCACACTTTTCTTTCATTTTTGTTTCTCAGTTTGTAAGGCCAGTTGTTCCACATGAGAAATCCATGGCTGCTACATATTTAATGAAACACAAAAGCTTGAAAACTTTACTTTGGGAACTACATAAAAATATACTTTACATATGTATATTCAGAGGTGGTTATAGGAAAAAGATAACCAGAAAAGTCAACCAGTCTGTTACATCATAGCCTATATATAAACTCACAGACAGCATTATATTTGCCTCAGGAATACTGTGAGAAAACTTACACTCCTACAATAAATCTTTGAAAAGGATAAAAAGGATAAAGAAGGACAAAATTTAAAATTAAACAAAAATAAATCAAAAAATATATATCAAAACAATTTTGGAAGGGTAATGGAGGCAGTGTTCTGCTTCTCAATTGCTATTAAAATTAAATTATCTAAAATATTTGTAAAATATTAATGTAAGAAATATATCACCATAAGAAAACCTGTGCAAAAATAGAACACGTATGAGTATGAAGGAGTTAAATATAGATAGTGAAGAATATTTTACCTCTCTTCTTTGTTCTTCTCATTGCTTCAGTGGGTACACAATTCCCTTGATGGATGGAAAAAGGCTACTTGGAAAATAATGTAAATATTTTCACACATATAAATTTGATAAACATAAAAAGTCAGAGCTTTGTCATGCATGGAAATGAACCTGGAAATCTAAAAAAATTGAAATGAAAAGAAAATTTTGATTTTTTTCCATGTATAAATTTTAACTTTGTGCCCTAATTTTGTTTTCTACTGTGCTCTCTGTGTTTTCTAATAAAAAAATGTTT
Organism: Cyanistes caeruleus; assembly: GCF_971803275.1. Classification (NCBI taxonomy): domain Eukaryota; kingdom Metazoa; phylum Chordata; class Aves; order Passeriformes; family Paridae; genus Cyanistes; species Cyanistes caeruleus. The sequence goes on along the minus strand of NC_141701.1, from coordinate 56,940,900 downwards.
TCTATTAAGGTGAGTAAAAAAAGAGTTCAAGGGAGAGACTTAGAAATCAGAATTTTGGTAATTTTTTTTCCCTGAGGAAAAAGTGTTGCATTCATCAAGAATGCTTTATGGCAGACATTATCTAAATATCTAAAGGAAAGCAAGGGAAAAAAAAGTCTCATGGGAAAACAATGTAACAGACAAATCGATAGTTAAAATAAAGCAATTTTTCTTATGGTTATAGTCAATTCCATACTGAAGGAAAATGATGGCTTCTGTTTCCCACCCTTGGCAAGGAACTGCTCCTGTCCTTAGACAGTAGCAACTATTAGAGGTTTATCCTCAGATCTTTGTCCCTGACTTGTCCCCATACAGATCACCTCTCTGTTAAAGCTGTATAAAATAAAGAAAATGCAGAAGAAATGGTTTCAACGAAGTGTAAACGAGGAAAGATGAGGTCTGTGTTTGATTGGACACTTGCAGAACAAAAGAAGGAATGGAAAATACATTTTAAAATATCTGAAATCTTTATATGTGGAAAATACATTTTAACTATCTGAAATCTTTATATGAGAATTTTTCCTTTAACAGGACAAAATGACAGTAATAGGGGCAAAAAAATCTAGTGATGCCAATTTTATTAAAGAAAAAAAGGAAATAAACACAATCATGGCATTCAAGCAGAAATGAGAGGTACTGAGAAAAAAGAAGCAGAAGCATACGCTGCCTCTGGTGGATTTCTTAGCACAAAACCTATATAGGAGCAAATCAAACTCATAAATGTTCGCCAATATTTAATGAATTCATGCAATCAAGTGAGTTTGCACTATCACTTAGTGAATATATCTAAATATTGAAGAAATAGAGAAACCTCATACTTGGATTAAGAATGGGGTCTTGAATTAAATATACTTTCAGAATTTTTCAAGAAATATTTTATATATAATTCTTTTCCCTTTTGCCTAGACTTCACATCTTTGCTGTCAGGGCTGCAAAGACAAACCTGTCTGTGGCCTGGAAAAAGGCCCTGACAAAGATGAAAGGTCTCCTTCTCTAGAGCTGTGTTAAATCAAAAGTGAGACATGTAACTGTGGGGTGCAGGGCCTGGGGTGGGTGGGGTGTGGAAGTGGGGAGGAGAGGAAGGCTTTTATCTTAAAATGCCTTTTCTGGACACTAATACTTAAATATGACATCAAACAATTGTCTTTAGCCACAAAACTTCCATAAAATGGAGAAAAAAAACCTGTAGCTATGACACCCTACTTCTGTCCCAAAGGATGCTTCATTAATCTCACCTGCCCAGTTTTGCAGCGAATTTGCTCTAAATAAAACATCCCCGGTCACCCTTTATATTTTGGAAAATGCAAAGATTATGCTTGACATATGAAAAATTGGTTTTTTGGTTAACAATAAGTGATTTTATTTTTTCTTTCCAATAAATATAAGATTACTAAATTACTGCTGTGGAAACTTTGATAACTTAATTTGAAACCTCTCAAAGATCTCTCAAGTACTTCAGAAACTTAATAGGTATATCTTAGAATTTCTCTGAGCATGAGCAAAAGGACTTCCAGAACAAATTAAGCTTTGGAAGTGGGAAATAATTTTGGGGTAAAAAGTTTTTTGATTAATTCAAGTTTATTTGACTTCTTTTGAAAACTCTTTTCTTGCATACAATGAGTTCATTTTTATGCATAGTTTTTTTTCTTTTTGTTTTTTAATGGATCTATCAGAAACTTTACTCCTGCCCCTTCACTCTGCAGTGAAATAAGCCATTTGTTTTTGAATGTGGTGTGCATTGCATTACTAATGTAAAATGGCATCCTTTTTAAAGAACACTTCACATCTGTATCCCTATTTCCTTCCTAATGAAGCTTAATTTATTTCATGGCAAATATACTATAAATTCATCTATCACTAATTCTGGAACTGTTGTGGATGTATTGAAAAATATTCTGTGAGATATCAGAAGTATTTAAAATTACAGTAATGGAAATCCTTTTAGGTGTGTCAATTCTTATTTAGTGTGAGGACTAAAAGTTGAGGTGGTTCATAAGTTTGATGTAGTAATGATTGTCTCGATTCAGTCTGGGTTCTTTTTTCTTCAGTTCTCAATCAAATTCTTTTTAATTTCTGCTAGTGATTTATGATGTATTACTATCAAGTAAGCATCAGAAGAACAGAAAACAAAAAAGACAGGAGGATAAAAAGTTCCCCAGTGATAGTGGAAATACAATGATTGTGTTTTGATGGATAAACAGAATTACAAGTTTGTGTTATTTGCCCATTCACCTACATTAAAAAATCAGCTGTTCTTAGTAAGTTCTTAGTAAGAATTCCTCATTGCCTCTCAGAACTCAGACACACAGACTAGCTTTAACTCCTTCAGGAGAGAAGCTATAATTTCATTGATTCATAATAAGATTTCACAGAGGTGATGCTTCCACCAAGATAGTGATGCCGTGTTAAATGTCTATTCAATCTGATTTAAATAGTACAAGCAGTATAAGTATACTCCATAAGGAATAGGCATGTCTAGACTTTGTAAGGAGAAACATTTAAGCTGCTTCTTCCAACTCTGAAAACTCCAAAACAGATAGTAAGGACAGGGGACAGTATTAGCTAGGGTGTAAAGACGTTGAATTTGTCTACTGGTTGTCCACCGGCAAAGCATGACAAAACCAGAACACAAACATGGTTTTGTACCCAGGCTACACTATATGAACAAGCTGTCATAAGAAACAGCCCTTGTATACTGTCAATATGTTTAAAAAATACCCATGGTGACCTCCAGTTCAAGACTTGAAAAAGAGTGTCGGATTCAGCTTGCTGTTCTGTGTTTACAGAACCGATTTCTTTTGGACACTGATAGTTACTTGCATAATTACCTTGCTACCAGGCCTTAGTGCTATCCTAATTAAAATATTTTATCCACTAAATGTTAAAATATGAAGACTAATTAACACAGTTTAAAAAAATCAGAACAAGTTTCTCAGACAAGACATTAAACTGCTAAAATTTTTGAGATTTATGATCAGTCTTTCTTGGATTTGTTATCTAATAAACTTTATTTAATCTCTTCTGGGCAGTAACTTAAAAGTATGCAAGTTTAAATAGAAGTCCATATTTGCTACTGTCACTGCTGAGGAACCACTTCAAAACAATGTTCCTATTAACTGAATATGCTTAGCTGAATTTTAAAATAGAGTAATATCCACTGCTTACTGTCAATAAATATAATTTCTGCAGGGATTTCTAGCTTTTGATATGATAAAGAAAAAACAGGGTTTCTAATTCTTCACAGTCTTATACTTTTTCTCTCATTACAGCAGACAAGTATTGGAAAGAAGAAAGGAGATTTTGTTTGATGTTAAAATAGTGGATCCCAAAACATATAAAATTATGTACAATTAATTCCAAGGAAACTGACTTTTTTAAGCTCAATCTGAAAACATAGTATGCAATAATGAGAAAAGTGACCACATCAATACTTCAGAAAAATATTCAACTTAGCAAGAGTTCTCAGTAACTCAAGAATAGTGGAGACGGAGATGAAATATCCTCTTTGAGACTAAAGATTGAATACTGTGCATTAACTTTTAATGTTTGAGCATATTTTAAAACCCACACTAGCAATTTAAGAGTTAGCATTTGATGAGATGCAATTTGGAAATTCTTTCATACTGTGATTATTCCATATTATAATGTACCTTATTCAAGTACTGTCAGTTATAATGTACCTTATTTGCAATGGGCATAAACAATGTAAAAATTTCCTGTATGGGCGCTCTTAAAATCCATTTGGTTTACTTTCTCCAGCTTTAGCAATGATACTAGAAACAGATGCTAATTCTTCCACTGAGTTACACAGGTTACTGGACAGCCTCAGGGCCTTACCATATGACATTCACATTTTGGACAGAATGTATTTTTATATACTGCTCATAGGGCACCCACTTTCTTCAGCAGGAAAACAAATGCTAAATTTTGCCTTAAGAAATATTACTTGAATATTTTCAGAATTAAAAACTAAGTGATTAGAACAGTTTCAAGGAGGTGACTCTTTTTTTAGTCACCAGGTTATGTTAATAATTTTTTGAGAATGAAGCTTTGTGAATTCACACCGAGATTAGTAAATGCAGAGGACAAAACTGAAGCACATAGTTCCCAGTAAAGTAGCACTTTGATGATTAAAGGGTTATGAAACTGTTAATTATGCAGTGTAAGTCTCTATGAAAAAACAGTTGCAAATGACAAATTCTGCTTCAGGTCAGAAATAAATAAATAGCTTAGGCAATGGTATGCACAACACAAAAGAAGCTGTCATTCAATACAGACTGAATAAAAGAGAAATATAGAAAAACAAATACTTTGTTTTCCTCTGTCAAAATAGAGTACTGTAAGAATTCTTCCGTTAATAGTAACAAGATTGGTCAAGGAGTGAGCAAAAATATAACATTTTGCATACAATTTAGAGACAAATATTTAAGCAATCCATTCACCAAAATTACTAAAGGCATCCAATTTGGTTTTGCTTTGATTCTAGAAACAAGAAGACCTTATTTTTAAAAAATTGTGCCTGGGTTTATGTTCAGCTCATTTTTACCAAAAGAATCAATAAAAATAAACAAGCCAAGAACATCCATAGAATTCATCATAAAACAAAATAGATGCTTTAGACATTTTATAGTGGTGATCGAGAAGTGAACTCTTCCACCCTTAAGACAGGTAGTCAGTCAAGGATTATAAATGCTGCAGCTATTAATGAGAGTGTCTGAAAATTCCCTGAAAATGCTTTTCAGAGCCATTTGATCTACTACATTTTCAACAAAAGGAAAGCTGGAAACAATTGTCTCAATATTCCTAAAGCACTCAATCATCTTGAAAATTTGTGAGTCTAAATAAAGACCCAGTCTTTAGAGAAAGAGAGTGAATTAATTATGAAGTCTAATTCTCCAAATTTTTTATAGCTTTTAGACTTATTTCCAAATTGTGCCTTCTTGCTTTTTTCCCCTTTTCTTTTTCCTCCCTGTCTTTCCACATATATGTAGAGTTACAAAACCGTCTTCATTTCTGTTTATGAGAGAAACCAGAATATTATTGAAAGTTTCTCAAAATATTCCAAATCTATATATACAGGCATTCAGAGGTGACCCAGACAGTTCCTTCTCTACAGAATGGAAGCATTTATTGCTACACAGAGATATCATCATTTGCGATCAACTATTCTTTATTTTGCTCTGCAGTATTTTATTGTTTTCCTTTAGTATTTATGGTACATTTTAGTATATTTAGATAATCATGTTGATTTCTCAACTGATCAAAATCTTGTCAACAAAATTGTTCAATGTCTCACACACTCTTCTAAATCCTTTATATGGAACACAGAATCAATATTTTGTCACTATGTCTGAGTAAATGACAGAATTTTCACATTAATGTAATGAAGTACAGTGTTTCTATACAAATTCCTGTAGGAAAAGAATCAGTGAATTTAAAGAAATCTTGAAAAGAAATTGAAAAGATAAATGAAAGTAAAACTGGTAATACTCTAGAAGAGGGAGAGGTACTAAAAAGAATGCATAAAATGTGAAGAAAAAGAAGAGAAATGCAAGCAGTGGCACCTTAAAGATATTCCATCGGTATAGCTACTCATGTAATGATCTTGTTAACATACATTTACTTTTATCTCAGTAAGACTCAGCCACTAAATCAAATCTAGAGTTGTTATGCTTGAATGCTCTGGGACTTTTGTTGTTGATATTTCTTAGGGAGTTTTTGTGGGTTTGGTTTTTTGTTTGTTTGTACTATAAAAATATGGAAATCCATGTTCTATTAGCATTAAAAAGCAAAGGTATTGTGAAACTAATACCAAATTATTTGGATCATAGATTAAAAGAGCATTCTCAATAAAGGGTGAAATAAATGTTATTAATACCAAAACATAGCAAAGCAAGGGACTACCTGCATGGATAAACTTGTATACAACTTTAGAATCACTGAAAAATAAATCAGTTGCAATATTCTGTCTAAGAGAAAAATCCCAACAAATTTTCTGTCAAGAGTGTATAGATAATCTCCTTTATGTGATCTATGGCTTTTTATCCTGTTAATGGAAACTAAACCCAGTCCAATAAGCACACATCTCTAAGTGCTAATTTCATTATCATGGACATGGGTCTGTTGTCTGATCAGAAAGGGACCACTGGGACATTTGTAGTGCCCCACCATGTGCAAATCATCCTTCTGGAGCCAGCAAGTAAAACACAGTCTAATGGAGATCTAGTGTGAGCTGGTGACTGGAGACTAGATATGATTTCCTGCAATGTGAGAAATAACACCAGATGTTCTTGTGTTGGCTGGCAACCAAGCCTGGTGCTGACAGCAAAACATCTCCTTGTAAAAGTTTTCATCTTTCTTCAAAGCAACATTTAAAGTCCAATGTGCTGTTCAAGCCATCCTTTTCTGGCATAAAATATGGGTGCACAGATTTTTCTTTCATATAGATAAATGTCATTGGCTATCCTTTCCTTCCTTCACAATTATGAGCATGCCCAATATACAGATGCAGCAAGGAACAGGCCACAATATCCTCTGAAATTTTGGAGTAACTAGGTGCAACAAACTGCCAAAAGTTTCATGCAAATTTGTGCTTTTTTGCTGGCCTTAACTTCAAGTTGTCTTAACTTAAAAAGTACATAATAATTCTGTAGCATCTTGCTGCTCACATCAAGATGTCTTCTTCATGAGAGGCTACAGGAAAATGATAAAAAAATAACTTTTCTTCCTCTGGGAATTCAGAGGTTGACATATAGCTCCAGAGTTCACCTAAAGACAGATCTTTGTCTCACTCAAATGTCATTCATTATTTTGTTAGCCTGAAGGAGAAGAACATCTTTCTTGCACTGGAAGTTTGAAAAGAATACATAAAATAAGTGAACTTATTTGCTGTCAAAATTAATGGAATGAAGAATGAATGAAACTTCTGAAAATAAGCAGACTATCAATAATGCTAAATGAGCAGTGGAAAAAAGATACTTTTGATTTTTACAATGAAAGATTGCAATACAGAACTCAGACAGTGAAAATTACTTCCCTGGGGTTTTTTGCTAGTTTGTGGAAATGGTGTGTCTCTTTTATGGAATTCTAGTTAAAATTCTTAAGTCAGTAAAGAAAAATAAATAGATTAAATTAATTGCAATGAAATCTACTTGTGAGGAAAATGTTTAGTAACAGATTACTCATCACGCAACTCAGACAGGCAGCTGTTCATTTTTCCAGCAGATGTTCATTTTTCAAGTCCTGCTAATCTTGCAAGTCATTTTTCCCTAAAGTTCAGTGACAAAATCTGTAAAAGCCACAGATAATTCCCAAAAGTATTGAAAGATTTGTTGACACTAGAATAGAAAAGAAGAGTAACAAACATAATAGGAAATACAATGTTTTAAAATGAAATATTTTCTTATCATATACTTCTATTTGGAGAATACTTCTAAGAAAGTTACCTTTGTTTACATTTTGTTAAATACTAGATTGCTGTGAAAAAATATTAAAGCAAAACCTTCATCTCATGATGATTTAAAAAGAGACTGAATTTAATAAAAATTTATTCTTAAATGCTTACAAGCTATTTTTAAAAATCATTTTCTTTTTATTTTATCTACTAAATGAATACACGAGCATCCCAATTAATTTGAACTAGGTTCAAATATTTAAATAAGAGAAAGGCAATCCCATGGTTACAGAAACAGCTTCAGTGGAGAAGGCTTTTTATCCTGTCTTTAGTCAGCAGATCAGTCAAAGCACCTGTGCAAACCCTGATGGTGTCTGAGAGACAGGACTGATATAATAGCCACCAGTGTAGTGGATTATCCATATTATATAGACTAACTATATTGCCAATAGAGATACTGTTGTACAAAAAGACCATTTTGAGCTGAACCTTTAAAAATTTTTAGTTTTAGAGGGTTTTTTTCAATTTTTAAATAAATGAAACTATGATGTTTAAAATAATGAGTACATTAAAATTTTTCCCCACTTAATCTGCTTTAATTTCTTCTGCTTTTCTTTTTCCTGGTAGAACATTTTTAGACCTATGCAGATATTTTCTTTTTTTTGGGAAATGTGCTGACTCTTTCTGTCCTAAATTTGCCATTGTGCATCTTTTACGAATTTTTTAAATCCCCAGGCTTAGTTGCAGTTTACTAAATCCCTCCCCCTTCTAAATTCTTTGCTTTCCATATGGTGTGTACTCCTGAAATTAGCAGAGTATGGTAAATGGCAACTGATATTGCCGTAGCAGTTGGAGTTTTCCATATTAAGGTTGAGCCCAAATCAGCACAGAGGAACTGTTTCATTCATTGCAACATCATTTGATTACAGATCATATCCTTATTTTATACTGGCATCTCTTCCTCCTCCTCCCAAAGACATGGATCATTCCACTTCTCAGGAATCCAAGGGAATATCCATATGGGTGGCTTTTGACTTCTACCTTCTGGGCACTGACAGTCATCATCCATATCGGCTCAAGCTGATTTAGTATGAGGTCCATTAAGGTACCATAGTGGGTAGAGGTATCAAAAGGGAGGAGATTCAGCCCAAACTGGTTTGGGTCCAGGGGCAGCTTGGGGAGTTCATACAGTGAAGGGCTTCTCAAGCCTCTCATGCTTTCAGCTCTATGGGGCCTTGTGTAACTTCTACTGCTCACAGGAGCAATGGCTCACGGCTTCATGTCCCATCGCATGACGCTAACCGGAATCAACTGGCACAAATCTGGAATTTTGCAGTGAGAATATTTTGTCAAAACAGATTTATTCATTAGAACTTTTTTTCAGAAATATTCTGACATCAGCAAATCTTTTCTTATTATGTAATGGTTCTGTACATAATGCCTCACAAAGATTGAACCTCTCAAAAAAACACCTAATTAAGTGATTTATGCCCCTGGTTAATTAACTGTGTGTTTTGGGGAAAAAATAAAATAAAATATTTGGCCAGGGACTTGTGGTCCTATCATTATATTCTTTACAGTTTTATATATATAGATTGATTGTTCTATTTCATTTTAGTCAAGTGGATAACATCTCCCTTTTCTGTTTAATGTTGAAACATCATGGATTTAGAAAATCCTTTTCCATTCAGTTATAGCAGGAAAATTCTTGTGTCTATTTTATCTCTTTTATTAATCAGTCCAGAATCTGGAAAAATATTCTTATATTAGCATGTATTTCTATGCAACTTTAATTTCAAAGTTATTTTTTAATTCCCTGTTCAAAAATACCTATATAAAATATAAAATTTATTAATAAGTGTTTGTAAAAATAAGATTAATTTTCAGACTCATTTAAGAAAAATATACACATCTAGATGTTATCTCTGTTTTTCAAATTGCATCATACATTTGATAATAATTCTTTGGAGATAGACTGAGTTTTATTTTTTTGAATCTTTTGTTGCAGGTAAAACTGGGAGAAAAGTCTTAGTTGATTTAAATTACTCACTTTCTTCTGTCCAAACAAGTTGGTCTGATATGATCTGGAATAATGTGATCCCAGTCACAATTAGATTCTTAGCTGAGAAGTACTGTACATGCATGGAAAATTCTGAGATCTTACAATCCAAATAATGATTCTGTATCTTAAAACCCAAGGAACATCAAAAAGAAGTCTGTCTCCAAAAGACTCATGATATGCCTATGCATATAATTTTCCAGTACGACTAATCATCAAAAATGCTTTTTACAGAGACATAATTATGGTTTTGTCCAGTTGATTTGAACAGGCATGATTCCTCTGTACACTGGGGCAGAACTGACAAGAAAAATTAATTCAATTGCTATCCAGATAAACCATCCAGGTTTCCTATTATACTGGAATAAGTCATACATTTAGAGCAAAGGAGACAGACACAAATATATCTGCTTATTAAACATGTCAGGTCAGGAGCTTTGAGAGAATGGTGAGGAAATTAATAATGTTTCCTATACTTTTTTACATCTTTTTCTCTATAAATGGGCAATATAGTAAAAATTAGCCTCTGATGCATAGATGGAGTTCTTTGGCTTTCTTAAAACAAACAGGGAAACAAAAGCCAAGTAATGAAATAGAATGCATGGTGATGGCTGGTTTTAACTTCTGATTCAACTAATCTTGGTGCATGTTTAAAAGAAACCTAATTTTCTCATACAGCTAGACGTCACCTATTGTTTTATGATTGAGGTTTTGCTGAAATATGCTGATTTTTACTTCTTCTGATCCACTCCTCCATTTTTCTTCTAATTTCTTCTCACCAGTAGTTAAAATATACCTGTGATCATTGAGATGTTTACAATGAAAATAACTTCATGTTTTTCTGGTCACATTTCTCGCCCTGAAACTATAGTAACCATAAGCAGGAGATTCTAGACGAGGAAGTCTAGTACTGCTGCTTTTAAGGAAAGCAAAGTATATTGGTCCCTGGGTTTAGGGCTTTTAAGTAAGTGCTTAATGTTGCAATATCCATTTATCATACATAAGAGCTGGCAGCTGTGGAATGTGTTTCAAAGGCAGTAGTTGTAAATATTTTCTAAAAGACGTTCAGAAAACATTATCAAGAGGTTTAAGAAAATAGATCTTGGTCTCAGCTCTGAAGTAGGCAGGATCATGTGAAAATATGATGAAAATATATTATTTCAATTCAACCCAAATGAGAAATGTAGGAGAAAAATAACTGAAGAACTCTGACATGAGATTTTTAATATAGCATTAAAATGTACTGGACATACACCAAAGCTCTGTACAGCAGAGCTTATTGGATCCATTTGTGAGTTTAGAGTTTTATAGCAGGCATAAAATACATGTACCATTACTCAGGACTTTATTTTTGCAACTCTTAAGCACAAGCTCTGCAGCACCTCCATGAAATAGGTGAAGAGTGTCAATGGAAAAAAGCCCACTGACAGCAATGCAAATAAATGAGAATAAAGGGAAGTGTAAATAGCATAGATGAAAACAGATCCATGAAGAAATTTCCTCTTATGGAATCTAGCTTATTTTTTATATCTAAATAAATCCTATGCCTTTCCATAATTGCTTGAGGTTGCATTTTAAATCAGTTAACAGTTAACAGAATTACTTCTACAAAGGGTTTACCAAGGTGACAAGAAAATCTACTCATTTATTCCATGAAAGTTAATAGTGAGAGCTGAGTTAGATAAGAATTGTGGAAGTGCTTATATTAGAACTTTGTTTAAAAATTTTAGATTAGCAAAGCTAGCAACTGAAATAAAATTAGTCTAACAATGTGATGTGCAACAACCCCTGCCTTTCCACTGTCATTACCTTTATATTTTGCAAATAATTTTCCCCTGAGAAAATAATTGTGTACAACAAATGTCTAGATTTGCATCTCTATTGAGGGTTTTATAAATTATAAGGCTTCCTTTAAAACTGACTGTATAATTGCATATATTATATTATAAGCATAATTATGGCACAATGATCACACTTGTAAGAGTGTATAAACTGAATATTTAAAGTAACAGGTTTTAGTTTATGTTTCTTTCATATATTTTTGAATTGCAATGCTTCAACATAGTTCAGAATAAATAAAGCCAGTAAAATCTCAGGGGTAAAAAATAGAACCATTCTGCCAAGTAATGACAGGGAGAAGTAGTACGATATTAACAGTGTAGTGAGGGAATGGGAAACAATTCAAAATCAGCATACAAATGGCATTAATTAAGAATACCTTACACTCCTACATACCTTTCTTTTGAATAATGTCTCATCTACAAATGCAAAATATGTTTCCTATTTTAAATTTACCTTCTAAAGTAATAGCTAATGCATAATAAATTTGAGATAGTGTAATATCAAGAAAATCAGGCTGTATCTTCAGCAGCTGTATATTAGTGGAGATCCAGTGATGACCAGATCTGATACATATCTAGAGCAGAAGGATGAGCTGTTATTTCTAACTCTAGTAAACTGTGTTACCCTGCTCTGTCATATGGGGAATTTTCTTTCAAAAATAGGGAGCTTTTTTTCTTCTATCTAAAGTTCTGTGTTATTTTATATTAGTTGACAAAGGAGAATTTGTCAGGTTTGAGACTCAAGCTTAGATATTATATAATGCACACATGAAAGTCATAATTTTGAAAAAATTCTGCTTTAAATGGTGACTTACCAACAGAAGGGTATAAAAGGCATGAACACAATCAACATAAGTAATAAAACCTTCTGGATCACTTGCCAGTAGGTTTGTGTGAGTAATTTCGATATCATTATTGGATTTGCAGTGTTGGCTGCCTCCTGTGCAGCAGCCTTAAATGGGGAATAGAATCCCTTTTGGAATACTTCCCTTGCACTAAAAGAGACATCATTCTGGTCTAAATGTGCACATTTACTTTTACAAAATAAGACTATACTATTATGGCTAGATAAATTCACTTAACCATATGTGCATATAATTTTATACTGTTTAAATACTACATGTTTTTCAATCCTTAAGAAGCCAAATAACCTCATGGAGGACTCTAAATTGCTCCATTTCAAGAAAAGTAACCTGCTTTTATAGATTTTCTTTTATTTTTTAAACTTAATTACAAGAAAAAAGAAGGTCTGTAGAAGTTGTGTTCTCTAAAGACATACAGACAGAACACTACCTAAAAGTTGTGTAGTTTTACCAAGCTCTTATATGACCTCTCAAGCTGTGGAACAGACAGGGAAGTGGTTGAGTCACCCTCCCTGAAGGTATTTAAAAGGTGTGTAGACTTAGGGACACAGTCTAGTGCTGAATTTGGTGCTACTGGGTCAATGGTTGGACGTGATGTTCTTAACGGTCTTTTCCAAGCTAAATGCTTTTTGATTGTATGGTTCTTGAAAATAAAAATGATAAACCATATCTTCAGGTGGCTATTTCAAAACTTATTTCATGAAATTTTAATCAGGAGTGCAGTTTCTCCTTCCACCCCCTTGAGATCTAGCCAGGCTTATGAGTAGTGATAATCGTATGTGAAAAATTGGGATGAATATTTTTTATTATGTTAGGCAGTGCAACAGACTTACTTTTCAAATAATACTCTGCAACATACATCAAATAGAAAGGTACTGAACAAAGACCATGTGACAAAAGTTTAAATAAGAGCTTCAGAAGACCTTACATCTGGAATTTTCAGGGACAATTTGAATATCATAAAGTGTACTATTTTGGGGGGAGGGATTATTTTATTTATATTTTCATTTAGAAAATTAAGAGAGAAGGGATGTGATATAACCACATTTCACATAAATTTAAGATGTGTAGTATTGTCTATATATCTCTACTGAATCTGGGGCCTGATGAAGTTAAATGACTTGCATAAGTCTGTGTGGTAAGACAACAATTGATTTGGGAAACAAAGGATAAGTTTTTGGCCCACATCTACACTCTAATACTGTTTGTAATTCCATTTCCGTATCAACCCACTGTGAAGCAGAAAAAAGGATTACAATGTCTAATGCTGAAAGAGAGCACTAAGGCTTTTAGAAAATAAAAGAGGTTTCGCTTACAGAAATATCTTTTGTTATTTGTGAGTGGCTATAAAGAAAATATTTTATACTAAAAAATGCAATACACAAAGAAATAAGAGTAGGGAAAATGGCTTGACTATAATCAAGTGGCTGCATAATTCAGTGAATGGCAAGATTCACAAATGGATTCCCTTTTCCTACTTGAACTTTTCTTCATTTAAAAATAAATAGACTTCATGAAGCCTGAATTGTCTTGAGGCCACCTGAGAGCTCAGAAGCTCAGAATGGCTCTCAGACAGACTCTCTCCCACACTCTAACTGGGGCTGTGTGCTCAAAGATGTAGCTGTCTGGGAGCTCCATCCTGAGAATTCATGATTGTCTCTCTCACCATGACAAATTCTTTGACTGTTGCCAACTGTGACAGAGCTGTCCCAAATATTGTAGCTTGTCTACAAGTAAGATGTAGAATACACTTGTTCTACTGTGGTCAAGTGAGTTATTTTGACACGCCCTTTACCACAAGCTGTTGTTCTGACAGAACACTTAAAATAGGAATTTCCACAGCTCTTTTGCTTTGCTGCTCATTTTTTGAACAGGAGAACAGTGGATTTATTTTTTTTAGGGCTTACAAGAAATAAAATGGATATGATGTGTGTCACACAGCACAAAACTTTCTGTAGGTCTCTGCACTCCACATATTCAAAACATCCTGAAACATTCCACTGGACCCTTTCTAACTTAGTAGAGGGCAAACATTGACAAATAATGCTTCTAGGCTGATATTTCCCACCTAATAAAGCAGTTGCAATAATCAATGCCTTTTACAGATCTTTATAAAAAGAAAAAATTCCCCAGTAAGTGAAATTTCAATTTTTATTTATTTATTTATTTATTTGGTTATAAAAGTATGTTGGAGCTATAAACCAGGCAAAACATGAATTCAAGTTTTGCAATCTGACCTCAATTTCTATTGCTGAAATTGCCATCTTTGCATGTCATTTCTCAAGATGATTTTTTTCTAGAGAAAGTGCACATTTCTGGAAGAGATGCAGGTAGAAAGCATTTTTATGAGATTGGTTGCTGCAGCTCATTGTAGTCATTATAAGAAAGAGCTTTATAAACATATAGTGTTTTTATATATAGCCATCTTTATACAGTATAACATTCTGTCCATTTCTCTGACCCTACCTATTATTTTTTTATCTTCTCCTTCTAATTTAGATTCACCCAGTCAATCAACTTGCATACCTGTCTAGACTACTTTAACCACACACATTCAAAACTAATATTTGGAGGAGGCACAACATCAGAAGGGAATGAGAAGGGAATGCTTTCTCTCCCTGTGTAATTGCACGATGGGATTCTGGCCAAGTTGAACACAAATAATAGAGGAGATACCATTTTGCAGTGTCAGCCCACTAATAAATTGGAACAATAAAAGAGTCTATTAAATCCATTTCTGAAAGTATGCAGTTTCAGAGGCTTTGTACAAGTACATCCTCTAAACACAATAGTACAAGTTTGCAATCTCCATTGCCCTTCAAAGTTTCTTTCAGAAGAATAATAATTTGTCTTCCATTTTCTAGGACACACATTATATGGTCACTTATTTATTTTAATTGACTCACAGAATAAGGGGCTTATCTACTGGTTGTTCATGAATAAATGAATTATTAAATGTAAGTGTGTAGTCCGTACAGAGTAAATGTTAGACTGAGCCCACAAAGTAGACTCTAATCCTGCTCTTGATAAAGTTAAATGTCATCATTTTATTGTGGTCAATTACAGTATGATTCCTTGAAAATGTGCATGCGTACACTGTTCCTAGATAGATCGATATTGATAGATATATAGATATAGATATATACACAATGTATAAAATTGATGGGAAAAACAAACATTACTGGCTCCATGAATAGAAAAAATATGTTTCCAAAAACTAAAAAGGACAAATACTAGGTTCCTATAGCACTTATACCTAGGATTAGACTTATATTTAGCTGATAAGGAGCAATATATAGTTTTCTCAGTTTAGCTTCCCAATGGATAGACTGTTTTCATTAAAATATCTGTGGCTGATGGGCTCCTGTCCTGCTGGAAAGAAACAGGCAATCAATTCCAGATTTGCCTGAACCCCAGTCCTCTATTGACAGTGCCAGGCAGAATTATATCAGCCACTGTCAAAGTGGGTCAGGACACGTGCTTCATTCCTGCTTGGCTGTGCTGTGACTGTGTTCAACCCATTCATGGTACTAATATTTTGTTTAATCTGATATCACAATAACTTTCTACAGGAAGATACTGCAGCTAGTTTCTTACCTCTAACTCTGACATTGTTGTACTCTTCTGTGTAAAGTTGCATTCCTCTTTAAATATAATCCTTCTGCTGGTATATATGAGCAGAAGAATAATCATACTGAACCTAAATTTTGTTTCTAACAATATCCTGTCATCATTGAAAGACATTTGCTCTTAAGAATTGATATAGAAGTCATCACAAATCATCACAGATTTATATGCCTTAGTATGGCAGAGTAAGGGTGGTGAAATATACAGAGATCATCATAGCCAGACTGTACTTCTTCCACGACAATTTACAGAAAATCTTATAGTATCCATCAGTAATACCTTATTGTCTGTGGTTGGTGTCTTTAACCAAGCTTGTGTATAATCAATATGTAGCAATATGATGGCATATGCACTGTGTGCTACCATTAACCCTCTGGATCAATTCTGTTCACAATAACAGGTCTGACTAAGTGCAATCAGAAACATTTTTGAATTGGTGTAATTAATGTTCATCCTAAGCACTCCTGAGATGTGTTTCCAAATTTGGAAATAAACTAGAAATAGGGAAGGGTTGAAAGCAAAGAGGAGGAAACTGGCTACTTTGAAATGTAATCATATTTGATATAGCCCTTGAGTACATAATAAGTGCTTCATTGTCATCATAATGATTGTCCCAGCTGTCATTTTTGTTATTCAGACATCAATTTTTTTTATTGCCACCAGGTGAATAACTTATTGTATAATAATGAACTCAGACTCATTCATTGTCTTAGGTTACAGTGTAAGATGCAACCAAAGGCATGTATTCTATTACCATCTTCATAAACTGGTAAAAACAGGTGGGCCAGTGCTCTCTATCTCTTCCAGGACTCATCCCTGATAACTCCCTCTGGGGATATCTTCTGCTAATGGGCCATCAAGTCTCACTGCATGATTCATAAAATTACATCACTCCGTTCTGAGATGCTCTGCCCAGGGGGAGGAACCTGGATGTAATCTGAGATTTGGAGCACCATGGGCAGCCTTTACCTACTGGATTCCCAGCAAGCAAGAGCTCCATAACCACCACTGGAGCTACAGAGGAAGACTAGACCCTTCTACAGAAGGGTCTAGTGATTCTGCAGGGTCACTGCTTCAACAGAACCACGTCTATCATTTCAACTGAACTGCAGCCACCATTTAATCAGACTGCTACCACCTCCCTGACTAACAGGGTGTCAGTCTGTATCCTGACTCTGCCAGTTTAAGCCAGTGTTTTCTACCTTTATTTTAATCTCCCTATTAAATTGTAGTCCTGACTTGGAATCTTCTGCTGGTTTGCTTTTAAGCTAGTACACTCATCAGCACCAATTCTCTGCAGTCCATAGGGATAGTAACATTTTTTTGGGAGCCAGAGGTGCCCCACCCATGGCCAAGGAGATCAGCTGTGCCCTGTGGTGGGTGGGTGGGATGGCTGGAAGTGGCTGTGCACAGCACAGAGCCACCCTGCCCTCTCTTCACAGAGGCTGCCCTGCACCTCCTGCTGCCAGCACCTTGTCATGCAAACCCCCTGGATATCCTTAAATAGGATTTGTTATTTCCTTTCTCGTGCATGCTTTGATCTCCGTGATTAATCAGGCCTTTCACAATTTTATGAAATTAATCTTATCTTGCTCTTCTTTATGAAGCTACTGTAAATTTCTAATGTTTCAGTATAAAATGGAGTCTAAGTTATTATTAAAAAACATTTAATTCAGTAGAAAAAAAATGTTAAACGGAACATTTAGTTGCAAATTTGAAGTATTTGATCAAATACTATGTATATCCCAACACAAATGCCAATAATGTGGTATATTTGGAGAGAAAACACAGTATATGAAGGGTGAAATATGAGTAATTAAATGAGGCAGCTGAAGTGCTTTAACTGCCCTGATGAAGCACAAGGCAGCTTAAAAATTAAATAGAATAAAATAATCTCTTAAAGTGTCAGAGAATTCATTAGATAATAAGAATACTGTTCTTTAAATTGATATTACAGACATTTCTTTTTAATTTTAATGTAAAATTATGTTGCCAATTTCACCTAAGCCAAAAAATATACAGTTACATCATCAAATTAGGAAATTTCAAACCTTGCTTTGTTCCCTGAAAAGAGAAAATCATTGAAGTTTTGACCATGACAAACAATTGTTATTTCCCTGTATTTAAAATACATAAAACAATGAGCAATAAAATACATGCAGTCATAGTCCTAAATGTCAGAAAGTAACCCCATATTCATAATGGAAGAAATACATTTAAAAGTATAAGCTTTAGGAAATTTTGATTTAGGAGAAATTATTTGCAACAATCGGTTGTGCTCTTCAACAGCCAAACACATAACAAATCCAACCTTAAAAAAAACACAATAATTTTGTTTCTTTGGAGTTTGTCACTTGTTTTTTTTTTTCTGTTTGTTTCTTTTTCTCCAGTCCAGTTAAAAAACAAAACATAGCACATAGGATAAAACACCGTAGACAGATAAGATTCTGCTGATATAGTTAAGAAAATTGCATAACAAAGCCTCTCATCAATTTTTTTTTTAAAGAGAAGAAACTACTTTGGGATAAGAAAAAGGATATTTGCATGGATTAAAAAATTATGAAAAGGGATTACAGAGAACAGAGAATGGCCAGATGCAGATAGTGTTGAAATGTTCAGCAGAGACTCACAGGGATTGTAGCAAAATCAACTAGATGTAATATATTGAAAAATGATCAGGGTGAGAGAGAGGGAGTGAAAGGATGATGTTTCTGTTTGATAATAAATTTCTTAGGGTAGTAAAGACAAGGACTAGCTTTAAAGTACTGCAGAATACCATCACAATACTGGCTGACTAAAAGGTGAAATAAATCCCACATTCAGATGTGTGTATTTGTCAAGAAAGGAAATAGAATATTCAAAATTATTGATGAGAATCAAAATAAGGGAACAATACAGGAAGCATCACGCTTCTACTTAATAAATTAAAAGTGCATTACATTTTGAATACTCCTAGAATATTTGTCCCAGATTCATCCCATCTCAAGAAAGCATGTTGTAAAATTGGAAAAGGACAATTGCATCCACAGAAAAGATTCACATGAAGAATGATTAAACAGAGTAGATTCTTCAGCCTGAAAAAGAAATGACTGAAAAGACAGATATCTTATAGATGTCTATAAAATAAATGAGACATACAGAAATTGAACGGCAAATTACAATTCACTCTCTCCTTTAATGCAATAAGTAAAGCTAGGAGGCGTCAGGCTCAAAATCAAAAAAAAACAAAAAACTTTAAGTTTTCACTGAATATTATGGACTTATGAAATTTCTTGCTGCAGGTTCTCAGATCTATAGGACTGTTCAGGCTTGAAGTGAGCTCAGGAGGTCTCTGGTCCAATCTCCTTCCTCAAAGTCACCTCCAGTGACTTCAAGGTCAGACTCACCAGGTGAGGTCAGGTTTTTCAGAAGGAAATTATGTTTTGTACTTTTACACCCACCCACAACACCTTTTTCTTCCTTCCTCTCCCATCCTGAAACCCACTGTGGAAGCTCAGAATTGGTAGTAGGTACAAAAGTCTTCTAGAGATGCACTGCTATGTGCTTGCTTTTCTATTTCCTAGCCACAAGTTTTGGGTGAAGACAGAAGATCTGCTGTACAGACCTTTTTCTGACCCCATATAACTTCTTTCATGTTCTCATGCATAGACTTGTGAAGAGTATGATTTAATAGAGAAATTGTTAAACAAAAATGCATTTCCCAAATGAAAACCTAAAAAGCTGTAATGAAATACAAGTGGGAAAGGGTTATATTATAAAGATTAAAAAGTATCTATGAGGACCAGGATGCCATTACCAGTTCTGACACCAAACTCATTAGAGCTGGCTCTTAATTGCCACTGAGACAGCATGCTGAAATAATTGACTGTAACTGCAGATTCACTTTTTTGCCATTTGAACTGCCTTTCTTCATTCTGGCACACTGCTTAGATCTGTTTCTCTTCAGTTTAATGTGAGGGCTGTAAGCAGTTGAAAAAGTCACTCTGCTGCCAGAGTTTAAATAAGTATTAGCTTTTACAGTGATTTTATCTCAGTGTGGTTATGAATGAAGAAATGGCTACTCTCTAGCTAATCTGATTTAACAAGTAGATAAAGATTGCTATGAAGCCAATCCTGTACCTGCAGAGTTTCAATTTTAATTTTTTTTGGAGCTCAACTGTTCTCAAAAAGAGATCAGTGGGTCAGCACACGTGTGTAATGATAATGCCCATCCATGTCCTCAAACCCAGGATGTGGGTGAGTGAGGTAGTACCTCTCTGCTGGGGTTACTTCATTACAAGCATTAGCCTGAAGGCAATCAGTATGTGTGAGCAGCCCAAGGAACAAATGTATACTGTCAGATACATTGCAATTTAAATGTTGGGCACTAACAGCAGCTAGTGCTCAAAATTATGCAATTTTTAAAATCTAGAAATATAATGTTCACATGTTTATGCCAAGAATTCTACAATGCAAAACCAAACACTCAAAATCCAGAAGGTACCACAAATAATATTTATTTTGTCCTAATTCAGACCCTCTGTACACATACAATGCTTAATCATGTTTTACTTTCATACAATTTTTCTGAGCTTCCTTGTCTCATTCAGGATGCCTTTCATACTCTATATTGTTCCTGCACAACATTTTTATCTTCTTATTCAATGTGTGGCCATATGTCTTGTTTGCTGAATATTATTCAAACTCTTCCTTGAAGGCAGAACTAATTTCTTTGTAGGCTTCTAAAGTATTTATCACTGATATTACACCATGGCATGAACAAATCACTTGTTTTTCACAGTACACATGGAAAACAAATTTTTCTTTTATACAGGAAAGAAGAGAAGGTCAGATGCACCTATTACTTTGGAGTTCCCATTGTGACATATGTTTTTATAACACATAACATTATTTGTGATTTTATTTATTAAAAAAAAACCAACAAAAACATCATCTGATTGCATTTTTCCATTACTGCCCAGATTTTTGATACAACTAATCCTGAGACTCTCAAGGAGGACAGATAGATTGGTGTCCTACGAGGAGTTTGACCAACATAATCTTTCCATAACCACTGGATTTGATGGCATTTAGGACAGTGTATTTCCACATAGCACCACTTAAATGTCTAGGTGTAAGATTTTCTGTATCTCCATCTCTGCCTTTCCTCAATTTATTTTTTTTAAAATTTCTGAGTAAGTAAAACAGTATTTTTTTGCACTGAATATAGATTCCATATTACAAAATAAACTGCATATGAAAGAAGTTGAATTGTTGCAGAAATCTCAAATCCAACAATTTTTGAGACTGAAAACGCCTGTTATTATAGTTCCTGCAGAGTAGGGAGCAAGGATGGATTGAAAAACCACAGAATCACAGAAAAGTTGAGTCCATAAAGGACCTCTTGACATCATTGTCCAAGTCCCTTGTTCAAGTAGGGTCAGCCAGAGCAGGTTGCTCAGGACTGTGTCCAGTGGGGTTTTAAATATATCACAATATAACACACAGATATAAGTAAGGAATGTAAAGCATTTCAGTGTTAATAACTGCTAATAACAGAAGAACAAAACCTGATATTCTGGAAGAGAGCCTCTTTAGGATCTATGCCATCTGCTCTTTTTCCTTGACAAAATCAGGGTGTTTCCTGCTTCCTTCATCAGCTGATTGTTATATTATATACCTGAGGACTGTACAGCTAATTTCAGTCATTGCAGAACTGTTTGAGTTGACTAGATCTTTCATGGTACATAACAATCAGCAGCTCAGACAAAGTCTGATACTCTTGGTCTTATGTGCTGCCATCATGGTCTTTATTTTAAAACATATTTGAGGATTTTCAATTTAGAGGCCCTGAAATATCCATGCAGCTGTGAGGCTGCATGCCAGAGTTCCTTTTATTAGCATGGCTCCAGGTAGTCTCTTTTATGTTCTCAGGCATAACCTGAGATACATGGGTATCTGTTACTGTGCAGAACAAGATGGAATACACTGCAGGACTAAACTTGTCAAAAGATTATTCTGACATGTAGTGATTAAAGCAAATCCTAGAACAGACGTGTTCCCCCTTTGTTTGGGAAGAAACCAGTGAATTTACTTGAGAAGTGACCAGTTACTATGGACTCATGCAATATCAACAAGAGGAAACCAGGACAAAGAGCAAAAAGACATTAAAGTATGATGGTTGGGTACTGTTTCTGTTTCCTTGACAAATGATTTCCAGTTTCTTCATAACACCCAGCTCCACATACTCCTTACTTCTGGCCAAGTCAGTAAATATTTCTTGCTATATATTGCAGAATGAAACACATTTTCTAGTCTACATTTTGTTGGGTTCTTTCCCAGAAATTCCAAAAGTTTTGTCAAATTCCTCGTGCTATTCAGGCACAAGTTTATGACACCTCATTTCATTATCAAAATCTTCAATCAGAGAGTTTTTATTTCATTGTTTGTGGCCCATAATAGTTAAGAACAAACATGTCTGTCTCATGAACTTGGCTCTGGTAGCTTTCTCTTTCAATAGTTCTTAGTACCAAATAGAGAAACAGTATTTCTCCTGGTAGCTGGATCCAGCTCAGGTCAGAAGCTGGAGCACATGAGGTGTGGATGGAATCTTAAGGGAATATAAGAGACTAAGAAACTGCTGCTGAAGTATGCAGAGGGAAATTGTTCAAAATGGCACCATATGGTCAGATGTTCCCATGGATGTCAGCAAACCAAATCTGTCACAAAGGATAGTTTCATGCCCCAAAGGATGTCTGTGTTAACACTACCCAGTGAAACCTTCTGGAACTTTAGAATATTGACAAAAGACATCTTCTCTCAGATTTTTCTTTCACATATGGCTGAAGTCTACCCAGAAAGAGCGGATGCTATATATGATAAAAATATTTCTCAAAGAAAAATATCCAACCACTTAAACATAGATGATGATTGAAGAAGCTCTTAGCAACTGAGCACTTTTTTTATGCAATGTCACTCATATTTGTCACTGTCACTAGATAAACTTTAACCATCATGTGACCAGCTTCAATGAGTTGTTACTTCTGTTAAAGTGCCAAAGCAACTCAGTTACTGTATAATAGTTAATAATAATTTCATATTGTAAAAAGAGTTAAATTAAAGCACACTGTGTCGAGACAGGTTTTGTGTCCTATCAGAGTTCCTGCACAGCCTATTTTTTATAGAATTTAGTCATCAATACTGCTGTTGGAGATATAAGTTTCTTCACTTATGAATAGAACTGCACAGTAAGATTAAATGCTTGAAATTCTACAAAACACATGCTTAGATCTTTTGGAACTTATAGAAATGTCAGTCACTACGCTCATACCATGCATTTTATTTAATGAAGATGGCCTTTTACAGTTAGAAATAATTAGACCACTGGTTTTTGCTTTTGCTCCTTCATGCTCTCATTATATCTTTAATCTGTTTCCCAGAGATGTTCTTTCCTCATCACTTAACCCATGCCTTTGGTGTAAAGAGATGGCAAAGTA
The DNA here is from genome assembly GCF_971803275.1 of Cyanistes caeruleus. Classification (NCBI taxonomy): domain Eukaryota; kingdom Metazoa; phylum Chordata; class Aves; order Passeriformes; family Paridae; genus Cyanistes; species Cyanistes caeruleus. The sequence continues at coordinate 56,917,603 of NC_141701.1, read as the reverse complement.
TAATTTTGCTTTGCAATGGTAGTAATTCATCTTTAGTTACTCATAGTGAATAGTAGTGTAGTATTAGATATGTTGGATAAATTAGGACAATCGATAGCACTGTTGAAGGGAGCTGTCCTTGTTAATAAATAAAGTATCATTTTAAGGCATTCATTGATAATGAAGATGAGCAGCTAAACTGGAGACATTTTTCCAGCTTGTCAAAACCACAGGTCAAAAGATTCTTAATCACTGCAAGTACCAGCTGTCCATGCTGCCTGGAAGAAGATTCTGATGCTTGAATCTAATGGTATTCATTTTCAGTCAAGCAGAAGAAACTTTCTGAGAGGCAGGGATGGAGCCAATACCTTAATTCATTACAGATTGCCTTGCACTATACCATATTGCCAGTGCTTTTGCTAAGGACCTGGGTGTATGGGAGAGCATGACTCACTGACAAAATTCTAGCAACATCTGCCTTGACTTACACACTGTGTATAAAAAACAGTGTTATTTTAACAGATTGGAACTGATCAACTGAAAAAGAAAAGTCTCCCCTAATAGGCCATTTGTGCCATAAGGTAATGAATTACAACACTTTCCTAAGTGATAAATATTTTAATAATTAGTACAGCAGATATTAACAATACAAAAGTATTAATCATTACTTGAAAAATTAATTTTTATTAGTGAATTGATGTACAGTGCATTGTTTCAGGAACAGCTTATTTAACTTCTTTAGTATTAAATCAAAATCGTGTTTTGATACTAAATCAAGATTGATGAAAACACTATTTCTTTTCCTGATGAGATTAGTCCTCTATGCAGTTGAAAAATTTGCTTTCCTGCATTGACCCAGTGAAGCTCTGTTTCTGGAGGCATATTTTTGCACAGTTTTTCTGAGTTCTACACATTTTCTTGACTCCACTTACTTTTCTCCAGCTAAGAAGTTGCCTTGTCTTTTGATTCTCCTCACTGGCAGAAGATAAAGAATGTTATCCCTTAGCCAAGCTTTCAAAGGTATTTCACATTGTTAACTGTGAATGTTTTCATGAACCATTAATGGCAATTTTATAACACTGCAGAATCCTGAAGTATGAATACTTCACTGAAGTATGAATGGGGAAGGGAAAATAACCCTAGAAAACAGAAGATAAAATCATAATACAGTGCTGCACTTTTGAAAGGGGGAAAAATGTTTGTGAACAGTTAGATTATAAAGGTAATATGCAGATACTTAGTTGAGAACTGAAGGATGCATTTAATGTTATTTAACCAAGTCTGCACTTGTTAGATTAATTTAATTTGAGAAGATTAATGAAAAAGCAACAAACTGAATAATGGAAAAGGTAAAATCAATAGTACTTGGGCTTCCATCTTCCCAGACAATGCTTTTTAGACACCATCATAGTACTACATGATTTACATGATATAAGTAAATTTAAAAAATCCCAGTAAATATTACAACTTGAAAACAATTAGCGGGCCAGGTTAAAATCCCTTCAGCACATATTTCACATAGTCCCTGAAGTTTCTTTACTTTTGTTATAAATTTTGCTTACATAAAATATTAGAGATTTAATTTTACAATATTTTTGATATAGATAACAAAGGAGTATGCTAGAATTACTTTGCATATTTTATGTAGGCAAACACAGGCTTAAAGAACACAGTGTCAAAGTAAAAAATATATGGGAATTATAAAGGTTAGGATACTTATGACACACTTACTAGAATTTACTTTGGAATTTATAAAGGATTATGCCAAGTTGACATTTTTAAAATCAAGACTGGATATTTTTGAATATTTGCTTGACTGAAATTACTGAAGCTTATGCAGACATTTAGAAGAATCTCGTAGTATGTGTTTTGTGAATCAGTGGGATCACAGTAGTTCTGCTTGGTGTTATTTTATAACAATTTCAATAAGGAAATATTACCACATCTCCAGTTTATAAATATGAAACCAAAAAAAGAAAAAAAAAAAAAAGCTTTTATATTTCAATAGAAAGTCCAGCCCCCATCCCCTGTTTATCCAGAAATTAACTTGGCAGACTGTTCACTCTCTGTGCCACCTGTTTCATAATTAAGGTTCAGTTTCCAGAACATTTTCTAAGCAACTCTCTATACTTGCCCAGTGAGACTTGTTTCTGTCCTTCTATAGACAGAGCAGAATATGAATAATTCTTTACACAGCACTAGTAAACACAGAAAGCTATAACAGAATTTTGCCTGGATTTATAAATACCTACATTTTTACATTAGGATTTCTGGAGTATAGACTTTAAAACTGAACATTTTTATCACTGCTTATAAAAAGGAATCCCAAATTGTGCCACTGTTTGTTTAAGAGAAGACCATCAATGTTATTTGCACAATGAAGCAATAAAAAAAATTATTATGCAATATTTATGTTTTTCTAGCCCAAGGAAGAAAACTAAACTTTGTAATTTCAACTGGGCTAAAGATAAAATCATTGTTTTCTCATTTAGTACCTAAACTAAATTTCTGAAAGTAATACTAATGTCATAAAAGCTTTTCAGATTAGTTACCACTTTAAACTTTGAATATAGCATTGCAATAGAAACTTAAGAATGTTTTTTAAAGATATTTTTACTATGGTAATATATAATTACATAAAGCTTCACCAAGGGCACAAAGTGCCTGAACTATTGCAAATTACTATTAACAAATAGGGGTGAACTATTTTTTACCATTTTATAAAATTCTCCTTTTATCTTCTCAGCAAGATTCCCTAAACATGCTAGTGTTCATTTACTTAGGAACTTCCTAGTATTTCCTTTCTTCTTTTTTTTTTTAAGTTGCATATCTAGCAAGTTATTGAAATCCTAATGTGAGACTATTAGCACCCAAATATTATTTATGACACTCCACATAAGGTCTTTACCTCATATCTTTCTTCCCTTTGTATAAAATGCAACATCCATCTGAAAAAACCACTACAATATGACCATTAAAAAAGCACATTAAATTGTTATTGCTATTAAAAATGTGCTTTTTTGAATGAAATCAGTGTATGTGTAATATAAGGACAACTCCTAACAGAGGAATTATGTAAAAGAAATTGACTTTTAGTCCCCTCCAAGGAATTATTAACTGTCAAGAGAGGCCTCAGCACTGAGACTTTAATCAGCCCCTTCTTCTATATGATCTAGCAGAAGACATCATTTTGCACTGAAGAATGTTTAGTTGACACCAAAACTGTATGGGCAGGAGCTTAACACTTTACAGCCAGGAGTTGTTTACTAGACAATTATGCAAAGATAAGTGTAGGAAAAAAGGCATTTATATAGCTATAGAAGGTAAATTATTTTTCTATAAAGTCAATTAGTAGAGAGTCTCTTGCCTAAGAAGAGACTAGAATGAACACCTGGGCAAAAGATTAAACTCCATCTTTCCAGGCAATCTTCAAGTGGAGACTGACTCCAAAGAGCCAACCTGCTCTGTTGTGTGAGATGAGGCATATTGCAAATGTAAAACTCTGACTATTGCACTGTCCGAGAGGAACAGAGAATCAGTTAAAGGAATAAAACAGACACAAAAAAGGCATCAGATTTTCCTCTTTCATCCATTTAATACCATTGAAGTATAAATGGCAGAGTACAGAACACAGCTGGAGGAAGAGGGAACTGCTTATCGGTTTTTAGCATTTTTTACTGTTCCATGTGTAATTAAGAGCTGCCATTTTATTTTTTATCATCCGAGCTGTACACTGTTGTCCTTCTGTGTATCCTATCTGCTTTTTAAGGACACATCATCTACATCCCATCCACTTTTAGATTTTTTTCTGCTACAATTTGCCTATTAGGTGATAGCTCTTCCCTTTTATTTTTTCAAATGAATACAATGTCTACCATTTTCCAAGACCTGTTCTGCAAAGGAAAGATGAAGGAAGAGAGAAGATAGTCCTGCTTCTGGGAATGATGTAGCATTCACAGTTAACTCGGACTTCTTCATTTATTGGGTGATTTTGCAAAATGTCAAAGTGTAGAGAGCAAACAAATCACTGAATCCCTGGGAGTGTTTACCAATCTATTCTTTCAGTCTTCTGCCATGATGGGATGCATCAAATTCCTTTTCAACAGGAAAGGAAACACATCAGGACTATAAAAGATGCAGAAGATTAATCAGTTTCTGAAAATGCATGTATAAAGAAAGGTGGGGTTAAGATATATGGCATTTATAGGTTAAGAGCAACGTACACTTACACTGGAGTTTAAATGCTAAAATTATGGTTAACATGGAGGCACTATTTGTAGAATTCATCAGTTAATTCAGTGCCCTGTGTCCTTCAGCCTCCTGAAGACAGTTATTGGAAGAAGAAATAATCTATAGAAAAATGATGGATCTAAGAGAAAAAAAAAAAAAAGAGCTGTTTCGTTAGTGTATTTCCTTTATTGTTGTTTTTGTAGCCATAGCCATGCTTTTGTATTCGTTAGTCCCTTCTTTAAAGAACAAACAAGTCTGATGTCTTGTTTTTTGGTTTATATCTTCCTCATATACCCTAGTTTCAGATCTATATTTCTAAGTCTGTTTATTCTCCAAAATTAAAGTTAGTTTTCCCCTGGGTCACAGATCAAGTTACAGAATTCTTTAATCAGCTAGAAATGGATTTTAATAGAGGAACATATCAAGTTTAGTGGTTAATTATAATGAAGCAACACAAAATCTGATAGCAAAAGTGAAAAAAATCAAGTTGACTACAAATATCAGTAGTTTGAATTATGCCTACATTTTGTTGCTAGCTACTTTGTCATTAATGTTGTTTGCTTTTTTCAGTTAAGTAACCCATTCTATGTTAACACACATATCTAAGGAAAAAGGGAGTGCTTTCTCTAGCAAGTAGTGGAAAGTTACGGAACAGAAGACATATATATGAAAAGATTTTAACTTGGTTAGAGTACTTTTTTGTCAGTAAAAATGTTATTACAAAGGCATATCTGAAAAGTCAGGTTCCATTTAAATTTTCGGTGATCAAAGCTAGTGTTTATTAATTTTTTAGTTCATCCCTAGAGAGGCTTAAATAAAAAGTATATGAACCAAAAGAAAAATGGTCAACAACCTTTGCTGCTGAAATTCAAAGTCATGATGAATAGTAGAACAAATAAGTACTGTCATGTTATTGTTTCCTGCATGACAAATATGACATGTGTTGGCCATTAATATGTCAGTTAAAATATTTGTTGAAAAACAAAGGTTTTACTGATTGAGCACAACCCCATTTGTATTTAGATCATAGAGTTAGAATGGATTTAAGGCTAACATAGCCTCACAAATACACATGAGAGATTTTAAAGTCAAAATGACTTATCCTTATAAAGTACCTTATCAAAAATAGGTGTCAAAGCAACTTTATTAACCTAGCCTATGTTTCCAATTTTTCATACTGCAAAGTTTCATACCTCATTAAAAATCCAGTCACCTCCCACCTCTGTAATAAATCATCCACACATCTTTCTATCTATAACAATCATCAAAGCTGCTAACTCACCAAAAAGTAACTATGCCTCATTCTTCTTTTTCTAAATTAATAAAAAGTTAATAAAATCTAAAGTTACAACCTCACTTTCAGGTGTGGGAAATGTGAATATCGTGATTTAGGCATACATAATCAAATTTTTCCCCATTTTTTCTCCATCATAAATATTTCAGTTGAAGAGGAAGTGAGCCTTCTCTGCTACTGTTTAAAATGTGCTGCATTATCAGCATGTATCAGATGCTTTACCTTCCAGTCTCCAGCCCACACCAGCTGAAAAGGCAATGCTGGTCCAGATGGAGTTCTCATCAGTGTACATCTTCTTATGACAGGCGGGAACTGAGGTTTTAATACCTGGATGTTATCACACTCGCCTTTAATTAGCTATGTCACATGTCTTATGAGGTCCCCATCACCTCAAGTCTTATGGAAAGACAGCAGAAGACAGGCATCTGGATTTCTTTGCCTTTACCCTTTTAATTCTTGTTAGATTTCAATTAATCCTTGATCTACACTAAAGTCCATGAGAAATTTACAGCTTTCTGAACTTGGGGAAGATGCATGTATTTCTTTTTTCTGCTAAAAAATTGATTTCAGGACTTTATGTTGTGTTTAAATATGCAAATTTGATGATCAATCCTTATTTACTGTGCTTTTTGCCCTAGTGTTCCCCTGTGTTTGATATTCTATTTTGCATTGATATATTCTTCTTCAGATAATTCTACAGAATTATCTGTGGTCTAAGCAAGGTTTCCAGCTATGTCCCTAGCATCATTTTTGCAGAACAAAAAATATAGTCTAAGAAGAACCTTTTTTTTCTTGATAAAATTTGATGGGACGTTACTTAAATACCAAATTTTTAAAATTACTCCAGTCTATTTTGTTCTATTTAGGTTCTGATATTAGACCAGAAAGATTTCCATGCATAGATCAGTTTAAAGGGAAACTAGAAAACTAACATTTCTTATGAAGAAATTTTTTTGCCATGTTTATTGGTGAAAGAATATAGTCTTCCTAGTTTAATTTAAAGGAATGGATACTTGAATATATGCTGTATACTTTTCCTCATATACATGACACCAATAATTCTCTTCTTAATACTTTCAAGTATTTTCAAAGTATTACTTTAGTGTGACAGTTTTCTGTCAATAAACATCGTCAAAAAACCCCCATAAAATCCCCAAAACCTAACCAGGGGAGAAAAGAAGTTTAAAAAAAATCATGCCATATGATTTATACATCTTGTTTCTTATCACAGAATCTAATTATTGTGTAAGTGAGGCCCCTTCATCCTGGTTAACCACAGTTTATAAAAGAGGCTGTATATTTTTCTGTGTCTGCAGAGTAATTCAGAAAGTGTCAAGCAGATCTCTTCCTACTTTGTTAAGGCCTTTTCCCACTCAGACTGTTTTATTTCAGGAGTATCAAACTGCCTTTTGCACATCTCAAGCCACCGCAAAAAGAGGGGGAAGTTAGCCTTTTCCATAACTTCCTTTGGAATATTTGCTATAACTGTCTTCAGCTTTATCAGAAAGAGGAAACATTTCCTAATGCAAAGAAAAATGAAATGTATGTCTTAAGGGGTTTCTTTGAGCTTATTTTTTCATTATTAGAGGAAAGTTATGAAAGTGATTAATTTAGGTTCTAACCAATTATTTAAATGAAGTAATAGAAACTTGAAAATGAGAGAGGATAGAAATTCTCGTCAGAATTTTTTTTTTGGTTAAAGCTTTTCTGTTTCCTGAGAAGATTATTTGTGCCTCTTCAATACATGTATAAGTAGTACAAATTTTGTATTTCATTTACAGCAACTATCCCTTAATGATCCATCTTTTCAGGATTCCCACAAATACTTTTTTTGCCTTCAGAGTCCTCATTACAGGCCTTAACTACAATGGGGTTTTTTTAATACGATTCCTATTATTTTTACATCCTAATCATCCTATCAGTTTTACATTCTTTTTTTTAAGCATTCAGACTTCAAGTGAATTGGTTGCAAAATAACTTCAAAAGAAAGAGTTTTCTCTTAGAATTTCTTCCTTCCTTCATTTCCTTACAAGCTTACCTTCAAGACATCTTGGAAATTGAATTCATTATAAGAAATCAGATTAAAATTGAACACCATGATGTGTATAAACTGCAAATAGCATTTATACATTCCCCTACCTTTGTTTGTTTAAAATCATGTCCTAAGCAGATCTGAGCTGATTTGCTTGGATGTGCTCACACTCGCTTAAAAATTCACCGTCTTCTTTTTTTTTTCTGTCAAGTCCTATGGATTTCTAATTTACTCTTAATTACAAAAATGTAAACAAGTTTAAATTTAAATGCAATGGATTAGGTAGTAAAGGGAAGTGTAAAGGTCTTCAACTTGCTTCTAACTTAGTGTAAAATAATAATATATTAAAGTAGTGAAATATTTCCTGTTCCACTGGCTTTTGAAAAGCAACTTGTAGAAGAAGTGATAACCAGACAAATTTTGGTGAAGTTCTTCAACAGGTGCAGGATAAGACACAAGATTTTCAGATAACATTTACCTATAATGCAGAGTTCTTGCAGTCAACAAATGTGATCTGGTAGGCTTGCAAAGACATAGCAGGGAGAATACTTGGATAGTACTGAATATAACTACGAACATTGTGAAATTTCCAATGAGGTTTGATAGAATTTGTGGACATCCAGGACATATCTTCTTGGGCGTGTAAACAGGAGCATAAAATCAGAATGGTTTGGGTTGAAATAGCCCTTCAAATATCATTTAGTCAAACCCTTTTGCCTGATCTTTCACTAGATCAGGTTGCTCAAAACGCTATCCAACCTCAATTTGAACACTTCCAACAATGAGACATCCACAACTTTTCTGGACAATCTGTTACAATGCCTCATTACACTCATTCTAAAACATTTATCTGTTTTAGAGAATTTTCCTGTGCATATTCATATCATTGCTATGGGAAGCATACTGATCTCAAATCACACATAAGAACTGAGAGTAAACAATATTATATTAACAAAATTGAAAAACATAAAAAGGGAACAATGGAGTAATAGAATAATCTAATGCAACATTAGGTTTTCAACAAAAATTTAAAAATTAGCAATGGAGTTTTTGATAGAAATAAACCATTCCATTAAAATACTATAAATCTTTGTGAGAAGCTTTCTTATATCACTGCCTATGAGATCATACATGTGAAATATTTTAGGGCTTTTTCAAAAAAGGTCACACATCAAGAAAATAAAAGAAAAATAAAAAAAGTGCAATACTTCTATGAATAAAAATAAGATATTTGCAAGGAAGATAGATTATTCCAGAATTTTATAACAGTCTAATACTATTTACAGGCAGATGTTTTATGCACTTACATCAGATCATCAAGTTTATGTTAAACCATATCCTGAAAAGTCTGCATCTAAGTTGCATTAAAATCAATATGCTATTCTGACATCAAAAAGGAAGGTTTTATGTAGCTAGTGAATGAGTACTATTGATTTGATTTTAATTCAAATATTAGTATCCTTATTTAAACCTTATATATAGGTTACTTATATTACTATATTTCAAATTTTTATTGCCTGTTTAATTTCAATGTTAGGTTTTATGGATAGTGCAAAGCTGCACTAAAGCTTCATGGCAGCCCTAATGGCTTTAACTGAAGTCAAGTATTCCATTGTCTTAGAAGCTGTAGAAACATTTGCTAAGAAGCAACTACTACACTGAATATGGCTGTTAAACTCTTTACTGAGAGGTGAAGACAATTAAAGTAAGCCTGTGTCATCATTTAATATTACCTTCCAAGGCCGTTGAGATCATGAAATAAAAATCTCCCAGAAAAAGGAAAAATGCAGCTTAACAAAAATACAAAATTTGTTCACCTTCATAAACAATATCCAGTAACACTTGACTTTCGCTTAGATATCACTGACCGTGAAAATGAAACTCCTGGCCAGCAATTAACAATCAAGGGTATTGTTCTTAAAATAGACAGTGCTGTAATAAATCACAAAGTTCAAGGCACCCATAAACTTGCTTTCTTTGATCGGATAGCAACACTACTTTCTCTACAGTTCATGGACTTTCCTCATCATCCCGCATTAAAACCTTAATCAGGCAGATTCAGCTCAGTTCCAACCAGTCACTCTGTCCTTCTTTGTTCTCTACCTATCATGGTAAAAATTAAAAACTTGAAGCTCCCTCACATGTAAGTTCTAGGAGAGCAGAATTCAGAAAAGGATTTGTACTACAATTTGACTCTTGCAATCTCAGTGTTCAGATTTGTGACTTCATGTGGAACAGAGAGCTCTGAAAGCAGAGAGGCATCACTGGGTAAAAAAAAGCCCAATATTTAGATAGTTACTTAGATGAATTAAATAGCCCTTGCTACAGGGACATATAATTTAGTTTCTCTGGAAAAGAAAAGGCTGTTATATTTTTCCCTCTTCCGTATTTTGTTGCAGGAGTAGTTAATATTTTGAAGTGTGGGATAAAGTCACACAGATTTGGGTTGGAAATAAGCTTTAAATATTGTCTTGTCCACTTCCTTCTGTAATGAGAAAGAACAATTTGAACTAGATCAAGTTGCTCAGAGCCCCATCCAACCTGATCTTGAATGTGTTCAGATACACCACCACCTCTTAGGCAACCTGTTTCAATGTTTTAACACTATCACTGTGAAAGGTTTCTTCCATATATTTCACCATAGCATGGATATTCCATCCCTCTGACAATTTTTGTGAGCCTTTTTCAGATCCACTCCACTAGGTTAATGCATTTTTTGTACCAGGACTCTAGAGATAAGTACAATACTCCAGGTGAATTCCTAACAGAGCAATGTAGGAGGAGAGGATCATTTCACTCAACTGTTGGCCACATTTCTTTTGATGCCACCCAGTATATTGTAGTCTTCCTGAGCTGTGAATGTGCCTTTGCAGCTCACATCAAACAGAGATTGCACCATCCAAGGTGCAGCATTTTGCACTTGGCCTTGTTGAACCTCATGAGGTTCCCATCTGGGTCTCTCTGACTGGCACCCTCATGCGTCCACCATGCCACTCAGTTTGCCATCATTCATAAACTTGTTGAGAGTGTACTTCTTCCCCCTGGACACATAAAGGAGAAGAAAATGATTCAGCATTGAATTGATAAGAGATAAGTGATGTCTGACCTACTTGGTTGACCTCTTTGATTTGGGGAAAAGAAGAGAGAAGGGGATATAATTTATGTGAATTTTAGCAGGACTATCATGACTGCTTTTCACAGTATTCTCATTTCAAAAGTACAGTCCAGGTAATAGATATCCAGAATAATAAAAAACTGATTGAGCAGTTGAACACAAAAGTTCATGGTTAATAGGTCATTTTTCTACCTGCTTGACTTTGTAACAAATGAAGTACTTAAGAGATTTGCTAAGGGACATCAGCCATTCAAGGTTTTTAAAGCTGATGAACACACACTCTGATATCACCTCCAGCTCATTGCTAAAGATGACACCAGCTTTGGGGTGGGGTATAACATTCAAGCATGGGGACAACATCCAGAGTGACCTAGGAATACTGAAAAAATGGATTGGTAGGAAACTTATGAAATTCAGTTGAGAGAAAAAAACACCTGTCCTTGGGACAGAGGAACCTTGGCAGTAACACAGTCTGGGGATGGACATGCAGAGATCAGTTCTTTGGGAAAGGCTTTGAGGCCTGGTAGACAGCAAACTGAGCTTGAGTTAGATGTATAACCTGGCAGCAAATGCAGCCAGCAACATTGCATGCTGAATGAACAGGAGCAAGGCCACCAGATTGTGAGAGATTTTCATCCTCTATTTAGCACTTTTTATACCTTGTCCACAAAAGTCTGCTCAGTTTGGCGTGCCCTGAAACAAGAAACACATTCATAAACCAGAGTTCAGCAGAATGATGGAAAGACAGTGGAGACTGGAGAACTTGCCCTGTGAAGAAAGACTGAAAATTCAGCCTGGATCAAGGACAGCTCTGGAGGCACATAACTGCAGTCTGTGGGTGCCTACAAGGAGATTATAGAGGAAATAGAGCCAGGCTCCTTACAAGATGTATGAAAAGTAAATGGGGGAGGATGAAGGACAATTGGCATAAATTAAACAAAGAAAGGTTCCATGTGGATATAAGGAGAAACTTTTTCCCCACAGGAACCTGTTCAACAACAAGGGATAAAGTGGCCCAGAGAATCCGTCTGGTCTGTATTTTTGGAGCTTCCGAAGATCTGCTAAATTGAACTCTAAACACTAAGGTCTCATCCCATAGCTGATCCTCCTTTGAGCAGGACTAAACTTTGAATTGGACTAAAGAAATCCTGACAGCCCTTCACACCAGTTCTACCATGACCAACTTTTGTGTCATAAGTCCTGATCGACTTGTAAGTGACAAGAAGTTTCCGTCTTAATTTTTTTTCTAGTCCATGACTTCAAATTTAAAAATTACATTTTAGAGCCAGGCTCAAACTTCCCATGTGGATCTCGAGATCTCCAAGCAACTGAGTTTTGAGGACACAGGTGAAAACGTGCTCTCAGCAGGTTAGAATCTGTTAAAAAATAAACTTCTTAGTGCATTGTCATCAGCATCGTGACAATCCTTGGACCAGCTGGGATGCTCAAAAATGAAATAAATTAACAGGGACAAGTTTGAGAAAGCCCAAAAAACAACTTTAATAGGGGTGCAAACAAAAGAACACGATCCAAACAGCAGTATAGGGCAACCTCAAAAGACCCCAAAATGGGGGAAACAAAACAATACATAAGACAATGATAACCAATCATCAACAGGAACTCAGGGCATAACCTTATACATAACAATAATAACCAATCACCAACGAGAACCAAGAACATTACCTTATATGTCTTAATGTATTAGCATAACATTAACATAATCCTTCCCATCATCCCATCTTCCTCACCATGATCTAACCAGATGTTTCCCATGGCCTTAGATCCATGGCCACTTCACAGCTAGCCATGGCCAACTCATTGTCAGTCCCAGTCAATTCAACTCCCACAGTGCATGAAGATTTTTTTGGAAGGGAACTTGAATGAGTAGAAAGGCCCTTTTTAATATTCAGTAAGTAAGCTTTTCTTGTTTATTAGTTTCATTACTTGTTTGACCTTTCAATGTGAAACTGGAAGAGTTAGCAAATCTGTGCAACTTGTTTTAGCTGAAGGTTGCTAAGCCTTTCACTGAAAATTTGAACGATTTTTTTCTGCTCTGCAGGACATTGCAATGTATTATATGGCAAAGAAGAGCCTAAATGTTTTAGTGGTCACCTGCTGATAAGCAATTACCTTTATATCCTCTCCTCTGTTTAGCTCAATGTGAGAATATTTATTTGCTTATGAAGGAATGCTGACAATTTTCCTGACTCCCCACCTGTTTTTACAAAAGCCACCAGAAAGAACATTCTTCTTCCTGATGTGCAAATATTAGCCATAGTGACAAGCATTATACAAACATCTACGTTCACTAATACTTCAACTTTCAACTTAAACAAATTTTAATCTGAATAATGTCTATCTCTCTCTTAGATGTTTTAATCAAGATATGAAATCCTGAACTTTCAGATTCTGGACAGGATGAGCAGGGCTTATGTACTCAAAGACATTTGGAAAAAAAACAAACTTCTGTCAAATTTCTTACCAGTCTCATGCTTCAAGTGTGAATTTTTATAATGTGAGTTGATGAGTAATTATTGACATCTTCCAGTACTGGCTGATGTACAGATCTTCATCTTTTCCTCTTAGACTGACAAGACAGAAATAAACATACAAGATCACAGACTTTGAATCCAGTCAGTGCCAAAGTGTGGGTAATACAGCTAGTGTATCTGGGAAGTATAAACTTTGAATATATATCTATACACAGGTCTGTACATGTGTAGTACACCATACATCCCAAGAGGAGATCTGGACAGAAAAGGCACATGTCAAGGCAGATAAGTGGATATTTGGTGGCCCTATGCACACAAAGTGAGGAAATTTTGTTTGCTCTTCAGGATCACTTTGTTTGATGATACATCAGTGATGTGGGCACACACAGATCTGTTCTGAAACAAAGGTAGATTTCCTGACTGTGGAGATCAGCATTAAAGAATCAACATTTGCAAACTGTCTTATAAACACAGTAGCTTTTTTATCAGCCTATTATCACCACTAAATGCAAATCTGTGCATTTAAATTTGCAAATATCACTGCAGAATTACTCTCTTTAAATGAAACCTCGATTTTCTCAGAGGTGTTAGTGCTGAAAATCTAACAGAATGTTGCAGAGATGAGAAGATGTCAAATTTCCTGAATCTTTTTTTAAAGACTTTTCTTTCCCCAGGAGAATTATCTTTCTCTTATCTTAAACCAGTGTGAGTCAGCTATTTCATTGGTAGGAGAGAGTGATAAAGTGTTCCATATTGAGGAAAGAAATGTATGAATCTCTTACAGTCCATAATACTAGATAATACTGGTAAATACTAGAGTATATAAATTTTCCAAAAGACAATCTTATACAGTGTTTTCTGTATCCAATAAGGACCTTCTTTCTCTTTAGGCATTTCTTGCAGTTAGTATCATCTAGTATGTGTTATATAAGGTTTTCTAAGTGTTCTCATAAATAAAAAAAATATCTCACAATACACTGGAAAGTAATCTTATTAAGCTATTAGATATATAATTCATACCCTGTTCACTTAATTAAGGAGCAATTGTAAGAGCTAAGATATAAAGAAAATGTAGTATACTTTCTTTTTATATTTTTTTAAAGCTATGACTTCACTCATAAATGATAAATGAAAGATAAACAACATTTTAAATAGGATTTTGAAACAGTTCAAGTAAAACTGTCCATGAATAACTGGAAGATGAGTACACATTTGCCACATATTAACTGACAAACAAATTGATCTAAATGAGAAAATGTCTGGACTGGAAATGGTTTAAAATAGCTTTGCTTGAAGACAAAACTCAGATCAGACCACTTATGCAATCAGATTAGAAACAAGTGTAGGTGTGCAGCATCTATCTAATTAATTAATATGAAAGACATTATACAGTTATTTATTTCACATTAATGTCTCTTCATGGGAAGAAAAGGCATAATAAAAAATATTCAGAAGAAAGCAGTTTAGCAAAGAAAATCTGGTTTCCTCTGAAAGACGATAATCTTTAAGGAAGCTGTTTAAGGAAGCAGTGGTTTGAGGTTTTGTTTCCTCTTTTGTGCATATATGTGGTACAAGCCCATGCATCAAGAAGTAATTCCTTGCATTACTTTGCCTCACCTATTGAGACAAGCTTCTTCCTGCTGAATTAAATCTACTTAGATTTGTCTCTCTCTGTGGTGAATTTCATATAAAACATTAATCCCAGCAAAGCAAAAATCTCTCACATACACTATCAGTACTTCGTTGTTATGTACTGTTCATTGTTTGAAAATTTATTTCTTTCCTTCTACAGATGTGTGGTCTGTGGCCATCAATAGAACAGACTCAGACTGAGTTTTTCAAAACTGTTTACCAGCAGTTTATATTGCATTATCATCTGTTTATACTGTCTTATTTTTTTCTGCCCCTTTTCTATATTCAGTTGTTGCCATGAGTGATCTATTCAGTTTGAATATTTTCAATGTAAAGCCCTTTCAATAGAACAATCAAAGTTTTTCTTTCTAAAATATCTTGCTATTGTGGTTTTACCTCAGCTGGCAAACAAGCCCAACACAGCTGCTTGCACACTCCCCAACCAGCATTATGTGGGGGAGAATCAAAGAGTAAAAACTGGAAAACTGGTGGGTTGAGATAAAGACATTTTGATAAGGAAAGCAAAAGCTGTGCCTGCAAGCAAAAGAAAACAAGGAATTGAGTCACTGCTTCTCATGGATGGGCAAATGTTCAGCTACCTCCAGAAGAGCAGGACCCCATTGTCTGCAATGGTGACTCAGGAAGACAAATTCCATCACTCTAAACATCCACCTTTCCTCTTTCTTCCCCCCACTTTATACACTGAGCATGATGCCATATAGTCTGGAGTATCCCTCTGGTCAGTTTGGGTGACCTGTCCCAGCTGTGTCCCATCCCCACTTCCAATGCATCCCCAATGTCCTTCCCACCATGGCAATCCAAAAAGCAGAAAAGGCCTTGGCTCTGTGCAATCCCTGCTCAGCAATAACAAAAACATCTCTATATTATCAACCCTGAGTTCAGCACAAATCTAAAACACAGCCCCATACCAAAACTCTGATGAAAATTATTCCAGCCAGCATGTGATTTAGGTTTAGCATTGAGGTTTGAATTTATCTTTTCCAGAAGAAGAAAAAATAAAGAAGAAGGAGAAGGAGAAGGAGAAGGAGAAGGAGAAGGAGAAGGAGAAGGAGAAGGAGAAGGAGAAGGAGAAGGAGAAGGAGAAGGAGAAGGAGAAGGAGAAGGAGAAGGAGAAGGAGAAGGAGAAGGAGGAGAAGGAGAAGGAGAAGGAGAAGGAGAAGGAGAAGGAGGAGAAGGAGAAGGAGAAGGAGAAGGAGAAGGAGAAGGAGAAGGAGAAGGAGAAGGAGAAGGAGAAGGAGAAGGAGAAGGAGAAGGAGAAGGAGAAGGAGAAGGAGAAGGAGAAGGAGAAGGAGAAGGAGAAGGAGAAGGAGAAGGAGAAGGAGAAGGAGAAGGAGAAGGAGAAGGAGAAGGAGAAGGAGAAGGAGAAGGAGAAGGAGAAGAAAAATTCCTGTCATAATATTCGGAAGACAATATTATGTATCTGACAACAGAAGGAATCTATTGCAGGTTTTAGACTATCTGCAAAGTGATAGGGATCTTCTTCTTTTGTAATTTACTGTAAGTGTAGCACTACTGTTATAGCACTTTGACTAGTGAATCAGTGACCATGACATCATGAGATTCCATATTTGTCCTCTCAAAGTATAACACAATATGTCTGTTTTCTTTGTAAGTCAAAGGCTGATTTATATGGGTTTTAGCCCTACAGTTTTGACCTAAGAAAAGAAAAACTCTCAGTCTTATATAATAAATTTTCAATTGTAGATTACTGTGCAGTTATGTGCTTGGTATGCATTAGAGAGAAAATCTGATAGTATATTTTTGAATAGTTGTTTTTCCTCAACAATGTTAAAAAAATTAAAATGTATTAAATCTCTAAAATTACAGAGAACTTATTTTTATTTCATTCTTCTAGTTTTGGTCATATTTTCAGCAGTAAAAAAGCCTTAATCAAAGCTGACTTATTTTGCTAGGAAAAGGAGAAAGTGTTTTACATTTTATAGAATTAATTACAAAAAAGAGTTCCTAGATTCAAGAACTTAAAATTTTTTGTTTACTTATATTTTCATGAATACTTAGGGTTCTTTCCAGAAATTTTCCTTAAACCTACATCAAAAATTTTCACAAGAAAAATTGGTCTTGATCCAAATCAGTTAACTATTTTTTGCTATGTTTAATGAGAAAGTTTTCTTCTGTAAAATGTTACAGCTATCCACTGAGAAAGAAGCATCATTACATTTAAATAGTTGAGCAACTCATAATGATAAAAAATATTTTCCTGTGATTTGGGGATGTATAAGCTCTTTTCAGAACTGAATTCCAGGTAAGACTGTAGACTATGGGTTATGGAGTTCTGTAATTGAGTGCATGGGAAAATTGAAGACAATATATTCCTTCACTGATTAAAAGGGAAAGGGATGTCATTGCTGTTAGGAGTGATGGCTAGTTGTGTAAATAGCACTGAGAGCGTTGCAAATATAGGAATGAAGTAAAACTAAGAATTGATTTGTATTTCATTCCCAGACTCTAAGATAGATCTTCATAATATGTGACAGGGAACATTTAAAATTTTGGGGTTTTTTTTTTGTTTGTTTTGTTTTTGTTTTTGTTTAGTTTTATTTGTTTTTGGTTTGGGGTTGCTTTTTTTTTGTCCTCTAACCTCATAGAGAATTGAATAGCTTCACAGAAAGAAATCTCAAACCACAGTTTAAGCACTAACATTTCCCTCATAAATAATTAAATCTGTCTTAGGGGATCAGAGAGCACAAGGTAAATGTCTATGTGGAAAGGACTCTTTTCCATGTGAAATGTATGGAGGTGGATGTGAGACTGTTCAGCAAAGTGGAAAATATAAACAAGGGTCAGCCAGAATAATTTCAGTATTTTTTATATAATTTTCAAGATGGATATCTAGAATGTGTGATGAAGCCAATGTTGACAAGAGGGAGTTTCTATAAAAAGAAAAATAAAGTTTCTGTACAACAGCCACCTAGTTAAATAAAAATTTCCCCCTCTCACTAATTTATATTACTCTTCTTCTTATATATTTATATAAATATAAATATTTATATTTAACCCTAGGAAGTCTATACAGAAAATTATTTTTATAGTGTTGTCTCCTGTCTTTTTGCTTTCTCTTTTTTCACCACATATGAAATAAGTTTTTCAGCTTAGATTATAAGACTTTTGAAAAATGCTTTTTTTCTCTTCTTTTTGCTGCAAGTATTTCAAGTATATTTTCTGTAATATTTTGCTTGCCTGTGCTGTTTTTTCCACATTCTACTTCTTACAAACATATACGTAAAATATCAAAATAAAAGAAAATACAATATTCTCCTACTGTGTTTGCCTTCCCATCTCTGTGAGAGCATAACAATTATGAAAAGATTCTGATGTAGTAGATGCATAACTTCTTTTTTTTTCTTTAAGCGACTGTGGATGTAAATCTCATACGGTCAGTATGTTCAAGACAATTCATTAAACTTTTTAAAGAAAAGATGAAATTTTTACAGGTTTGTATCATGGACAGAATAACCTTACATTTTATGTATTTCACATCTTTTATAGAGCACAAGAGCTATTTCAGCTCCAAGTAAAATATTTAAGACCAGATGTTAATTTAGCGATGCAGCATATTTCACCATGTAATCTTTCCCAGGACAGAGTACAAGAATGGGAATTAGGTAAATTTCCCAACTTAACATGGATGATACAAACATTTTTTTTACTGCAAGAGGATTCTTGCCCAAAACACAGTCTTAAATGTTTTTAAAGTGTTGTCATGGTAAAATCTATCTGATATAAGCAATCCTTTGTCATCAACAAAATCATGTCAAATGCTGTCCAAAAAGTCTATGCCATTAAAAACCAAACCAAAACAAAAACCTACAACAAAAAAACATTCCAAATCTGAACAACCAAAACCCCACCAATCCCACCAAGAAAATCCACATCGACAAATCAATTGCTCTTCTTAGTGCTGATAGACTCTGAACCACGGTTAGCTGATTATGTCTTCCAAAAAGGACAGTAACCTTCTGCCTTTGTTTGTCTTATTTCCTTCCATAACATCAAGGATAACTCTTAATGCCAATATCTTCTCTCACTTTTGTTGTTCCCTTTTAAATTAACAGGTTACGGAATACTGAACGTCAAAGCTCACTCTTCCACACGGCTGCCTAGCATTCAGCCTCTCTGATTAGATAGACACTTGTATTATCCAATCTGTAACTATAAATATGACACTAATAAACTGTACGGTAGTTACATTCTTAGTTTTAAAATCAACTATACAAAACCATCTAATATCATGAGATACAAAACCAAATAATTTATTAAAATGTCATAGATAAAACAACTGCTTACTAAAAAAATCATTCTCCTGTTTGGAGATCATGGGATATGGGTTATGATATTCTGGCAATTAAGTCATTAGAAGCACTATGTGCTTTCAGTAGTGTAGACTCTAATCTCAACATTTGGATAGTTGTTCTCTGAGTTTTAGATGGACTCATTGCTTCTCCATCCCCTCTTGACTCTGTTTTCTTTATATGAAATTAATTATCCTATGTTACTAAAGACAGAAGCTATAAACACACTAAATATGGAAGAATAGATGGATAAATTACTCAAGAAAGGCTTATTCTTATCTCTACATCAATAATAATGTTTTTGGCACCATATGGGCATTTAATCACAACTTAATGACTTTCAAAAAAGTGGGATTTGTTGCATTGGTGTTTGCAGCTTGATAATAGAACTGAACAAATAATATTGTCATTCACTGATAATATACATTTCTCTTTGTAGAAAAAGAAGTCTCTTACCAATATAGAAACACTACTCTGGGTAGTGTTCACAAGTATACATCACTGTCCCTACTTAATGTACTAAAAATGAACACAAAAAAATCTCCAAAAAACTCAAAAGCAATGACAAAAATTTCATCCACCACAAACCCCCACAAAACCCACCATCAGGAACTTGTCTTTTCTGGGAACACTGGCTGTGAAGGGATACTGGAATCCCTCTTTCATGAATTTCATGTGATCCTTTCATGAGCTCTGTGTGTCTGCACTGTCAAAGAGTCCCATGGGAAGGAGTGGTCTGAAATGAATTGTCAGTACTGGTAACTGAATATTAATATTAATATTAATAATAATAATAATAATAATAATAATAATAATAATAATAATAATAATTATAATTATAATAACAACAACAATAATAATAATAACAGTAACAATAATAATAATATTAAGAAGAAGAAGAACAACAACAACAATAACAACAACAATAACAACAATATAAAGAAGATATAAATAGGTGTAATATAAATAGGATCACACTGTCATTTTTGGAGGAGTTTTCTTGAGTAATAGGACTTAGGAACTGCAAAAACTGGATATTTTTGAGTGACTGATTGATAAGTGCTCTAATGAGAACAATTCACAGCTCAGCTATTTACCTGCATGTATTGCCACACAGTTGTGATGTCATAGTTATTCTTCAGTTGTAAATCTATTTTTTTTTATTTTCAAGTTACATGTATTGTACAAAGAGCACAAATACTAAATATGTGTAAGGAGAAGAAAATAAATCACTGCTGTTTGCCTCTCCTCCAATCTGAGATAACAGGATTCACAGGAAAAAGCTGCTGAGGCCACTTGTCTCATCTGTTCAATATTATCTTTCTTTACATCTTCCTATGTGAGAGGGAAGGGGAGGAAATTTTGCAAGGGGAGTCACATGTTCTCACAAAGGTCTTTGGCTGTAGTTTAATACTCAATGCTTTCATCACCTTTCAGTTCCAACTTTTATCTTTCCTTTTCAGGTCCCTGCCCCAGTCTTATAAAGCCTCTGCTGAATGTTTTGATCTTTCTCCTTTCCACACCAAGTGCTCCTTCCCAGGGGGTTAGAGGGAAGGGTAGCAATATTGCTGCTTTTACTCAGGCTTTGCAGCAAAGATTTAATCACGCATACACACAGTCTGACAGAAGACTCTCCCAAGTGCCTTCAAACAGCTCAGATTTTTCATTAAGCTTCTAGATAGTCTTTCTTACTGTCTAAGACAGTGCTTTAGATGTGTCTGTAATGATGAAAGCCAGATCAGAATGAAGTTTCTACAGACCCAAGGTGGACTATTTTGCATGACAAGATCCTTGGGACTTTTTTTTTACGATGTCTTTCTTTTTGTATCCTTGAACTGCAGATACTGTTTTGCCCTCTCAGTTCCCAGCTGTGAAATTGGGTGTGTGTGTCTTTAATAAGTGAATATAATTGTGCTCTTAAAGGCCTAGAATAATTTATATTAGTTGCAGTCGAAAGCACTCCAGGGTGCAAAACTGAACATAATATTTTTGTAAACATGCAGAAGTAAACCGCCCCAGGAGTAGTCTCAAATGAAGAATTGTAATTAAAGAACTGAAGGAATTTAAAGCTAGTGAGGAAGCTTTAAATTTGGTCAGTGAAAACTGACCAAATCAATTAGAAGCAAGCATGAAAGCATCCCAATGCACCAAACACTAATATTAAAGAAGAGATCAAATCCACAAAACTGGGTAGAAAATACAGTATATTTATTGTGTATTCACTGTAGAGACATCTAATTTTTTAGAATTTAAAATATCTGGAGAAGTTCAATAGCACATTTTTTCCCTAGGGACAGAAGTTCATTTGCAAAAGCACAAGAGAGGAAGGAATCTGGAGCCTTCTTAGAAAGTGGATTACATCAAGGGACAGAACTTTAAAATGTTTAGATAAAGAAAGGATAGCACTGGTGTTTGGCCTCTTCTGTAACTATCCAGGAAAAAGAAATTGTCAACATTTGAATGAAAATAAATCCCTATTGCTCTATGTCATTAGAAATCAAACCCACTAAGAAAAGAGATAATAAGTCTTCTTATATTTAAAATAAAAATAAAAAAATTAAATTTAAATTATACAAATTATACATGTCTGATAAGATGATCATTCCTCATTGTTTAATGATTATGTATTCAGAAGAAAGCATATGGACATTTATTCCTGCATCAGACTCTGGTGTTCATTTCTGACTAAAAAATAATTGTGTTTTTTCTATATTTTAACACACAGAAAAGGAATGGGTTTCAAGAATGAAGGGGTTGGTTGGTAATTTTCACTTTAGTAAGTGGTATGGGAAGAAAAATAGAAAAGGTGGGATACATGACCATGAGTAGTTTTTGGTTTTCAAACAAATTAATAAGTCAGTAGACATGACTATACACCATGACTATAAATTGTGCATCTATGTATTTATTCCTACTATTTTTCCTACTCCTATTATATACTATAATATCCTGTAATAATATTATATTATATTATATTATATTAGATTAGATTAGATTAGATTAGATTAGATTAGATTAATATATAAATTATACACATAAATAATGATTGCAAGAGTTAATGCTAACTTTAACAGGTGCGAGGGAAGGAAAGTAACTCCACAGTGTCTGAAGGCAAATAATGTCCATAATTTGAATTTGAATAATTTTGTCAATTCTCTATCTGCACCATAACCTACCTGAAATTAAGGCACCACTGGTCCTATAAAAAATCCTTACAGAAAATTATTCCTAGTCTTAGAAGGTAATATCTTTTTTTGTAATTATGTTAAGCTGTGAAATCTATCAAATACCAGGATCAGAGCATCAAGCCTATGTTATATTTTATTTTTTTTTTTCCTCAAAGTATGCTATTTATTAGGGACTGTACTGTAAACTAAGCTGAAAATCACTTGATTACAACTTAGTTGCCCCACACCCAGACAAATGGCATACTTAGAACTGTAAACAGCTGCACACATAGGGAAACATTTACAAGTGAATATGGAAATAATGGATTCCCTAGGGAATACTGCAGAATTTTGCACATCAGTCACACAGTTAAAGTTTCCTACCTAGATCCTCATGAACTGTCTCAGGCATGATCAATCTCTGTTTTACTTTCCCATGTAGTGATGTCTCACTCACTTCAGATACATGCAGTTTCTCCTCAGACTACAGGGCATGCCAAAAAGAACACCAACAATTAGACCATGCTTTCATGTTACATACAAAATATCCCAGAAAATCTGCTTACTTATAAACTAGCACAAAAATTATCCCTTCTGATTTATTTATTCAGGGAGCAAGTGTATTCAGTGGTCTAAATGCACAGGAAGAGAGGGTCGCTCAGCTTACAGAGGATAGAGCAAAAAGCAGAAAGGAAAAGCCACACACAAAAAAAGCAACTACACCTGAACCACACTTTGAAGTATTGCCACTTTCATCAGCACTTACTTTGGGTGCCCCCTGGGTGCACATCTGGTTGGTGAGATGGTGAGATGATCCTTCCTTTGAAGAGGGAAGGGGATGGCAGTGCCTGGACTGGGAAGAAGCCCAGCTCCCTGCATAGGTGAGTGCTTCAGTCTGGTGAGTGCCACACTGGGACCAGCATCTCCACACACCACCTGACATTCCTGTTCTTCCCCCCTAGGTCTGACATCTGGGTTGGGTTCCACATCTGGGTGACCATTCTTTATCATAATCAAACAGAGGGGACTGTCATACTGCTGCATCAGTTATGCCTTTTTTAAGCACCAAGTTATTTCTAAGAAGTGTCAATTCTGCTAGGTTTATATTAACCTTTCTCATTTTATATTAATCTGTTAGTAATGCTGAGCACTTGGAACTCCTAGTTTGAATGCAATGCTGGTAAAAGTCATGCTGTCTGAATGCTTTTACCCACTACTACATGCTTTTTTTTCCCCACATTGCTATACTACATATTGCAAAAATATTTAGTCACTTTAAGAGGAGCATCATTTATATAAAAATAATTTTCTTCCTGGATGGCTTTTGTGGAAGATTTTAATAAGCAGTCTTAACACACAAATATGGTTCTACTGCTGCCCTTCTGGAGACATTAAATGCTATTGATTTTTCATGAATATAAAGCTAAGTGCCTTGTTTGGCAAGTTTTGCTTCTAGTTTATATTTCTGAACTGCCTTTTCCTGAAGTAGAGGAAAGCCATTGCAAAGTTAATTACATTTCTCTATTTTTGAGATACAAAAATTAACTATTAAACTACTTAATAATTGATATTCTAAACAGTTATGCATACTTCCAAGGATTTCAAGGTGTATAAACATTAATTGATCAGTAATTCACATATGGAAAACATTATCCCATGATAATATTCTGATAATTTATATACAAAGGAAATTGAGATAGAAAAATTTAATCACAGGAAACAAAACTTTACAAAGATCAGAAAGTTCATCATTTACTACATATTTGTTGACATAAGTAGAGTTCTTAGAAGTAGAATTCTCTCAGCTATAAAAATCCAATAATTTTAGTAAGCATGAGCACTGAGAAGATTATGAAGCACACAGAACACTTGATCAGTTGACAAGCTGGTCAGGTGACAATTACCAACCTATTTTTGGATTACAAATAAATAAAATTTTCCCCTTTTCAGTGGAGGGGTATTTCCTTAAATTATTGCTCTTATTTCAGCCCCTTTCTTCTCCAACCTCTTCTGGAACTGCGGTAGAGCCCATCTCACCCATGGACACTTGGCTTTTAAGAGTATCCAAGTGAAATCACAGAGTCACAAACCTGCACCATTATTTGACCACCCTCAGGGTAAAAAAATGTTTTCATTTGTTCAGGTAGAATTTGTGTTTTGATTTGTGCACACTGCCTCTTGACATCCCACTAAGCACTAATATGGAGTGTCTGGCTGTGCTACTTTTTATTGTCCTGAGACTGCCCAGGATGAACAATCCCAGGTCTCTCATCACACATCCTCATTAGCCTCTCAATGCTTTGGCAGAGCAAATGGCATTTCTAATGAATTTTTTGCATTTATTCTCTAAAGGCCTGACTTTGTGTTTGTTATCATCATGGCAAAATAGTTTCCATTTTCAAAAGACAAAGGACTGTATTTTGAAATTAAGGTATATAGCTAGATCATTTGTCTTTATCCTTTTTCCCCTTCAAAAAGTGATATAAATATTATAGTCATCTATCTTTGTACTAATCTCTCTAATTTTTTTCTTTGAAGTGTTCTAGAAGCTGTTAAAAAATAAAGCATTAATATTGTTGTCCATAAAATGTTCCAAAACTGTAACATTTTCATTCTTATTTTTATTCTGCATTTTCTCTTTTTCTTCTGTCAAATATGAAAATCCTAAATTTGAAATAATATGACTGCTGCCTTTTTGCTGAATTGACTTATACAAAGTTCTAAGTATATCTATGATCACAGTTTTAACTACTCTCATTTCTAGAAGCTGAGATTAGGAAAGCAGTTTATGAAAAAATTCACAAGACTATGCTGTATCTTTGACAAGACAGTTGATACTCTTCAAACCAGTACCTTAAAACTGGAGCACAGAGTGTTCAAGACTCACTGATTTCCTATTGATCAAAAATGTCTTAAGTCCATTTCCTCCATGGTAGAAGAAAACACTTCCACTCTGGGGTGGGTGTTTTCTTGTTAATAAGAAACTCTGGACAATGAAGCACAATAATTTATCCTTGATTCTGTCAGTTATGAATTGTGAACAAGAAGACACAATTCAGTAGTCAGCCTGCCTCAGAATGTGAACTCGGCAGATACAGGTCACTAAAGAGTGTGACAGCAGGATGCCCTTTGGGAAGAACTCAGATGTATGAAGTATGGAATTAATGAAATGAGGAATGAGAAGGGAATGTGTATTCTGGGGAGATGAATAAATAGTTCATGTTGTCCCCAAAGAAGTGGTTTGCTTATTATTCACTTCCACTTCTTAATAGTAGCCAATTAGCTTCCTCCTCACAGTTTTCTACTCTCACTGTACAATAATTAACTTTTGCACCAGAGAAGTTTCTGTGATGAATGCATGCCGGGTGAATGTATGTAGTCTTCTTTATTATTTTCTCACTGCTTATTTCAAAGTAAGATAAAACAGAAAAACAAGCTAAAAAACCTAAAAAACAACCACAACCAACAAAAAAAAGAGCCAAACAAAAAATTTTAATAAGGAATGGCAGAAGACAAAATTACAAACAACCATTAATATGCAGAAAAATTCAGGCTACTATTTGCCTGAGAAATAGAAACCTTGAAGAGCTGAATGGTGGTGCATTCCATTGGTGTTTTATGTGGCTGATGATTCAGTTGATCCTTGTATCTAAAATAAATTTCTCTTTTTGTACTAATGAAAAAAAAAAACAACCATTTTTCAAGCTCAATTATAGGGTTTTTTTACCACTCAACACTTCTGGCAAATTTAAGTATTTCTTTAATTAGAACTTTTGTTGATATAATTTATTTGAAACTCATTACTTAAAGTTCTAGGGCACAATCTGAGTAAAGATACAGGAAAAATAAGTGATTATAATGAAGGATTTTGAACTATTATGAAATGAAATGTTTAAAAATGGGTTCTTTCAAAGTTTGAGTGACAAAATATTTTTCTTTCTCCAACTTTTGGGACAGGACAGTACCAATTTACCACTACTTTTGTGGAAAAAAAAAAGATAATCAAATAACACATCTTCACTGACCCTTATTCAATAAAGATGAATTTGAGAGCAGGGAATGTTTTCCCATCCCCCTCTAGACCTCATCATGTTGATAAATAACTAAAGTTAAATAACTAAAATTACTGATGAACTAAGCATCCCCTAACAGACCAGCTTCAGTAAAGTTAATTACAGCTTCTGTATTTGTAAATGTGAAATACATCTGCATTCAAAGCATGACATCTACATAGGGAATACAATGTTCTTCATGCAATATCCAAGTTATTTTTTATATATTTGAATTTCCATACTGTGAATTACAAATGGGTTGGCTCTGCTGCCCATATTACTAATGTGGACTCTTATTAAGTCAAGCTAATTTGGGAACATTTCTCCAACAGCCTTTTGGGATGAGCATGATTTGGGATTTTCAGGGATGTACTATGCTCTACAAAAAATTCTAGAGTATAATCTATAAAATATTCTATTACAGATACTCCTTTCCCCTCCAGTAGTACTGATATCAGGATGACAAAGGAGCACTAATGACTTCATAGCTAAAATTTACCCAATACATTTTTCAGTTCCTTACTTGAAGTTATCTTCAACATGACTGGAAACTGCATAAGGAAAAAAACCATGAAATTGAGTAGCTGGGCATTTTTTAATGTATCAATATGGAGACTGCACTGGATATTAGCCTGTCAGTCTCCATTTATAACTTATATTTGTGTTGCCAAAAACTTCAGTAAAGTTGCCGCTAAAATTTGTTATAATACAGTCTTTTTTTGGTATTGGTCTCCAGTATTTTTATTCTCCCCTAAGGAGAATTAGGATTGTAGCTACAACCGTATGCTGCTGTATGTGCAGGAAAAGACACAAGACACACTCTAAAAACCTTTCCTTCCCTTATGATATCCCACCAGATGGAAGAACATGCTCTGTTTTCTGTGAGAGACTTAGTATAAAAAGCAGTCCTCCTCTTTCCTTATAAATTTCCATCCTTTTAGTGCTTGTTTTAGTTTATTGTTCCCTGAACTTTTTCTTTCCATCTTCATTTGCATAATTTTGGCTTTCACTGGTCTTCTGGCTGCTATGCTAGAGTAAGCAGAAGCTGCAGCTAGCTAGCTAGCTCTGTTTCTCACTTTAGATGGACAAAAAAGTCAACATGAGAAAATAAAAGAGAGCAGAGAAAAGTGGCAAGGATGACAACAAGCAAAGATAAAAACAGAGGAAAAAGAAAAAGGAATAAAATGAAGACACAAAAGAAGAGGTAGCAAATTTTGTTTCAGATGAATAAGTAAGGGGGCATGTTATTTTGGAAATATTTGCGAATATTTCTGAGTATTTTAAAAACTTGAAGTCTCAGATGAACAGAATTTACATAAGGAAAAATTCAAGAGTTATTTCAAGCTCTTTGCTCTTGATTTATACCTGGGTAAGCACAAGATAAAACCTAGACAATATCAGCTAAAATAAATACTTGTTCCTGAAAAACACTTGCCTTCTTGTACATGGGCTTTTCTTAGAAATGTTTTCTCCCTCAAAACTGCAGGAGGTTTGGAGGTTTTTTTAAGGAAAGATGATTTTTGTTGTTCTTGTTGTTTGCTTTTCTAAAGGACTATCATATTGAAGCTGCTAAGTAAATTCTGGGGAAAGTAAGTTAATGATTATGAAACATTAGTTAAAAAAACTCTGATAGTTCATTATCTGTTTTCTACTATCAGTAACAGCATGGATATCACCTTGTGTTCTTCCCACACACAACTCAATTAATTTAACCAAATAATAAGATAGAAGAAAAAGATTTATTTGTTAAAAACTAGAATTTTCTTTTCTGCCCTCAGGTTTTGAATTGGTATATAAATTTCAATGAAACTATTCTTTTCCAAGACCTGTGAAACTGAGAAAAATCTCTTTCCCATTAAAAGTAAAGCCACAATATACAGGTGTCAAATATGCATTCTGGAAGTTAATCTTGAATTTTAAATACCTTGTTTTACAAGTTTGGGGTTTTTTTGGTTTGCTTTTTTTTTTTTTTTTTTTTTAATAAATGGTATCTTCTTGGGCATTTTAACACCTCTAGGGTTTTGGTTTATGTATATTTTTCCATTATCTAGTTATTTCCAACTACAAAGTTATATGGGAAGCTGTCTATAAAACACTTTGCAGGACTAGTTCACAGACAACAATGTTCTTTTTTCCTCAAAACTGAAAGCTTCCCTCTGTTTTCCAATACAATCAGAGTAGCTGAAATCCTCAAACTCAGTGTATTCCCCTTTACAGCTCTACTTTATTATATCACCAGTTGGTTGATTATATCACCAGGGTGGTGATAAACAGCAGAAAAGTGCTGTTGCTAGTGCTTCAGCATTCTTTGCCTGAAATATATCAGCAAAATCTAATTTTGTGTATTTATTGTTCCAGGTTGATTTCAATAGTCTAATGATTACATACAGTATACATGAGCACAGGTAACAGTGCTCATTTGCTTTGTTTGTTTGAACAGTGTTCAAACAAACAAAGCAAAATGGGATGTCAAAGTTGAGTGTTTCCTTACTTTGACATTTCAGAGTCATAAAAAGCTTTCTAAATCCAGAATAGCTGTGAGATTATTGGTGGTAAAATAAAACCAAGAAAAAAATGAGATACACTAAGGAATGACCTGTGGATCTAATCCCAAGGTGATCATTTCTCCTTCCTCAGGTTCCCCACTCTCTGTAATACTGATTCTAGCTGCAGCCAAAGTAGTTTAGGAATAGAATATTATTTTAGCAGCTGGTTCCACTGAATTAAATTAAATGATTACCAGTTCAGCCCTTCTTTAAGCCATGTTTTCTTAGTGTTTTATAACTCAGTAGGACAGTTTCTGTCAGCACTGATTTAAAGACTGAGTAGTAACCTTACTTTCTTATCTCATTTCCAGGGCAAAGTGGCCTGAAAAATGTGTTAGACCATAATAAGAGCTACTCAGAGTCTTAAGAATATTTTCTAATTTTTTTCTTTGTATATCAGGTAGCACATAACTATTTATTTCCCTTTTAAATTCTGTAGAAGATTTATATTTAATATTATCATTCACACAAAATTGGTATAAATGTAGCATAATTCTAGAAGAGATGGGTATACCTTTTAAATTTAAATGATGAAAAATACCATGTGGATTAGTTTTTGAACTAGTCTCCCCACTGTTCACAGGTTATTTACTGTACTGCCCAGATTATAAATGCCCTGGTTAAACCCCAGCTGACATCTCAGCCTCATCTAGCAACCAGCTCACTGCTCATGGTGGGATGGGGGAAAGAACAGGGAAAATAAATACAAGAGAGAGAACTCATGGATTGAGATAAAGACAGTTTAATAGGGAAAGCAAAAACCACACATAAGCAAAGCAAAACAAGGGATTCTTTTACCTCTTTCCATATGCAGGGAGGTGTTCAGCCATTCCCAGCTAAGCAGATGTCCATCCCACTCGATGGCTTGGGAAGACAAGCACCATCAATTGGGTTTGTTCAGAGCCAAATTTCACAAGCATGCTGAGAAAAATTAATTGCAAAACCTGCCTGCATGCCTAGTTGGCACCAGCAGAGGATGCAAGCAATGAATACAGGCAGAAGACCTGTATTCAGAAGACCCTATGCTGTGATATTTTAGAGGAACATAAAGCTGATTTTCTTCATTTTTCATGAAGAACTAGGATATGAACTTCTCTAGTTGAGAACTCTTCAAGAACTTTCTGAATGAAACTTTTTTGCATGATTTTGACCAGTGTCGTCCAATCCAACATTAATCCTTCTGTGATTCTGAGATCACAGCATCCATAAGAAACTATTCACATTTTCCTTTGACTCTCTTTAGACTACGCACAAGGAAATATTATTACCTTTCTGCTTCTGAGGCCAATTAATGCATTCCTGATGGGTTTATCCAGCTGATGAATGAAGCAAGGAGCAATCTGCCTTCCCAGCTAAGAATGAATTTAGGAAAACTTTCTCAAGAACTTGAAATGGGACAGGCTATCACATCTGTGTTCCAATGTCCATTGAGACTTTGTCCACTCCATGGAGGGTATTTCTGTATTAATCTAGTCTTTTCTTATTTAGTAAGTCCAAATTTTGGTTAGTCTTCAAGCATGATATGATTATCTCATATGCAGGGCTCTCTTGACTTGGACTGTTATGAATTTTATCCTTTGCAGTCTGTTAATTATGTGCCTTGTTGCAGTTTTTCTGTGGGGATATATTTACCCTGTAAAACCCCCTAAATGTTATCTCTTTAATGCTTTCAGCATAGTTATTACTGTTTATGGCAACATGTTGTTGTATACACCAGAGTACAGCTGAAAACAGATATGCCGCTTTGGCTTTGGACTAACAGATCATTTCCCTTATACTACCACAGTGGCTAATTTTCCTGGCAGAAATTACTATAGAATACATGAAGAGGCAAATAGTGTTAAGTCCTTTCTCTCTGGACTATTTAGCTGCAGAGCTAAATCTACTGCATTTCTTGCATCTTTCCAATCCACAATCTCTTAGTTCTGGTCATTCCACTGTATTTACTTGCTGTATTACTTTTGCTAGATTTTCAAATTGAATTATTGAATTTCATTGCAAGAGGTCACTTTTTTTAGATATAATTGATATGATATGATATGATATTATACTATATGGTATAATTTAATGTAATTAATATAATTAATATAATATAAATAATATGTATTTTCTTAATCAGGCTTTTAAGCCCAAAAATTTTAAGCAAGCTGTTCGAAAGAAATCCTTCATATTCAATGAAATAATATTAACTGTCCCTACATAACCAAGGTGCTTGTTGCTGCTGTGGAAAGTCTGCTTACTGTGTTTTTAGTCAAATACTGACAATATCTGAAAAGGTAGTTGAAGTGTTAAAATTATTTCATAAATCAAAGGTTTCTATCTAGGTCTACCAACTGGATGGGAAAGAAGACCAAGCTCAAAATCAAGCTGAGGAGGACAATAAATTTCAATCTTCATAATTTTCAAACTCTCCACTGCTTGTCACCTAGAGTCTCCCTCACATATTCCTTGCCTTTCAGTCCTGTGTTATCACCCTTTGTTTTGGTTTGGTTTTATTTCTTATTCTTTTGAATGCTCTTTTAACAAGTTTACCCCTTTGTCACATCTCCTCTTTTCTTCTATTTTCATCCAAAAATCTTGCTGTCACAGTCTTGGGCAACCTTGATGGAAACAAAAGACTTAACTAACAAACTTTGCTTTTCTTGACTTGTTTTTCTCCTCAATCATCTAATCTTTTATGTCTCTTTCCCACTGTTTAAGGAAATGAATATTCTTTAATTATATGGGAAAATGGCTATACTAAAGCCAATTTTTATTAACTACTAAATACATGTTGTTTATGATTGACATAGGGAATTCTCATTGGAATGCTAATAAGCCCTGGAAAAAAAAATATGGTCTTAAATGATAACCTCATGTGTAAAGCAACAACAATCTGTTGAGAAAGAAAAAATATATGCTTATTTCCTCCTTGCTAGCTGGTGATCAGATGACTTAATTGTTTTGTTTTTTGGGGGTTTTTTTGTAAATAGCTTTTCAAGTTCCAAAAAACTTTTCTAAGACAGCCATGATTATTCACAGAGACCAGGGATCTCTGTAGGAAATAAAAAGAAGTTTATCTATAATCAGAATTAAAGAGATTAAATAGAAGATAGCATTGCATAAGCCTGCGAAATTCTGTTTCCCTCTTTAGTTTGTTGGATTTGACTTTCTTTAATCTCTCAGGCTGCTATTTCTATCAATAAAAGTGCTAGAAGCTGTCAATTTTAAACAATTTATATACTATTCAGCTACATTTAGAATAAATTTTCTGATGTACTGCAATGGGAATTTGTGAGTTTGCCTTGTTAAAACTTGTACAGTGGCTGTTAAGGGCACATTAGAGAGCTATATTTTACAGTCTGCAAAATCTAAATGCTGTATCCTGTCACTGCAAGAGGGCTGAGGCCAGATTTTTAATAGCCCAGTGGTGACAGTGCATATGCATCTAAGGACAATGCACATGCAAAAGAAGCTAATTAACATCAAACACTAATTAATCCCTCAGTATTTAGCAATGAAGTATCAGCAGCTGTCGTAGATGCCATATGCTAATTAGCATTAATAAACTTCAGAAATAATTGTCTCCATTGTTCTGTGTCATAATACTCCCTCTAATTATACTTTGGAGAGCTTTGCCTATAAATGGTAGCAAGCATTGCATTGCAATGCTTGAAGTTTAATGAGAAATTTATGGCAACTTGTGGCAATAAAAAAAAGTATCTATATTAGAAAAAAAAGATTAATATCAATTTTATAAGTCTATAATTAATGTGCTGGTTTGTACTTGTGTTCAGAAATTCTGTGAGATGGAAGTCAGATTATTTTTTGTTCTGTATGCTGTAACATATATAGTAAAAACATAAAAATGTGATGTCTTCGTGTAATAGAATTGATTCACTGTCTCTGCATGCAAATTCTCCAAAACAACAGTTTTATATCTCACGCAAAAGCGTGTGAGCTATTATACTGGAGTGTTTATACTCAACTCTTGGTATTTATGGTTGTTCAGAATTCCATTTCGTCTAATGGTGAGGAAAAAACAAGAATTATTTTGGTTTACTCTTATCAATAATTCATTATCCACTATGGATGTTTTTCCACAGCTTTTTTTTTCTTTCATCACTGAAAAACTGTATGTTTGTTAGCTTTCTTTGTTGTGTGGTAGCTTATTTTGTTTTGGTCGGTTGGTTTGGGATTTTTGTTTGTTTGTTTGTTTTCATCAGAACCCCAGCAAAATCAATAGGAGACAGAAGTTTAATAACCTGAGACTCTAGAGATCCATTTAGGCTTGCCTGAATACTTGTGATGACCATTGTTAAAGACATCCAGTACTGCATTACAGGAAGTGTAATTTTCCATGAAATGATCCTTCTGCACACACACTGCTCAATGTCTATATCTCCTGGTTTAGAGGATGTCAATAAATCTAAGCCATTCAAATACAGCAAGCATATCTAATATTTGAGCACATCTCCCACCAGGAAGTCCCAATGGGGTGAAAATAGAAAAGCACGAAAGGGCACATAGCAGACTATTGAAGCAGACAAACCAACACCCCACTGCCAAAGGGACTGAGCAGTGTTGCACTATTTCAAAACTAAACTCTGTCTAAACCAACTTAGTTTGACAGGAGATAGAAGCATCTGTTTTGCAAACAGACAATGTTGCTGTTCCAATGTTTACTGTTTTGTTTTAAAAATTATCCACCTTCCTCCAACAGCAGTTAGAAATATCCAGGATGAAAGGAGGGTAGAGGAGTTTTAGAAGCAATTAGAAGGAAAAAAAAGAAAAAAAGCAATTGATAAATCCATTAGTGTTTAACAGCCTGATCTGAAGTTGCAATCGTTCGAGACCGTGACAGACTTGTAAAAGATTATTTCCTCCAAGGAAAGGGATCATTAGCTCACAGAAATGACTAATGTTAAGAGGGGTTATTAGTCTATTATTTCTATCAGTGCAGAACCTAAGTATGAAGATTTCACCCGTTGCATTAATGCCTATAAAACAAGTGAATTGTGGATGAAAGAGTGTATATGCTTAGGATAAGTACATATTCATATCAAAGCATGCAGCTTTTGCAGCTGGAATGGGTTTGAGGCAAAAAATTCTGTTATAGGTTGTGTGGTGCCCCCGCCCAGGGAGGAAAAGATCTAATTTCAGATAAGCATGGTTTAAGTTAGAGGTGTGGCT
Source organism: Cyanistes caeruleus (assembly GCF_971803275.1). Lineage (NCBI taxonomy): Eukaryota > Metazoa > Chordata > Aves > Passeriformes > Paridae > Cyanistes > Cyanistes caeruleus. Next base: position 56,883,561 of record NC_141701.1, on the reverse strand, counting down.
GTAAAGCCTGGGAAGAGTAAATTCCACCCTCTCAGGGGATGTGCCCTGAGAGCCCAGGAAGAGTTGCCCCAGCCCAGACCCTCGTGGGGTGGCAGTCCAGGGAGTTCTGATTGGTTTTGTGCCCCTGGGGTCTCTCCCTTGCTGTGTTCCTATTAGACCCAGACCACAAAACCCACCACCCTGCCTCTGTTTGGAGCTCTCTGTCTCCGGATTTAAGGTGAGTTTGTTCCTGTGCTGAATAAAAGATTTCCTGAGCTTAACCAAGCAGAAGCCCATCTCATTGATGGCCACCATATCGGTCACTGGTAACTGGAGCCTCCCTGGACATGATCCTGCAACCCCAGAACACTGCAATAGAACACTGTTTGGACCTGAAATTTATGATTAAGAGTATCTGCATACTCTATGAAAAACAAATGTACCTTCCTCACAGAAATAATAATAAGGTTGTTAATAATGCAGAAAGCGGTCAAAGCTCTGGAACTTGAGGTTTGACCCTGTAAAGTAGTTTCTCTGCCATAATTTGAAGAAATTTGTTTTCCAGTTTATAAGGATACTTGATTTCATTTTTTCTCTTATTTTAATGTCATTTACTTGTTTCTGCATAGCTGTGAGAAAGAAAGAAAGAAAGAAAGAAAGAAAGAAAGAAAGAAAGAAAGAAAGAAAGAAAGAAAGAAAGAAAGAAAGAAAGAAAGAAAGAAAGAAAGAAAGAAAGAAAGAAAGAAAGAAAGAAAGAAAGAAAGAAAGAAAGAAAGAAAGAAAGAAAGAAAGAAAGAAAGAAAGAAAGAAAGAAAGAAAGAAAGAAAGAAAGAAAGAAAGAAAGAAAGAAAGAAAGAAAGAAAGAAAGAAAGAAAGAAAGAAAGAAAGAAAGAAAGAAAGAAAGAAAGAAAGAAAGAAAGAAAGAAAGAAAGAAAGAAAGAAAGAAAGAAAGAAAGAAAGAAAGAAAGAAAGAAAGAAAGAAAGAAAGAAAGAAAGAAAGAAAGAAAGAAAGAAAGAAAGAAAGAAAGAAAGAAAGAAAGAAAGAAAGAAAGAAAGAAAGAAAGAAAGAAAGAAAGAAAGAAAGAAAGAAAGAAAGAAAGAAAGAAAGAAAGAAAGAAAGAAAGAAAGAAAGAAAGAAAGAAAGAAAGAAAGAAAGAAAGAAAGAAAGAAAGAAAGAAAGAAAGAAAGAAAGAAAGAAAGAAAGAAAGAAAGAAAGAAAGAAAGAAAGAAAGAAAGAAAGAAAGAAAGAAAGAAAGAAAGAAAGAAAGAAAGAAAGAAAAGAAAACCTTTCCATTTCAAAACACAAGACAGTCATAATTATTTCACAAGCAAACTTTGGTACAATGTGTTAATAGAATGTCCATCAAATTAAATGGATTGTGTATATTTATTCCTGTTCACCTGCAGAAAAAAATCAATAAGAAAAGAGATCTTAATAAACACTTTTGTAAATCTAAATAAGGAGTAGCTTCCTTCATTTCTTAAGAGATTTTCTTTAGAAATAACTGTTTTACTGTGGCTTTGAAATGTCAAAAATAAAAACTATCTTTCAGAAAATGTCTTATTTATTCAGGCCTGAAGGGTTTTTTTCCAGTAGTTTATACTTCAGTTTGTACTAACAAGGTGATTTATGAATTTGTACTGTATTTTATCCTTTATCAAAAGTTTAATGCAATCATTTTGGGGTTTTGTTTCCATAAAAAGCCCCAGGGTTTTTTATAAAGCTTTTAACTGTAAACATTTCTACCTTTACTGTTTATCAAAGTTTTATGGCAGAAGTTAATATATTATGTAGGTAGTTGATTTAGATGTAATTTTTCTCATTTTTCTCATTTTTTATTAACAAGATTACCTTCTCCTCAAAAGTTGGTTTCCTCCTACTCTAAGATGTATCACAATGCAACATTTTTCTTGATAGTAAACATATTAAAAATATGAACTAATAATTCAGTGCTTCAATTTTCCCATCCCTAATATATATGTACAATCTTGACAGTATCTTAAGATTTCTACATCTTAGCACACAGACAGCATAGCTTCTCATTTCTCCTATGTATCTGAAACTTAAGACATCTCATAAATCTGGACAAGGTGGACTACTCCCAACAGGAAAGATAATATTGAATCACGCTAGGGAAAGATCAGAATATAGTTTAAGTTCTGTAGATTTTTGGTGAGGGAGCAGTATGAAAATAAAAATACTTGGAAAATAAATCTTCAAACATTTTGTAGGCCCCAGGACAGTGATATATTTAATGGGAAACATGCTTGAAAGTAGATAAAATACCCCTGTTTGGACTTGTTATGTGTTTCTCCTCTTCAGACTACTTACATACCTAGGTGGGTGGCAGATCCGAGGTACATTCTGGCTGACAGAACTCCTAAACAGTAGTGGCACCTTTTCTTCACCACTCACAGATGAGTTCCACCCATTTTTATAACTCAAGTTGTTACTTCAAGTGGCTAACATTTTCTAGTCTTGTCTTCATGGAATTTAGGGCTTTGTCTACATTAGCAAACACTGACATGCTCTGGGAACACACTTTTATAGTAAAATAATGGCTATTTCCTCTAGTGTAAGTATACCCACACTTTGAACTTTGCAGGAAGCTCAGCATCAGACCAGATGAAGTGTGGCACAGCCATCCTTGTGCCTACTTGTGGCCTCTGTAGGTGTGGTTCTGCACCATGTCTTCTACTCTGGATAGAGAAAGAGAGCAGTTTGTGCAAAGCAAAGTGATCTATGGTGTAAACCAAAGCAGAGGAAAGGTTGTGAAGTTTGGTTGGAGAAGACACCTTGATCAAAGCAAGAAATGCAATGTAAATACACTCTAAGGGTCTGCAGGTCTGACCTGTTTTGTATTGCTCTCTACTGAGTTAACATGATCTATACCTAGAAGTCAGAGCACTTTGAACATAGGAAAATTCTGAAATATTCATTATTCTGTTAATTTCAGATAATCTTTGTCATATTTTCTCCTAACCATTGGAAACATAGGACAGAGATCTGCCTTCACCTTTCTGGACTTCACTGAAGTCAGTTCCATATTGCAACAATTTCATTTCTAGGGATTAACAGCCTCAGTTAATTCTGAACATGCTCACAGTGGCATAAGTAGATTCATTTTCCTTCTTTTGGAGAATATTTTGGCAGTTTAGGCCATCCTTGCAATCTACTTGTTCCTCCACAATTATCAAATATTACCACTTATGGTAAAACGATTCTGTATCTGATACTGCTGGGTCACTATCAAAAGTTCCTTCACCAATCTGTGAAGATAAAAAATCAAAATGTGAAAGATTGATAATGTCAGAGCTAAACCAGATACCCCTGATGATGACTTAAGTTTTAGCTTTTACATTTTCCAGATTCTGTACTACATTAGTGTGTGACTCTGAACTTCATATAAAGTGTCAGCAAGTTCTCCTCACAGGGTAGTTAAACACAACAATCCTTTTCCAGCCTAACAATCCTTTTCCAGCCTGAGAACCAAGGACACTGTTGCAGCTTCAGGCCCAAAAAGTATAAACAACAGCGAATTGAGGAGAGCACTCTGAGAGGAGAGGACTTCATAATCTGAAGCTGTAATTGGACAATTAACCCCAATATGGAAATGGACAAAAACTTTTAAAAGTGTGAAAACTCGTAACCCATCATCCATTTTATATCCATCTTTATATCCATCTACTTATCCATCTTAAGTAGAGCCACGTCCAAGCTCTTGTGCTGCCCAAGGTGTATCCTTTGAAGGCCTTTTTAATAAATACCTACTTTACTCCTTGAACGCTGTCCAGCCTCTGTTCCAGGTAGCCTCTTTAGGCATCACTGATGACAGAGACAGCAAGACAGATCCCTGGAACAATGACAGAACCTCCAAGGTCCAAGGCCATAGCCAGTCTTAAAACAGATGAGAGGCATATGAAGAAAGACATTTTTTATATTCAGCACTACTTATACTAAACTTAATATTGAGGGCCAAAACATTTAGGTTTCTACAGTTATTTTCATAACTTTCTTTTATTTTTTTAGAACAAGTCTCACATTTGTATTTATTTTTATTTTTGCTAAAACCAATATGTTTAATAGATATGTTGTCAAATCTCAATTGTTATATCCACTTCTTTAAATCTTTGTTTTGTTTATTTTATCTATAAAATGAAATATAAACACTTCAATTGAGTAAAAGAAATAGCAGATGCTTTTCACATATGGAAGAGATGATTAAAACCCGCGACACATTTAGCATGTTCATTTTTGCTAATTGCTGTGGATGTTCTCAGAAGCCAAGTATCTCTCCTACCAGGCATTGTACAAATGTAACAGGCTTGAACTAATGTTGATTTATTCATATGTATTCAGAATATGATTGCTTTATTTGTATTGATTCAGAGTCATTGACCTGCTTAGATTTGAGATAAAGAGAAATTTTATTGGAGTGATAAGCCTCAACACCTTTGAATTCATAAGCAGATTCAAAAAGCACTCCTTTTGTAATTTCACAAAATTCATATTGAATAGATATCACCATTAGCCTCCTAAATGAGGTGAAAGTCACTGAGAATTTCTTGCTCATGTCTGAGTAAGCCTCAGTCTGGCTTCAGATCAACCCACCACCTAACCTTTGCATCACTTGACTTGTAAGTCACCTGTCTTACAGTTTTACAGTTTTACAGTTTCTTCTTAAGCTCTGCTTTTTCAGAATCCAAAAGTCTTCACATTTCCTCACCTCCAAGGGTCGCAGGGTCCCATCATTGCACTTCTCTATTGTCCTTGCACTTTTAGGTAACTATCATTTAGTGGGGCATGATCCTTAATGAAGTCCAAAATTAATTTCTTTTATAAAATGCCAAAATTCAGAACAGTGAATGAACTCTGGGCTACTTGTCTACCATTTCCTTGCCTGATGCATCTGTTCTCTGTGAATTAACTGGATTATTGAAAAACTGCCTAGGACCTATAATCATCAGGTTTTTCCCTTGCTATCTGGTCTTACAATTCAACATAACATCATAACATATATAACTAAAATAGCCTTATTTGAAAGATAAAATAAATTTTTGGTTTAAATCATAAAATGATGATGACTACTGTTAGATAGCTTATCTTGAATAAAGAACATTATTAGTAAAGTGTTTATGTCTCTTTAAAAACTCTAATTTCTTCCAGTTGCACAGATTATCAGAGAGAAACTGTCAAATTCCCTTTTTTTCATAAAGGGTCACAGAGGAAATTACCCATTGCCTGAAGAAATTTTCAGAGTCAGATAGATAGATAGATAGATAAAAAGAAAGAGAGGAAGAAAGAAAGAAAAAGTAAAAGAAAGAAGAAAGCTTAAGCTAAAAATAAGCTGAATAGGCTGAAAAGTGGCACTGATTTGCAACAGACATTCTCAAAAATTCTCAACAAGTACCATCTCCTGAGGATTTAGTGCCAGGATACTTACATTTCTTTAGAAACATGTATTTGTAATGGGAAAATAGAGAAAAGTCCTATTGTCATTTCATAAGACAACAAGAACTCCAGAGTGAGCAGATGCATTTTATTTATGAGAATTCATTCCTAGGACAAATTTTATTTTACACTTCACACCTACTGAGCTAGTCTTGGATCAGGAGTGATATCACCCCTAAAATATTACTATAACTAGTTTTGCAGTTTGAGGGTATTTGGGTGTTGTGTACTTGTGGTATGTGCCAGCAGGAGCTACCTTTTAGGGAGGTTTACTGTGGTTTTTAGTTTAATTTTATGTGGTTGGTTGGTTTGGGGCTGGGGTTTTTAGTGAAAAGCAAAGAAGTAGTAAGTTTAGAAAGAAATATTAACAACTGTATATTTCTCATGCTAAGTGAACAAAGCAGTGGTTAATACATGTGCCAAATACCTTTGTAAAGGTATTTACAAAGTAAGAATAGGAATAATAACAGTTTATTCCTACAGATGATTGATTCACTAAATAAGTGAATATGCAGTGAATCTCCCTCTAGCATTTCTGGCAGGGTGTCTCTACAGCAAGACATCACCTAGACTGACATGACACACTTTCACATCCACCTACTTGACTGCCAATATGACAGCCACCAGAAGCAGAAACACATTTAGGGCATTCCTTGTAAACCATCACCAGCTTTTTCCTTGTTTTTTTGATGTAAAAAATAAAGCATTTTTGCCTTTTTACTTTGGACTTGATGACATGGCATGTATTAGTGCTAGCTACCGTAACAGATGTTCTTTTCATTCTGCTAGGATAAAGCAATTGTTGCAGGAAGTAAGCACTTTGGCCCTTTATAAATGTTGTGGGATATGCTATTTTTGAAGGAGAGCAAAAAAAAAAAAATCCCAAAGGACTGAGTGGTTTACAGCTTTTTTACATGACTTTGTTTCTACAGTCTCAAACAGTTGTTGAGGTATAGCCGACAAGTGGATCTGTGATCTAACAATTGAAAAGAAAAAAATAAGTTTAATACCAGATGAGGACAATTTACCCCTTTGCAACACTTCTGAGTTTATCAGAAACAATGAAAGAAATTGAAAAATTATCTCCTCTAGTTAGACTTCAGAGAGTGTTAAAATCAGTGCAGTAAACCAAAATAGTGTGAAGGGAAATAAAAGACCACTTTGGGCTAAAATATAAAAGCCAAGCTACTGCTTTAGATGTGGATATGTAAGTCATCTGGCTGATTTTCTGGGATGCCCTGCAAGATATGTAAATTGAAAGCAATGTCAAATATAAAAGGGACATCAAAGTAGATGTTCTACATTTGAAGACAGATGGAAACACAACACCTCCAGCTTTATACTAATAAATTCTAAACTGCTTGTGTCTAAAAATAATGATCAGATTGTTAAGCTGGTATTAATTATTGATAAAACATAACTTTCCATATATTCATACTTGAAAGTATTGACTTTGAAGTCAATACTTCAAAGTACTTCAAGACAAAGTGCTTAAAGATGGAAATGAAACTGGTAATAATTTGTGTACACATTAAATCCAAAAGGTTAAAAGTATCTGCTTACTTTACTCATTTTAATCTTTCCTTTTGCTTTCCAAGATATTGCACTTATTTATTTATTTTAGTGTTTTTCACTGAGCAAAGAAGTATTTTGCTTCAACAAGGTGGTAAAAATCTGATGTAAGAGTAATCAGAAAGTGTATTTTTTTTCAGAATAGGTTCATCCTAAGATTGTCAGGAACATAGATATATTAATTGGAATACAAGAATTCATCCTTATTGAAAATGGATTAGAAAGAGTAAAGATGGTCATCATCAGCCTTGAATTTTTTATATGGCATATTCTACCAAACTTCATTCTCTGCTTAAGTTGTTTTTTGTGGTTTTTTTTTATATTATTTCCCTGAAAAAAAATATATGAAGAAGAGCCTAATATTCACTTCATCTTAAAATATGCTTACCTTTTTGTTGTTGTTGTTGTTGTTGTTGTTGTCATTGTTTTTTCCTTCCTTTTGGTTAATCAAAGACAATGATCATTATACTTACAGTGGCAGGCATACAGTTTTGTTGCTCCTCTGTCCAATTCCATAAATATTACACTCCATGATTGATTTGATGAAAATTATTCTGATGGTAACTTCTATGGTCTTGGGAGTTCACAGTGTTTCTGCTCATGATGCTGCAGTTTCATATTCTGTCAAGCAAGCCAAGTGAATCTTGAATTCACTGAATTTTTAGAAAACCTTTTTCTCAGTCAGATGCCTCTTGTCTTTATATCACAATAAGATCATTTATTTACTCTGTTATCTTAAAAATTAAGAAAATATTTCCTAGGAAAATACTGAAATATACACATCATTCGGGTGAGGATTACCACACAGTGACACTATGTGACTCAGTAACTGGTGAATTTTCCTTCTGGATTATCAGAGAAATTTCAGTTTTATCTTAAAAGGGAAAAAATGCTGTTGCCAAAATGCATTTTATACCTTTTTTTTTACATTTAATTTTGGGAGGGAAACAGCAACAAACATTATTTATCTATATGTAGGAAAGAGAGATGCTGAGCCTGATTAATTGCCAAATTTAATAAACAACACTGAAAATTCTGACAATACCTTGTTACTGAATTTACTTTGGTATCCATGGGATTTAGGGGGTTAGCTGCATTTTAGTCTTCCGAATACCTTGCAAATCTGGCTTCTTTATTTTGTCTGCCTTGTATGAATCTTCTGTTTATGAAAATAAAGAGGACTACTTTGATGTTAACTTTGATGTTAAGACTGTTCTATTATGTCAACAATGTCATAATAACAAGTTTGCCATGCAATTTATAGCAAGAGAACCACAAGAAAATATTTTAGTGGTTCTCAAGTAACACCTTGTAAGGAAGTATAGGCTAAATTACTCTGAAAAGGTGATGGAAGAATCAAGAAACTTGAGTTGAACTATCAAACCAGCTGGAAGAATATCATAGTCTTAGAGTCAGCTGTGTTTATTAATGTGTGTTTGGAACCACCGTGACAATAAGAGATATGTTGAAAAGCTATTACCCTTAAAACTTCTGACCAAAATACTCTTCTACAAATGAAGACTGCATCTCATTTTGTCTGCATTATCACTTATCAAATCAGTCACAACTGACTATTTACTATTTTCTTAATGACACCTGATGTCACTGTTGCCTGGAAACTCTGATTTCTGTGACTGTGGTGAAGTAGAAGCTGGCAGAGCTGCAGTGAGACAGCTCTTTGCTAAGGGATGCTTATCAGAGACAAAAAAACTTCTGACCTTTGATGAATTTTCACAGGAACAGACATGCCTGAAGCTTATGTCAGAGTTTGTGAAAGATCAACACAAACAAAAGGCTTCTGTAGTGATTTTGACAGGCTCTCCTTTGAGCCTGAAGGGATTAAAGAAGAGATGGGCCACCTTCATAACAGAGGTCAGAATATTATGGACCTGTTGAATAGCTTGGGCAGTTCACAGTACAGTAGTGAAAAGCAAAGAAAAATTTACATCCATTTCATCAATAGTTTATGAGCAAGTGATGGCAGGAAGAAAAAGAGGAAAAGTTTCAATGCTACCTGGATATATACACTAGGGGAAAAATGTGACTTTGTTTAGCAGGAGTAAAAAAGACTGATACTGCAAGAGCCAATTTCAAACTTGGAAAGAGCAGGTGTAGGAAAGAAAGATTAGGTGATTGCTATAGAGAGCTGTCTGAAGTATCTTTAGATTCTCATGTCATAAGGCAGGCAGGTTAATTCAGCATGGGCCACTCCATACAGGAATATTCATGGGACTACCAGAGAGAAACTGTAGCAGGATCCACTTTTGGTACTTAACACAAATTTCTGGCATTACCTCTCCATACCTCATCTACAAATTTCAAAACTGATGTCTCATAAGTTTTATTCATTGTGTCTGTATTTAATATTTGGTTAAATTAGAAAATAACCCTAAAAAAAAGCTAGTGATACTTTTATTTTGGATTTGCATTATAAACAGGGAGTGAAAAGTTGAAAAACTGATAAGCCTAAAAAGGGATTTACAACTACTTCAATAGAACAAACAGTGTTTTTAAGCTTTAAAATTATAATTTACTATAATTAAACCATCAGTGAGATATAACTCTTTGCCAAAATCTATCCAGAAATGACAATACTTCTTCAGTCTAGATTTTACTGCTTAAAACCCAAAGGTGGATGTTAGTTCAAATAGATATTCCCTCATTTTCTCCAATTTAGAATAAATAGTGATATTGCTGTCATTAGAAGGTATGTAAAATTATCTTTTTGAATACAATTTGCATTCTTGAGTTAGTTCTCTTTCTTAAACCACAACTTCAGTATTTGCCTATAATTAACATTAATTTGTCTCTTGCTGGAAGGTTATCTAAAAAGTCATAAATTTTAATTTTCAGTAGTATAAACTCACCTTTCAGGATACAGGGAACTCAGTGGAAAAAGAAAAATTCAGTAAATGAGTTTTTCTTATACAATTCTTTCTAGCATAGTTATTATTTTTTCAGAATTTTTTGAAGTATAACACCTTAGGCATCAGTGCAACTTATGATTTGATATTGAGATGAAACATTTGTCTAGAGCAAACTTCCAGAAGTAAAAATAACAAACATTACTTCTTTCCATTTTTGAAATATTGGTATCATCAAATTTGACTACAGTCCTGCATTGCATTAAAATATTTACCTAATATGGCTTCATAACAGTAAAGGTTTATTTTATTTTCTTTTCCTCATGTATTAAGAATAAATTCTAATTTGCTTTCTGAGAATTACCACAGTAAGCCAGACTCAATTTACAAAATGAAACCCTGGGGCCTAGAGGACACTGACAGTGATACGATAAACAGTTCTGCTCTGTTGCAGAGCTTGAAGCAATAAAATAGTTTCAAGTTCAGAATTATCAGACTGAAAACGAACAAGAAAACACAAAATATAATACTGTTTAGTAATGATTTCTTTTTCTTTTTCTTAGGAGTCATTACAACTAAAGGGGAAACTAAAAAAAAAAAAATAATTCCCTATAAAATGGCAAATAAATTATGGTTAAAGCATAGATAATTTAAAACAAAGTATCCAAAAGCATTTAATTAGGTTTTATTTTGCTTTGTTTTTTTCATGCTCTGACATGGCAGACTACATTAATTTTTCCTATGTTCTCTATAGCCTGTTGCATGGCACAGATTCTTCAGTCACAGTTCATAGATTATCTATGCTCAATTTACTCATCTACATGTCTACAGACGGGTGTTAGACCATAATTAGTTTTTGCACTAATATTCAAGCTATTAGGCAGACCAAAATCTTAAATGTTAGTGAAATTTTGGCCTCTGTATTCAATTAGAGCAAGATAGATCAGGCATTTTCTCAATGCCCCATTTTTTTCTAGGTACTACATCAGGGCATTTTCATTTGATTGAGCAAAACCAGTCTGGAGTCAAGAATGAAGCTGTCTCTATGTTTTGCACTGATATGGCCTTGTCTCATTCAAATTTATGTTATGAAGAAACTAAAACTCTGTAAAAGGGTTTGTTTCTTCACCAGCCACACGAAACACACAAAAATATCTGTAGAAGGACAGGGAGCAAAATTTTCTGAGAAATCAAATTGATTCTGAGTAAGTGGTTAAGCAAGAGATTTCCAGCAAGGGTTACTTTTTTCAGTTTTCTCTCTTTCTGCTTTCTTTCCTTCTCTGATCCCAACAATTCTTTGAAAATGAATGAAATAGTTCATAGTTTAACAATGGCTAGAAACACTAAATTTTTTTTTACATCCATTGTGAATTGATACCCTACAACAATAAATGCAGCAAAAAACATTTAAAGTTCCCCAGAGCTTATGCAAAAGACATATAAAGGGATGCTACAAAATAAATAATAACACTAGAGTACAGTAATATTTATCTGCTGTTCCTCATGCCCCTCCTGGCAGACTTGGCTGTCTTATGTGTTTGTACTAACATTTCTCAAGTTTTCCACTTGTTGTCTTTGAAATAATGAACAATTGTTGGAGCAGAGCATCAGCAAACTTAGTAGACTTGCTGATAAGTCATTTGTTAATGACAAACCCCCTCTGCTAGATGTGCTGAGAAAAGGAAGAAGTTCCTGCTGTGGAAGCAAATCTGCTCTGTGTATACTCAGAGGCCTGAAGTGTCATTTATCTATAATTAGGGGGTTGTGTGTGTGTGTTTGTGGGTGTGTGTGTGTCTGCAACATTTTTTCAAGTCCTGGGGCCTTGAATTTAAGAGGCAGCAGCATGATAGGGTACTATGGTTTGATATACTATTATTCATAGCTATTATTCATTGCCTCTGGGAACTACTTGCTGGTCAGCCTCACCCTTGTTCCCAGTAAAACCTTGTTACAGATCACCTTGGAAGATATGTTAAAACATATGGAAGACAGGAAAAGGATTAGAGACAATCAAAACAGCTTCACCAGGGACAAATCATGCCTGTCTTATCTAGTGGCCTGAAGGAGTGACTGCCCCAGTGGACAAGGGAAGAGCTACAAACCTCATCTGCCTGGACTTCTGTCGGGTCTTTAGTACGGTCCCTCACAACATTCTTGCCATTAAACTGGAAAATCATGGGTATGATGAATGCACTTTTAGGTGGATACAGAGTAGGTTGGATGGCCACATATGAAAATTTACAGGTAGTGGCTCAATGGCTAAGTGGAAAACTGTGCCAAGTGCTGTCTCTCAGGGGTGTATACTGGCATTATTTAATATCTCAATCAGTGGCATAGAGAGTGGGACTGAAACAAGTCTGCAGGTGATACCAAACTGTGTGCTGCAGCTCATGGTGCTGGAGGAAAGGGAGGAACTTTCACAGGCTTGAGGACTGGGCCTGTGTGAAGATTCTGAAGTTCAGCAAGGACAGGTAAAAGGTCCTGAACCTGAGGCAGGGCAAGCCCAGGTATCACTATTCACAGGAGGATGAAAGGACTAATAGCAGCACTGAGAAGAAGGATTTGGACATCCTAGCAGACTAGACAATCTAAATGAGCTGGCAATGTAGGCTTACAGCCCAGAAAGAGTCATATCCTGGGTTCCAAAAAAAAGAAACATGGTCACCAGGTCGAGAGATGTGACTCCCACCCTCTACTCTGCTCTTAGGAGACCCCACCTGGAGGCACTGCATCTGACACCTGCTGGTTATGCTGTGCATCTTCTCACAGGCAAGAATGGCAATGCAGCAACAAATAACCAAATTCACTGCAAGTTCCTAGTAAGCACAGCTATGCTTATATCTTTCAATTGCAGCTATTTTTATCTCTAAACTGAAAGGGAGGCTACAAAGATCATTTCTGTCTTCAGAAGGGAGATCAGCAAAGTTTACTTTTGACTTATCCTGGTCAGTCGCAGAAAGGACTAATTGTATTTACACAAACCTCAGTTCTTCCCCTTTCCTTCTTTATAATCTAGGTACAAATACAATAATTTGCTCAATAAACTGACTCCTATTTTTCTCTAAAGCCCACCTAAGACACAGTTTCAAGTATGAACTTCCAGCACAATGCAATTTTTAACTCTAAAGGGATCTGTTTACGTGGCTATAAACTAAAGGCATAAATGAGTGAAGTACATATAAGGAAGGCTTCATATGTTTTTTAGAATGATATTTAGAGGTTAGAACTTGTACTACTTAAAATAAGTGATCACATATAACAAAAGTATATTGCACCTAACAGCATAAAAGCTCTGTTCTTTCCATTCCTCATTTTAACTGCCTGCATAGCATGGGCAGAGCAATCTCAAGTCTGTCTGCATCTGACAATATATACATGTCATTGGATTTCACTGGGAGCAAATCATTGTCTGTGTGTGTTGTAGTCGCTATGAAAAATAAACACAGCAAGAAAACCAGCAGGCAAGTAACTTCTATGTTACTTTATCAGCTGATCAGCAGGAGGTATCTTTACCTTCAGCAGCTGTCATTTCCCCAGCTCCTCTACTTGCATCTCTCATCATGAACAGGAGCCAAGGTCAGGCCACAGAACGGTATCACCTTCACAATATCAGCAGGCCTGAGCTTTCCCAGCCAAGTGGATGGGTGAGAGAAAGATAGATGAGGTTGCTTTCAAACCAACCTTCCCGTTCCACAATACTCTGAACAGCTGCTAAGCCACCTGGCCTGCCACAGGATTATACCTTATTTAATTCTCATCCACGAGAACCCAAACACTGTATAATAATGCCGTTTTTGACTGCAGGAATTTTTTATTTTTTTTTCCCACATTGTTAGTTTGAAAAAAACTTGTTTTGAGTAAACAGATCTACTAAAGAAAGTTACAAGAGATGAATAAACTCCATTAAATATTTGGATGGTTGTTGAGAAAAGCACTCAGTGTACAAAAACATGGCAAAGCTTGAACAGAAGTTGGAGACCAAGAGAATTCATTTGTGTCTTCAGAACACAGAGCCCTGGACACTAGCAAAATCATCTGTGCTCTGATTATGTAGTCATTTGTCAGAGAGATAAGTGCATTGTGTATGCATGGCAAGGTTTTGGTAACATGGTGGCTACAGGAGTGGCCTCTGTGAGAAGCTGCTAGAAGCTTCTTCCAATCTTCAGACGGACTGCTGGCCAAGGCAAAGCTCATTAGTGACAGCAGTGCATCTCAGGGATAATGTATCTAAGAGGAAAAAAAAATGCTGCACAATGACAATGACAGAGAATAGAGGAGAACATGAGAACCTCCATTCCTCATACCCCTGCACCACTGAAGGCCAGGAGGTAAAGAATATCAAGAGCAAAACTGAGCCCTGGAAGAAGGGAAGTGGGTAGTGGGGGTGGGAGAAGTGATTTTAAAACTTCAGAGTTCTTTCCTCATTATCATACTCTACCTTGATTGCTAATGCATTAAACTCATTCTTCTGAATCAAGTTTGTTTTGGCTGTGACAGTAAATGGTGATTATCCTTCTTACTCTTATTGTTGACCATTTTTTATATTTTGTCTCCACTGCCCAGCTGAGGAGGACAGCAATAGAGCAGCTTTGGTGTGTACCTGGTGTCACCAAGGTCAACACACCACAGAGAGAAGACTGAAGGAACTGGAAAGCAAGTGAAGACATCACACACAGCCATAGAAAGACTGCAGATATGAGGAGAAAAAAAAAAAATTAAATTAGTAATAGGATTTAGCAAACACACCTGGAAGTCTTGGAGATACAACTTGCACAATTCTTTTAATTAACAAAGCTTTCTGCAATTGCATCACTACAGGGAATGTTGTAATAAGCTCAGCAATGTAAAATTATAGAAGGAGAATTTGAGGTAAAACAGCAGGACCAACACCAAATATTCTTTGCAAAAATTCTTTGCAGCTGCATCCACCAAGAGTGACTTCCAGAAGGTTCCAGCAACCACAGGTCGTCTGTCCCTTTTTGATATGTCATGAGAAAGATTAAAGGATAACCTGACAAAATAAAGAATGACATGGTATTCAGAAAAGGAGAATGGTGGCATTGCCAGGTTGCTAACTGTACCATAGAGATGTTTGGGTTTTTTTCAAGTACCAGATCTAGATGGTTAGATAATGGGCAATGTGGTGCCTATAAAAAAAATAACAAAAAAAAAAAAAAAAAAGAAAAGTTTGGGGGGAAAATCCACAGAACTAAGAATTTAAAAGCCTAATTTTTATATCGGCCTTCTCTAGAGACTGGTTTAAAAATAGAATTGTTGGGCATGGGAACAAATAGGTTTTATTCAGGAGAGACAAGATTTTAAGATTTTCTAAGGAAACTTATTTCCCACAAAATTAATGGATCTATTTAAAAAAAACAATTAAGAAGTCTGTGGAGAAGAGGAACATAATAGAGTCTACATAAGTTTTCAAAGAGATCCTTGAGGAAACTACGATGCAGCAAAGGTATAAACTCATTGTTAATTGGCTAAAACATAGAAGAGTGATAATGAAGGTGAATGCTCAGGCCTAATTATATCAGCAAGAAAAATTCAATATAAATCCAGAATACATAGGAGAAAAACTGTATTATTCTGTATAAACAGCCATGATCTTTATCATATCTTGTACCACTGAAGAATAAATAGATGTACGAAAGCAATAGGACAAATTTCAATGTTGGTCAAGAAACCAGTATTAGAAAAGGAAGGGGAGAAACAAAATTAAACCATAATATGAACTCACATTTTCAATGTTGTGTGCAGACACTGTCCTTATCACAAAAAGTTAATGTGCAACGTGGAAGCCAGAGAGAATGGAGAAGGGCAACAAAAGTAACAAAAGAGATTTCACCATACCTGTAAGGAATGAACAGACAGCGTAAACATTTATTCAGTTATGACTAAAGGAACTAAACTCCTGAAGCTTTAGAAGAGACATGAGAAAATAGCATAAAACCCCATGACTAAGAGGAAAAGAGCAAATAGGAAATAAATGTTAGTATTTTCTATTATCAGAAATAAGAGATAGATAAAATTCCCACCTATTAGGTTTCAGTTCAAAACAAACCAGTATTATTACTACTTGCAGTTTGAACACATATGGCTTTCAACTTAATGGTCACAAAAGAACACCAACAGAAGTCTAATATCCAGAGGAAATTACATTTCAAAAGTGAAAGGGACCATAGCAATATTCTAAGAGCACAAAAGTTATATGCAAGAATACAGACTATTGTTGGCTAGATTTTGTAGATAATGATAAATAGAAAGAAAATAGAGAGCTTTGGTTCTTCAGCTGTTATGCCTTATAAATTATGATAAAATAATTGAATTAATTTTCTTTCTTTTAATCATTCCATACTTCAGTTAACTAAATCTATTAATTATTTTGGCTTTTATTTTAATCCAGGCCCTGATAAATCAAGAGAAATTTCATGCAGTAACATTTTTCATGAAATTGTGACAGATATATGTGAGATATATGACATATATGACATATGACATATATGACATATATGACAGATATATGGAGAATATTCCTATTTTGTTGTTTTCTTTTTTGTTGTTTTTTTGTTGTTATACTTACTCTGTGTATACCTAATAAACAAGTTTATCATAAGAGTGCCTGAAAACACAATTCTGCTTCATATTCTCTTTGAAGCAGAGAATGCAATTTACTGTATGCTTGTAAAAGGCCTCATAAAATATTCCATACTGCATACACTAATAATAATTTTTGTTGTCATATATCTACTATTATTATTATTATTATTATTATTATCATTATTACTACTACTACTATTATTATTACTACTATTATTATTAAAATTATTAAAATTATTAAAATTATTACAATTATTACAATTATTACAATTATTAAAATTAAAATTATTACTATTACTATTGTCATTATTATTACTATTATCATTATTATTATTATTACTACTGCTATCTTTTAATATTTGTTATTAAGGAAGATCAAGTTTGGTATTGTAGTTCCAGATATTTATGCCAGCAAACAGGACTTTAATTACTATGTTAACTTAATTAAGGAAAAAGGAACAGTGATTAGCATTTACCTCTACAGATCTAGAATTTCCCACCAACTGCTTGTACTTCAAACAGCTACTAAATATCAGTCATACAAAATGCTAGAAAAATTGCCAATAACTAGCCTCAAAAAAGACACTTTGGGCTAAACCCCAACTACATGACTATGTATAAATCTTTGATAAAGAGGCAAACATATCTCATATTCAATTCTGTAACCACTACATTCAGTGGAAAAACTTGTGGTGCTGTCAGAAGAAACTGATTTCAGCACGGCTGAAATGACTAGTTCAGTATACAGTTTATTAACCACACTTTCATTTATTAATCCCTGGATGAAAATATTGTGATGGCTTTACCTTGGTGGGCTTCCAGAAATCCACACAGTAGCGTCCAGGACAGAGGCAGAAAATAAGATGGAAAAGCTCGCAGGTTGAAATAAAAACGGGGATATCAATTAGTGACTACCATCACAGGCAAAACAGACTTGACTTGGCAAGTCTAATTTATGGCCAGTTAAAAGTAGAGTAAGACAAGAAAAAGCAAAGACAAAAACACAGAAGACCTCCCCATACCACCTCTTATTCCCTGCTTCTATTAATTCCTGACTCCTCTACATTTCAGTCTTCTCTCTCTTGATTTGGAGCAAATTTTTCAGCCTTCCCTAAGTACCTTTTCCCAGAGACACCACCTCCTTGGCTGAGGGGTTTCAAGTGTGTGTCCTGCAGTGGATCCTCCAGAGTTCATCGGAACTGGAAGTTTGTGACATCATCCTTCTCTTCCCTGCACTCCAGCTGGCAAAATCTTGCCACCTGCATCTAGCAAAAATATGTATAATGGAACTTGACAATCACTCTGAATACTTGGAATAGAAAGATAATCCTATCATTCCAAAGGCTGGAATTCAGTGTTAAAAGGTTGATTGAATTTATGAATTTATGTTAAAGTTTTAAATAAATATGAAGAACAAATTTGCATTAAAAGTATAGCTTGAAGCAGAAGTTATTCTTTAATTGCATATATATATATATGTGTATATATATATATATAACTGCACATACACATACATGTATCCATGTATTTTATATGTTTATGTCTGTATACACATACATTATTGGCCTAGTTTGGGTTTCTCTGTTTTCCTTACTTACTGTAGACTATTAAAGATTAATTAATCTAATGGAATATGAGAATTCTGAAGAAAGAACGCAATGTTCTAATTTAAAAGGTGAACTGTCAATTCTGTATGTATTGGCCTCAAGTAATTATGTAGAGGACAAATAATGATCAATAATACTAGTAATAATATTTAAGATTGGTTCCTCTTGAATTATTACTGCAGTAGTTATGTCCATACAATTTGCTTTTACCTTTCTTTTGTGCACACTAGGAAGAGTAAAAACTTCAGGTGCACAAGAATACTGACTTGTATGCTTAAACACTTTCTCTATTCTTCTCATTCAATAATTTAAAGCAATTAGTGATAAACACCTAATTTATTTTCTCACAATTTGGGAGATATAAACTCTCAGCTAGGACACTGAAATTTACAGAGTATTAATGAAGAGATTTTTTTTTTCTCTGTTTATTTTTTCTCTCCCCCTTTTAAGCGACATAAAAATCATAATTCTCTTGAACACTCTTAAGGTTACAGAAGGACTTTGTTCACAACTCTATAAGAAAGCTGCAACAATCTAGGCCCACCCCACCTGAATATGCCTCCTGGATTTTGGGAAATTGGACTGTGAGTTAAGCAACCTGCCTTAACATAAAGGTGACACTACTGTCCAATTAAATCAGGTTTAAGGAGAAGTAAACAAGGCTGAGGGAGAAGTATCAAGGAATCAGACCCAGCAGCTGTACTGATATGCAGTGTTGCCACATCCAGAGTCTTTTGCAAAAGACAGTTTAACCATTCCCTCTCCAGGGGAGGTGCTTGGCATTTCCATGTGTACCAGAACATATATTAATCTGTTGTGCTCTCTCTTTGGTGGGACCCACCACCAAGAAGTCCAGGGTGAAGAGGACACACAGGATGTTGCTGGATCCACAGGGGTGGTGGTGACTGTCTTTCTACTTAATCCATCTGCCACTGTCTTTCCCTCACTCGACCCCTCCCCCCCTTTTCTATTCCTTTCTATCTCTTTCTGCCTCTACTTTGCTGTTTAATAATATCTGTATTATTGACTTCAGTATTGGTCTCATTTGTACCTTAATTTGGGCAGAGACATCTCTCTAACAATCACAATAATCAGATCTTAACACTGCCCTCTGTCCTGCCCCCATGCTCTTGGGAGGCTCCAGGTTACATTAAATGGATTAAACACTATGCACGGATAAACAAACAATGTGTCTTTGATGGCTTCACCAAGCCTCTTCTATGTCTGCCTCTTGTGACTGAGCAGTCTCAAATAAAGAAAAGAGAGAATTTTCACTCCTTTTTCAGTTCACAGAATTGGTAGAATCTATACCCCCATTAGAGCTTGAAGCAATAGTTTAAATGACTTGGTTGATTTGGAGAGATAGTCTTGTAGAAGACTAAAACTCAACAAAAATGCAACGTTACACATGAATTCACAACTGAATAGGAGATACTCTTTCCAGTTAAAGTCATTAAACAAAGTGGTCTGAGATGTATTTCTGCCTTGTGATTGAATCACCAGATGTGTGTAGCTGATACTGGATGCCATGGCTCAGAGGGGCATTGAACAGATAGATGCATGATATGTCACATAATTCTCTGCAGGCATCAGGTGCATCACATGCAAAAGCAGCAAGGATACTGTGCTTGTTCACTGCTCCTGCATCTGCCTCCTTTCAGCTCTCTCTGTGCCCTAAATGCAGCATTCTGGAGGAAAAGCCTGGGCTACTGGTGGTCTACCTTCATGAGAAACATTTGTACAAACAGAGAATAAAAATTAATCAGTCAGGTCAAGGAAATAAAAAAGATGTGGAAGCTGAAATGAATCAAATTGAACAGGTCACCTGTATAATGAAATTATGACAGGAGCAAATTTCTTGCAGGAACAAAAAAGTAGAATGCAGGATGCATTACTTAGGCTACACGAACAAAGGTCTAGAAAAGGAGACATGCATTAATAAACAAGCATGGTTTTTCAACTGGGAGTAAAAAAACAACAATGGGAATCTTGCTAATGGTTCTCAGACATATGTTGAATGTGTTTATGATTTTCTGTGTGTATATAAATGTAGATACAGGACTGCTGTGGGATTCCAGTGCTCTGCCTATCTCCCCTATATAAGAGGAAAAAAAAAAAGAGCTGAAACTGCAATACTAAGATGGTATAACAATTTCTTCTTTGATAGCAGCATAGAGTGCTTGATTTGATTCTGAATGTCAGAAATGTCACAAGCAAATGTCATTTCTAAGTATGTACGGTTCCAGGTTTAGGCATCTTGAGATTATTTCTTAGACTAAGTTTTAATGAATATTTGGCTTGGAAACATGGCAAAGATCAAGGCAGTAATTATATTGAAAAACGTTGGATACACTTTTTAGGGTATTCCAGAAATCAACTACTTCTGGGTTTTAGTTTTAATATACAGGGAGATATTGATCTTCTAGTTCAACCTTAGAGTCCCAAAAATATTGAAGATAAATAATTAAAGTGCAGGGACAAATCATTCTGGGAGATTAAGTAGTTCAGTTATGAAAAGGTCAGCTTCATACAGATAATAAACTTTTGATTACTTTTCTAAAACCTATATGTAGAGTTACACTACAAAATGAACATCTTGAAAAAAAATCTTATTGTTTATCTGGAAAAACATTACAGAATATGAAACTTGATTTCCTCATCAACCAACTATCTGTTTTCTTCGTTGTTTCTTATAAAATCTAATGTTTAGGTGGAAATAAAGAAGAATTCTAGTACATAGATAAAGAAGAATTTTAGTACATAAATAAAGTAAACTTTAAATACATACATTACATATAGGCTTCTGTACAGGAAGAGAAACGTGTCTACAGATCTGTGACATGGCTTTTTATGTCCAAATCCCTAACTTTCAGAGGCTGTTTAATATCTATCGAATTTCTTTGGAATTATTAAAGTCACAATCAATTATGTACATAATGAAATTAACTAAGGCTTAACAACTAAGAGCAAACAATGAAAAAAAGCTGAATTTACTCGTCAAGAGTCAGTGGGACCTGACAACCGCAGCTGGTTGGCTCCAGCCTGAGAAAACAGAGGAATGAAATATGCTGGGGTCCATTTATAAAGACTCATAATCTAGTGGCAGAAATAGCAATACTCCTTTCCTTTAATCTCCCATCTCCCAGTGGAAGCTGCTAAGGAAATTATTTTATACAATCTTTACTCAAAAGAGAATGAAATTTTTTTTTTTTTAAATGGTTTCCACAGAAGACATAGAGGTCTGAAGGACACACTGTAGACCAAATAAATTTGGAATCTGCAGAACTGTAAATACCATATTGTTTTTGCCACATTGAAGAAAGAGGTATCTTTTCTGCTTTCAAATGTTAGACTGAGAAAATACTCCCTCCTCAGAGGGAAACAAAGGCTTTTTTATCTCCATCCATAGAAACAGACGGGTCATGAGAGCAGAGCAAAAAAGCCACAATATTTTATATCTCCATTTCCAAGTTTTCAACATAATCTGTGACCTAATGATGATCCTTACCAGTGTTCCCTAGGCACAATAATTCACTGAAGTGGGTGATCTTCATTTCAATTCCTAGGATCTTTTGCTGGGACTCAAGGCCTAGTAAAAACCTGATAGATGATATCTAGGATTATCCTACCTTAGCTGGTGCCCTGAAGCTCATTATACATGTGCATGACATGCACTGTGAGATATCAGAGGAAAAATATTCCAAAAAGTTTGAGCATCTCTTGGACAAGGATAATGCTGGTTCTTTAACAATAACCTCCCTTTTCCTTAAATTTCAGCATTGCCAACAGTTTTAGAATGATGATGTCCTACTGAAATCTCTTGCTGCTGGCCTTATTACTCTCAATCTTCCAGTGTCAATGTGTATCTTGCTTTATTTCCTTTCATATTCTCCTTGGGGGCTTTTTGTCACATTATTCATTATGTTTTGTGGCTGTTTTTATACTTATTTTTAGTAATTCTACAAATATCCTACAAAGAGTCTCTAATTGTATGTGCCTCTTTCTCAAACCTTCACAAGCACAGGAATATGCATAAACAAGACTATGCTTACTCTGAGTCTACATAAAATAGACTAATCAATAAAATATTGTCTTCTTGGCAATATCTTCTCAGTCTTACATCCCAAGTCAGCTTTAATTTTTTTTTTCAAAATCTTCAGTTCTGTTTTCAAACAGAGCACATTTTCAAACATTCAGCTAAATTGTGTTTTTTTTCTTTTTTTAAAAAATTGTCTATATAGATATGGTTTGGGGCTTTCACACACAAATTAGTCCAATCTTTTCCTTTTAAGTCTGAAATTCAAAAAATTCAAACTATCCAAAAATTTAAGAAACAATATCACAGCAGGAAAGTACATAAGTGCAGAAAATCAGCTAATCTTCTTTTTGCCATAAGGGTCATTTCAAAAAAAAGCTGATTTATCTTGACTCTTCTATAACTGAAACTTTCATATTTTACATCAATATTAATTTGTAAGTTAGAAGTTGAAGAAATTGGTACCCTTCCCTATTTTCTTCATCACAAACCTAAATTAAAAATAAATCTCTCCAGAGTTTTTTTAGTTACTATCACTATTACCTAAACATTTTCTCACATTCATGGCACATCCTGAACTCACTGAATGTGCTGGTTTGGGGACTTTCTGAAAGTGATGACAATAATTTTTGGAAGAAAATATATTTTTTCACGTGCATATCACAGACTAATGACCAGCCTGTCTTCTGAATGTACCTGTTGATGGGTTATGGTAGTATATGATCTCAGCAAGATAGTTCTCTTTTACTATTATAATATTTGATAGAGAGAGCAAAAAGAAGAATCAGAGAAAGAATTCCTGATGATGGTGAGGAAATTTAGCTACATATTAAATAAATAACTCAAATATTTTAAATACTAGAATTAAAGTTTTAAAATTATGTTTGTGAACTTAATGAGGTAATGAGAAGGCTCAATTAGTTCAACACAAAAATGAGTTTAGTGCCACTAATGTAAGTATTGTGCTGCTGTTTGCCTCTGAAGACAATGAATCTTAATGGATTTGGAACGGTTCTTTCCCCTAAAATTATAACTGATGAATATTTTTACTGTCTCTGCTCCCAAGGGCTCATCATCTACATTTTAGTGTGAGTAATAGCCAGATTGTGTTGGTCTTTTTGGAACATATTTTGTGCCATCGTCACATGACTGGTTGGTAAATGCGTGTTTCATTCTCCTCTCCTTTTTTGGTCTTTCTATTCATTTTCAAAATACAAGAACCAATAGTTTAAGGGGAGGCAGAGGCACAAGAGAGGGTATGTGTCTGGAAATAAAATATTAATTGACATTAAAAACCTATGTAACTCCAGTTCCCACAGTTCAGTAAAAGTTAGATTGACAGGTTTGCTTCCATTACTGGATTTTCAAATAGAAAATCTGAGTTTCTCTACTTGTTTATAGTGCTGTAAAATTCTGGCAAAAGTCCTCTTACTCCAAATCATTCTTAATATACTCTTTTCTTCCCTGCCCTGCTACAAAAAAATTCCTGTATAACTGGTTCTTCTCAATTGCTGTGGTGTCCACTATCTAACCTCACACATTACACTGAATAAATATTCAAATATATTGTTTATTAACCTTTTATTTATTAACGTAATATTTATTTTTTTAGATGTCAATGAAACTGTTTCATCTAGATATTCATTGAAACTACAAACATTTAAGATCATATAAAGAATGCAGTAGTTAAAAAAATCTAGAAATTTCTTTAACTATGTAAAGGAATGGACAGGTTGGACAAAACTAACAAAGTTTCCCATAGAACTTTTCGTAGAACTCTTTCATAGAACTGCAGTTTTTTGTTAAAGAAATATAGCTATTTGGAATCTGTAAGCAAGTGCAAGGCAAAAGATAAGACATAGATCTAAATAATTGAATGGATTTGTTTAAAGAGCATAGGACAATGGTATTAGTTAGAAAAAGTATAATATATATATTATCCTACAGAAGCTGTTAGTCTTTTCAAGCTATTCACACTGGCAGACTCCTTGAGTGACATCACCTAACTTTCAGTGGTTTCTGAATTAGTAGTTGTGCCTGAATTAATTGCCCTAGTCTTCCTTATAAAGTCAATGGAAAGAAGTTAAGCATCTGTCTCAAATATCTACCTCTTAATGACATAAATCATATATTTGAAGTAATTCCTGTAATTTTAAAAGGAAACTAGGTGACTAGCTCGTATGCTAACATCTGAAGTCCAATGACGCATATCCAGCTCCAAAATCTAGATGGTAGTCACTATCTACAGCACCAAAAAAATTTCTAATGTATGGAATTAGATGTTCATAAAAAGCTGGAAGTTATCTGATTCTGAGAATAAATATGTAGGTTTCTTCAAAGCAGTGTCACATTCCTTAGACTGTTAGTACCTTTTGTACTTTGTAAGTATTTGAAAAAATTTGCTGGACTTTTTCTCCACAGTGAAATTTGTAAATTTCCTTCATCCAGTCCTGGAGTGGGAAAGGAGGGCTAAAAGCCTTACTTTTCACAGTAATACTGTTCAGTCATTTTACCTACTTATTTATGAGATAAATTAATTTGAAGTGAAATTCAACCTTACAAAATTAAATCGGTGTTATTAACTTGCATGATTCAAACGTGTTGCAGCAGACAATGCTAATAAGGATCTTTACTTGATAATAATTCTGGCTTCTTTTTTTTCTCAGGGTGACACCTGAGCTGGCTTTGGATAAGGTCAGCTGGACACTGGAATCTCCTCAGTACCCAATAAATTAGAGGTCTACATGTGTCGCACTGTATTATGAATGGTGAAGCAGGACACAGACTCTCTTATGGGTTATGCAAGAGAGCCAGTTTTATTATTCCAGATCTTTTTTATAGACAGGTCTGAGAAGGTGCAAGAGGTAAAACTCTCATTGGTCATTAAACCAACACATCACCATTATTGGACAATTAGGAACTACACCCCTTGACTGCTTCTTGCAAGGACACAACAAGGATCCAAACAACACCTGCAAAGGTTGCCATCCTTCTCCAAGGACTGTTTGGATTTCTCCTTATGATTTTCTAGGCCACACTTCTCAGACCAGCCTGAGAAAGTTAAGTGACTTGGTTTCACACAGGCTCTGTGCTCCCTGCCTGCTGCCAGCATCCATATACGTGGGGTAATGCTTATTAAAGGAAAGCCAATTCACCCTGTGCGCAGAATGACAGGCTGATGTAGCTGCACTCTTCTTGTACCTAAACATGCTCCTTCAGAACACCAGCACACCTTTCTGTATCGCACAGCATACATCTACAGAAGCCTAGTAAAAAACAGGCCGCTCCAGTTTCTGTTGAAATCAAGGGAAATGATGTAATAAATTCCTGCAGGAAGACTTCAGGAGTTCTCTGCAAGCATACAGTGCATATACCATATAACAAATAGCTTTGCAAGGACATTACCTACAACAAATACATCTTACTACAGTTAAAAAGGAAAACATATAGAAAGGGGAGCGAAGATATGTAGCACAGATATGTGTAGCAGACAGTCACTAGAGAATATGTGTCATAGTAGTTCTGAAAGTTAGAGCCAGCAGCTCCTGTCAAAAATACACATTTATCTAATTATTTAAAAGGGCTGACTTCTGCATTATTGTAGACATTGCCAAGACAAGATAAGCTTATGACAGGCATATTGAAGCCATTATGTAGGATATTGTTGAATTTATGACAGGCCATAACTATTGTGCAACTCTCCTTGCATATTAATTCAGAATTCAGCAGACAGTTTTGAAGAAATTAAATGCTTTGAAAGAATAAATTTGGCCTTTGAGACAAAGACAAAAATGGATTTCAAAGTTTCCTGCTCTCTCTGGTACTGAAAACATTAAATAACAATGCAATTATGTTTGTTTCCTCTGACAGAGAATGCAGCTTACGTGATGCATTGCAAATATGTATCCTAAATAGAATTCTAGATCTTCCCATTTAAACTGTTATCAGGGGGTTGTTGATTTTTTTGTTTGTTTGTTTTTTGGGGAAGGGAGAATGTGTGGGGGGGTTTTTTGTTGTTCAGGTTTTTTTGCATTTTCAAATAGAAAAACTTAAACAATTATGTGTAAAGCTCTAAAACAAGTATCCAAGTATTTTATAGACTAGTTAAGGAACTAAGATTTGTCTGATTGAATCATCATATAATGATGATTTTGACCACAATCAAAATTTTCTAGTGGATAAATATCAATATCAGCCTCAGAATACAACAGGTACTATTCAGGGTCCCACCTGGGTGCAAATCAAATACCTTTTGCAAAGAACATGCGAATTCATCCAGAATTCATCACCAAAAAGAAGGAATATTTTCTGTTTTGATGGTGTTCAGTAATATGAGCCATTGAACAATTATTCTGAATTTAGAATTTTAATTAATTTGGATCTCAGAAGCACTGTCATCCAGACCAAGAGAGATGAAAAAGATTCTGATTCATTTTATATTACAGGACTGCACACCAAAACCTCTAAATTTACACAGAATGAGTTGCATGTATATCTTCTGAGGAGAAGTGGTAGGTTTGATCATCAAAGATTCAACATAGGATTAAATTTTATGGGTACAAAGTGTAACTCATTTTTTATGTAAACCCAGCCCCCTTATAAACACAGCCCTCCTGAAGAAAAAGAAGCAAGGAAGCAGAGTGCAGATAGATCAGAAACCGAGTGAAATGCTTGGGAAAGAAATCTTTTTAAGAACATGCAAAGGTTAATTTCCAGACACTGATTTAAAACAGCTAAATAATTTCACCAGCTATTGGATGAAATATCTAATATCTATAAAGTCTTTTGAAGTGCTTTTCTTGCCTGTTGTCATGCATTGTCCCTGCTCTTACTACATCTTCTTGAATTATTTTAAATCAATTTTCTTTGAATAAATATTTTAAATCCTGTTTTATCTCAGAATTATCTAGAAAAAATTCTCAGGTTTGACATTTTTGCACTACATATGTCTTGAGTAAGTCTAAGGGTCTACAATTTGTGTGTAAGACATTAAACACAAAATGTCTTTGGCCAGAAGCCTGATTCACAGAGGCTATATTTTTAAAGTGATTTAAAAACTTATTAACACAATTCCACTGAAAATTTTGCCTTTTTTTTAAAATTATTTATCATTAAGGTTCTTCTGTAGAAATTACTAGTATTAATGAGATCAAAAGCTCTTCACTTAACACAAATTTGTGTGACATTGAAGGAATACTACAGGAATTCAGACCAAAGATAAGTGGGAAGGGGGAGCCATAAGAACCAACACTCCAGCATCACAATGCTTCTTTGCGTTTTTGTATTTTCAGTTGTGTTTGCTTCTCTGTGTGTTTGGGAATGTGACAAATGATTTTTCACCTCTACCACAATGATGACCTGATTTCTTTAGTCTTTCTGATTCACAGAAGCCATGGGCCTATACATATTTTGCAATACTTCACTACCTTGAAAAAGAGTCTAAAAACTTCCTACCATAAGAAACACAATTATGTCACTGAAATGTGAAGAAAACCAAACAATATTTAGCGATGTTTAGCTTGTATGTTTATTGCTGGAAAATGCCCATAACCAATGGTAGAAAATGCCATGACCCGCTCTTCTGCTTTGGAAAAAAAACATTCTGTGGAATAGCTAATAAGTCTTTGCTTTTTGTAGTTTTGACTTTTTTTGTTTATAGTTTAGGAAACAAATCCCGGCAATGAAGACTTTCAAGCTTCCCTTGGGCCACAGGCTGCAGTGAGTAGGTCTTCATCACTTGAATGATGGATCTATTTTTTCCACTACATTGCTTTGAATGGAGTTTAAACCAAGCTAATTTCAAAGTCACAATCCCAGTCTTATAATTTACTTTGGTAAAACAGAGGTACTATGTAACTAAAATATTTCTACAAAAGAAAGAAATTAAAAAGACCACTACTTTAGTGGAGCTCCTCTCCTTCAAGTCTCACCCACAATGGAGGGTTGTCTGAATTATCTTACACTACTGTATTTCAAAATGCTCCTTCTTGCCTCTCATCTGTCTTTCTTATCAGTATTTTTCATATTTTGTTTGTGCAGAAAATTTTCAGGCAGTTGTAGAGGGTGATAAGGTCACCCCTGAGCTGCCTTTTCTCCAGGCTAAACACCGCCAACTCCCTCAGACACTCCTCACTGGACTTGTGCTCCAGACTCTTCCCCAGCCTTGTTGTCCTACTGTGGATGTGTTCAAATATCTCAATATACTTCCTAAGCTGGGGGTCGAGAACTGAACACAGTACTCAAGATGTGGCCTAGCCAGTGCAAAATCATGCTCCAAAACATCCTCCTTGGCCACCGTGCTGACACCTTCCCTGCTTGTCAAGCAGGTCCTACAAGAAAGATTCTCACCATCATTTAAATTCAGCTATTCCCTTTGCTGATATAGGTCTTTATGAAGTTATGTCTCTTACTTTCATTAGAGGAGTTTTCATCGTGTTTGGCCTGGCAGGAGGTTGGTTCTGATAACACAATAAGGAAGCAAGCTCAGTCTTGAAATAAAATTTAAAGTATCATTTATCTAAGAGATAACAGATAATTTTTTCTCTTATTTTATAAAGGAACGATACGGCACTTTATCACTGAATTCTGCCTGGATGAAGTGTGACAGGTACAAAACAACTGTGGGTGTTTTCTATTGAAACGGGACTGATTACAGGAAGTAAATTGAGAAACCCCAGACAATCCTCAGTCACTTTTGTATCTTTCCCCCCCACCCAAAATCAAAATCTGCTGGGTTTTTTTTCAACAGTCTGGAAATTCTGCCCCAGAGTTACTTTGTTCCCAGAAAGGAAGCCCTAGAGCAGCAGTGCAAGGTGACTGTATATTTAAAATCAGAATTTATTTTGTTTTCATTTGATTTCTCTCCAAGAGTGGAAGCTGAATTTAGGATAGTTTACCCTTTTAGGACAGTCATGAAAATTACATTCTTTAGTAACATGTGACCATATATTGCTTCAAGAAACATTCAGGGCATGTGATGAGCTCAATGGATACACCTGCCACAAGAAGTTAACACTGGAAAATTCAGAATAAAAAAATCTCCATCTGATTAACGAAACTGATAACTGGGAGCAGCTCAATAGTCATCGACTACTCAATGTCACTTGGTGGTGACACTCTCCTGAGGACCCATATTCAGCCTACTCCAGAGGTTAGTTAGAACAAAAAAAGTGACAGAACAGACTCAACTGTGACAAGGATGCAAGTGATATCTGAAGAACAAGTAGACACTTTACATTTCCCCATTTAAAGACAAACTCCTACTGCACCAGAAGAGAGGTAAGGACCCCAGACCTGCATTATAGTAGACTGACAGAGTCAAGACCCTGATATTCCCTTCCCTAGACTTATCCATTATTTCTGTTAACGTGGAGCAGCGGGAAAGACACATTTCAAATTAATAAAGTTGTGACATTAAATTTGAAATCTCTCTGTTAGGTCAGGGCATATCTGGCAAAGCTAAAAACAGACAAAAAAGTGTCCAGCAGCGGTGCAGTCAACATAGTAACCCCATAAATTAGCCTTTTCAATTAGGTCAAGCAGGAAAAGCCTGCTCACAACATTTCAGTGAACTAGTCTGGATATAATTCAGCACCATTTCCTGTAGGTCTGTGAAAAAGCTAAAGCATAGCTGATTTTTCACTACATTTCGGTCCATACCTACATACTTATTTCCTCAGCTTGAAATTTAGCACAGCTGTTCAAGCACCAAATTTAAGTCTTTAGACTTCAGAAAAGTAAAATGTACTCACAAAATAGGGAAAGTTTCTAGGTCTAGTAAAACTGTAAGAACATTTTTCTGTGCACAAGAGATCAAGAGAAAGCAAAAGCTCTGTCTAGTTCCTGCCCTATACACATTTGTGGCACTAGTAGTGTCTCTGTACAGCTGAACTCTTCTTTAGACACTTGTGATGGCCAAAGAAAGTAACAGAAGATCAGGGGAACAGGAACACTGTGAACAGTCAAATGTTAATAAAATGAAATCTGTACAAAGGACAAGAAGAAATAGAATAATGGAAAGAAAAATGAACACTTTGAAAAAGAACACTGAAACATATATTAAAAATTTGGGGGGGGAAACTTGGGTCACCAGCAGAAGTTTTACTGAAGCAAGATGAAAAAAACACCATTTTTCCCTAACAGATTCAAAGCAAGTATTCTTCAGAAAGTTTTGTGTTGTATTTTTTCCAGAGTAAGTTAACAATGTGTAAAATCGAAATGTTTTATTTGAAAACTAAAACCCCAATAAATGTTTGAGTGCATAATACTGTCTTAACAGTTTTTTGAAGATTGATGCTTCTGGTATTCCAGACTTTTAATCATTCTTTGCCCTTCTTTTCTCAAGGTAAAACTTGCAGTTTCCACTGATGCAGTCCTTCAGAGATAGAAATGGAGACAACTGTTTTTGAAACTAGGCATGTAAGAATTTGCTTTGCTATAAAAAATAAGCAAAGTATTTTTTTTTTTCTTTTTCTCATTTACCCTTTAATAATGCTCTGTCTGTTTTTATTATTTTTTCACTTTCTGGTGTTAATTTTTAGTCACCCCTCTACACTTCTTCAGTGCTGCAGTATAGTCTCTTCTTCTGGGCCTCTGGTCATAATTTCTGTCCATTTTAAGCCAATTCATACCCTACAGTACACATGGCAGATTGCTTAAAAAGGAATGTCTACTACCTGTGTATATTTTGATAATACCAAACAGTGCTCTCTGCAATTCTAGCATAAAGATTCAGCCATGTAAGTCCTTATCTAGACTCTTTTCAATTAAGATTTGATTGTTAAAGTGCTGATAGCTGAATTTACTCATATGGGTAATATCACCAGATTTAGTAAAATTCTTCATTAATATAAACTCATCACAGGCAAATTTTTTTTTTTTTTTATAAAGTATAGATTATTAATGTATTTAAAGAAACAAAATCTCATTTCTTAAATTGAACCAATGGACATTCTAAATGTCAATGCATGACTAGTCATATTAAACTGGTCATGCTCCAGAATGAAGGGTTTCTTTTTGAAGAAATAATACCTTAAAGTTTCTTTCTGTGGAGCCCTGACTTCCACTGCAACAGTTAACACATTTTAAACTGAATGTGTTTTATATAAGTTTATGGACATGTTTTATACTTTTGTTTTATGCTTTTTCCATTGAACCATTTCCATTCACCAAGGTGAATTTATAATAATTTCTATTGCATCTAGGCATTTTAGTGCATGAATTCTCATTCTTCAAAAGCTCTCTTAAACAAGACATTTACTGATTTCAGAAGTGACAAAATAATTTGAAATTTTCTTGTGGGTTCACTTTCTACTTCAGCTGTGCATACTGAGTTAATGGTGATCAAAATACAAAGTATCATCACTGGGCTATATTTGGTAGAACATGAATTTTTCTGAGATCATATTCTCCCTCTCCTCTCCTCTCCTCTCCTCTCCTCTCCTCTCCTCTCCTCTCCTCTCCTCTCCTCTCCTCTCCTCGAGTCTCCTCTCCTCTCCTCGAGTCTCCTCTCCTCTCCTCTCCTCTCCTCTCCTCTCCTCTCCTCTCCTCTCCTCTCCTCTCCTCTCCTCTCCTCTCCTCTCCTCTCCTCTCCTCTCCTCTCCTCTCCTCTCCTCTCCTCTCCTCTCCTCTCCTCTCCTCTCCTCTCCTCTCCTCTCCTCTCCTCTCCTCTCCTCGAGTCTCCTCTCCTCTCCTCTCCTCTCCTCTCCTCTCCTCTCCTCTCCTCTCCTCTCCTCTCCTCTCCTCTCCTCTCCTCTCCTCTCCTCTCCTCTCCTCTCCTCTCCTCTCCTCGAGTCTCCTCGAGTCTCCTCGAGTCTCCTCGAGTCTCCTCGAGTCTCCTCGAGTCTCCTCTCCTCGAGTCTCCTCTCCTCGAGTCTCCTCGAGTCTCCTCTCCTCGAGTCTCCTCTCCTCGAGTCTCCTCTCCTCGAGTCTCCTCTCCTCGAGTCTCCTCTCCTCTCCTCGAGTCTCCTCTCCTCTCCTCGAGTCTCCTCTCCTCTCCTCTCCTCGAGTCTCCTCTCCTCGAGTCTCCTCGAGTCTCCTCTCTTCTCCTCTCCTCTCCTCGAGTCTCCTCGAGTCTCCTCTCCTCGAGTCTCCTCTCCTCGAGTCTCCTCCTTCCCTTCTTTCCACTTCCATTTTCTCTTTCCCTTTTCTGTATCTGTCTTTCCTTTTTTTCTCTTTTACCTTTCCCTTTTCCCTTGTAGTTACCCAAGTCCTTCCACCATTCAACTTCATTTAAACTATTATCGTTTTGTGAAACTATTAATTGCCCACAAATATATGTGTTCTCATCATGCTTTAAATTTCTAAGCCCTTTTTTCCTCATACAACATCATGATGTTTATCATAATTCCCAAGTTAGCAGTGATATTATAAATTTTAAATGTGTTGCTTAGCTCTAATGAGCCCAAAAATTCAGTATCTCACATTTATTTCCTGGATGGAAGAATATATAGAAGTTTCTAGTGCATGTAACTTAATACTCATTAAAAAAATCCAGATGCAAATGGGATCTGTTTTTCTAGTAGTACATACAGTTACTTAACTGTAAAAGATCTGTGATACTGCATAAATTACACTCTTTATAAAATATTCCCACCAGCTTTACATTAGATTTTGAGTAGATTTCAGTCAAGTCTATCAATCATGTTAACAAATAGTTTGGGAGGTTTATTCTTTGCTTGAAAATCTAATAAAACCATACTAAGTTATTAGGAATCTTCATCAGCACCTGGAGTTACCTTCTACAGATAGTTCCTTATGGAGCTGCTACTGTGTCATGTTAATGACACCAGTCCTGCAATTAAGCCTGAATCAAGAGGAGAACATGATGACATAATTCTAAGTTATATACTTCTAAAGTAGAAAGATACAGTACTAGATCTGATAGAGTGCTGTCCACCTCCTTATGTATCTTCGTGTCTTCATTAATGCAAATGGCCTAATTTTTCATTGGAATTGAGACACATTTCCCACTGTAAGAACCAATTTTTTCATCTCCACATAATTCAAGCCATTTAACTGCATTTCAGATTCCGAGTGTGCCTGAAAAATCTTTTTTAAAAGTAGGAAAAAAACCCAAACTTAAAATTGTGGACTATTCCCAGAAATACTGAGTAAATATGCAGACTTTATCCCGTTGCAGCATTCTGGAGGCCTTATAGTTGACAAATTTTAGTGCCTTTTCTTGTTCAAGGAGCTAGATTTCAATAATTCACATCAGTGTCATGTCACTTTGTGTTCAAAACCAGTAAAAATACAGAATATGGAAGACTAGAGAGATAGTAAGGACCTGCTCTGACAATTTACCTTCACAGAAACTATGAATGTGTGGTTTGTAGATGTATTCACACAGAGCAGTACAACCCCATGGAGAATTTACTATCTTCCTGCAGCTCCAGCGTGTTTCTCTTGACTGCACTGGGCTTCCTCTGAGACAGCCAAGTGTAGTGGCTAACTTTCACTTTTGAACACTTGTCCACAGGGAATCAATGCAAAATAGCTTTTGTGCTCTGAATCCCCAAGGTTTACTTCCTCTAGTAGTTGTGTCCCAAACTCAGTTATAGGCTTCTTAGTATGATTGCCTTTGTTTTTTAAGATTTTTTAACTTCGAATTACATGACCTCCTACACTTGATGATGTTTTTTTCCATGCAAAATCAAGATATTGCCTAGATTTTCTAATATTCTCATATTAGGAGATGGGTGTGAAACTGTTAGAACATAGCCATATTTTATTTTCAGGTTTTGGTGACAATAAGACTCTCTAGTCTACAAAGCATCTATTTTTTATTACATGGCAGAAGATATATTTGCTAAAAAACTTTTTAAAAGCACCTAAAAATAATCTTCCAGAAAATAGCTGTTGAAAGTCCTGTATTTTCCCTTTTCTCTAAGCGACACATTAAAGAAATTCAAGTAGAAAGAAACAAGTAGTGCTACTTTTTCAGCAAAGTACATTTCCAAAACCTGGTTTCTGAGTCATCATCCTCTACTGCTTAGAGATTTGAATAACATCTAGTAAATTTTCTACAGAACTTTTTTATTTATTAGAGTTATGAATCTTTCTGTGAAAGGGACAGCTGAGAAAAAACATGCTTTAACAGCCCCAGTCAAGAGCCTGTTCCAAAAATTTTGGTTGAACACAGCAGTTTCATGTTCCACCAGGTCTCAGAGGAGTGTATTATGACACAGAACACAGGCTGTCTCTCCACAGCAGTCCAGTCTAAGTCAAAATGCAATTTCACCTTTATACATCCAGGGCACAATTTATTTAGACTGTCATGCATTGTCCTGTCCAAAAAGACATCCCAGGTTTTCCATAGCCAACAAAGAGAGTGTTACATCATTCTTGGACACATGCCTAAGGTAGACAATGTTCCTTTCTGTACAAGAACATATTTCTATTTATTCTGTAGAAGCTATAGGTGATTAAATATTTAGGCAGCTAACCTTTGGATTATTAAACTGTGGAGAGAGGAGGGGAGGATGTGTGTGAATTGCATTCATTCCTTTATTATTTATGAATCCCCTTCCTGGATAAAGAAAAACCAAAGTGAAATGTCACAACTTACTGTATTTTATAGTAAATTACCTTCTGTGAAGATATTTTCAATTTTTGAACTAAAGAATTAGAATAATTTCTTTTCAAAGTAGCAAGAAAAACAACAAAAAAAATGTTCTTAATGTTGAAGCATTAAAAATTAATATTCTGGAGACCAAGTCTGTATTGGTGTTACATAGACATTTTTCATTATCCTTCACACAAATGGAATTGCCTCTTATTTGCATGAAAAATTATTCAAGAAACTATTTCAAAATATTTTCTGTGAACAAGCTGGCAGCCAAAATAGGGCAGAAACAGAAACTTACAAGTGGCAATCTCAATTACTTTTGAGAGAGAAAGGCGTACTTTCCCTGGCTGTATGTGTCTCACTCTTTTTCAAAATCTATTCTACTTGAGGACATCAGAAGTACTGAAAGGAGAAACATGTAGTGGGGTTCCCCAAATCCATATTCAAGAGTGTAATGTCTGCTCTAAATGCTAGAAACAACACAGAAATTAAAATTAAGTGTATAAGCAGTGCTCTCAGATTTTGTTCTTATGTGGCTTTTGTCATCTCAGCACTCAGTCTTGTACTCAAAAAGGGGAAAATACAGTCCCCAGCACAGACTTTGGGATGAAAGTCAGGCAGAAATAATTTTCCCAAAGTAGTTGTTTTAATGAAAGAAAAAATAGACCTATGGCAGGTTTATAGGAAAGCCACTGTCCTAAGTCCTCAATAGTACTTCTAGTGGAATGTGTTAGCTACAAACAACAAAATTTTTCTGTCTCAATTATTAAGACATCCAAGGCACAAACACACAAAAATTGGTGACAGCTGAAACAGAGTTTTTTCGAGTTTATTTGCACTTTCATGTACAGTGTTTGCAATCTATATTGGGTTCATAATGGAAGATGCAGTGATTCTCCTCAGGAGAGAGAAAAGTGTACCAAGCACTGCATCTCTGGGGCTGTGCTTTTTGTTATCACTCCTCAACAACATTTGATTTAGGGTTCATACCCAGCTCAACTAAATATCTACAGAACACACACCAGAAATATAGGCTAAGCCTAGGAAAGATTATGACCCCACATAAATTGCTTTCTGAATGAGAATGTTTTATATTCAAGCCTTGCTCCAGGATGAAAATCCTTCCTAGAAGTTGGAAATTTAAACTGAGAAAGAAAATACGAGATATGAGACCCATCTGAGTAGTGCCCACAGAGCTGCAAGGAAATGTTGTTGGGGCTCTTCTACCCATTATTTGCTATAAATCAAGTTTGTTTGCTTTATCAGTATAATTAGTAAGAAATACAAACATTGTCGATAATTTTTCTCTTCCCACACTAAATATAACATAGTTTTATGACTGTCTGATAGAACACAAAGGAAACTCTTTACCAGGTACAGTCTAGTCTATAGAGATTATAGTTCTGATCCTTGACTGCCATATCTGCTGTTAGAAGAAGTAAAACCAGAGTACATAACCTGAATGAAAGATTATGATAAACAAGAGATAGTAGATTTCTTGCAGAAGGCTGCACTGTGACTACTCTTGTTATTCACTGGAAAAATTCATAAGGGTCTTTAATAGCACACTTTACAGATAGCCTGTTAAAGACACATCTCTATTTAAGATAAAGGTGTTAACACTATAAAAGATAAGGATATTGAAGCAGGTATGATCAAAATATGTAAAAGCAGTCTGCCGAATATTGCCACTTCATAAAAAAAGTTTTACTGGATTACTCTCCGAAATGCTTGTAGAACAAAATTCTGGACCCAGTGGTAAAACTACATGCAACACCAGTGTCTGAAATCCTTCTAGTCTCATATTATTGCTTCTCAATTATTCTTCTACACATTTTTTTTCCATATTAGCAAACATAATAAATTCACAGATACACTCTCAAGTTTCTTAAATTTAATAGTCCCTCATAACACAAATAATTTCTTCAATTTTCATTGTAAATATTCATCCTTCAATAACAGCTTTATTGTTTCTGATGATTTTTTAAAGATCTGTGGTATTAAAATAATTAGAATTTGTAAAGCAACTGCTTAACTGTCACATTGCAGCTCAAGGGATGTGTATAGACATTTATGTTTTGTATTTGGAGGTTTGAATACTACACTGAAAGCTGTTTACAGCAACTTAACATTTTCTCCTTTCCTTAGTTCACTCTTACTTACACATTGGGTTAAAAATATTTTTTTAAAAAATACGGAGAGAAAGAGAGGGCAGAAGGGATGAATATTGGAAAACCTTTCCTTGGCTGTCAGCCTTTGCTTGGCTGTCAAAGGTGGATGAACGTGATGCCAATCCCTCCTCTAGCTACAAAACTTGTCTCATCATGCACATTCTATAACCAATTTGCCAATAAATCTGTTTTCCTGATTCATTGCAGAGTGCTATTTTACAAGAAGTTCATTCACAGAATTGTTCTCATCAATTACAAAAAATTAAATGTATGAATGTAATTTAACCCAAAGTAAGGTAAATAAATATTTTTATAAGATTGTAAATATAGGGTTATAAATATTTTTATTTTTTTTTTAAATTTAATGAAATTATTTTTGTCAATAAAAGCATCCTCATTAATTTTTTAAAACCACTGTCTAAGTGTCAGTGTGTAACACCATGACAATTTTTATCTTCATTGGTAAAGTGTCCTAGCTTCCTCAGTCAGGAAGTTTTGGTTCCATATCTGTATGGTAAGATAGATATCCAAGGCAGCTGAAAGTGCCAGGATGCCACAACTCCAGTCCTAGGCTTCTGCCACACAGGGTGATGGGAAATTCGAATATGTCTGATATTTCTAACCTGGTGATTTATGAGATCCTTCACCATTTACGGATTTTCGGGAAAGTAGCGGTATCTGTATGCAGATCGCAGATTAAAGGAATGTCAGAAGAACTAGGAAGATGTTGAATGGCATCTAGGCTCTTCCTTCTGAGTAATTTTATTTTAAAAAAAATAAAAAATATTCCATTTTGTCTGATCTCTGTATGGAAATAGATGGAAGGTAAAAAATAAAAAGTTACCCAGAGGGTGGTTGGGCACTGGAACAGGCTCCCCAGGGAAGTGGTCACAGCATCAAGCCTGACAGATTTCAGGAAGTATTTGGACAGTGCTCTCAGGGACATGGAGTGATTCTGGGTGTGTCAGGCATAGTGCCAGGAGCTGGAGTCAATAATCCTGACAAGACCCTGCCAACTCAGCATACTCCTGATTCTGTGAAATATTTCAGGTCTTCTGAGTTCATGAAACACAAAAATTCTACCTGTCTGTCTGGGATTTTAAATGCACTGGACATCTGCAAAAGTGTAAGATTAAGAGAAAATATTGAATATTGTAAAGCACCACATATGTTCAAAGTGAACCTTACCTCTTGCACAAAGGAGATAGAGTTACACTAAAACCTTTATAACTTTCATTAATTTTTGAGTTCTACCGAAGAGCAATTCAAAAAAGAATGGAAAAGCTATATCCATCAGATCCACATTGTTACATTCAAACAATGACTGAAATCAAACATTTCAAAAATGGTGGAATCTCATTGTATATGTCTTTTTACATAGGTTTCCAACTAATTTAAAATATACGTCGTAAAATATTATTACAATAATATATTTCTTACTTATAATTGTTTTAAGCAATATATTTGTCTCTGTAGAGGTTTCTAACACCTGGTTTAAATGGCACTAAAAATATTCTCAGCAAAGAGTCTCAAGTCTACCTAGATATCACATGAAAAATATTTGATTTGGGATCTCTGCCATTTGGAGAAAATTCACACTGTGCAACGAGAACAACGGAGTCACTTTGTCTTAATGAAAAGTGTATCTTTCTTCCTTCTTCAAGAGCTTGGCTCTGCTAAGATAGTTTCACTGTTAGTAATACCTTCCACAGGCTTAAATTTTCTGACTACAAATATCTTCTTAGGAGTATCTGTGATATTAGCTAAAAAACAATAAATTCATCTTTCAAATTTTTTTTTCCTTTTCATAACATCCAGTTATAATGTTTAAAAAATCAATATTATTCACATAAGTAAGAATTGCAAAATTCTTTCAGTCTATCATCATTTAACTATGTGATGAGAACAAATGTTTTATATTTTGGCATATCACACCAATCAAAAATTATCAGGAATTATATTAAATATTACACTCTTTTTTCTCTTGCAAGAAAAGTGGAGGGAGAGGAAGAATAATATCTTGAATGGCTATTAGGAAAAATACTCTCTTTCTCCATTAGGAAAAAAATCAAACAAGCAAGAAAACCCAAAGCAGCTAGTGTTGAAATATTTTGTATTTCAGTTGGAAAGAAACACCTGAAAGCCTAAATACCATATAATTTCAGAACATTTTCTTCCTCTTAGCCCATCACCACACTTTAGCCAAAAGAAGAGACAAAAATGCATCACAGAAAGGATATGACTTCATACAGCAAAGGAGAAAGGAACTGCAACACCTGCTGTGGAAGACAAGAACATCTGAGAACAAAAAAAAGATATAATGTGGAAAAGTCAGACGATAGCTGAGTGTCACAATAGGGTATTTGCCAGGGTTCAAGAAGTATTTGGACAATGCTCTCAGGCACATGGTGTGACTTTTGGGGTATCCTGTGCAGGGCCAGGAGTTGGACTCAATGATCCTTGTGGGTCCTTTCCAACTCAGTTTATTCTGTGCCTCTGTGATCTTTTTCAGCAAACAATTTCAACATTCAGTTCTTTCATCCAAATTTAAGAAGAGATAAATGTTTAAATCTTGGGATTTCTTAGAGAAGGAAAAGTCCAAGTACAGAAATAAAAATTAAAATAAAAAAGGATACAGACAAAAAAGAATGGATAAAATAAATATAGAGAGTGTTTGTACAAAAGGAAAATTTAAAATTCATATAAATACCAGCTCTAGCAATTGAAAGATTTATAATTGGGGTGTTTTAAAATAATTGTTCAGGTGCCCTTACTTAAAACAACAAAATGTCAATCCAAGTATTTTTTAAAAATGGTGTCACAATGCTACCCTAGAACACTGGAATTTATATAATTTTTTAATGGTTCTAGAATTTCAGTAATGTAGCTTATAGATTTTGCAGTTTGAATAAATAAGATATTTCTTTAAATTAAAAAGATATTCCAAATCTGAAGTCTTGCTTCTCTCCAGATACCTACTTAATATCTGATTTCAATGAAAGCTTCATGACAGCTACTGTGAATCAACCACATACCGATGTGGTGTAATATAACCTGACTTCTCTTCAGATGTTGGGCATATATAAATGTAAATCCAGTATCTTCTAGTATCATATCTAGTATGCTTCTGATTTACTTTTAGTAATCAGACCTAGTGAATATGAATGGCTTATCAAAAGATTTCTCTTAACACTGAGTTATCACAGGAATTATGTGCTTTAGGAGAGACCTGATTAGTGAAATTCTTTCAGTTGTTCAAAATAATTTTTAGTCATGTGAAAGGATTCAGTTACTGACCTAAATGGCATCTCACATAAGGCAAGGTGTTCTAAAAATCCTTACTCAATTCTGAAGTAAAATATTTCCATAAATTCTGCATAATGTGTCCCAAGTTTTTCTGTAGCCTTACCAGAGCTTAATGTAGTATATAAAGCAGCCAGTATAAACAGAGTAAGACTAATCCACATATTTTACAAAAATAGCCAAAGGCAAAAACAAAATCCTGTTTGTCTTAATTTACTTTTTAAATGTATCTGACCATTCAGACCTACATGTAATTCAAAGGCACTTCGAGAATAGGAAAAAATACCAGAAGAAAATCATTAATTCTAATTAGATTATTAGAGATATACAGATTTATAAACATAATTTTAACCATTCAAAATTTTACAGCTCTATTTGAACTAGAATTTCCATTGTCCTCCCCCAGATCATCTTGCTTTTACTTAACAAAAAAATACTAATTGAGAAAAGATTGCTCAAAACCAATTTTTCCTTGACTAAAAATATTCTTGTCAAATGTAGGTTTGGTTTCAGTGTAGTTTCACAGGTTTGGGGTTAGTATTCATCTCCATGCCGCAAAGAAAAGGAAATTATCAGTTGCAAGCTAGAAAACCTGCATGCCATCTACTTGAAGCATGTTTCCTATTTTATCATCTATTCTAGTAATACTTTCAGTGACAGAAAAGTAAAATATTCCAGTGTGACAGAAAGAAAACTGAGTATTCTGATTAAAAATCCCACGTATTTGCCTTTCCCTCCCTCCAGGTCAAACAGACGTGGCAGCTGTGAATGTAAGAACATTGTTTTGACACCTTCTGTTATAGAAGCATAGCTTGGCATAGGAGTTGCAATTTGTTGTCTTGCAAAAGAGAGAAACCAAACTGATGCAGATGTCTGGAGTAATCATCCTGGTTACTTAAGCACTAGAAGTTTGCAGATGGCAACAGCATTGGATCAGCTGATGGGGAAGGGATTTTTACGGGCAGTTTTCAAGCCTTTAAGCGAAAAAACTAAACAAAAAAAACAAAAATAGTTAATCAGTAATATTTTGTGTAATCATTGTTGCTTTGGTAGAATGAATTGATGTGCATGCTGATAATTATAATAGTCTTTTAAATAAGAGCTTCAATCCTCTATGGATAATTTGGTTTCCACTCCCAAAATTTGAGTCCTTTTGTTTTTCTTGAACTGACTAGGCTTATTAAGCCTGATAAAGTCATACTAAAAATGGTCCAAAAGTAGTAAAAAGGGCTTTTGATTAGTGGGAAACTGTTGTTTGTGCTTTGTAAATAACTAGAACTTTCTAAAATCTGAAGTGATTTTTTATTCTACTTCTGAACAAATCAAGTTCACTGTTACAGAGGCTGGAACTCCCAGGTATGGCAAGAAATGCCTTAAATGTCATCGAGACATTTCTAAGTAATGAAAAAATATTGCTTTCATTATGTACCACTCATCCTTTTTTCTTCGTCCACTACATGCTTTGACAAAGTACAAAGTTAGTATTTCTGATTATCTAAGCTGTAACAAACAAGGTGTTTTCACCTCTATTGTGTAAGATAATTTCATTGAAACTTTGAAAAAGCCATATATGATTTGTCTGAATATTTTGTTTTCATCTGTAGAAAGAAAAAATAATTTAAAATGTATGAAAAATGTAATATTTGTTCAACAAGTTTTGTGTGGTTAATCCCAAATAACAACTAACACAGAGCTTCTCACTTACTCTTTTCCCTGCTCATACTAGGAAGGAGGACCAGAAAGAGCAAGATTTGCGGGTTAAGATAAAAACTCATTAAGATAAAATTTCAAGAATTGAAACAAAATATTAAATAATGTTAATATTAATATTAATAAACAATAACAATAACAATAACAATAACAATAACAATAACAATAACAATAACAATAACAATAATAATAATAATAATAATAATAATAATAATAATAATAATATATAACAATAATAACTGTGATGATAAGGAGAGAGGGAGGGAGAGGAATAAAACCCAAGAGAAACAAGTGATAAACTGTAGAACTGCTCTCCACCCTCTGGCTGATGTCCAGCCTGACCCCAAGCAGCAATCAGGCCCTGACAGCTGATTCCCCCTAGTCTAAAGCCTGAACATGATGTTCTACGGTATGGAATATCCCTTTGGCCAATTTGGGTCAGCTGTCCTGGCCATGTTCCCTCTCAGCTTCTTGTGCATCTGCTCACTGGCAGAGCAAGGGATTCTGAAAGTCCTTGATTTAAAGCAAGCACTACATAGCAACAACTGAAACATTATTTTCCTACTAAATCCCACAAACTTTCCTGTACCAGCTTCTAAAAAGGAAATTATCCCAGTTGAAACCAGAACAAAGAGAAATTAATGTTCATTAATTCTTTCAAGAAATTTGTGCAAAATATTATTGGATGACTGAAAAGAAACAAACCCAAATCAAGAACAAAATTACCTGAGTGCACAGCATTGCAGAATCACTTGGGTTTCAGTATTAAAAGGCAGTGTTACTGGTGCTCACTTCAGTGGAGTTTATTTCAGGCTTGCAAAGTTAGTTTGCAGTGCATAGTCATGCTTCATCACTTTATAGTTCTGTATAAACTAAGTTGTAGTATAAATCGTTATGGTAGGTGGCAATCTAAAACCTAAACACACCTCACAGGACTGTGTGACTGGTATATGATGCTGTCCGTGTGATTACACACTCATAAATACACCAAATATTTTTATCCTGCTCACACAAGCTATATTTTATCAAGTGTTTATGAGTTGTCTGTAGTCAGCAAAATGAAAGCTTCTAGAACATGAAAAACATCCAAAGTAGTACAGAATGAGATCTGTAAATATACAGAAAAAAAGTACAATTATAACGGTGTTCTGTAAGTATGTACAAGTGAAGCATAATAAATAAAGTAGGTTGTTGGTTTGGTGAGGTTTTTTTTTGTCCTGCCTGAGGAACAAAACTCATTCTTCATGAACACCTTAAAGACAACAATATATACCAGCATGGTGAGAGCACTCATGCCTTTCAAAAAGAGACTGCATTAGCTTCTGACAATTGATATTTTGCTGCTGCATCTCCTCTTGAAAGCAGTACTGGGTCTGAATGTTCTTTTACACAAGAGGTTGATGGAGTTAGAAGACACTGGCCCTCTTGCAGGAAATAAATCAAAGTCACCCACAATAATACCTCTCCCAGTCACTGTTGGGACAATAACAGTAAAATTTGACCAAGCAGCAGCCAGCAGTCATACTGTAGAATAAGAAAAGAATATAGTTGTTCCTTCTTACTTTATACTCTTTATACTATATGGTTAAATATAGCTCATCATCTAGACAATTTGGTATCACAATAGTGTGAAGTTTTATTACAAAAAACCCAAAACAAATGAAAAAAACCTCTCTCTTTTCCTTATCCTCTATTTTAGTAATCTTGGGTGTACTAAGTCCTTGCCTCTGCATTTGGTCTCTAAGATGCAAGGCTTGAGAGGAGAAAACAAATAATAAACATAAAGGCAATAAGTAGGAGAAAAAACAAGGAACTCCATAAGTATGCATGGCCTTTGGAAAACAGCAGCTAGAATTCCTCATGGAGAAAATCCTTCCTAATGTAATTTTCAACTCAGTACTCCTTCATTCACAGCTGCAAACTATAGCTCACAGATCTGTTAAATTGTATACATATCATGAAATTAAAACAGCTAAAGACTTAATTTTTCACTCAGTTCTGCTACATCTATATGATACAAGGAAGCAGAGTTCCATCATTGCTTCTGCTCCAGAAGAGTTTGTGCTACCTGCTGCTGCCAGGTTAAATGTCCTCTCATGACGGTGGCTTTGCCAGTTTAAGGAGACAGTGGTGCTGTCTCCTGTGGTTTGGTGCCCATGAAAACCTTGCCCTCCCCTGCCATGTGTCTAGATGTTTGTCTATATTGTGTACTATACCCTGTGCAGCTGTATCATATAGCTCAATAGCCCATACCTTTAATGACAGTTTATGGATAAATCTCCCCAATGTCACTTGAGAAATCAGTCTTTTGCAGCAAAAATGGACAAAATGGAAAAATTGACACAAACTTAACTGCCAGCATAGCTCTTTTTTCCAAAAATAATGAGAAGGTGTTTTGACTTTGTAGTGTCACTGCATTAAACAAGAAGTACATTTTCATGGATGCAGTTATTTAAACATGTTGAGTGAATGCTTTCAAAGCCTTACACATGTATTTAACCATTAGTATTCATTAGTATATTCAAAAAGAGAAAAAGAGAAATTATAATCCCTACCAGTTCTAGTAACTCTTAACTATTTAAAAACTGGTAAACACTCTTGCAGTGACAATAGATTTTAAGCCAGTAAATTGAAATGAGAATGTCATACATCTGTAGTGGGCTTTCAGATACCTCAATTGCAGAAAAGAGAGACCAGGAATGCAGCCATGGGAATAGTGCTGAGCAATAAAAATTGTGATTTTCAGATTATAGTAAGTGCAATTAAACCATAAAAATAGACTGGTCAAGCAGTGCTAGGTCA
The DNA here is from genome assembly GCF_971803275.1 of Cyanistes caeruleus. Taxonomy (NCBI): domain Eukaryota; kingdom Metazoa; phylum Chordata; class Aves; order Passeriformes; family Paridae; genus Cyanistes; species Cyanistes caeruleus. The sequence goes on along the minus strand of NC_141701.1, from coordinate 56,838,894 downwards.
ATCATAAACAATGAATTTTTAAATGAAACCAATTATGAATGTACAAGACCAGAGTGAGTATTATTACCAGTGCTTTATCTATTGGTTTATACAAGGCCTTGTTTAATGGCATGATGACACTGCAGTGGAGGACAGTTGATTTTGCCTCGTGCTGCACTTCAAGGTCAGTAAGAAGCTTCTGACCAACTTCAGTGAATATTAGACTAAGCTCATAGTGCTTTCTCCTCCAGCTCTGGTGTTGCAGTCACATTCCCACTGGAGTTGCTGAGAATGATTCTTGAGCACAGACAGAATACAGATTGAAATACTGGATTATAAAGTGAGTGCTGACAGCAGTAGATTCCTAGATTTTTTCCAAAATAAAAATAGTATTGTAGAGATTCTGAGATACCAGAAGTACCTTACCCCTTGGCTAAGGGGATGCATAAACATATTATGCAAAATACCTATCTGGATGGAGGAAATTGCTTATCCTGTTCTTTATAACAATGAAATATCTTCATTTCTGTGATTGAGGTCTACTGATCAGATCAAGTAGCCAGCCACATCTCTCTCCTCCCACTCCCTTGAAGCAAGGAGAAGTTTGGACATGATTTCTGAGACTGAGAGAATTTTCAAGCTCTTAGGGACTGACTGCTCCCAAGGGAAAGTCTTGGGAACCTTTTCTCACTCAAGGATTATTTGTGTAAATACAGAATTACTTTTCCAAAACTGGACACCGATGTTCTGAGCGTGTTTTCTCTCTTATCCCTCTAATGGGATGAGAGAGGTGTTGTTCCTTCTACCAACCAGGGTGACCTGGTTGGAGAAACTTATAAAAGGGTTGACAAGACCCTGCAATAAAGGTTTTATCCCCTCTCAAAAAGAAGCTGCTGTGTGTGTGATTTCTGGGAACCCTCTCAATACTTCATGTCCTCTAGCGACAGAGAAGAAAGGAAGAAAAGTGAGAGATGTATGAAAAATCATGGAAAATGGCAGACTAAAAATCTGAAGAATCTTGGCATCAAAGTGACTACATATTTTTAGCAAGGTTTTGCTCATTTAAAATACTAAAAGCAGAATTCTATCTTATTTTTTTTTGTCAGGGGCAGCTTTGGATTGTTAATCATGAAAGAAATCAAGTTGTAATGAAAACTGGCTCAATATGCCATTGACTAAGGCAGTTTGGAGCTGTTTCCCTTTATCTTTAAACATGTATCCTAATACTTAAGGTAATCTTCTGATGTTTCAGTTTAAAGGAGTATCCAATGCTGTAGTTTAGAATGAGTATTTAAAGAATGCTCTAGGTAGTAAAAGGAAGTTTAAGGATTTTTTATTTAGAATTCCATTCAATTTTGGCATAACTGGTGTCATGAACACCTATTGCAGAGAAACTCACTACTGGCATTTGTGGAATTCCACATGGGACAAAGGGAGACAGACAAGCATATATTGATTTGTTTTGGTTTAATGTTGATTTGTTTTGCTTTACGATTAAGGGGAAAATAACCCCTTACACTACTACATTACTCTGACAATCTAATATTCAATTTACCATTAAAGACAGGCTACAGATCAGTCTCCTGAGCAAACTTAAATTAAGGATTAGACTCAGTTTAAAGATTTTGCTCAGTTTCTCTAAGAAACATTAGGAGACAAGCATTATTATTCTTTCTAAAAAAATAAAAGGTAAAATTTACTGCTTCTATTTTAGACCAGACTTCTACCAAGCATTTTACTGTTTATTGCCAATGCAGAAGGAGTGTTGCAGTTCCAGACAAACCAAATCAAGACGTATAAGAATTCATGATAAAATAGTCAAATTAACTAATTTTTTCTCTGGAAGCATTTACTGGTCATCTTAAATAAAGGCCCTGAGCCCATGCAATAGACAGATAAGTGTAATCAAAAAGTAAATTCACAATATTCACTTCATGAATTTATTGAAAAAATGCTTAGATAGAATTGGAAGCACTGGGGAAAGGAACAGTTATATTTTGACAGCTAAAATTTTACCCGGTACTATAGTCAGAGATAGCATTAGCCTAAATCCCATCAATTCATATTTTAAAATCATGAATATCATATTCCTCATATAACTTCTAAAGAGATCTGGAAAGGTGAATGTAAAACAAGTCTTTTCTGCCTGATCTGAAAGAGTGGGGAGAACAAAATTTTTAAGTGATCATTAAGAAAAGAAACCCAAAAAAACCCATAGTTCTCCACTTTCCCACTCACTAAGCAAAGCCATCTTCTGCCCAGTGAGAAGCTATGAATCTGAAGCTATTCTGGACAGGCAGCCTTTGAATGCAGCCCATCTGTGCCCTTGGTGGATGTTAAGAGTCATAGAGGTATTGGCTAAATTGTTGGAACTCCTGCTATCATTGTTGTGAAAGAAAATTACTTAGACACCCTCAGGAAGGGATTCATGTCAGATAACAGATATCTCAGTGAAGCTGAAAAGATATTGGAAGGGGCTTGCCTTAGACAGCAACTGGTTATAACAGCACTTATCATTTCGCAGCTGTATAAATAAGGTGTCTAATCTTTCCCAAACATCAGAAAAAAGCATGAGTATTGTATTGTGGACCTGGGCCCATATTCTGGTGGTGAACATGGTACAAATATCTGAATGTACTCAAGTTCACTCTGAGTTAGTTTAAAAAGGATCTGACCTACAAATTTAATATCTTAAATACCTAGTTCATTGAAACAGAAAATCTTTATGTCATTCAATTGAAACAGGAGAAGTATTAGCAGATAGCAATTTTATCCTTGCCTAATGAACAAAGTTCTTTCCAGAAGTAAATAAAATTTCACTTTAAAGAAATCCACTAGATATTACAAGATTCCTAGGTGAGGCTTTTTAGGAAGAAACATTATGACAATTGAAATAGTAGGATTCAAGACATGAGTGGTGAAAGTTTTCCCTCTTAAATATCTTAATTTCTTCTTTGTTTCCTGATTCACTATTTAACCATTATGTCTTCAGATTACCCCTATTTCTCGACCATACCCAAATCCAGTTTGTAATGGAAGGGTAAAATAAATGTAAAAAATTAGAAGAGCATGCTATGGCACAATTACATGCCATATTAAGGAAAAAGTGTATTGGTGATCTGAGAAAAGGTCACTGGTGTACACAAGTGCATTAGCATAAGCACAAAAATGAGAAAGTGAGACTTTTTGTTCTGTGTTTGTAGTCTTTCTGTCTGAAGGGTATCTAAATGAGAATACTAAGTTCACTGAGAATGACCTCTAAGGGAAATACTTGTTATTAAAAGTCATAGCATTAGCGTCTCATTGACACAACTTAATGAATTAGATGGCAGACCAAGAAATTCTTCTCATCTTTGTCTCGTACTCTTATATTACTAATTGTTAAGATTATTCACCCTTGCTTGTCCATTTACACAAAAGTGAAGCAGTATGAACCCATACCATAAAAGTGGGAATCAATTCTCTGTTTGAACCTGCAGCATGAATTCCCAAGAAAACTTCTCAAGAGCATTTTATCATCACACTCTGAACCATCCCTTAACTCGACACATAGTAAGCTTAGACCATTTGCTTCCTTGGCTTCTATGTTAGAAAATAGATATAAAAATTGACTCTTTCCTGCAGAGCCTTCTCTGCAAGCCGCTTCATGAATTTCATCTCAGTCTCCCTGCAGACATCCTGTCTTTGAGAGGAAGCACAAAGTGTTTCTAAGACCCCATCTATTAATGACCTAGAAAAGGAGCGTGCCGACCTTTGCTTAAACTTGCCAGCAAGATGTTTTCAGATGCACTTGTCCCTACCTAAGCTAAAAAAAGAGCTCAGCTTCTAAACTCAGTGGGCGGAGGGCTGATAGGTGACTGAGCTGTCAGAGGTACCACTGAAGGCACTCTGCAGGGCTGTGCTGAGGTCTCAGACACCTTTGCTGCCCATTGGAAGCAGCGCTGTCACACTTCAAATAGGGCTGCACTGTCAGAGGGCTTGGTCAGAGATACTGTGGCAAAAATATTTGTAGGTCTTATGGAGACTTTGTCCATCTCTTTTAAGCACAAAAACTTGTAATGACAGGTGCTCACACTATGCTACCCGACAATGTGCCGCTACAGTCTGGTCTTGGGGGGAAGGGAAAAAACATTTTGAAAGATTATTGAAGTCTGTGCCATCACAACCCTCCTGGAGAACAGGCATAGAAGTATAGTCTGCTTTCAAGCTGGACTAAGACTGAAATTGCAACTCAGCTTGAAGAGAATCAAGTTATTGGATAAACAGATCCAGCTTTCAGAATCAACTCCTTACCAACCTTGTGTGATATAGCATCTCCAATTGTTCATCCCATCCCAGTAAGACCACTTACATTTTGTGGAACATTTTCTTAATAAAATCCACTTGGAAGGGTTTTTAATCCACCTTCCTCACATCAGCTTTAGAAGCCTGAACTAAACACATATTTGTTTTATTTCATGTCTAAGGAAACTTAATTTTCAGAAAATACTCTACCAAAAACAAACCTGTATTTTTCACTTTCTGGAAAGCTTTGTCCTTGTACTGTGAATACAGAAAAAGTGGGACAGATGTTGATTGTTTTCCCCCAAGATGAAAGGAAAACCAGCAAAATAATAAAAACTTGTTGAACTATGACATAGAAAAAAAATGTCTATAGGAAATTAAATGTCTCCTTCACATTCTCTAATTGTTTTCTGAGTGCTTTTATTAGCACCCTTTTTTATAAGAAGTAACTTCTGGGTGATTTAGAATTCTAAAGCATTCAGAGTTAATAGTTACACAATGAATAAAGGAACAAAGCAACACCTTTCTCATGTCTTGCAATAGACACCAAATTGGGGCAGGGAAGTGGGGGAGAAGGAAATGGTAGCAGAAAAATACTGAAGTAGAATACCTATATTTTCACTCACAAAACATTATTTCCCTAAGGATAAGAAAATTCAGTTCTTTCACTTTCTTTTTTCTTTTTTTTAATAAGACAGCTAGCTTTAACAAAAGTGAATTCTCATGTAATTTTATGAGATTCCACTCATACTGAGATAATCATAACCAATATGAATGAAATAATCTTAGACTATTACCATAACAATTCTGAATTTGCTTCTCTCAATAACTCCAGTTTATTAAAGTCCTAGAAATATATCAAAAGCTGGTAATCATAAGGAAAAATACATATTTTCAGAAATAATAGGCTGCCTGTGTCATCTCACATTATAGACTACATTGAAGATAAAAAAAATCTGCTTTAATTATTTAAATAAGGACAGATTTTTTATTTTCAGAAGGTTTGCTGCCAATAAAACTATCCTACTGCTATATAAAATATATTAAGCACCATTAAAATATATTTGTGCACCAAATCTCTATTTCACCTAAATTTTCTGTGACCTCCCATTAAAAGCAACATAGTTGGGCACACAAGGATAACAATATGAAAGAAAGAAATTCTTTCTACATGTGTGAAGGCTAATTTGATAAATGCTTTTAATCTTGGTAATATTTGTTCCATTTTCCTTTCTCCTTTTAGCAGATTTTCTTTTAATTGCAGGGTATAGACTGGTTGTCACATCATAAGTTCTACCTACTAGAACTCACTGAAGAAATTAAATTATTGTGCTGTGTGCTGTCTTCTGACTGTTCATCTCTTTCCATAGGTTTTTTGGGATTTATTTATCAATAGATTACTGAGAGAGCAGAATCCCATTCATATTTGTACATCCACATTTGGAAAGGGGAAAAAAATAAAAAGCCAAATAATTACTTGAAAAGACAATAATTAAGTGGATCAACTAGAAACAAGATTTGGTACAGTCCACCTTTAATGTTTCTCCCTGAATGCAACCAAAAACATTACATGAGACAAAATTTCCTAAAGGACTAAAGGCTTTGACAACGTAAGTGTTCAAACACTGGAAAAGGACAAATATTGTATCTGCATGTTTAAGGTCAGCATATGTAATAAACCATATAGGAAATTGTTTAATGTAAGTACACAGGTACTGAACACATTCAAAAAGCAGTTTCTTTGTATTAACCTACATAGAAATCACTGTTTGGATTCCCTGTTCCTTAATGTCAGATTCAGTCATAACTATAACAGCAGCTGTACATATAACCTGCTTGTGCAGGATCCGTACCCCATGGAGTTTACAAGACTTTTTGGGGGTTGTTTGGTGTATTTTTCTAAAAGTTAAGAGGTGTCACATTTGAATATAGAGAAATTAACCTCTCAAAATGCCACAAGCTAGAACAACTTCTCTATTTTAATGAAATCTGTCCATTCTCTCCATAAACATTAAATACGTCTGAGTGCTGTTGTGCATACAAAATATGTAGAGAACTGAAATTACCCTTTCTTAATAGGGGATCCAACAGGCAACCCCAAACTCAGCAATCATACCCTACCACCTCCCATTTTGGAAGCCTTCAGCCTCACTGCTTTCTTTGTTTCATGTTTGTCTTTTTTTCTGTGTGGCTGAAGCCTGTGTTTGTCTAATTTCTTTTTTCAGTGAGCAAACTCGTGTCTGGTGCAGTTTGAAAATGGCCCTTAGCAGAACTCTCATGTGCCAGAACATTCTGGAAGAAAAGAAAAGAATGGGAAACGGGGGCATCTCTTTTCTCCAGTGAAGCTTGTCTCTATCCTTTAGCAGTTGCAAACAGATCTTTGAATAGTGTTAAGGTCAGTAGCTGAAGAAGAAGACAAGTGACATCCCAAGCCCTTTCACTCACTTCTATGTGGTCATTTACAACCACATAGGTAAAAAGACAATAATAACTGTGCACATTTTGCTGAGCCAGAATTTTTTGTTTTGTTTTGTTTTTTTTTAAATCAAGAGCACCAATATACTCCTGACTGATGTACAGCAAAAGGGAACATTTTTACACAAAAATGTACTACAGGTTATGTTCTCGTGAAATGTGTTACAGTCTGGACAAATGTCAACATGTGGTTCAAAAAAGACACGTTTTCAAAGGGAAATCACTATTATTTTAATTATTCTAGCTTTTTTGGTATCACCCATATATTAAAAAAAAGGGGAAAATAATACTTCAGGAAGGGAGGACTTCAAAAAGAAATTATCTATTAAAACTATCTGCTCCACAGTAAAGCATTTTCCTCTAATAGCTGTTTCCTGAGCTAGATTGCATTCAAAATTACAAAACTTATGTAATGGGGGGGTTAGGATATCAGGTAGATAACAGAAAATATACATGGATGAAACTTAATGAAAGTAGATTAATAACTTGATTCCCTTTAATTATTCTTTTTTTAATATCTGTCTTTCATAAACATTTTACCTTACCCAGTCTTGAGTTAAGTGACTTCGAGGGATTAGGATGAAAGTCTGCTGACTTCTTAACTGAAATGTTAGTGATCCTTCCCTAGATGCCTACTGTATTCAAGAACAAAGTGTGCCTTCAGAGTACTTTGCATAGGAAAAGTGGAAAGCAGGAGTATAATAATCAAAACCGCACCAGGGCATTGAGAAGAATGCTTAAATACTGAGGTAGTAAAAATGTTTTTCACATTCCGACATAAAAGAAGAAATAAACTCATCCTGCAGATAAACAGACAGATTGCTGAGCTGTCAAAGTCAATTATTTTCCAAGTACTTCTATTTGCCTTCAGTAAAATGAGGGGAGTGGGTGTGGGGATAGGGTGAAACATTGCTTTGAATTCTCGTCTGGATTTCTTAGGAAGAAAGGCTAAAAGTAGAGAAAAAAATGTTGTTACAAAAGCAAAACATAAATTATTACACTGCTACAGAAAAATCTGCTTCTTTTCAAGACTGAAGTAGTTTTAGAATTTGTCACAATGCCTTAATTTTAAAATTCAGTAACAAGATTGGATTATTTTGCTAAATATTATTCTTTGCAAAGAAGGATGCCAGCTAACAGGAGATCAAACCTGCCTTCTCCTATAAACCTTCATCAAGGATCTCTTCAGAACCACCATAAAATTCTTGAAGATTATTTTTGTATTAATTTAATATTTTAAGAAGTTTTTTTATGCATGAGCTACAGTTTTAACAGTTAACACAGTGACATGCAAGTTGAGGTTATAGTAAATTAATAACTTTCTTAGTCTTCAACTCTTGATTTCCTGAGTAGTTGACATCCTGGTTAAAGTCATGTTTTACCCAATGTCCTTATGCTGGATGTTCCTCTCTCTGCATTCCAGCTCAGCTTCATACCTGATCCAATAGCTCTGCTCATATGAGGAACAAACAAGTCAGCTCACACAAAAAAAATAAAATTGTGTTATTTAGCTCTAGACTTCCATGAAATTCAGTGGAAACTCTGGAAACACTTCTCTTCAGTAACAAGAAAGTTTTAATAAGAATCAATCACACTAGCACATTTCTTATGTGTTCCATTTTTATCTATTAACCTAATAAGATATAATATGAGCTATTTTACAAATGAATATGTGCATTAATAACTGTTCATATTAATCTATAAAAATTTGTAATGTTTGATTTCTGTTTCCTGAGGTTTTATGAACAGCACATATTGATTTGGGGAGTTGGTGGTCACAGTATTTTTGTCATTTCTTGCTTTACATACCATTATCTACCAAAAGCAAAATAAACTCATTAAGTGTTCCATTGAGATCTTTTCAGAAATTGTATTTAATATTCCTTTGTTATACTTTGCTTATTTAATTAAAAACTCCTTTAAAAATATAACCAATACCCCCTTAAAAACACAAACTAATAACCACACATACATGCACACAGAAAAAGACAACTGCTGACAAGATATTACAAACTTGCTCAACAAGGAACTCCAAAAAGTTTCCATAACATTTTAATTATCACACTTAATTAAAATAAATATAATGCAAGAATCAATAAATTAAACAACAAGCATTTAATAAGCTGGACTTAAGTATACTAGATGAAGTACAAATATCACTGAGGAAAAGAGCTTTAAAATAATCTTCCCAGAGAGAAAAATTCTTGCTAATACTTTTTTTTGAGGGACTTAATGACACCAAACAAGGTAGTGTGATCACACCACCCTCTGTCTAGGTAAATTCTAACTCAAAGTTATAAATACAATTAAAAATATTTACTTACCTTCTAATCATAAGAAATAATAAATATTCTTAATTAATTGAAAATGCTTGACCTTATGCGCTGATTTTATGTTGCTTCCAACTAACAAGTCACATCCTTAGCAGGAAACACCCTCCAAGACAAGTGCCCTGCTGAAGTGTAAGCTGTTCTCTGGGAGACCTGTTGTGCTTCATCGTACCACAAGTGATTGATAGCTTTGCCCTGTTGCAGTGACTTTGTGGCTAAAAGTGCATGTGATCGTCATAAGTCATTGTACCAAATGCTTCTTGTAAAGTCAAACAGGAATCTGGTTCTCCAGTGGGTACAGTTTGAAAGAGCCCACAGAGCTCTGAGAATACTAAGCCACCATCAAAAACAAGAAAGCAAACAAAGGCTTTGTTTTAGACATCATAAATGTAAATTTTTCACTAGACACATGAATATTTCAGCAGTGCAAATACACATTTAATGAACTTATATGTCTATATGCAGGGAGATAGGTGTGCAATCATGTCATACATCTGATTTACTATTTGACATGTTTAGGTATAGAAATGGCCCCTAGTCAGCAAGTAATTTTTACTACTTCCTATGGGAAGATAAGAATGTTGTTTTCTTCTCTGTTTGACAGCATTTAGAGTTTGCTCAAACTCTATCAGATAGAATTTGAACTCTGGATCAGGTAACTTTTATTTTACAGCCTAAAAGGTAAAATCTGAAAGAATTATTCTTTCTCTTTTTTCTTTTTCCCCCATCCAGAAGAGATAAACCATGAGATTAGTAAGAAATGAAACATTGGGGATTTCTGACACTGATTTATTTCCCCTTTGGCTGCATTCTGTAAAAAAGCTATATACATTTACTGAAGATTTAGAACAGATGAACCATTTAATGCCAGTGTAATCAAAATGAATGATAACTGGAGAGTAGAGTTACATGTATTCAGAATAGGAGTGTGACTTTTTAAAGACATCTGCAGTTTTCTTGTAGCTTATTAATCTAATGTCACTAAAGGCAAAGTCTCCTATAAAATAGGAAATATTATTACTCAGTTTTAATATACTTCATAGAATTTACTGTGTAATTGTAAATACTTTTAATAAGTGGTTGGAAAATTAGAAAATTTTATATTGCATTACCATCTATTTAAAGTCATGAATCCATTCAATTGGACACACAATACCATCTTAGTTTTAACAAAAATAAGAAATTTACTATTTTAAGATTGTTCACTGAAACTGATGAACAAATGAACATGACATTTTATAGTGCTTTACAGCATTTTTTTTTTTTTTTCAGGTCCAAATCATAACTTCCATTGTTGTCATGATATTGCTTTTCTTATCATGACTACCCATTTTATAGTGCTTAACATAATGCATCTAAACCAGCAATAAAGCAGCACTGGACTTGAGAATGCAGTTACAAAAAAAAAACCAAACAACCAAATATACCACTACCTCAAATATACCACTACCTCCCCAAATTCTATGGCAAAATTGTTGGGACTGAAAACACAGAAAATGTGGTTCCTCTGTTTGAAGCACAGAGATTAGTGCAGCTCTGAAAACACTACTATCCAGTATGACATGACCAAAGCAGGTTTTCTCTTTTGTTTAATGCAACATTTGTTTATATCGTATCTCCTTCCTTAGCCTGGTTTGGCAGCATCTACTCCAACTGCTCTTTAAATGTTCATGTAGAGCTTCCTGTAATACACTTGTTAGAAAAGCAAAGACGTTTCCATAAAACAACAGAAATGCTGTCAGCTTTCTGTAAAATTCTAACATGTTCTTTTCCACCAAGCTGGAGAATACATATTAATAGAAGTAAAGCATCCAAAAACGTCTTCAAGTCTTCAGGATACCATAAATAACTAAGTAGAATCTGATGTTAAGCTCTAATACTTTTTGTTTTTCCTTATGTTAATTTTAAGGGAACAGGATTACGTGCCTGATGAAGAAGACGAAACCGTAGACGATTAATGAAGCTGATAATTTTTTGAGAAAAAAACCCAACAAAAACAGCAAGAGAGCAAATTAAAATTTTGACTTTAAAATATTAGTTACTTTTCTTCCTTATCTATACAATATTCACCTAACCTTTAGTATGCAAAATTTAGTGAAAACAAAACAAAATAAATTGAGTTATTGGTGATGCTTTTTTGTTTTTGTAAGTGAGTTTGATTTAGAATTTCCTAGAAAATAATCAGGAAAATTTCACACAAAAGTTTTAACATCAATGTGGTTTAGAAGACTGTTAAACTGATGATATTTCTGGTATGGAGGTTACTTCTCTCTAAGATCAGCAATGGTGACAGGTGAAATTATCTGATTTTAATGCAAAGTGAGACATCTCTGTTTAAACCACAGGGGTATTGTCCTCTGCATTTCTAGTAGGGATGTTATACCTGGGCTTCCTTTCCTCTTCCTTTCCTCTAACAAAGTCATAACTCCCAACACAGAATAGAATAATTTTGACACAAAATTTAAAGTCTATTGCATACTGACATATAAATGTACTTTGATACACATTCCTATCAATGTTAATGGTGATTTTATTAACCGTATCCAGCATGAATCTTACAATAGCAAAAGAAAGTGATGCAGACAGAGTAAAGAAAATCCTTATAGTATATTAAATTCCCCCTGGAAATGTCGAGTTGCCAAATTGCTTTTTCAGTAAGGGCTTAATGGTTAAGTCAAAGGAGATCATTAAGAAAACATGAGTTGTCACCATGGTTAAAAGAAAAAGGAATCTGCCTTGAGGTGAACAAACGATCCTTTTAGTTAGTATGAGTTTTGTCTACTTTTATTTTAAAATATTAGCCTTCCACATTGATATATTAAGGACTTACTTGCTCAACAGAATTATTTCTGTGGTGTTCTCTAGAGGATCAAACCTTATACAAAGAAAAATAAGAAAATATTAAGCAACAGATGCTTCTTTTGGCTGTCAAAGTTGACAGGGAAAGAGAAAAAAAAAAATGTTTTTTTTTTAACAAATGTTCAAAACCAAAACACACAGACACACAAATCTGATCCCCCAAACCCAAGCCATTACCACCTGAAAAAAATACCTCAACTCACACTCAAATTTGCATGAATTTATCATCCTAAAGTAAAATTTTTAAAAACTTACTGATTTATTGGGTGCAGAGAGGGGAAATCAGCCATTTCTAAACACTATCATACAGAAAAAATTACTATCAAGACAAACCAGTGGCAATATATAAAGACAATTAAAAGACATTTAATTAAGACCTTGGGAAAACAAAGTGAGATATTTGTTACTTCTTCCATCCAGTTTACATGTGAAATATCTTCTACAGCCTTATCAGGACTAGAGACTCACATAATAGTTAAGGTTGAAAGGAAGCACCAGTGGAGCTATCTGGTCCAAACACCCTTCTCAAGCAGGGTCATCCTAGAGCACCTTGCACAGGATTGATTCCAGATGGTTCTTGAAAATCTCCAGCAATGAGAGAATCCACATTCCTGAGCTATCTCTTCCAGTGCATGGTCATCCACAGAGAAAAGAGGTTCTTCTAGATGTTCAGGTGAAACTTTCTGTGTATCTCTTTTTGTCCATTGTCTCTTTTTCTATTGCCTGGCACCACCAAGAAGAGCCTGGATTCATCCTCTAAGCATCCTCCCTTCAGATACTGATAGACACTGATGAGGTCCCCTCTCAGCTGTCTCTTCCCAAAGCTGAACAGGCCCAACTCTTTCAACCTTTCCTTGTAGGAGAGATGCTCCAGGCCCTTAATCATCTTTGTTGCCCTCCACTGGACTCACTCCAGGACCTCCATTGCTCTCTTGCACTGAGGAGCCCAGAATTTGACACAGCACTCCAGATGCAACTAATTAAAATAAATAAAATGATGCTAAATATTATTCACTCGTAATAGCTTAGGTCCAGAAACTTAACTTATACATTGTCATGGCAATAACTTTGATAATAAGTAAAGCCATATATTAAATAACTCAGCATTTGGAGTCCCCTGGTTTACCCTAAGAGGCAATTATTCTCTGACTTAAGAGAACAATATTTCTGGTTTATGCTATCGAAACCTGATCGGTTAAGTTTAATTTGCTCCTACCTTAACTTTCTCTTCCTTTACAAATCTTTACCAAGCTTACAAAAAAAAAAAAAATGTGCTAGCCATGTCTGGACTAACCCCATTAGATTTTATTTCTTTTAAAGAAATAAAATCATAATTTCTGACTCTTGTCTGCAAAAAGGAAAAAGAAAAACAAGACCTCCTTCCCAATTTTTTTTTCCTGTAATCTTTCATTAGAAATTGTCCAATTTTTTTTAAACCAGGAAATGTTCACCTTTTTTTTTTATTTTCTTTTTTTTTTTATGAATTCTGTCATTATTCTCTTTAAGAGTCCATAAAAAGTGTTTGGGTCACATTTTCACAGTTAATATATATGAACATAAGTCCCTTGAAAGGATGTGGTTCGTTAACAAGGCCCTATTTTCCTTGCTCGTCTTCCTGCACTGCAGATAAAGTGGAGACTTCTGCAATGAGAGAAAATGCAATATTTCACAAGGGCTGGTGAGAACATCCAGCATGGAAGAGAGTTTAGAAGGAAAAATAATAACAGATATTGTGTAAAGTTTTCCGAATCCCATCATTCAAATATGTAGCACAGGAAGGGGACACATGCTTACAACTATTTTTTTTCTATTCTTTATTTCTTCTTATCACAGTGGTTTTTGTTTGCTGGTTTGGTGTTTTGTTTGTTTTTTTTTTTCTTTCATTCCTGAAAGCTAGTTTCAATTCCTGTTCTAATAAGAAGGTAGCTTTCTACAGTCAAAGCCCTCTGATGCAGAGTGGAATCAGAACCATCTCAAGAGCTTGGGGACCATGTCACTCTCACTGAAGAAGATGAAGTAATGTCTTGCTTTTAGAGTGGACCTCTCTTCCTGCCTCATGATGGAGGAGGGAAAATAATTATAAAAAAAAATCCTATTTTCCACCATGGAATAGTTATTCTGTCTGGGAAGATGATGCCTCACTCCTACTCCTTCTTTCACAGCCCTTACAATCCACACCAATTCACCTTTTCCTTTTGTCTCTCTATCTATCTAGATGATGAATTTCTAGCCAAGCACATTCTTCTGCATCTAAAATATACAATGGAAGGATTTTCATCTGTGCTAGGTTGACCTCTGCCCTGAGCTCAGCCCCACACAGCCTCTTGCTCAGTTTTCCTCAGGGATTGGGGAGAGAATCAGAAGGGCAAAAGCTAGAAAACTCATGGATTGAGATAAAGATGGTTTAATAAGGAAAGCAAAAGCCACACACACAAGCAAAGCAAAACAAGGGATTAAGTCATTACTTCCCATGGACAGGCATTACTGTTCCAGGACAGCAAGGCTCCACTGAGTATAGCAGCTTCTTGACAAATGCCATGGCTCTAAATATCCCCATTTCTCACAGCTTTTATTGCTAAGCACAACTATGTACGGCACGGGATATAAACTAAAAATAGAAAGATAAAAATACATAATCTTTTTAAGCATATAAAATTGTTTGTTAGGGTTTGTTTTCTTTTCTTAAATTTCAACTCACATTCCAGCATTCTACCTAGATATTTGAAAAAAAATCTTCTTCTATGGGACTGTATAGCTCCTTACAAGAATCTGGTACTATAGAATATCCAGAAAAAATTATTTCCTCTGAAATACAGTCTTGAGCTTCTCTTGAAAGCTACACTAAGAAAACAAATTCATCATATCAGTAGCTGAGCTTTTGAAGCTCAGCAATGCCCATTTTCTTGAGATATTAATGGGGAAAATTTAAAAATTAGAATTTAAACATTGACTAAATAACTGACACTCACAAAATTAATTCTGTTGATGACACTTCCAACCTTTCCTTTCAACAAGTAAATAAAGAAATGCATTATTAGTGACCCGATTTATTAGTGACATTTTTACTTGCAGGAGTTAAGTAGTATTAGCAAATTTGCATCATGATGTAGCAAGGTATAGTTTAATCTACTTTAGTCAGCTGAACACAAGTGGGAGTAGAACATTTTGTTGTTTTTCTTTCTGTAAGTATTTAAGAAGTTTCAACCAGCAAATTCCTTGCTATTCAATCACCTGAGAGGGCTGCCCACACCTGTGATTTCTACTCTCCTCTTTTTATGTGTTTCTTCATAATATTTGAATTGTTTGGGTTTTTTAATATTACAAAGCATTAGAGGTGATTTTGAAATGACATTATTGTGGGGAGGATTGTAAAGTGGAAGCTCATTATATGAGCTTTCATTAGCTGACAATAAAAAGTTGCAGATCACTCATTCAGTTTTCCAGGCACTCTTGTCCTGCTGCTGACCCCTGCTGATGTTGCTTTGCTTGCACAGAGCAGCACTGAAGAAAGACACACAGTTTCCAAGTGACCATCTCCATTTTCTCACCATCTAGGTCTAAACAGAACAGACACCTGACACTGAGCAAGCTGGTCCAACTACACACTGCCCCACACAAGTGAGACCTAACAGTGAATGCCATCAGAGGATGAACAGGGAGCCTTTGGCAACTGTTGCAAGATACACAGCAGAAGAAATTGGATTATGTAGATTTATAGCTTTTTGTCTGATTTCTGATCTTGAGCAGCTTTGCTGAGCTTTTTTGTTAGTCAGTTGTTTATTTTTCTCCTTGCTGAGCACTTACAGGGTCCTGTACTAAAGAACTCAAGCCGTGATAAATGCATAAGGAGCCATTTTCATGGGGATCTCTCCTACTGATACAACATAGATGTGACAGAGATATAGGATAAATACATGTGCACTACAGTTACTTGTCAATTGCTTAGGAACACCTTTGGTTTTTTCTGGAATTTTGCTGTCACTCTGAGCTCTTCCTGTTGAGTTGGCTAATACCACTGAAGTACTTAAACAGAACAACAAGTTCTGTCATAGATGGAAAATGTCCTACACTGTTCTAGTGACAAGCCATTACACTAATTGAAAGGAAAACTGAAAAAAACCAAACATATCTGTAAGTTATAGACTTTTAAAGGGTCTAACTTTTGTCATTATTTTTGCATTACAGCAAAACCAAAATATTTCACATTATAAAAAATATTTATCTGGTATTTCAGCTTCTTTTGTGTAAAATAACAAAGACAATTAGGAACAAACTGGTCAGTTTGTTTGGGGTTTTCATCCCATTAGTTTCTCTTTTTCCTGATGTGATTTAGTTTTCTAACAGTCAGACCAGATACAGACATGTGTTGGGAAACTGGTCTTTAACCATATAAACCTTTATATATACATTAGATTTCAATACCAGAAAAAAAAAAAAAAAACAAAATTTGCGAACTTCTAGATGTTAATAGGAAGTATAGGAAATTCTATTCTTTTTAGGAGAAAAGGCAAGCAAGTGATACAAGCAAATAGTTACCATCTTCCTCATTTACTTTGCTACATCATAACTACATTAAGGATTAACCAAAAAATAATGGAAAAAGTTCTCTTTAGCACAGCTAGGGCTGAAGTGGGCCAAATTGCTGGAATCCTATAAATCAGGGAAAAAAAATCCTACAGGAATAAAACCTGCAATGTCAAGTACTTCCTCCTCTCTGGTATTCTATGGGGCAGTCCGTTTAAGTTATGTACCTGTAACATCATCTGAATTTTGAAATTCTAACAGATTTAATAAAATTCACAGCTATCTCATCTCACTGCTTTGTCTACTTATTTCCAAGAGTTTTAAGTGAGAATAGTCATTTAAATTACTACTGATAATTCTCAGTTGCCATAAAAATGTATCTTGAAATACATAACTGAAATATTTGGTGAAGGCAAAAAGAGAGGAAAGTTCTTTAAAGTTTCACTCTGTTAAGGAGGTATGTACAAACTAGCTAGAGAAGGTGAATTATTTTTGAGGGGTTTTCAGTATCTTTCAGATAAAGTGCTCAGAAAAAAACTTTGCAATAACTAAGTATTGTAGAATCGTTTTACACTGACCTGTGCTGGCAGCCCTGAGAGTCTTTTTGATTCATTTCTAAAAGAAATTTATTTCCTGCTGCAAATAGATGAGAGCTGGCTCAAGAGAGAAACTTCCTTTAACCTGGTAAATAGAAATGAGATGAGATATTGTTTCAATCACCACTTAAACTCTTTGTGTGGGTGGACACAACGTGGTTATGTACAGCTTGACCTGAGACTGTTGCTCTTGAAGATTGAAAACAAGTGCACCACTTAAAGTCATATATTGTACCAGGCAGCAGCAGCAGCTAGATCACGGAGGGTCCCTTCAAACAGCTCTATATAGTGACAACAGACCTGCTCCTTCTCTCTTATCCAGCAGGACTCATCTGAACCATCTCAGATCGAATCATGGAAGTTATGATGGGGTGAATTCAGAGAGGTCAAGCCTGGGGTATATAACAAGGGATAGAATTTTTGTAGCTACCATTTTTCTTCTGATTTACAGAGCTTTACGTCTTGATACTGTAAAGCTGTGAACCCACAAAGGCTGCTGCTCACCTCTGTATGTCTGCCAGGTGTATCTTCTCAGAAGTATAGCTACACCAGGCTTTCTTATTCTTGTCACTGTTCCCTTCCCAGTATGAAGACAATACTGAACAAAGACCACCAAGGTTTAGACCTCCAGTTTGTAATATACAGTTTTCCTACAGTCAAGAATGCTAGGTGTAGCATGGGAATCACCTGTGAAAAAATTTGTTGTGTTTGCTGAGAGTGAGATAGAGAGATAGAGCTTCACGTGGAAATGGTTTCCTCATTGCACAACATGAGGATAGCCAATACACCTGGGAAAACATCCTCAAATCTATTTATACATATCAGGAAAACCTGTTTATAGTTTGATTTTCAAATAAAATTAAGTAGATATCCAAAATTACCTGGCCAGTGGGCTGAGGCCCACTGATAGAAACACTACATTTGTAAAAAAATCTAAGATTATCAAGAACAACTGTTAACCCAGCATTGCCAAGTCTGCCATTAAACCACGTCCCAAAGTGCTGCAACTACAGGTCTTTTAAACACTTCCAGGGCTGGTGATGAAACCACTTCCTTGGGCAGCTGGTTCCAGTGTTTGACTACCCCTTCAGTGAAGAAATCTTTCCTGATATTTAATCAAAATCTCCCCTGGAGCAACTTACTGCTATTTCCTTTTGTCTTGTCAGTTGTTACGTGGCAGAAGAGGCTGACCCCCACCTCACTGTGGCCTCTTTTCAGCTGGCTGTAGACAATAAGGTCTCTTCTCCTTTTTCCCAGGCTAAAAATCCCCAGGTCTCCCAGCTGCTCCTCATACACCTCATATATGCTCCAGGCCTCTCATCAGCTTGGCTGCCTATCTCTAGACACCTCCCAGCAATTCAATGTCTTTCTTGTAGTGAAGGACCCAAAACTGGGCTCAGGATTCAAACTGTGGCCTCACCAGTGCCGAGAACAGTGGGAGGAAACTACTGCCCTGTCCTTCTGGATCTGGTGATCTGGGAAGGATGCCACTGGTCTCCTTGGCCACCTGAGTACATATTGGCTTGTGTTCAGTTGCTCTTTGCCAGCACCCACAGGTTCTTTTCTATCTGTCAGCTTTCCAGCTGGTCTGACCCTAGCCCCTAGAACTGCATGCGGTTCTGACCCAATTGCAGGACCCAGCATCAGTGTCAAATCTCACACCATTGACCTTGGCCCATTGATCTTTCTGCAGATCCCACTGCAGATCCTCCCTGCCCTCCCTCAGATCAACACTCCTGCCCATCCTAGTGTCTTCTGCAGACTGACTGAGGGAGCACTCTATCCCCTTAGCCGGGTTGTCAATAAAGACATTAAACAGGACCAGCCCCATCTCTGGTCCCTGGAAAACACCACAAATGACTGGCTGCCAGATGGATGTAGCACCATTCACCACCTCTCCCTGGGCCTGGCCAGCCAGCCCAGGTTTTTTACCCAGGAAAGGGCATACCCACCCAAGCCATGAGCAGTCGGTTTCTCCAGGAGAATGCTGTGGGAGACAGCGTTAGAGGATTTACTAGCCTCCCAGGAGATAACATCCACAGTGATTCCCTTCTCCACAGAGCAAGTTACCCTGTCAAAAAAGGAGAACAGGTTGGTCAAGCAGGACCTGTTTTTCCTAAACCCATGCTGGCTGATCCACTGGTTGTTCTGCATTTGCCACGTGATGGCTGCAAGACGGAGAAACTTCCTCGCAGAGGGTGAGGAGAAAAGTGAGCATGAATAAAGACAGAAAGAAATCATGGTCCAGGAATTTCAGAAACTGAACTTCAGTTCTTTGAGTGGATAGTTGAGATAGAGGCCATCCCTCACTGACTTTCAGTCCAGTGCTTATGCCATTCTCAAGTATCTACACAAACAAATCCTGATAAAGAAAATTTTCAAAACCATGTTCAAGGCAAAAAGAGCAAAGAGTCTTCAGGAAACATATGAAAATGCCAAAAGCACATGTCAGTTATGGGAAACACTGAAGGCACCCATGTGTTTTCTCAGTCTCAGTCACTGAGTTCACAGTCACATGACTGAAGGCAGCAAAGCATCTGGTCATGGCCATGACACAACAGGTTTGTTTCAATCCAATGCTGTTGGTCATGGACACTCACTTCTCCTTTATCAATATGTTTTCACTAGACACCAACTCTTCTGTTTTGTTTCTTTTTGACTTTTATATACTGGGTCTACATACAAGTGTACACAAAAACACAGAGCAGAAAACAAAAAATAGTTGAGGGAGAAAGGACTAACTCTACCAAGGTGTAATTAATTTTTCATATTCCAGTTACTAAGACTTTCCTACAATAGAAACTTTCTTATAAATAAGTTAAACATTATAGATAATATGACACATGTAGATAATAAATGGTTTAATAATTACAACTACCTTAAAGTTTTGCTATTTTCTGTGCTAGTACAGCAGTGTTCTCAGGCCCTACAAAATCCTTCACCTGTCCCTCCCCTCACCTCTTTGAGCTCCGCAGGTAGGTGGACCCTTCTTGTATAAACATTGAGATGGAAAGCTGTTCATTTGCCAACTTGCTATTTAGTTATTTTCCTGCAATACTAAGGAACTTTCACTTCTCTGAGAATACAGTGGATGAGAACGCAGCAAGAAAATGTGGACTACAAGGCTGTATGAAACACAGCAAAATTTACAGAGCCACTGACAGCAACGCAAACACTGATATCCCCAGAAACAGCATTGTGACAGTCTGTCCTGCAAGAAAACTTCCAAGTTCTGAGAATAGCAATGGCCAGCACTGATAATGATAGATTGTATAAACTGCTGCTGGGGTATTCAGGGCCATGGATTAATTCAGTACTCTCATCAATCTTAATAAATTTCAGGTCTTTGGGGCAACAGTGATAAGGATATGGGACCCAAAGGTGTTTCTGGTAAATCTGAGAATAATCTGTATCTGCATTTAGTCAGTGGGAAAAAGAAAAAACAAAACAGAAAACCAACAAACAAATAAACAAAAACTCCAAACAACAAACCATTGTGGATAGCAGTGGGAGGAAGAACAGATGGTACAAAATCTTGCAAACCTCAATTACCCTCAGTGAAAACCATGGTGGATATTCTGACCTACTTTGCATCAGATCTGTAATCCAGACAGCTTCGAAAAGGGAATGATCCACTGGACTGGAACCAGAGTGCAGAAACAGTCACCTGTCACCTATGTCAAGACAACAACATGAAGACAGGAGTATTTTTCAATTAACCAAAATTATTGACCATCTTTATACAGAGAAAATCTGACCCTGAATTAAGTACAGGCTATCAAGAGTGGTAATTTTCTCATTGCCTGTATGCTCCAGCAACTCAGCTACACTTATGTGTATCAAGGATATCTAAGACACAGCTAACACTGTCACCAGCTAAGGTCCAGGCACAGAAAATAACCACTGTAGAACCCTAGCACTACCATCCTAGGTATTTCCTGCACTTGTTGACTAATCAGACACTAACAGGAATGAACCCAAGGGTAAATGGACATAGGGTTATCCTCCAGGTAAACACGACTTCATGGTGTGGTATGGGATAATTGCCACTCTTCTCTCTGTTGACAATTTCTGTTGAACGAGATGTTGAGATTGATTGGTAAGGTCTGACAAATAACAGAGTTCTTGTTCTTATACATAGTATAAATATGATAAATCCTGGTGAAGAGGCAGAGAGTGCACTTAGATGAAAGCAAAGAAGAATTAAAAAGCAGTGCAATTTGTGAAGTCACAGAAGACAAAAACTGAAAGTGCTGTAAAACCGTAATAAAAACTGGAGGAAGACACATCAGTCCTATGTCCATGCACACAGGTAGAGTCATAATGCCATTGTTTATCCAGCTGTACAGAGGAGATAAAGAACTCATTTATGCTTTGAGAAATTTGCAGATTCTAGTGAAATATTTGGAGAATCCTTGAGCTTACTTACAGTACAGCGTACCACAAATAAACCATACCTTTCCCGTTTGGCAAGAATTTCTGGGTTGTTTAACACTGAGAAATAATTGTGGAGCATAAGATGAATTATGATGGTTTTCAAGTTAAGCAATAATAAATATTTATTTTTAACCAAGTGTTTACTGTAGTCCACAATATTCTGTTAGACCTTTACGGTTTTTCCCATCATTACATTCTTTTCTCTCACATGATAAAGTATCGATTCTTTATAATAGAGATTATATAGGTTAATTACAAGATGCAAATATATAGAAAGTGAGATTAATTTTGAATGTGTTAAATTGAATAAAATTGGAGTAAAAATTGGATTGCCAATGTTGATTGCAAAGTTGCTGGAATAATGCCAAAATACACGTAAAGCACACAAATGAATAATGTTGAAAATTCAAGACTGATTTTGAATTAATTGATTCATTAACAGATAGAAATATATTTATATCAGATCTTTCAAAATTGCATTGCCAATATGTATCAATCTAGCATTTCTCTCTAAAATGGCTAAGTGTTGCTTTTTAAGCATTGAATGAATTGGACTCAATGGACCGATTAGTCACAAACTAACCTTTTTGGTAACAAAGTGAAATCAGAAAATAGGCAATAACTTAGTGTTCAAGTAAATTTAAAAAAAGTTCCCTAAGTACAGACACTTGCAAAATTGCACCTATCCAGCAGAATAATATCTAATTTAACACAGTTACTAAAGATAAATGATTTTTCCTGATCAAATTATATCAGGATGAATAATTTTATACTATATAATTGGTGAGCTGGATAATTCAATAAGCCCATTTGCTATGGTTGACTTCCTTTCACAAGTAGAAATTCTGTAATGAGGAAGGCAGTTTTGTCAAAACAGCTGCCAAATGGCAGTAGCATAATAAAAGAAGCCCATTAATCAGAAAATTAATTAAACATTCTGTGTATGTAAAACCTGCTGCATACTGAGAAAATGTGAATGGCCTGACAACAGAATTTGTAACAATTTATTCATTGGAGAATTATAGGAAACAACCAGTGTATTACAAAAAATATCTAAATACTATTCTACAGGAAAAAAAGGGCTCAATTGCTAAGGTTAATTGGTGAGAAAAATCATAGAAAAAACCTTAAACATTTATATTCATTCTCTTAATAATCAGAATATAGATAGTGTGGGGTACCAATCTTCTCCTCTTGTCTGAAGTGAAAAGGAATCCTAGCAAAGAGTGAAATGCAGTAGTAATTTGGGTGGTGGCTATCAGAACTCTGGTATCTCTCAGAATCAAGTAGAATTTTAGGATGAGCTGAGACCAAGATATTCTGCATCATGTGACACTGAAGGAACTATTCAATAGTTCGGGATGCTTCTAAAAACAATTTCCTAAGTTTCTGTAAATGTGTTAGAGATGTTGATATATTCTTGACATTAAGATGGCTAATACTCATTTTGAAAACAATGTTAATTTTCCTCGAATCAGGTTAGACCTTGAAGCTCAGGCTGACATGGTGGGTTTATGAATCTAACAAGACAAACTTTCAGGAATGTTTTTATAAACCTATGATGGTAGCCACCAAGATAAACATTGGTCTCTATTAATTGATCTGAAAGAAAAAAAAATGGGGTAATAATCTTAAATCTAATGTGGCACAAACACAGAGTGGGGCATGTGGCCAGCAAAAATAGATGTGTTTTATATAACTTAGAAATGAGCAGAATTTTCTCCCTAGGGGGAACTACATATTATTTTGGGAATTAATGCAGAATTTTGACAGATTCACTACTTTGTTTTTCCTAGGAAAAAAAATCTTCAACAGATGTGCTGCACAACCATTTTTTATGGGAATAAAATGTGCCCCAATTTTCAGGGCTATATAATCACAGAAGATTACAAACAAGAGTTCCATAAGCTTTTAATGAATTTAGACCCCCCCTCTCCTTTCAAAATCAATGAGAGTAAAACAGGTAATAGCCTTAAGCACTTTCTTTATATCTGCATAATTGAGTTTGAAATAAATGAAAGAAGTAAACTTCATGGCCTCATGTGCAGTGTCGGCTACTTTTAAATAACATTCAGCATAATTACTTCACATTCTTTGCTTCCTTTTTAAGTCAGCAATGAGCAGGCACAAGATAATATAGCTGGGAAGAATCCCAGGTCTATGAGCCTTATGAACAGAAATTGCTCTGACTTTAGGAAAGTACTGACTATTTCCAATAAAGTAGGTTTGAAATGCTCTTTTTTTTCAACACCAGATGTTCTTTTTCATGCCATGTATTTGATTTGAAGTAACAATAATATTTTTTGTTTATACTGGTGTATCTGGTTGGATGGATAGAGTATATCTAAATTATTTTCTCCACTACATTGCTAAAAAAGTGATCCCAGGATTTCTGTAGTATCACATGCAGAAAATATTAAATCAGAGTTATATGGAATAGATTAAATTTAATATCAGAATTATATTTTCTCTCCTCATTTTATTGTGGGAAATTATTTATTCATAGGTAGTTAGTGAAGAGTCCCTATGTATAATCTCTGTGGAGGTCAAAATCATACTGGAATAAGGTGAATTCATCTCTTAGATCTTATAGAGCATTTTGCTAATATTTCAGTATCAGAACAATTGGTAATTGAAAATTAGGAGATTATAGGTGGAAAGCCATTGTGGGTAAAATACTGCAAATGCATTGCATTAATGGCCAATAGCTTTTGTGAGCATGTTCCACTTGCAATATTTTAAAAGTCTGTCTTCAGCTGCAGAGATAGAATGTTGAACTGAAGCCATGAAAACCACTGAATCATTCATTAACTTGCCAGAGGTGGAGAATGGTTACATGGCACAGTGGGTTAATGCTTAAACTTTCCAAGCTGGATGCGATTTATGACTAGATTTAGGTCATGAGTGAGACACATTCAGTGCTATCAGCTTGCTTTCTATGCATAATTTCTCACCTGTACAGATATATTTGATTGGCAATCTGTTCCAAAGTGAAAAAAGACAAATATAACAAGACTATTGCAATTGGGTTTAAAAGATTGTGTCACAACAATTCAAATTGACAACCTACATGACACCTAGCTCTTTCCAAAAATTATTGCTCCATTCAGAAAGACATAAGACACAGGCTTCCTCACAAAATACAGAAACACTTAAATGTTTGTTTTTAGAACAACATTGAAATAATAATAAAACAAAACAAAAAAAAAAGTAAATAACCCACATAAAATCAGAATTTTATGTAAAGCAGGAAAATTAATCTCTAAAATTTACATCTTTTGGGATAAGCAAAATAAGCATGTAGTATTTAAAAATGCAAATAGCGCTTAATGCTTAAACACACACATAAAGCAAAAGAAAATGCCTACACATATTGAGGTATGATAAAGAAATCTCTGCCACTGCCATGCAGATGAGTGCCATGGATAAAGTACAGACATTTTGCTACACAGATACCTTCAAAGCTAGAATTAGCAGCAGTGCTGCTGGAAATCCAGTGAAGTGGTACTCCTACTGTGCTCACTTGTTTTTGCAGCATGTTGGAAGGTCACCACGTGGCATCCGTGTGTGTGCTCAGGGTGTGTGTGGTCTGCTACATGTGCACAAGGAAAGGAGGTGGACAAATGGAGGTGAGAAAATAGAAAACTACTGAGCATCAAGAACTTGTTGCTCAAATGTTAATCTTCTATCTTTTCCATATCCTCACTCCTTCAGGAAGCCAAGATAGCTACACAGAAGTGAGAAGGACTGTTTTGATGTATCAATTGTAGACTGGAGCATAAGATATGATTTCATAACAGTCAGCTTCAGAAACAGGGACATTGAAGTCACAGGTCTGGGTTAGCAGAATCATTCACTACCAGAACACTTAATAAATACATAACAGTCTTGCCTCACACTTGCTGGCCCTGGTACTCACAGCAACTTCAACATGATATTTGTTGGAAAGCAACACCACAGTAAAAAAGCAGTGCATATTTCTGGAATCCACTGACATAAATTTCCAAAACCACTCCCAGTAAATGCCTACTAGGTAGGGTTGTTGCTCTACTAGAAAAGCTGTATATAAGTGAAAAAGATTTGTTTAGACACTTTCATATAAATGACAACTTTGGCAAAGTGGTCATCACCAGTTTGTGTAGTTTAAGACCCTGAGGATGAGGAAGACAAGGACTAATAAAGCCTTTAAGAGCAGATCTCAACATGCTCAGGAAATAGTGAGTAGAGATCACTTAGGAGTTTGCCTTGCAGGACAAATGGGTTTGCAGAGATTTTCAGAGATAGAAAAGGCAGAAATGACAAAAGGTAGAGTCTCCAAAATGACAACATAGAAATATCAAGTGGGCATGCAACAGCACAGGGAGGAGAGAAGAAGCTCTGTTGCAACTCAAACTGATAAGAGATATAAAGAATAACATGAAAGAAATCTGTAAATCCTAGTGTAAAGTGAAAACACAAGGAAAGTAAAGGGCTAATGTCAATTGGATCTGGAAAGTCAGTCATGAATGCAACAGCAAGCACCCAAATAGTTGCCTCATTCACCTCAGTCCTCAGTCCCACATCTCTAATACCAGGGAGTACAAATAAGGGAAATGGTAAACTACTGATAACAGAGAAGAGTT
This sequence comes from Cyanistes caeruleus, assembly GCF_971803275.1. NCBI lineage: Eukaryota > Metazoa > Chordata > Aves > Passeriformes > Paridae > Cyanistes > Cyanistes caeruleus. The sequence continues at coordinate 56,812,788 of NC_141701.1, read as the reverse complement.
TAGTCAGGGACAACCCATACAGAATAGATATGGACACATTCATGAAGTCAGGCAAGATGTATGCAAGGATGCTGAGAATTCTGGCTGACATGACAACAAAATAATTCCTATCAATCTTTTTTGAAAAGCCATGGCATCAGGAGAAGCCAAGTAATCAGAAAAGGCAAATATTTTGCCCAACTACAAATACTGAGAAAAAAATAAAGGTCAGAGAAACTGCAGACAATCACCTTTACTTCAGTTCCTGGGAAAACTATAAAGAAGAGGTCCTCAAGGAAGGACCTCTCAGGAGCATGAAGGATAAGGTGACTGGAAGAAGCTAATATAGAATTACTAAGATTAAATCATACTTGGCCAACCTGCTTGCCTTCTGCAATGAAGCAATTTTCTGAGTGAATAAGGATAGAGCTGTTGATGTCATCTGCCTTGATTTTGTCAAGGTTTTTGACCTCGTCTCCCACAATATCCCTATAAACATGTTGTCAAGTTCTCTGATAAACAGATGGACCATTGTTTGGTAGAAATTTATCTAAACTAGATTACCTAAATCTAAATTTATCTAAACAAGGTCAAAGGGTGAGTAGTTCAAAGTCCTACTAGCAGAAATCAGATTTAAAGTCTTCCAAGAGTTTCTCCTGAGTCAGATGCTGTTCAGTGTCCTTGTAAATTATCTCAGTAATGGGATTGAATTCACATTCACCAGGTTTGTGGATGACACTGAAATAACAGGCCAGGCAGATGTGGTACAAAGAAGAGCCAACAAGGGTTGTGTGGAGTATTGCAAAGAAACACAAGATCTGCACACCTGAAACAAAAAAATCACAAAGAGCAATTCAGGCTGGGTTCTGTCTCAATAGTGTATCTTAATGCTTAACAACAATCATTTGATTCTCTTAGTGAACAAAAGAAGTAGCTGACATATTTCTGTAATGTGGCTCTCACCAAGCCAATCTGCTTTCCAAGCCGCCACTTACGGAGTCTCCATCAAACCAGTCAGGAGAGATGAAAAGACCAGAACATCTCTGGTGACCTGAGAGACTGAACCTGTGACTATGTGCAAGGTGGAAGACTTTCATGTGCAGACATCTGAAGATGTCCCCTCCAATTCACTGATGTTCAGTCACATTCCCATCAGTGACTCAGGCATAAGTCCCAAGTCCCTAAGGCAGATGTACATCAACTTTTTTTTGCCAGGAGAAGTGACATCAATTCCCTGTTGGAGACTGTTGAGGGATGCAAAGGGACAGAAGAGACCAAGCTGTGATCTGTGAGAGAGAAAGAGGGTGTGTGTATCTTTGTCGTGAAGGTACTTTTAGATTCTGCCTTGTTTTAGACTCCTGCTGTCCTGGTTAGAGAGAGAAAAGAGCTCAGGGTGAGGAGTGAAAGGAATCCATCACAAACCAATGTTAAAGATGTCCCCAATCACAGGGAAAGAAGAGATGGAGAGATGAAGAGAGGGGACATGACAAAAGGTATGCAAAGAGAAGGAAGAAATGAAGAAAACTTGTACCAATAATCTCTTATTCATACAGAGTTATACAGTAACCTTTTTTTTAATTGGTCCCTCTTTCCAATGCCATGGTTAATTATTGACACTGGAAAGAAAGTGAGGACACATGTATTGTTCTGGGTGACTTTTTATGTTGTGTCAGGCAACACCATAAGTGAACAGTTGTTTTCATTTAAAATGAAACTCATAAAGATTTGGAAGACGGAAAAGTAATTCAATGAAGAAACAAAATACAGAAAGTCAGGATAGGTTTTAACACTTGAAAAAGTAAGAGGCTGAAATTAAACTGAGGTAACAGGTCATTTGCTTTCCCAAAGTTTTAGTCTGTTTTCAAAGTTTTCAAAGAAAAGGGGAGGAAAAAAGGCCCAGCAAAAAACAGAGAAGCTGTTAAACTAGAAATACTCCCGGCTGTACTAAGAATAGACACTTAACATATTTTTTACAATACCACCAAATATGCTCTCTCATGGAAAATGGCAAAGGGTCAAAACAGCTCACTTTAAAACACCTGGATGGAAAACAGAAGCTAAGGATTTTAATGAATTATTTTCAAATAGCAAAGAAAAAGGGGGTGGAAAGAAAAAAAAACTCACAAAAACTTGTTCACTGGAAGCATATGTAGTTGCATATTAATGATGGCATCTGTTTTATACTGACTTGAGTTCCCTTAACCACAGAATGTTACATAACCACTGTCTGGAGATTTAAAAGACTTCCATTAATTTGTGATGGCAGTAATTAGCAAGGAGGGTGTTAATACTCATTGATGCTCAAGCTGTCAATTTCTGGCTATTTTTCATTTGTATTCTTTGTAAACTCACACTGTTGTTTACACAAGGATATCACTGCATCTAGGCAGAAAACAAAATTTTTCTTTCTGCCATGAGATATTCACTAGACGAATGACATTTGTCTTAGGAATAGCTAAGGATATTTCACTCAGAATAAAATCAATAATACATATAAATTCCTACATACAGAAAAGTTAGGAGTTCATGTCTGATAAAGTGTATTTCTGTCTGAGCCCATCTAAGTTTTTGTATGTACATGCTCACATGTGTTCTATGTAATTTGGCAATGTGAATACTATGAACTCTCACTGTTTACCAGATGTTGGTGAAATATATTTGCATTAGCAACTTTTCATAAGGAAAAAACAGTCAGAACTGAAAGTCCTTTAATGAAAACAATTCTTTACAAATAGTTTATTTGAGATGATGTCTCCTCAAACTTTTTGTGGTCAAGATGTGAGGCCAAGTGACTTGAAGCTACATGACTTGAAACTACAGGGCATTAAAGTATTCTTTTCATGTAAGAATAAAACTCCATAGTTGAATTGATGATGGTTGTATGTTCTGCTTTAGGGTAAGCTGCTTATCACATTCTAAAGAGCACAGTGAAGGCTGAGAAACAGTACAGAAAACATTACTGTTACACGAGGTAACAATGATGCACTCCTGCTATTTTCCCTGCAAGTGATGCTCTGAGGAGGATTGCACAGACCTCAGTTGTCTTAAAGTTCTCTTGGAGATGTTACCCGAGATGAGGGAGCTGTAGTTACACCTAGCTAAACACCTGTTCATTTATTTAACTTACCAGATTCAGACATCATATAATAGCATTTCTGTTCAGAATATGGTCTTGAGATAATAAAACCATATGTATGCCAGCACCATACATCATCCTGAACCACTGGTGTTTTGAAAGCATTTAGAAGTACACACATCTATTATAAACGCAATATTAATCTATATTTAAAATATTTTCGTGTCAAAAATGTCTGCAAATCCTTTATGTGCTGTAAACATATGGAACTGAAGAAGTATATCCCCTTCTGGAATTAGAGGGAAGCAGCTGAGTTGTATGAACTATCTTGCATAATGTTCAAAGGAGAGAAAATTATTCCAAGGAGAGCAGAATAAATTCTGTCAGCTACAAAAAACAGCTATGAGATCCTTTTTATGACCACATAAAATAAAAAATCATAGAGGTCTTACTGAAAGACCTATAACACAGCAAACTACATACCATTCCATTTTTTTCTGCCTCAGTTAAATTGCTGGCACTATCAGAAATTGAACTTCTGATTCTGTGGAACCTATTTCAAGCTTAGCATAAAAAATGCAGTGATCTGTCCCAGTCAGGTCTCCAGGCTGCACTGCTTGATAGCATTAGTTAAACAATACATACTGAATTGAAAAGAGTCCCCATCACCTGCAATGGTTTTCACAATCTTTATTTAAACATTCTATGCCTTCAGTAGCCAGAGATAAGCAGAAATAATATTTCTTGGGGTTTGTGGGCATTTTTCCCCCCATTGATAAAAGGCAATAACTTCCAATGCTCAGTTTAACGATCACTAGAAATGCCTTTTACTCCTCTGTGAACATCAGCTGCATATCTAATGTCAGCAGGAAATTCTGGATAACTGTAGAGTAGGAGGACCCCTGGGAACAGGCAGCTAAATCAAAGAAACATAATGAAATTGTGGAGCTTATTTTCAATGGATGTTTTGGAAACAAAAGAATAAATGTGTTTTAAAAGGCTTTAACCAGATGAAGGATTGTCTATCAGTGACTATTAAACCTGGTTGTCCACATATATTGTCCATTTCAGAAGATTCCTGAAGTACTTTTTTGCTGATCAGGAATAACAGAGGGAGTTTTCAAATAATCCTCTGTTTCTTAAAGTTGTTCCTAAATGCCTGCCTTTAGTCAACACCAGCAGGATGATAGGTGGCCAAATAAGAACCTTTGTTATACTACAGACTATGAAAGTATTTAACTCTTTTCCTGGACCAGATTCTCTAAGGAAGAATAACTACAAAACAGCAGCTGTTCTTTTGGCATGTACTGCTGCAGTGACTGGGAAGGCACCTCTTCTTTACACCTCTTTGCCTCCTTTTCAACTACAGGCCAAAAAGAGGAAGGAACAGTCACGGCATTAATTGGAGAGATGGTTCTCTGCCATGTCATAGAACAAGCTCACAGACCTGCAGGATGTTAGTACTACACACTAGTACAATACTAGTACTGTAGAGTACAGTATTATACTACATGAAGTACTGAAATAATATTTGGAGTCAGGGAGTCCACAAAAAAAATGGTGCTCTGATGGGATTGCGCTACTATTGCTCAGAATGGTGAATAAAAATACAAGCCTGAACGTCTTGCTGCCCCCAGGGTATTGTAGAACAAGGAGAAAGGTGTCTCAGAGATTAGTCTTAGATTAAACAGTTATTGGAAGATACTGACAAGCAAAATAAACTTGTTAATGAAGGCACATGCCCTTCTCACACTAATGTCATGCAGGGATTTAAAACTGGCCATCCTTACTGCATAGAACAGCACACATAGACACATTTTAATCTTATAGCTTTGGTTATCAGTGTACTGGGTCTCAATATGGCAGATACATCTTAATATATGCTCAAGTATCTCTTACCTTACCAGAATTTGACCTGTGTGGGCTAATGGTAACTCAAGCAATCCTGTCTGCAAGGACCTGGGCACTCTGGATTACCAGCCCACAGGAACTGAGGGGCCAAGGCAGGCACAAACTGTCTATCAACCTCCATAAAAATATTTTGAATGTAATTTATCTAGCACTCCCATACAGATACTATGTTACATGCTTAATTAACTTAATTGACTTAATTATCCTGGCATTTCAAAAACAGAATAACCGAATATTCTGAGTGGGAAGGGACTCACTAGGATCATGAAGTCCAGCTCTTAAGTCAATGGCCCATACAGGGATCAAACCCACAAACTTGGCGTTACTGGCACTGTGCTTTAACCAAGAAAATTTCCATGGCAGTTGCACAATCCCTGGGAAGAAAAATGCTAAACGAATATGTTGATAGTTAGAGGCTAACTCTGCAGCTATACAGAACTTTGTCTGCCATCTGCAAGAGACTCCAGTCCATGTGGTGTTCAGACCAGCACATGATCATGGCAATGGTTTTGGTTTCCAGGCTGTGAAAAATTACAGCTAATGTATCCCAGGCAAATCTCCAGAGACAGGACAGAGCAGGCGTACGTGTCATCTCTGGCATCCAGATCTGCTCCTGAATATGGTGGTGCTCAAGCCCCCAGTGCAAGAAAGCCTTCAGCTAACTGGAATAAATTTAGGAGAGAGACACTAAGGCATTGAAGGAGTGGGAGGACTGTGGGGAGGGAAGCTGTAGAGCTTGCACTGTGGGGTGTGGGTGAAGGGCTAGGAATTTTTCAGCCTGGAGAAGGGATATCTTCAGGGGGACCTTTCAGCAACCCCTCAGCAGCTGTGAGGAGGCTGTTGAGGAGACAGCTATGGGCTCCTGATGTTGATGTACCGAGAGAGGACAAGAAATAACTGGAACAAGAGCAGTTGTGACAGGATATGAGGGAAAGGTTTTTTCCCCTGAGGACAGGGCACAGTGGGAAAGGCTGCCCAGAGACATGGTGCATTCTCCATCTGTGGAAGTTTCAAGACCCGTCCAGATAAAAGTCCTGAGCAAACAGGACAGGCCTCAGAGCTGGTCCTGCTGAGAGCAAGAGGTAGGACTGGAGACTGCTGAGCAGCCTTCCAGCTGGAACTATCCTATGATCTTTTGTTCCTATAGGTAGGTATAGTCATTTCAAATTTGATGACATTCACATTCCAATTCCCAGTTGAATTTGTTCGGACTTTGTTCTTACTGAGATCAATCAGATCAGACTCTAATGTTAGGTGACTTTTTCAGCCTTCCATTCTGTGAAGAAAGAAAGGAAAAGCCACACTGACTGGTATTGATGTCAGTATTTCAAATACTTCTACAATTTCATGTCCCTGAAAATAAATCTTTTGACTTTGGTGGTAGTTGCAAAAATGACAGAAGACCAAAGGTAGCTCCTGAATGGCTCCTGTCCAGAGCACAAGAGTGCCTGGGCAATGTAATGGAATTAGGTTTTGCTTAGTGCAAGCATACTTTTTTAAGTCCACATGGAGATGCCTACTCAGATCTGCATCCAGGATCAAGTTGACCACTATGTCTACTTTCTGCAATGTTCTGTCCAGGATTACAGTCTCAGAAACACTACAAGGCACTGAGAGTTTCAAAGCACTTGATGATGTTTTGCACACCTAAAAATAACCTTTTTTTCCTGTTAAATATTCGGGGTAGGTAAAAATTTACACCCAAACCAAACCAAATGCACAACCTACAAAATCTCACACTAAACAAACAGCAACAATCTAACAATAAGCAATCATTAAAAAAAACCCTTCAAAATCAAGATGTTTTATTGAATAAGGTATAGCACTCATGAAGACAATGGAAATACAACAAAAATTACAAGTTTCTTCTGCCAACAGAAATATGAAGCTTTGAGTATAGAAGAAAAGATTTTTCAGATAAAAATAATGACTTTAAAACAAAAAAGAATCAAATCTAGATTATTCATTGTATTTTGAAACACTGCATTTCTATTTTTGATGTACTACTCATAATTTCATACTTTTTTAAATGCTTTTGGTTTTTATTTCTCTATTGCTTTCTCTCTCCTATGTATTCAAAAATGTGTTCTTTAATACCCTTGTAATAGTGCTCATGGATGTTAATGAAGCTGCTTCTTTGAAAAATGTGTTCTCTGTTTTCTATTTGAGTGGCAAAGAAAATTTAATTCAATGGGAAAGGTTTGTGGTGCATTTGGAAATTGCCATTATTTTATATCTTAATAAAACAGGTGGAATGGGAATTTCTTCTTTAATACTGTTTCCAGTTAGAATTCTTCATAACTTGTTTGATTTAATTTACACACACAGGCAATGTGTGCACCCTTGGCCCACTGCCGTAACTTTAATAGTTAAATAACTTCTTTTGGCTTTAGGAAGTGTGTTTGGATTTTCTTTTTTATTTTATATTCTTTCTTTTCCCATTTAATTTTATAGAAATTTGCTTCAGTTCTTACTGGTCACTACTTTCAAAATGGAACTGTCCTGAAGAAGACATGATATCAATGGAACAGCAAACTGATGCACAGAGAGTAAAGAACTCAAACAGTATATCAACAGCAGAAAATCTACGGCTATAAAAAGACTGCTGCCCAATTTAAGGGGAAAAAAACAGTTATTGAAAAGGACAGGTGTTACTTTAATACAGGCTGTAGCACACATGTCCTTTGCCAAAAAAATCACACTTTTTTAAAATGCAAGGCATTTCTCAAGTTTGTATTCAAATGAGAGTTCAGGGGAATGTCTGAAAAAAAAGTGTTCCATCCCCTTGATTTTCATGGTGAGGCCCCTGCAAATATCAAATGCAACATATCCAGTTTCTAATGCTTGTCTCCTTATGTCTTTCTTATTAAAATTATTTGTTCTAGTCTAGATTCTCTAATCATAGTGGATGATTAAGCCATAAAATAGGTGTGAGTTACCATGTCTTGACCTTCTGTGAAGGTGTTGGACATTTTATTTATGATATCTATTTTATCTCCATTATTCTAAAATTTGAATAAAATTGCCATATATACAGAAATCAGAACATAAAAGTTTTAAGTACCTGTAGAGAAACGAATCACAAGTAGTTGAGGAGATAGGATGCAACTGTAATGAAGAGAGTTACAATAATCTGGCGAATCAAAGTGATTGCTTCATAAGTTAGAAAATAAAATTAAACTGTGTGGAACACTGAGACATCTCACAGCTCAGCAGCCCCCTGCATACCCTGGGGCTCATCCCACTTGCTTTGGTATTCCATCTCCTCAAGGAGGGTGTTTCCAAACTTCCATCACTTATCAATACAAAATTACTAGCAACAAAGGTTTGTCCTCCAGTATTAGATCGTTCAGAAGTCTTCCTGTCAGCCTTTGGAAATAGTTTTCACTAAACATAAGATAAAAGTTCTAACATTATTATTAGCAGTGCTAATTATACATCAGCAAATAATAATAAAGGTACTGATGCACTGATACCTGGTATTAGTCATCTACTTTCTTATTATCTTATAAAATGCCTTCTTTTCTCACAGACTGTTAGACTTTATTAAGATATCATGAATAGAATGTTAAACTTGAGAAGTCAGAACTGCTTCCTAAGAGCCAGCTACAGGGAGCTCAATTCATTTGATTAAAAACTGTATACTGAAATAGATAACTCTAATTTGGGAACTATTAAACCTTTACCTCAGAACTCACACGGACTGACAGCTGTGCCACATAAATCTCTTTCTTTCCTCCAGATCATTTTGGCACAGTTTCTTCAACAATATAACAATATTGTAGTAATACTGTGTTAGGACAGACATGATTTTTTTTATTTACCTGACATATTAAAATTACTCAAATAAAATTTTAATTTTTAATACTTTGGAAAATGCCAGTCTGTTCATGAAAGAGGTGATTTTTTTTCATACTTAAAAAAATCATCTCTATTACTGTAATTTTTTCAAAAATGGGTTTTTAGTGATGGCAGAGGTACAGACATTATAATTAGAGAAAAATCTAGTAAATTTTCTTTTTCTCCAAAAAATGCGTTTTTTGGGGTTTTTTTTAATTCTGCATGAAAACTGGGAAGAGTTTAGGAACAAAGATTTTTAAAATAAAAATTCTGGAAAAAATAATCTTAACTTAAACCAAAGGGACATTTCTCTGATTACACTGAATATCCTCCCAGTTTCTGTTTTATTCTTTTAGCAAAATACATTTAATAATTCAAAACAATTTTTAAGGAAAAAAAATATAGCTTTGGAGTGTTAACCATTTATCTTTTCTTAATGAAGTTGAAAAGACTAGGACTATTTCCTGACAAGGTATTAATTGATATTGTAATAGTCAGATGGATCAAAGACCTTGGCCCTCCCTCTTAAATTTTAATTGTGTCTTTACTTCTTTTAGAATAAAAATGCTCTCTTAACTCTTTCTGTATCTTCTTTTCTAATCTTTAGTGTTTCAAGAGCCCCTTTAATTCCTAAAATTAAGGATTTTGATTTTTGTTTGTCCTTTTGCTTCCCTTTCCCTCAATATGTTCCATTTTCCTTCCCTGAGTATGTTTGTCTAATCTTTCAGCTACAGTCATAGTGACTTGCAAAATTTTCCATACAAAAGCAAAATGGGAGCAGATATGCAAATATTTTCACATATATGCATAATATACATCTACATAGTGTATATACACATAAAATATGTCAGTTACAGGCCACCATCTTAGTATCTTCCCTCTCCCCTTTTGGAGGTGAGGTATTGTAAAGAATTTTTTTATGTCCAATGAGATGCTTGAACATTAGAAGTTTCTTACGCTGTTTATGCAGTGCCTAATCTGTTCTGTGTTCCATGTAAGGTTCAAGGCAGGAAGTTGCACCACTCATATTAAATCAGATTGCATATATGCCAGTAATTTTTTTACAGTATTCATCTTGTTTCATTTCAGGCTGCATCCATGGAATTTGACTGAATTACTGCTAACTGCAGAAGTACAGAATAACACAAATAACAGAATAAACTATGCATCTTTCTTTAAAAAAAAGGGAACTAATTCTTTATTGTTTAATTTTATTAATTTCCTATGAGCCTTAATTTAATATTTAGGAGTCTTTAATATCTGATTTTCATTATATGATCAGTAACTTATTTCTGACAGCATTTTAAGTATGAATAGGGTTTTGATTCATTTTTGTTCATGGTTTCATAACAGTTTACCATTACAAATGGAAAGGTGAAAGCGTTACTTCATATTTTACAAGCTGTTTATAGAACTATCAGTCAGCTAATAAACTCTAATTGCTTTCCACGCAATGTACAAAAGTCTATATCAAATTGTTATAAAGATATTCATATTTTCTTCTGACACCTACTTCTTATCAACAAAACATGCTATATAATCAAGATCTCTTTTTAGGTTTTTACAAATCTCTATGGAAAACACAATTTTCAAATCTGATCCTACAAATATTTATGCAGAAATCCTGAAATTAATCACAGGAAGACGGAAAAAATGGTCATAAATATTTTCAAAATGTTCAAGTGAACATATTCCTATGCAGAACTTAAACTATAATATTTCTTTTCTTTGTCCCCAAAAAATGGTACTTTGAGGAGTTTGATGCTAGAGGGCTTGATCACTACCTTTGTTTTACCTCAAGTGGCTCTATTGGGCTAGCGACCTATTTTCATGATACAGGGAAAAATTCAGTGACTATTCCATGATGTGGGATTGGATTGCTGGGTGATAGACAGCCCTGAAAACTTACTGCTGCATGAGACAAGTGTGTTTTGGAGTTTTAGAAATGTAATAATCTGTGGAGTTTAACTCAGTCCTGTTATTACAATATACTGTCTACTGAGGTCTTGGGAAGATCTAAGTTCTCGTCTCAATGCAGACATATATTTATATTTATATTTATATTTATATTTATATTTATATTTATATTTATATTTATATTTATATTTATATTTATATTTATATTTATATTTATATTTATATTTATATTTATATTTATATTTATATTTATATTTAATTTATATTTATATTTATATTTATTATCAACTACTTAATAATCTTTTTTTTGTTTTCAGAGGTAGTGCAAATAAAGTTTTAAAGTTCTTTAAAAAATATTTATTTTTAACATTAATTTTTTTTCATTTATCAAATATCTAATTTTAACTGAAAGTATTTTCTCATTTCTGATTATTTTATTCTGCAGATTTAAATATTTTGTCTAGTTATATTCTTGGGTCTTAGTCTGAAATTCTAGAACTAATCACTCACCCATATTTTTCTAAAGTCAAAAATTTTCTACATAACTGATGACTTTCTATATATTTCCTTTGGGATGCTTTCTCATTCCACTGTTCTTATTCTTTTTTTTGTCTTAAGACATCCTAAGAAAAAGAAAAAACAAAAAAGAAAGAAAATATATTTTTATAACATATTATATATCATCTCTCCTTTTCAGGGATAGCATTTGATGTAAAGTCAAAACCAACATTCATGCTTTGATTTAGTGACAATCATGTCTAAATATTCTACTGATAGATTATGAAATATGGAATATGAACATGAATTGCAGTCAATATTTGTCTAACTAATCTACACAACTGTGTTGAATCTCTCTGTAGTTCTTGCCTTCATAAATCAGTTTAAAAAAAGAAAATTGTATATTTCTCTTTTGTTTCAAATATCTATCCTACTCCCACTTTGAAAAGACAACTTTATTCCTAAAGTTGTGTCTTTTAATGACCATTTGATTGAATTATATTTTCAATGTTTTTGATAGTTACATAGTCATTCATTTAGAGAAAAGACAAAAAATTAATTTTATGGGGTTTTTTTATTTTTATTTTATAGTATTTTTGTAGAATGCAACAGGGAAAATACTCCTATGAAGAGCTACATAATTTTTTAAACCATAAGTCCAAAAGATTACCCCAGTTTTTACATTACCCCATACAGACTGATGTTTAGATTGTCTCTGAATTATAACAGCTTGGTTTTATTCTGCTAATACTTGTATTTACAAAGATGATGGTTTAAGATAAGCAAGTGCTTTGACAGTTTTAATTCAGAAGAATGGTTTCTGCAACCTGCAACATATTATATATGGCTGATACTCTTGTGGTACTTTCTTGTTTGTTTTTAAATTAGAAGCCTAATTCTTCACTCAGACATTATATAACATTCTTGGGTTTTCCAAATTTCTAAACAATTTTTATTTTTTTTATCTTAAAAGACATTGCATTGTTCTAAAATTAAAGAGGATGCTTTCTTGCACAGGACTTGCTAAACATTTCCCACCTAACTTGTAAACTCTGCTATTAAATACTGCAGTAAATAGTTTTTTTTTATTTGTGTGTCAAGGTTTAGCCCCAGCTGACAGCTCAACTCAAGATAGCTGCTCACTCCCCCAGCCTCAGTGGGACCAGGGAAAAAATCAGGAGAGTGCAAGTGACAAAACCCATGAGTTTGGATAAAGATAGGTTAATAAGGAGAGCAAAAGCCACTCATGCAAGCAAAGTAAAATGAAGAATTCATTCACCACTTTCCACGGGCAGGCAGGTGTTTCGCCATTCCTGGGAAAGGAAAGCTCCATCATCCATAACAGTAACTTTGGAATACAGACACCAAAACTCCAAACAACCCACACTTTGTCCTTCTTCCCCCAGTTTTATATGCTGAGTGTGGTGTCATATGGCAAGGAATGTCACTTTATTCAGTTGGGATCAGCTCTCCTGGCTGTGTTCCCTCCCAGCTCCTTGTGCACTCTCAGCCTCCTCGCTGGTCAGGTGCAGCAAGGAGCAGAAAAGGTCATGACATTGCTTGAGCTCAGCAATAATGAAAGCATCCCTGTGTTATCACTACTGTTTCCAGCAAAAATCAAAAAACACAGAACCATACCAGCTACTGTGAAGAAAATTCACTGATGAAAGAAACCCCAAATAAATAAAGAGAACCCACAACAAAGCAGCAGTAACAACAACAACAAAACACTATGATAAGGAATATATTATCCTAGTTAATTTGCTTTTTTTTTCCCTTAGGTAGCCTGACTTACACTGTGGTCTTGCACCATGAAAAGGAGATTTCTGCTGCAGTACAGAGAAAGCCTGTACAAATGAAGAGAGAGGGCAGATAAGTCTGTACATACACAGACTCAATCTATCATACTTCCTAAGCATTCCACGAAATTCAAATGGTTAGCATTATAAATTTAATGCATGTGCTCATATTTTGTTTCTAATTTAGTTCAGAATAAAACAAAGAAATGTATAGACAAAAATTAGACTATCAAAGGGAACATATATCACTCAGGAGAAAATTTATATGTTGTTTTATAAAGAGGATACTGAGAAAAAGCTGTATAAGAGAGAAGTATTCACTCTGACTTCTTTTGTTATCTAAATACTAGATAGCTGCTGAAAATCCCATGCAGTTAAAAGTCATTTTATTCAAATATCATATCAATGTTCTTTTACATTCTTTCTAAATATTCTTAGAGTAATATAAAGAGAGTAGGTTATGTGAAGTATAGAAATCTCTGGAATAGCTCTATATGAGCCTGTAGAAATATTCTAAGGAGTATAATCACATCAGGACAGACCTTTTCATGACCTATTTTAAACTAAAAGCAAGCTAGAGCTGATCCTTAGTTGAACCATCTGAACTTGTGATCCAGTGCGGAAATCATCAAACCCTCTGGAGCTGAGACTGACTTACTTCAAAGACTTACAAGATTTTATTTACCTTATCTAGCAATTTATTTCCTAATGTTTGGTAAAGCAACTCCATGAAGCTAACCAGATCACATTCTATCTTATATATTTTCTCAGTAGTTGTTTTATTTCTTACCATTATTTTCATTTTTTGTTATGTAGGTTTTGGTTTGGTTTGGTTGCATTTTGGAGAGAGAGTGGGGCTTTTCTTTAATGAACAGGAAAACCAGGAACTAGCAATAGTTCCACTCTTTAAATATTTCAGAACATGAAGTATTTCAGATACATTTTATTTTGGTCTGTAAGGCTCAGGGATGCTACCAGAGATCTCCTTTCTCCTGTTACTGAGGCTTGCTTTACATATAAAATTTGAGTGTGGGGCTATCTATTTTTTTTTTTATCCTTCAGTTTCTTCCTCCTGTTCTGTTATCTCCATGCACTGTTTTATACAAGTACTTGCTTTTCCAGCTGGTATTGTAAACATCGCCATCCTGCATATGTTGAAAAATGAGCAGCCTGCTCATCCAATTTTATAACTCAGAGTAGCAGAAGCAGATTGGCGATGTTTTTTGACATGCACAGCGTACATTACTGCAAGATGTCATATTTCCCCAAAGGGGTACTCAGAATGTCAAGAAACTTGGACCAGACACAACAAGATCATAAACATGCTACAGCAAACACACCAGAATATTTGTATAGGATTATCATTAGGTATTAGATGAATACTGTTTCATCACATGCTCCCCATGGAATAGGATTTGATGGTTCTATACTTGTGATAATATGAATTATATTGCCATTTTAATACCACTGATTTGGCAAAGGTATTGCAAACATAAGCAGTGCTTTTATTTTTTACGTAGTTTAGAATTCTAAAAACCTTAGTTAAGAAAAGAAATCAGAATTAATTTGATATGTTAAAGTAGCAATTTGCATTTATAACCATCTGAAGACAAAAAGGCATTACCTTATACATATCTTTTAAGTATAAATTTTAGAATGTGTTAGTTTAAAAACACAGGCTAAGAAAAAAAAATCTCATTTCAATCTGATCCAATTTTTTTTTTTCCCAAAAAACTAGTAGAGCAACATATAATGAAGAGTTTTATGTTTTACTTAAGCCACAACCTTATTAATTCTACTGGGAACTATTTGCAATAACTTACAGAGTGCAAGTCATGATTCCTACTTTAATGGTTTTGATCTTGTGGACAGCTCCAATTCTAATAAATCTCCATCCAGAGAAACTCAGAAAAAGAAGAGAGAACCTGCTGTGAGCCAAGGCTACAATATTTTGATCACACAGCTGGTCTCCACCTACTGTGACCCATAATCCACCCCCAAAAAAAGGATAAAATGAAACAATTTAGCAGATATAAACCACTGATTTACCTTCTGCAGGTGGAGATTTTATATCGTTTTATGATTTCACACGTTACCACAGATAACCCTAACTTAACAGGCCCCTATTTCTGTGTGAAACAACCAAATTAACCCTAAACAAATTAAATCCTGACTTACTGTGAGATTTTTTAACAATACATGTGTGTAAAGAGTACTGTCACAAACTGACAGCCCTCTCCTCTTGTAACTCCCTCCCTGTGAAAAGCAAACTCAGGCTACTAGCAAGCACCATTGGAAGATAATCTGAGCTTCAGTAGCTCTGCACAGCATAGTTATTCCCTAGTCCTGAAGTTCTTGTCCTCTCTAAGTTTGTGGATGCCGAAGGTGAGGGTGCAAATGTTACACTTGGCTTCCCACTCCAGGTTTTTGCACTCCCTGGACCGAATGCAGCCTTCTCTCCCCATGCCCTGTGTGCAGAACTCTGCTCCAGCAGCCATGGTTGTACCATCACGTGATTGTACCATCACGTTCTGTAAGGAGTTGGTCTGGCCCTGAACAATAAATTTCCCTGTGCCTCAGATACTCACCTAAATTGTGAAGGGAGTGATTTATACTAAGACTGACCAGAAAATAAAACACATTGCAGAAGTGTAACTGTGCCAGACAACTTGCATTATCAACTTCCAGCATCACCTTGCTAATTTTTCTCATTTCACAGCCTCAGCCAAATAGGATGTGAACTATAGCATAGAATGACAGAATCATTAAGGTGAGAAAAGACCTCCAAGATAATTGAGGCCAACCTTTGACCTAACACCAGCACATTAACTAAACCATAGTGGCATAGTGTGCCACGTCATTTCTTGAATGCTTCCAAGGATGAGGATTCCACCACTGCCCTGGGCAGACCATTCCAACCCTTGATCACCCTTTCAGTGAAGAAACTCTTCCTGATGTGTAACCAGAACCTTCCCTGACATAGCTATTTCCTCTTGTCCTGGCTCTGGTTGCCTGGGTGAAGAGACTGACCCACACCTGGTTACACCCTCCTTTCAGGGACTTGAAGAGAGTGATAAGGTCTCCACTGAGCTCCTTTTGTCAGGCTAAACAACTCATCTCCCTCAGCCTCCTCATATGAGGAGAGTCTCTAGACCCTTCCTCAGCTTCAATGTACTTCTCTGGACACACTCCAGTACGTTGATGTATTTCTTGACGTGAAAATACTGGACATAGAATTTGAGGAGCAGCTTCACCAGTGATAAGTGAAGCCATTGTACAGAGAAACAATTCCTTCCCTGGTTCTGCTAGCAACAGTATTCCTGATAGAAGCCAGGATGCTACTGGCCTACTTGGGCACATGGGCACTTTGCTACTTTGTGATGAGTTGCCTGTTGACCAGCACCCCAGGGTCCTTTTCTGTCGGGCAGGTTTCCATCCACGCTTCCCTCAGCCTGTAGTACTGCATAGGGTTTTGATGGCACTCATTCTGTTCCAGAGCCTTCCCTGGCACTGACATGAGGTTGACAGGTCTGTAGTTCAGATCCTCCTTCCAAAATTTTTTTGCAGATAATCATCACACTGGATAACCTGAATAATTATTTATTTATTTATTTTTATTTATATTTATGTTTACCCATATACATGCAATCTGCAGCTGTTTGTACTGTGCAACTCTTTATAAAAAAAATCCAGTCCCTGGAATTAGCGTGCCCTTCATTTCCTCTTTTAACCCTGCCTTCCTGTTTTATGGCCTATTGATTTTTTTTTCCTCATCATCTGTGATCAATGTTTAAAAATGTTTAAAAAGACACAATGACCTATGTATGGGTGTCCTGGACCTTCCCAATAAGTAAGCAAAGACCATCTCTTCTTTGTTTTTTAGGGACTGTATAACTACCTCTCTTTTGACAGAGCCCTGGCTGCTGCTGTGTCATCCTCAGAGGCCTTTCCTTGGTAGAGGAAAAAAATCAGTCTGTTTCTCATTGGATTTCTGAAGATATGGATAAAATTATTTTTTTACCATAGAAACAGCCTAGGGAAGTAGCTAAACGTGGTTAAGACTGTAAATTATCACACTGAATATGTTGTGAAAGTCTGCAGAGTGGGAATTTATGTCTGATGTGCTAACTAAACCTTCACCTCCATTACACCTGGAATAACCTCCTTCCTGTTTGCTGTCTGTGATTATCTCGTGTTCCTATTGTGGTGGCTTATTTTATGGGAAGTTCCCGCTGTGGCTTTGACAGTGCTTTGAGAATGTCAGTTGGGGTCTTTAGGCTCCTACACATGGGAACACTTTTCTCATCCTCCAGAATTCTCAAATGGAGAACAGATCTATCTTAATCCTTAAGGCTCATCCATTCAGCCCCCTATTTACAAAAGCCAAAGGGAAGAATTATGTGTTTTAGGAAAAAGTCCTGTCTGTCACCTTATTTCCCTGGTGGAGCTTGAGTTTCTTTATGAGATAAAAAAAGCTCTCTGGCAGTTTTCATATACCTAAACCAGCTTTGCTGTGCTCTTCACACTTGCTGGTTTCACATGTGAAGCTCTTCCTCATGCTCAGCCATTGCTCATTGAAAAACAGAAATGTTGGGGGAAAAACAGGGCCAAGGTGAAAATAAACTTCTGCTTCTCCAGCCACACCCTGCCCTGCTAACCTCTACAAGGAAAAACTTTATGGTGGGAGGAGAGAAAGTCATTCTTTATGTCTGACGTGGCTAGCCATCTTTGTTTCTCTTCCATGCCTTCCCCTGTGGTTATAATGGGATAATTTCCGGAATAATCATAAGCAGTAATCATCATTAACCCTGATACTTGAGTGGGTCTTGGGGACATGGACCTCACAAAGCCATAGAACTGCATGTAATCACACCACAGGGCTCCACATGCCATTATATATAGGCATACTAAGCTAGGGAGAGCAGGATAAACCTGTCACAGAATCACAGAATATTCTGAGGTGCAAGGGATTCACAAGGATCACTGAGTCCAGTTCTGAGGTGAATGGTCCATAACAGGGACCAAACCCACAACCTTTGTGTTATTAGCACCAACCAACTGAAGTCATCTCAGTGACCTCACACTGTGCATGAGGACCAAAGGCTTAGCCTGGTCTCACTCATACCAACACAGTCTTTGTAAGCACTTGTTTCACTGTCCTCAGATCATGAAGCCTTCAAAGGAAATGCTTACTTTTCTCTACTTCTGACAGAGACCTTTGAGACTTTGATTGAATACTCAGAACACCAGGCAATTGAAAACTTTAAAATATTTCATGTCTCTGATTTGAAATAATTGAGACTATCAAAGAAAGGCAAGCATGTACTGGTAACAATAAAACACAGTAAATGCAGGATGGGCTACTGCCACCTCTTGGTTACCTATATTTTAAAGTACTAAAAGCAATAGTAAGAGCTGTTTATGTTGAGAAGGTTAACATTAAACATAACTGTCCCTTCCAAATATTTTTTGTGATGATATCAAAACAGGAAATGGGTAGTGTCTCAGCAAAAAGAAGAGGTGTGTAACATATGAGACAAAATACCAGCAGTGAGACTGTGTTGGCTGCTGCAGCATCTTCATGAAAATCTGAATAGCTGAACCAACCATACCTGAACTTATATGAAACCAGAAATTGGAGAAATTAATACATTTTTTTCATAGAAGCAACTTGTATTTTCTCAGATTCTCCAAGTAGTTTCCAACCATTTTTCAGATGTCTGTTAATGATTACAAGCTAGAAACTTAGAAGTCTAGTTTTATGGCCACATTTTTATTCACAAAATGTAAAGCTGTGTGTGAAAAATAGGACTTGAACAGCTCAGTATTTTATTCTTCTCTGATTAAGTCACAATTAAAAACATCACTATTCAATTTGAACACACAAGCAAATGCCTGACAAATGTAGGTTAGATGCAGGCTTTTAGAATGCAAGCCAAAGACTCTCAATATTTCATGTACTCAATAGGTCATCAGGGAATAGAAGTCTGCAGTATTTTCCATATATTACAACTTCACAGAGCAAGAAGAATAACAATTAAATCACAAAATGCTGTATCAATATATTTATTTCACCTAGAAAGGTACCAGAGATCTGTACAAGAGACAGATACATTTTAAATCATTTTACAATTAGCAATATTGACTGCAAAAGACTGATACGCAAATACTAACACGAGAACTGTTTTGGTTATTTCCTTTTGTCCCTCATCAAATCATTTCACAAACTACATTCAACATTTTTTTCACTTCATTAAAAAAAAAAAAAAGCTGAAAAGCTATTCCAACTTCTGAGAACTAAAAATAAAAATATTTTGGATGTGTAAACATAAATGTTTAAGGAAAAGCTATATCCTTTCCTATGGCTGATGAAAATAATGAATGTACTGATTTTTTTTCTCTGTTAGTTTTTCAGCCAAAATCTGAAAAAGAGACAAGATAGAGGGGAAAACAAAATAGATGCTTCAGGTGGAATACCTAATATCCTGAACTGGATACCTATACTAATGCCAGTTTTTTTTTTCTTTTCTTTTTTTTTAATACAAATGTTTCAATCATTTATTGGTACTTGTTGCAATTCATAAAGAGTCATAGGTTCAGAATTGCAAGGGTCCTAAGTAAATAACTGAAATGCAGTCAGACATTTCTCATTGTCTTCTTTTCTGGAAATTTTTGAATCAGCTAGCTTGACTCAAGGATTAAACTTCCACCAGGATTCTGCTGTGAATAGGTAAGGCCTATTCTAACACAAAATAATTTTCATTTTTTATTATAAAACATTAAGATACTTTTGAACATTTTGAATAGTTCAATAGTTCAATAGTTGAATTTAATAGTTCAAAATGCCTTGTAGAGGAAGACTTGTTTACTATTAGGAGCTGGAAGAATTTAATAGAATATCAGGGCATATATGACTTTCTGTAGAGAATGTCTGTAAAGTTAACATGGATTTTGAGTCAAGAGGTCTGTGGGAATGCCTCATATTCAAATGGTCCCAGAAGCTTCTCGCACTTTCAACTGCACTGCATGCTGTGGATATCCACAATGATGTCAGGTACACAAATTATTGTGAATATTTCCAAACTGATAAGTTAATGGCACAATTCTTATGAAGCTGAGGAGGAAGAAGAAAAAAGAAAAAGAAGGAGAGAGCAAGAGAGAAAGCAAAACAGAGGAAAGTAATAATTTCTTCCAAGTGTTCAGCTTGGAAGAGAAACAGCAGCAACCTTCAGATGCATATCATCTCAGGCATTCTTCCCAATCCAGCAGACAATTCCTCCAGTGCATTTTTTGTTTATAGCTATACATTTTTCAACAGGACCCACTCAAACTGCCCATGGTGTCTACCTGTACAGACGCAGTTATTTGAATATCTTTAGCAGATGTTGTCACTAAGCTTTGTGAATATCTGTTCACAGATATTCACAAAGGTAATATTTATTAAATATATAAAGAACCCTCCCAGGAAAAGGGTGTGGGAAGGAACTGCAGCCCATGGAGTGAAGCTCACACAGGAGCAGGTTTTCAGGCAGGAATTATAGCTTTTGGGGACCCACACTGGAGCAGTCCATTCATAAGGGCTGCACCCCATGGAAAGGAGCAAGAAAAGGAGCAGGAAGAGGAAGAGGAGCAAGAAGAGGAGGAAATAAAAAATTTCCATATCACTTTACAGATGTATTATTGTAGGAAAACCATTGTGAAACGGCTGCACAGTCCCTGAAGTCGTTCTAACAGACCACAGACCAATCAGACAAGATTTTTAATGTTTTATGTAAAAAAGCAAAGTCCCTGAAACATCAATGGGTAAATTCATCTCAAACCTATGGGTGTTAAAGTGGTAGTAGTTTGCAATTATACAACATGCTTTACATTCCTCATGCAGGTGATCTCAATTACCTATTTCCTCCTTTTCATTTTTGTCTTTGCCCTTCCAGAACCTGACATAAAAAGTTATTTTGTTTCTGCATCACTGCTTTTTGAAGAAAATTCCGACAAAAAGAAAGTCTCCAACTCAATATTGACAGAAAGCTTTGTATTCTACAAAATTCAGGGAAAATACTATATGAATGAGATGAGGTTTTCTTACTGCTCTTTTGACAGTTGTCTATATTATTTAGGAGACTCGTTTAATACTTATTTTTACCTTCCTGAAAGATGGTGACCATGCTTGCATTGTCACCTAAAATCTCTGGCCATTGCCACTTCCTTCTCACTTTAGTCAATGCCACTGTCCTGCTACGATGAGCTTTGGGTATTTCCTTTCTTAATTATCATGTATGTAATGGTGTTACTTGAAAGTGAAGATGTGGATCCTTTTGGGGTGCCCTGAGGTGCTTCACTTCCTGATGGTGATGTTTCATATTCTGTAGTTCCTGACTGCACATGGCTCCTTTCATTATTTCTCTTTCTTCTTACCTCGTGAGAAACTGTGTGATGAACTTCAGTCACTAAATGAAGCAGATCAAGAGACATCCCAAAAGAAAGCATTTCTGGAGAGCCAGTCAAGCTTTAATGTCATAACTAGAGACCAGATTGATAAAACAGAAAATGAAAATAGAAAAATAGCACCAGAAAAAACCTCAAACTTTCAAATAAGGTTAAAAATTAGGCATTAATTTAAATGACTTAACACATAAAGGTTCTGTGTTTCCTTTCTTATTAGTGGACCTATTTCATAAGCTGAAAAAGAGAGATTGCACACTAAAATTGACTGTATCTTTTAGAAGAGATTATTCATAATGAACGTTTTTTATGCCTTTTGATATATATTAAAATCTCATTTCACAGTTACTTATTTCTTTATTATGTAATACTGCAAATACTAAATAATTTTGTGGGAAAGTATTCAAAAATTAAATGTCATTATTCATGCTTTCTGGCTGACACCAGTTATTCATCCTGCTGGAATCCCAAGGATCGTGTTTCTTTTTTAGTCAAAAAAGCTCTAGTGACAAATAAATTGAAATAAATTCTTATTCTGTTTTTAAGATTGGTTTTATGACAAAGAAACAAAAATTCATTAAACTAGAAAGAAATACAAATTTTCTTATTATAGAAATTATAAAACAGGTCCATTATTGTTCATTACTATTCATCATATGAAAATATAATTAAAAAGTTTGAATTTACAAAAATCCTGGTTTTAATGACAAAAAATTTATATTACATTTGTGATTTTAAATACAAGCAACAACAAAGTCTCATTATTTTTCCATTTTCAGAAAGGAAAAACTTTTTTAAAAGGCTGTGAGGTATTTGGTGGTAAGACTAAAGATTCTAGAAGCTATTTCTGAATTTAATTTCTCAGTTTTTATTCTGATTTTAAGCAAATCACCTTAACTCTCAGAAGAAGCAGCTGTAGTTGATCCACACAGTACAGTAAGTACTTAATTTTTTCACTCCTGCTCATTCTCCCCTTTGGACAGGATAAATATGATAACTGCATAAAAATTATGCATATATAATAATAAAAAAATGGTATGTTTTGGTCAAGCAGATAAAAATATTATGTATGAAATTATGAGTGCAATATGTTGCTTCCTAGAATTCTTGCCTTGAACTTTATAATCAAGTATTGTCTCTTTGTCTTGTGTAAGTACCTGATGTTGCTACTTAAGAAGATTGCAAATGCATATTGCAATCTATATCACACAACTTTAAATATGGACATAATATTATTTCAGGAATCCAATGAATTTTAAATACCATGTAATATCCCATACTGCTAATGCCAGATTTTGACTAGCTAAGAAAAGATCAGTTCATATATTTTAAGTTCATGTAATTTAATTAATATCCTTCTTAAGAAAGTCTGACAGCACAAAGTCAAACAATACTATTTTTGTGTAAAAAACACACAAATCAGAAAGACAAAACTTCTTAAAATCTATTCTGACCAACTACCCATTTCAGTCATAAGAAGTATTTTCTCAGTTATATATGACATTTTTTTCTGCTACTCACAAATATTAACACACTGAAATCTTAGTTATAAAAGACTATTTAAAAACACTTTGTGACTCATGCTAGTACATAAAAGTATTATACTCTGTCCTATTCAATTATACATGCTTGATCCATGGACAACCTGTTTGGCTGCTGTCTTTCATGTCAAGAAATTTATGTCTTGGAGAAATTCCAACAGGTTTAATAATTTAAAGAATAACTATTAACCCATCATTGTTCTAAACCAACCAACTACAATTCAAAAGATACTAAACGTTATCGGGCTTTAAAAGCACCAGAGAAGGTGCAGAAACTGTCCATTTCTGCTTTTCACAAGTTTGCTTGTGGATCCAGTCATGCACAGTGTAGAAACCCTGCTTATGAGATGTGAGAGCACTAGTAACAACACCAGCTTTTACTATCCAGAGTGTACTAGTGATTCTGTCAAACCTCAGCAAGTCACAGTGCTATTGGTGGTCTTGATGAATGAAGCTAAATGTTACTCCTTGCTCATTTCCAGGGACGTTCTGCCACCTGCCAGCTGAAAACACATGACATGGGGCAACAGAGGTCTCTCCATTCATTCATTATAGGATACTGATGACATAAAAAGTGGGAAAACACTCAGGTCTGAGATTTTTGAAAAATTAATATCGACTGATATCAAATAAGGCTGTTTTTGTGGGGTCTCAAAAAAATATACCATCTTGAAGAAAAGATGATTTATTTTTAATGGATATGATACAAGATTGTAGCATCTTCTGGCTGTTTTGACCATCAGTCTTTGCTTTCTTATTTTTTCTAAGATGTTGTCTATAAGGAGCAAAATGCTATTGGCTCGTATTAAGATACAATTCTTCATTAATCACTTCCTTTACAATCAAGATGTGTTTGTAAAGAAACACATGCTGTACCCTTAGGTTAGCCATCCACAGTGTTTTGTACTCCCTCAGCACATATACAAATGACTGTCTAAGGTGTATGTCAGAACAGGTTGCTGACCTCTGTGTTGGACATTCTTCTTATAAAACACAAATGAGTCTAATGAATTCATGCATGCCATTCATGTACAGGATAGTGAATCAAGTTCTTAATTTGTTTATGGATTTCATTAGCTCTAGTAAAAAAATTACTTTAGCTATGAATTAAGAGAAAAAGGGATTGCAATTGAATGCCTTTACATTCTTTTAGCATTTTCTTTGGTTTAAATCAGTTAGGCCATAGTATAACTATGAACTCTCAGACAGATCTTGTAAATTGTTAGTAAATAATCATTTTTTCAATTAATTCAGTCAGAAGTCATACTCATGAACTGGCAGACACGAGTCACCTGTTCATGAACAACACTGCATCTAGATGGGAAGAGCATGTTCAATAACTTCTGCAGTAGCAAAGTTTAAGTAAACTGCCAAAAAGGTTGCTGCAGCTAATAGAATGCTGTGGTCCTGCTGTGCATCCTCCACACTACAGCTCCAGTGAGGGAAGATGTGGAGCAATAGTAACAAGGGAAACAGCTGTCAGTAAGTGCCACCCAGAGACCCTGAAACTCAGACTTCCTTCCAGGAGATGGTCTGTTTTGCCTGTGCATAGATCTGCTGACATGCTTTGGTGATTAAAAAAAACAAACACCAAAAACCAGAATAAACAAAACAAAAAAAAAAAATCCACAACAAAACAAAACTCAAGCAAATCCACCTCCTTGATATCAGTCACTTAGAAGTGGAATGAAGGCCATACTATTTAAGTGAGAAATATCCTTGCTTATGCTTTATTTCCATCTGGTCTCAGTCAAACTTCATTCCCACCCCTTGCCCTTGGAAACATTCCACACAGCTGGCATCTGATGGGCTAAAGAGCCTAACCAGCCATCTAGCCTTTAATTAATACAAAAATTTTCATTGGCATTGCTATCATTTGCACTTTAACAAAACCCACAGGATTTACAACTACATCTTCTTCTAAACTGACCATTTCTCAAGTAGAGAAAACATCCCTGTCTGCGTTCTCTTAAATCATCTGTTTTTATTCAATTCTTTCACTGTTTTGACTAGCACAGTCTTCTTTAATAATTGTCTCTGAAGATAAAATTGGGGTTAATAGCTGTAAAATGAAGACAACAGACCTACTCATAATGGAAGCAATAAAAAAGAATTGTACTGAACAGAAAGTGCTGTTTTTTCCCCTTCCAATCTACCAAAAATTAGGCCCTTGTATTTCATATTTCATTTGCCATTTACATAAATCAACTTGAACTTAATGGGGAGGAGTCAAGAATCCTATTATTAAAATAGATCTAAATGAATAGCATATAGACAGTGTTAATACTGTGAGACAGTTTTTCACACTTATTTACTGACAGTACATCCCTCTGGGCATAAATTATTTGGAACACATAATTTTAAAGCACAGTGAGATTCAAAGAATGCATGCAGATGCCTTTTGCTTAGGACTAAATTTAATAACCTCCTGCTTGTGACCATTTGGCAGCATCAGGAAAGTTTTCTCCAGAACCATCTCTCTGAAGCCAAACTAATAAAGTGCTAATTAAAGAAAGTACATGGAATACATGAACACTAGGAGCCTGGAGTAATTGGCTACAAAAAAGGCAGCTCTGAAACACATTGCTTTCTCTGCTGCTCCTGATTAGGGTCTAACTCAAACACCAATATTTCACTACACGTCAAGGTGCTTTGGGAAAGATCTTGGGCTTTCTCCATTCGGCAGAGGGTCTGCTACAAGTAGCAATACAAATACTGAAGAAAAAAAACCCATATTTAATCATATACTTCCATGAGGATAGCATTTGTGGCAGTCTGGGCAGTGCACAGAAAGCTTTTCTTTTCATTCCACAGTGGTGAGTCAGAGATCAGATAGAAATGAAGGAAAACCACCATTAAAAAAAAAAAGAAGAAAAAAAAAAAAGTAGTCTCTGGAATAGAAACCATCTCCCAAGCCTGTCACAACTGAGCAGTAATTAATCTGAGGAGCCTTTCATCTCCCTTGCAGGCAAGCTGGAAAGAACACCTACTGGCACTTTCCTGAAGAAATGGGCAACAAGTGAAAGTCACTTCCTTTATTTTTTTTGAAATGGGTTTTATCATTGATTTTCTCTTGAGTACCATAAACTTAACTTTGTTTGTGTGAGATGATGCACAATTTAATGTTTTTGCTGTTGCTGCTGTAGCTCAATATCCTCAATTTCCTGAGGACAAATTACTGAGGAAATTCTCTCATCTGTTTATATTATCACTATTTAGTATCCAGAGAATATTTTTTTGAGGTAAATTTATTCTATGTGTGAAACAGGAAATTATGCAGCTAACTGGACAAGTCAGTTTGTGAATCACTGGAGCTGGTAATCTAAAGGGAAACATTTTATATAAAAATAATCATACTACATTCATATTTTAATGCACTATCAAATTACTAAATCCTATATATGGCCCTCCATATAAGCATCTGACTTCAACAAGAAACTGTTCTGTTCAACAAGGCACTTAAACATATAATTAATCCTACATCTGCTCAACAAACCTAAGCAAATATAGGTATAATTTAAAAAACATTTCCATGCTACACAAAAGATTATAAACTTAAGTTAATTCTTAATTTTCTGAGTTTGAAAGCATTGTTGGCTTTAAGGCTTTTCACTGAATTATTTAAATAGAATGAGAACACTATTTAGGAAGAAAAAAAAAAAGAGAACATTTATAAAAACATGGGAATTAGAGTTTGCTATGCTATGTAAAATTTTTCTTTTATAGTTAAATGATACATTCTTTTAAATCAAATATTACTTTTTTTTTTTTTCTTTTTAAATTGGGAACATTCATACTGCATCTCAGGAAATATGTAAAACTTCTTGTCTGTTAATACTGAAAAATGATAATGAAAAAACATTAATCACAGCTGTTAAAAAAAATTATAGAAAAGGGAGTTTAAATGTTTCTAGAAAGGCACTTAACACAGTTTATTTTAATATATTCCAATTATTTTATAGTAGTTCAAGTTCAATTTCAGAATCAAGTGTTTCTCAAGTATTAGCATCTTAATGATGTTCCTTTCTTCTGACAGAACAAAAAAGCTGAGTCTATTAAAACATATGGAAAGACTTTGAAAATATATAGTGACAATTACTGAACAGTCATTGCAAGCCTCAAAAATTTTATTCCATTTTATAGTCTGGGAGCGTTGTTCATGTCAGAATCCTTAGATCCTTAGAAGAGAGATACTTCTAAGATATTATACTATATTATATATATATATATATATATATATATATATGAAATATATAATATATATATAATATACTATACTGAGATACTATACTGAAAGAATAGAAGGAGTTAGAAACACAACCTGAGCTTTAAAAAAATATCAAATTTGAGTGAATTCTAGTGACATATCTAACAGAGTTGACTCAGAATTAAATGAATCTTAATAATAAAAAAAAATAATTTCATTAATGGCTCTCTTCACAAAACTGTATACAGATTCATAACTCTCACTAGTTTTGGACAAGGTAGGGAGACATGAATCATCATTACAGAATCCCCTGTAAGGGTTTATTGAAGCGTTCAGCAGATCTAAATGTATTTGGGCTTCACTGACCTGGCTCTAATCCTCTACTTCTGTATTTCCTAATCCCAATCCTTCTTTATGTTGTACAAAATACATAATCATAATATTAAGTGATATTAGAGATCCAAAAAGACTGGCCAAAGCTACCCTCACAAGGAGACTCTGACATTCTTATACTCTAAGTATAATATACTCTTAAGTATATTATATTAAGTATATTACACCTAAATACTTCTTTACTTTAAAATAGCTATTAACACCGCAGCTGAGAGGCACAACCCACTGCCCTGGTGGTATGTGTTGCAGTACAAAATAAGTCTTTTGGTCTAGGAAGCTGTTCTTATGTTCCCTTGCCACACTCAATAAAAGAGGGGAGGAAGTGAGACTCATTTATTTCTCTGCAGTGCTGTCTTAACTTGCTTAATGCATGTGATACAGCCCCCATGTGTTAATCAGGAGGTAGGATCCACCTGTGTGAGTTGGATTAGCTTTAACAAGAGAATTTGACAGATCTTAACCAAAAAGGCTGAATATCCTCATAGTGAGGGCACTCTTCTGGGAACAGAGAAACACGAGTGTAAATTGCTTCAGGCAGAGGAAGAAATTGGACCTGGGTCCCAGGCTGAAAACCAGTAAAAAAATAGCTCAGTCTTTCAGGAATCCATTTTATTTTGTTCTTCTGCAGATGCTTAAAATATAGCTTGGCACCCAATAAAAGTTAATATTAGAAAGAAGTTTTCAAAAAGTAGGAATCCCCAAAACTGTCAGCAGAACTTAATGCAGCTAATGAAAATAATTACTTCTCAACATTTCACTTTGGCAAGGGAGTAAAAAAATTGTGCCTCTCTCAGCTTGAAACATAAGCGTTAACACTTTTATAAAGTCTATTTCAGCCATACCTCAAATATTTTCTTCAGAAAGGTTTCTCAGAGAAAGGAGTGCATATATTATGTCTCTAATTCTGACCTCTACAATTTCCAGAACAAGCCCCATCCCACATTGTATAATGGCCTGTTTTGGTGTTGGTCTCAAAACAAACTGTTACTACAGAAGTGTGAATTTTGAATAGATAATCATTATACTATTCTTTTTGTCAGGATAAGGCTGGCGTTTACCTTCACTTCTCTTTAGCCACAGTAGATGTGGGCTTTGAAACAAATTGTGGCCTTTTTAAATTTTTCTCTGTTGCTGTTTCACTCCTCTGGCTCTTTGTGTAGATATTACTGAATCAAGACTCAGCTACACTGTAGCTCTACTAGATATTAGGCCACGCTTGTTATTCATTGAAATACAACCTTTGCAATAATTTGCCTTCATAAACTGCAACAAGAAAGTGAAAATAAAGCCAAGATAAAATTAAGAAAGCTATCAGTATTCTTATTTACTATGCAAAGACTATTATAAGGTCATGTTCATTGGTTACAATAATCACTTATGTAAAGAGAAGACTGTATTCTCTTTTTCCAAAAGAAAAATAAAGCTTGTGTCAACCTTATTTCACTGAAATCTCCAAAGAAAGGTTGCTCTGTCTTTCTGTACATTTCCTCCCACTGAATTTACACCTCAGGAAATATTGGAAAAACACATGAGTTACATTGCTCTTCTCATCATAGTTTATGTTAAAAGTCCTAATTATTTTTATGGGAGAAGAAGCATATCCATTACAATCATATTGTATTTATAGAATTACCTCTTATTTCAAACTGATATGTTTATTAAAGCCTGATCATTTTATGACACATTCATGTAGAAAATACAAAAACCCTCACAGCGAAGTGCAAACATAATACCTATCCATGTACCTGCAGATGGGATTTTAAAAGTATGTTATTACACACAATTGTATTTCTGACATCACAGTCAAGGCTGCATACAGAATGGGTTTGCTAATTTATCCCAGAATATTTGTACAATAAATATGGACAGCAGATTAGATTAGATTCAGAAAACTTTCCAGAAAAATACCTGGCAGATAAAGTGTGTTTAAAATAAAGGAAATAAAAGTGTTTCTTAAAATATTTACATGTGCATTTATTGTGTAGTTTTTCAATGTTTAAATTATTATTTGATGTATGAATAATGTATTTTAAACTAGTCATGAAGAAATTTGGACATGCTATGCCAGTCATCTTCTCTACTTTGTTCCCTTTTGTTTTTTTACCTACTTTTCATAACAATTAGAAGATTTGGGATGGGATTTTTGAACATTATCCTTACTCCTTCTGCCATAAAATTAAAACTGTAGTAAAATTATGCATCGATTTTTTGTCTCTATGGTCTTTAATACATTTCACAAAAGATGTATCCCACTACCCTTTATTTTTGTTGTACATACTAAAATTTTAATTATGAGCTTCAGATTGTAGATGTGCCATGACCTTTTTCGGCCTATTTTCTAGACTTCAGATTTTACAAAGAGATTCTTTTACTTCAATTGTATATCAAGATGCATGTGAATTAACATAATCACTTGGGTCAAGACAATTAGTAACAATATCTATTGGCAATTAGAGCATCTGTGCTATAACACTCATGTGAAAGATGCCTGTTGTATATATATAAATGTAATGTGTGTCCATAATGGTGAGATTACGGATGTTAGTGTCATACTCAATGGATTGTGAGTCTCACAGTGACTTTAGAAAGAGCCTGAAGAGTAGCATGTACAGTTTTCATTAGGTTTAGGACTAATTTCAGTTGACATGTAATTGAAACATGTATCACTTTAAGTAGAATTTCAAGCTTACATATCACTAGTGTGTTTTCAAATATAAATCTTATATTATATTGATAATGAGACATAATTCAATTACTATTAAAGTAATTATTTGTAGCATCTTGGGTTTTGAGAATAAATTAATTCTCTACATGATTGCCTGCAGTGCAGTTAGTAAAATATAACTGAAAAATATTATGCCACCTTTAATAATCAATTATCACTCTCAATGTGGAAAGAGAACTATTCTTTTCCAGCAGCCAGAAGGCAGATGTTCACTTAGCTAATCCTTACAAAGTTCAATTTCCCTGTTTTAGTTTCTGCTGTTTCTTTCCATCAGCTTTATTCTCCATTCCTTTTTTCATTACCTATATTCCCACTGTAGACCTCATGACTGTGCTCTTTTAAAAGCTTCTGTTCCTTCTCAAGTAGCAAATTTTGTCCAGTAGAGAGTGGTGAAAAGCTTCCACTTGTTAATTCTCTACAAGAACAATACTATGTGCTGCAGGATAAAAAAGCACAGGCATTTGTTGTTTCTGTTCTTTCAAGAACAGTGTAAATTGAAAGGCCTGAAAAATGCAGTGTTTTCCTGTTTTCATCAGTCTCCATCACAGGCAATCCACACTGTGTGAAGTGTTGGACACTCTCCCCTACATACAATACACCTCAAGAATGACTCTTTCTTCATTTTGCTTCCAGGCAACACCTAAATTCACTTCTTGGAATAACTTTATAAGGAACAGCCAGTATATACTCCAATTTTCAACAATGTTGTGTTCCTAACCATCACCCATTGCCCTGGAAGCCCTTAAACAAAGCAATTAAATTAGATATAATTACTAAAATATCTGTAAAATACTATTGATACCTACACAGCAAATAAATCTCTTAGCAAATAAAAATACAAAGCATTAATAAAGCAGTTAACTCATATGGAAAAGAGAGTACCATGACCAAACAGCAACAGCAATTGAAAAATGTGCTGATGTGGATTAGGCTGGTGAGATACGAAAGAAAAAATTAATTGTTAGAGCCAGGACAAAGCCTATGGATGCCCAGGTTAAATAATTCTTTTGTCTCATGAATTTACAAGAGAAAGGAGTTTAGCTGGGTTATGGAGAGAAGGAATTGACTCTCTGGTAGGAGAAAAGATAAGAAAGATAGGAGGCAGATAGGAATTATTCAATCACAATATATTACCTAATTGCTCATTTAGACTTATTGGAGTGAGAAGCAAGTTTGTAATGAAGGAATAAAGGAGAGATGCAGGAAGACCCAGCTGCAGCACTGCTATGCTACCAGGATTTGTGTTCATTTTATTCAAACTAATTTCAATTTTCTCCCAGTCCTGAAACCTCTTTTTCCCAAACATCCAGTGCTGAGCCCATCTAGAATTGTGTGTTCAGGTTTCCTTAGCAGCATCCTTTGGGTGAGATGCACAACAGCATACGTCACTAACTTCCTTTGTGAAAGGTACTTTTTTAACATATTTTTTTATGGTTTTGTGGGAGGTGGTGGTGGTGGAGGAGTGCTGTTTGCTCTGGTTTTTTTTCCCAGAGAGAGCAAAATAAGACAAGACAGTATGTTCGCTGTAGAAAAAGTCTTCACAAAATTTTGCCTTGAAGGTAAAGCTTGTACCAAAAAGTGTCATCTTCAGCTGTTGTAAGTAATTACTTCACATAATTCTCTTATAGTCATCCAAAACCCTCTCAAAAGTGGGTTACTTTCTTGCCCTCACCATGCTATTTGGAAAGTAGTAGAAAAATTTCCTTGACTGGATATTTAGAAAGAGTCCAATAAATGTATTCATTACCAGAGTAATGTATTCTTGTTCTGCCATAGTCTTTTACTTTTTACAACTCTTTTTATCAGATGTTTGCTCCACTGAGGTATTTGTAGGGAGCTTTCAGCTGAGTGAATCCAGTCAAATGCTTTTTGTCTATGCCAAGAAGATTTATTCCTTATCACTTCAATCATCCTAGGAGCCTTTTTCTGCATTTGTTCCTGTATTAATTTATCTTTTTGGAATACCAGTCGTACTAGGATTGCATTAGCTTGGAAATACCCAACTACTGCTGTAAGAAACTATAGAAGAAATATTGGTATTAATCATTCATGCATTCATTACAATTTTACTGACCATAATGGAATAATTTAGTATTAATGCTGATATCCAGAGGACTCTATTGAATCAAGTGCATCTGTTAAAATATCCATGAAATAAAAAATCATTCAGCCCTAAATTCAGGCATTCAGACTCTCAAATGCTTCTTCTAACCCTAACTTTAACCTTTCTCCTTGACTCTGATTCCTGCTTATCTGAGATGTAAGGATGTGATTTAGCTGCTCAATCTTTCTGATTTCCAGAAGGCTGATTTCACAGGAATGCATTGTTTAACATCAGTGTAAAGTAAAAGTCAGTTTTATCCTATAGAAAGAGAAGACAGCATTTTTTACTAGTCTTTTCAGGAGCAAGTAGCTTTTCTCTTTACAATGCTTCCAAACTGGAGGGGCTGACAAAATTAACCAATGAAAACAGGAAACAGTTGGCCATATGTGCAGCAGTGGCAGCTTTTCAGTCATTGTGGAGAAATTCTGCCTTTCTATTCCCAAGACCAGGGTAGATTTGGGGATGGTATTAGCTCTCATTAGAATTTAAAGTCAAGCAGAACAGTTTCTTATGGTCCGTGTCAGAAACTGGCATGCAGCATGCTCCAGTAATGTCCAGTCTGGCAAGAAAAATTGAGAGCTGGCTGTAGCCTACAAGTAACCCTTACAGAGAAATCTCTGATCATGTTAGAACAGCTCTTTGTGTTCTGTTCACTTAAGAAGACAAGTTCTATTCTGTTCTATTCTATTCTATCACTTCAGATTAATTATTTACAAAATATTTTGTCATTAAAAAGAATTCAAAATAGAAAATTTCTGTATATGAAGGTTTCTTCCATTCTCAACAGAAATATACTAAGCACATAATGCTTTGTGCCATTTTCATCAAACATAGGGAATTCCAGGCAAAACTAGAAATAGACTAATTATTATTCCAACACTTAGGAGCTTTAGCAGTTGTAATTTGGTGGCTACTTTGTACTGTAGTGATGAACAGTAACACTGATGAGACTGGACTGTGAAGGGAAATATCCTGGCACTGTCAGGCACCCTTCCTTTACGTCATCCATTGAGCCTCCAGAGAGTACTATGAAGGAAATTATTAGAAATGACTGTGAGCAACCTCAGAGCTTTGAAAACAGCCAGGCTCAAGTAACAGAGCCTAAAAGTCAGGTTTGGACTTCGTCACTGATTTTTGGTCCTGTAGCAGTTGCTATGGCAGCACATGTGCTTAGCACTCCCTCTCCTCACACACACACACACACCCTCCCCAAAAAGAGGAAGAGCATAAGATCATACAGGAGGCAATAAAGAAAAAGCACTCAAGAAGACAATGAAACTTTCTGTAAGCTTCAGTCTGCATAAAATAGCTACTGCAGGATTTTTTTCACTTGCTAGTCCCTAAGGTAAAGGTCTAAATGCAGAGTTTTGCAATTAAGAGAGAGTATATTCCAGCCTTCTACTTTAGAGTGGAAGAGATTTTCTTTATTACCAAGGAAATTGAAGTGTTTTGGCAGGTTTCTGAAAAAAGCACAAACAAATCTTGCTTAATTTTTTTGGAGTTCTGCAAATTAGCCCATTTAGTCTAACATTATAAATACAGGTTTAAGAATTAGACTGTTACATTGTCATTAGTATAAATGAAATACTGAAACAAAAAAATTTATTTGAGAAGTCTGGTCTCTATATAGCAATGTCTTGGTTTCTAAGACTGAATATACTCTTTAATCTTATGTGAAATCTTATTTATCTTTTCATTTTAGAAAAGAAAATAAGTATATGGAATCTATAAAGATGTGGAGACATAGATTTTATTTTGCCTCTCAGGAACAAAATTTTCCAAACAAGAACTTCTTAAAAATAACTGGAATCTTGAGCTTAAGATTTTCTCCTTCAATAGGGTATCTCCTGGTTTATGTCCTGTAATAGTTGAATTTCAGTTCCTTATTGCTGTTAACTTGGTTTTCTTTCTACTTATTCACATATAGAAAAAAAAATCAGCTTTTGAATTTTCAATTGTTTCTTTTTATTTGGTGTAATAGTTTTAAGTCCTGTTGAATTGGACATCTATATTAATGCCTGAAAAATAATTTTAGTCGAGATAGGCTTTTTCCCAAGACCACCATCCCTCTCATCTCATGAACTCCACTAGCATACCTAGACTTAGACCAAATTATCTTGAAGAATTTTTCTTGTTTGTCTGGGCTGGGTGCCTGTGATTATCTGTCCTCATAAAGGTCCAGATTTCTACTCTCACGTAGCTGAAGTTTCCTTGTGAGACCAACCCTGCAAATCAGATGCCCCATAGAGTCATCCAGCACAGGGCAATTCCTGACCTGCTTCCTCTGCTGACACATTTGGTTTTCCATGGGTTCAAGGACCTGGCCAAAGGAATGCCTCATGGTAGATTCTGAGCAAAGAATTTGTCTGAGATTTGTAAAGGAAAACAGTCTACACAGAAGAGCTACCTCTTCTCTCCTTGGGCAATGAAGAAGATTTGAAAAGAAGGGAAAGCAAATGACACATGTAATTTTTATAAGGTTTAGCATCTGCCAGTGTAAATCTCTGATGAACCACCCAATGTAACTGTGTAGCAACTAAATAATTCCCAATTATAGATTGCCCTACTGTCTGTATAATTGCAAGCTTTTAAAAAAAAAATGTTATTATACAAACGTGAGGCTCTTTGTGATTTCTCTAACAGTGGAAGGTATTCCAATCACCTCTATCTGGATAATTAACATACAATAAACAACTTTGCTTTTAAACAGGGAAACATCCATGTGGATGTTCTTTTTTCTTTGAAAG
The DNA here is from genome assembly GCF_971803275.1 of Cyanistes caeruleus. Taxonomy (NCBI): domain Eukaryota; kingdom Metazoa; phylum Chordata; class Aves; order Passeriformes; family Paridae; genus Cyanistes; species Cyanistes caeruleus. Next base: position 56,777,609 of record NC_141701.1, on the reverse strand, counting down.
ATAATTGCTAATACTAGGATCTAATTTTAATATCCTTAATCTTGATATTCTCTTTTTTCAAAACAAATAATGTACTTAGAAAATTAAGTTCAGATCCTTAATAATTCAAAAGTTTTGTAGTTCTAAAATGTCCTGATTACTTTGGAAACTACTGTTTGTTTTTTTAGCTCTTTTTAAAAGAGAAATTTCTCAAAATGTTTTATTAACTCAAAAGTAATAAGAGACTCAAAGGGCATCTTCTACCATCTATGCTTCATAAGAGTCATGATATTTTGATTTATTTTTTTCCCATAGACAGGAAAAAAGGATGGCATTTCTGAAACTTTATATCTGAAATATATATCTTACACCAATCACTATCTGAAGACGGTGAAAACTTACAGTGAGCAGCAATGTGTCAAAATATATTTAGTTCAATTATCCTTACCCTGAAAACAGTCAAAATGCTTTTTATTGAGGGGAGAAAAAAATATTTTAATTGATTTTCCATACTTTTGGAAACTCCCAAGTTTTGCACCTTTGTGGTTTGGTTTCCATATGTGTTTGTGTGAATGACAAAATAAACAGGGAACTGAAATTTATGCATGACCTCTATTTTGGGAATTTTGCCACCTATGAGTCTCCTCAGGAATAAAATTTAAACCTCTTTAAAATGTGGCTTTTCAGCTGATAAGTCTTGCCAAAAACTATACCAAGCATCCCTTGGGGAGTGTGACTGCAGGACTACCTAAACATGGGTACAAGTGTCATACCATGTGGTTTCACATGGCCTTTAGCACTCACAAATCTCTACTTCATATTTTGTCTTTGTGGATATTCTTTCCCAGATATCCAGCTCTGAGAATATATCTAAGTCTAGGCTGTGGTTTTAAGTCATTGTGCCGTGTATTTTAAATTTTGCACTGCAGCTCTGCTAAATGAATTGCAATGGGCCCCTTCCAGTTCTGGGGATCAAGGACTCCAGCAATATAAATCTCATGTTTGGCCTGAGATCCTAGGTCTGAAAGCACCAGCTTGGAAGTCCTATATATTTCTGATATGGTTTTTCTAATTGTCTGTATGGTACTGTTGAAAACAAGACAGAAAATGTCCTTTTGACTTTGAATGAAAACCTTACAAGCTACAAGCACTGTCTGTGCTGTTATTTTTGTTCCTGGTATCTCTGGAAAGATACAGTACAGCTAAAGAGAATGTAGAGAAGGACAAATATAATGAGCAAGAATGTGGAAAAAATCCCTGCCAGGGAAGAGTAAAAGTAGCATTTGTGTATCTTCTACCTGGAAAGAAGACTGAAGGGGTGCCTAATCAAGATTTGTAAAATCTTGAATGTGGTGCATATGGTTTGTGCAGAGCTGACTTCCATCAAAAGTTGCAAATGATGTAATTAGAGCAAAACAATACAGCTAGTAGAGATTCAGTTCAAAACAAATAAAATACAGCACTTTTCCATATTGGTGGCAGGGAGCTTCTGGAAATTCCTGTCAGACAGATCACAGCAGCAGAAAATATCAGCAGGATAGAGGAGATGAGACAAATTGTGAACAATAACTCCATAAATAGATGATAAAAAAGTAGGAGGGGATAGTCCTTGCAAAATGCCAGATGATCAAAGATGCTCAGGAGTTTAAATACCATTGGAGGGTAGAAAAGGACCAAGGTTGTGTGTCCTTTTTAAACAGCCTCCAGTACTACCAGTCAGAGACAGACTTGCAGGGTAAATGGTATATTGTTCTTTCCTTTCTGACACTGTACCTCACTCTCCAGAATTCTCCAGTGATATCAAGTCCTAAGTAATACAAGATAAGATGAGATTAGAAAAGCTCTGTGCTCCAAATTAGTGGAACAGAGATGCAGAGGATGGAGTTATGGGTACTACCTAAATATTAGACCAATAGCAAAACTAATAAAATAAATGAGATTTTTTTTAATCCTGGACCCATTGCTCCACTGGCAACATCCTCCTGCCTGTGTTAGGACACACAATTTCCAGTGGCACAAAGTGTTACAAAGAGGAGTTTCAAGAGCACTAATGTAGAGTGTGGAATATGAACAGCAGGGAATTTTATCTTCTTTTGTGGTTTTGGTTTTGTTTGGGGTTATTTTTAGTTTATTTCACAGAAACAAATGGGATTGTTTCTTTGCTTTTCTCTATTTTTAGCTAAAGATTTTGTCATAAATAATTTTGTAAAATTCTTTTTCAATTCTTAAAAAGCAAGGAAAAAGTATTCTCTTCCAAATATTTGTTTAAAATGTCATTGAAATTAAAGTGTAATAGTTCCAATTTTTGTATTATTATTCACCTTAAACTGTAGAGAAAATAATGAACATATTAATAACTGTGCATTACAGAATATTATTATTATATTACATACAGTTATTAACAACAAATAAGTATTGCTTTGCTAATAATAATTTTGCAACAAACTAAGGAAGGAGATGAATTCAAACAAAATTTTATATATTTTATTAATCTTGTTAATTAAACTGATAGTTTCATTAGTTATCCAAAACACAATATGTGTATGTCCCTGAAATGTACATTAGAGATACCAAAAATGGAAAACAATGGTAGAGTTGTTTTGCAAGTTTTAACTAGGTATTGCATACAGCACTTTTTAGCAAAAAGTATTTAAATTCTAATTGCTTTATGCTTAAAATTAAAGTAAAAATATTTCTCAGGCAATAAAATTTTAGATTTAAGCCAAAAAAAGTTCCAGATCACATGCTTGCACATGTACTTGAGCATACTGCTAAAGGGATATATTTTGTTTAGTTCATGTGGATAACTGCTACTTTTAATTAGTTGTGCAGGTGTGTACAATCCAAAGCAAGCCAGTCATTAAAGCAATAAATTAGGGTAAGCTCATAATGCGGTATTTTTAAACTAAGAAAGATAAATTATTTTGCAATTAATCTCTCTTTTTTTTTTTTTTCCATTCATTTACATATTATCAGAAGCAAAAAAAGTGTGCACAGGGGGAGAATTTCCTACATTTCAGAAAATTGCAATTAAAAATGTATTAGTTATTAAGGAATGGTTGGTTTGTAATGTATTCACTTCTTTTTATCTATCTATTAGCTTTACATGTTTTATTAATATTTTTTCCAAATGCACTAAATACAGCTGAAGCACAGTTGCAATGTAAATCATGATTGCTAATTTTAAGATGGGCCAGGAACAAAATAATCTATTTAAAATTTTCTGGGGTTTTCTGAAGTTTGTGTTACTTTTTCTTGTAATACTTGTCACACAAAATGCTGCTCTCCCTCACTAGGTTGGTTTCTTGCTGGGTGGTAAATGGAATAACTATTGAACACTTTGCAACGTGAAATACAGACCATGGGAACTTTAATGTGTGTTTGGTTTAGTTTGGTTTATATGTTTTCATCTGTGATTTTTATTACTTGTTGCATCACTTGGAACTTTATAAAAAATATTTCATATGTCTCCTCCTTACAGAAAAGCCTTTCTCTTTGTCTGATGTTTTCAGATTAGAGACATGTGAAATTGTTTCATTTTACTAAAATATTTAGAACTGGCCTAAATAGGTTAGATTATTTGAAAAAAACACATTATGTCAATTTTTCCTGTAAAATAGAAACATGAACAATTTTCATTTTAGGTGCATAGGAGAGTGAGTTAACAGGTGCAAGCAAACATGGTAGTTTGCTGTTAAAGTAGTCAAAGGTCAAGTCTTATAATTTCAGATTTTTCTCAAGTAACATACAATGAAAACATTTTAAATTAACAAGCAATGGAAAAAATTCTGCTTATTAAATGAAGGACTCAGTGAATGCAGTATTTGAAAGATTCAGTCGTGGCATTCATGTCTGCTATAAGTAGAAGTGGGAAAAGAATCACCTTCATTGACTTCAGCAGAACAATGACTGAGAACCTAACCCACGTTTTGAGGCAACCACTACAACCATTGTAGTCATTAAGAACTACTTTTTAATTTTGTTACTCACAAGGATGACTCACCCACATGTATCCTTTCCTTTATAACTTAAATACAGTTTAAGAATATACTTTTTAGGATTTAGAAATCTTTCTTTTTAAATAAAGCCAAGGAAGTAAAATTTTCTTTTCTTTAAAGCCCACAGCAGGAATATCTGGCCCAAACTGATATGTTGGTACAATGTTATTATTTTTGTTACCAGTAGTATTCTCATTGCAGTTGTTCACAGCACTTCTTTTAATCACCTCCTGGAAGATCTCAGGAGTACCAGGTTCTGTCATTAAAGGATTTACAATTTCAGCACCTGATGTTGTTTTGCACCATTAGAGCTCTTCTCTGAGGAGCCACAAAATTACTTTGCAGCTCTTAATTAAGCTTTGTATTATACCCATAAAATGACACTAGTCTTAATTTAACAATGGAGACCACCAGGTGCTGAGATGTTAAAGGATACCCCTGAAAGCAGGTTTTACTGAGAGCCAGTCAAAGCCAGCAGTGCTACCCAGCCTTGGTGGGGCAGAAACCCACACCTTCATCCCCACAGATCGTTCACCTGGTGTGTGCTGCCTCCTTCCTGGCCACTTGTGCAGAATGACTCCAGAGAGCCAGATCACTCTAGTAAATTTCTACCACACCTTTCTGTAACCCCCTCGACAGAATGAGGACAGTGATGAGGATGTTGAGAGGAAATAATCCCTCCCAGGGAGGACAATGAAGTCGCTGTAGGGACAGAGGACAGAAACTTTATTTGGGACCAGCTGGGAAGTGAGTTTGCCCACACTGAATTTTGGATACTTTGGCTCCTCCTATTGTAGTCTGCTACTTATGTGAGCTCTGTGTGGCTAATGTTGGATTGTTACTGCCTCCTTAACCTTCCAGATATTCCTGTATGGTGACTGCAGAGAGAGGTGATAACTATGCATATGTATATAACTGTTATCCTATACAATATTTTAAAAACAAGCAAAAAATATTCACATAAATTCTACTTACATTAGCCTAAGTTTTTTTCTATCCAAGAAAGTTTAAAGTTTATAAGTGTAATGAGCTAAAAAAGTCAGAAGTAAATTCTCCAATTTGGTTTGTTTACTTCTGAGCTGCTTAATACTATTATTTACAAAACTGCTTCAGTAAAAACATTTAGTCATCTGAACAAATAAGTAAAATACTTTTCCACCAACTGGTTCTTGAATAAGTTTTACAATGCAAACTCAGTTTGACAGCTGCAAAAAATGCAGTCATGTAAGTCTGCATAATTCAAGACTCCTCGTGAGGGTAATAAAACTAGAATCTATATTTTTGAAGTAAATGAAAGTTTTATAGAACACAGAGACTGCACTTTATTTTATTACATATGTTGGAAAGACAAACTAGAATGCTACACTATTTGGAAAACAGTAATCATAGGAGTAGTATGGTCATTCTAATTTGTGGTCTTTCTGAGGTAATGGAAGCTCCTCAGACAGTCCTTGGGGATGGAATTAACTCTGACTTTGGAGTCTTGAGTAGCAACTTCCAGACCACTTCATGCAGCTTCCTCTGACCTAAGTTGTTCTATAAGTTTTTACTTTATGACAATGTAAGCTGTGAGCTTGCACACAGAGGGTGAGGTTTACAAAGAAATATGTCCTTTAATAAAGTGTTTATGTACTTTTCTACATGTCTATTTCCCTTTTGAAATTTTTAAGACAGTGATCAAATCAAGATAAATCCTAGATTATTATATTGACTACTTGGGTCAGAAACTTCCTCTGGAGACTAAGGAGACTCCACTGAGTAATGGTGCTGATCTGTAGAGATTATTTCTATCCCTGTTCTGTCAAGTACCAAACTTCTCAATGTTTTTATATCACCTATGACAGATTTCTTTCTCTGACATTTCAGGATCCTCAAATATCTCTAGGATGCCACAGGACATGTGTTTTTATCATTGGAAATCACATTTTCCGTAGTTGATATATTTTAAGCTCCATGTGTTAGAGTGTAGAGTGCTTTTAATGAACTAATGAGCAGTATGTTTAGCAATATAATTAAAGACAGCTTATCATTGCAAAACTTTAATTTCAGTATCAAACAATGAAGTAATAATGGTCTTTTTTGCTGATGGGAGCCACCATTTGAACAAAACTGTCAGACTATCTTACTTTGTGACACATGTCATAGTTCTTACTTGTCACATTCACTGTAACAGTGAAAACAGCATCCTTCATGAAATAAAAATCTGGGTAGCTGTACAGCCCTTCAGATACTCTAATAATATAGCTTTAAGTGGACCATGCAGTTAGGATTTTATGTATCTATAAGTGTTTGTGTTTTTAAAATAACTTTCAAAATAGATATTTTATGCTTCATGCGGAAATACCTGAAGGGGTTTCTTCTTGCCTTTTTTCCTATGGTTCTTGTAAATTCTGAACTGTTAAGTACCTCTTAAATGCCAAAGATCTTCATAGTTCAGTGTGATTGCATAACAGATTCTTTCTCTTTCCTAAAGAAAAATCTAGAAGACTGAAGAAAAACTTTTAATACTACTGTATAGGTGACTGAATTAGGATGCAATTGTTTTAGGGAGAGGAAAAAAAGTAAATAATTGATCTGGTGCTAACAATGTTCAGTGATTTGTATACATTGCTTAAAAAGAAGGTCTGAAATTATAGAATTTGACAAGGATTTAAACAAAAAATTTCTTTTTGTAATAACAAAAAAAAAATTTATTAACTTTAAATTTTGGAAGGAAATGTTAATTCACCAGGAAGAAAAGACATTTTATAAACATTCTTACTTTCCTTAGAAATTTGGTTCACTTAATTTTCAGTACATACATTTAATTGTGAAAATAGAAATTTTGTGTATCAAAATTATTAAAACAAAAAAAAAAAAAAGAGATGTTTAGGAACTTCAGGAGAGAATGCCTGTATTTCAGGAAAAAAAATAAAATTATCTATGTGGAAAAAAGCTTGGTCTATGCTATTTCCTCCGGAAGTCATCTTTATTTTTTAGAAAAAAAAACCCATAAAACAAAGACTATTCATAAAATAGTCTAAAATAGACTGAGTTAAAGAGAGCTGCTGGGTCATAAAATATATCTCTAGTTCATGGAGATTATGGTTAGTTTTAAATTGAACCAATATAACTTTCTGACATTTAGTCACTTTGCTGGGTGTCTGTGAAGATCCTTAACATCCTCTCAAGCATGACCTCTTCTAAATAATTTTGCATGATTTGAGAAATTTTTCTACTTCATAGTTTGGCTGCAGTTACTGACTCCTGAAATAAGTACAGAGTAGTTTGGTATTATGGACTGTGTAAGGGTCCAAAGCTCTGCTACTTTTCCAGGGTGAGCACCACAGCATACAGGACAAGCCACTCCGTTAACCCAACATTACCTTGTGCACAAGAAACATTTCTCACCATCAACAGGGTCCACTATTAAATGAAGTGCCTGTTTTGACATGTTTTATCACAGATTTAATGGGACAGAGCATCTTGCCCTACATCTGGTGTATCCCTTTCCCTCCCTGGTTTTATTAAGTCTGCAATGGGCAAAAGGGTAATCAAGTATGTCTGGAGAGAGTGAGCTGACCTAATGAACATATGTCAGAGTTAATGAACATTTCCATGGACTTTGTCAGTGCACATCCTAAGGCAATTGTAGGCACTGAGTGGCTGTCATTTTCTGAGCCGCAAAGTTGTTCAGTTAGCTTGCCTCAGCAGTAAGTCACTCCAGTTAGTGTTTCTATTAATATCTGCATTTAAAATACCTTTAATTTTGCTGGGGGGTTGAGTTTTTGTTAGGGGCAGAATGCTTCACTGTTTGATTACTAAGATCCATAACTGCATGCTGCTAAGTGAGAGTGAATGGTTTGATTTCCTTCATATTTCATTATTTCCCTAAATCTCTTGAAGTTTTACAGATGAAGGAAGTTGTGAGAATATATGCAGTTTGGGGTGTTACGTTAGCACCAAGTCTCCTTATACTGAAGGACTGCTTCTGTCTGTCTCATTCCTTCTCTGCCTGGATCAGCTCTTATTCACACTCTAGCTCTGGCTATGCAGCCTCATGAAATATCTATCCACTTGCTCCCTTGAATAACATTGCAAGGTTTTATTTTCGTGTTTCAGTACATGGGAGGGTGAGAGAGTCCACCAAGATGTCAGTGAGCATATGTCTAGTCTAGTGTCTGGGGTATTTTTGCAACACAGATGTGCCAACTTTGCTATCCTTTTATGTAAGCATGAGAACAACTTACCTCACTAAAATAGTCACAGTGGTATATGGTGATTTTAATTAAACTGTAAGTTATTTTAATGAAGCTCTATGGCTTTCTCATGACAGCAGATTTCAGTCATTCTTTGGGATAGTAGGAGCACAGCCAGACTGAAACTGCACACACAGAATATTCACAAATCCTCATAGAATGAAGAGTCAACTACAGCACCCTGTACTTCCTTGTTTAGATAAACGGCACGGTCTTTGACAACAGTGGGCTTTTTTGTTGTATTTTTTTACCTTATAAATAAACTACAAAAGATGTACTACAATTTTGCCATCAACAAAAATAACAATACATCATTTTGCCAGCCAAATGATGTCATGTAACTGACTGGCTGAGTGGTAAAAAGGCAATTGCAATTCAGTGGAGAAAAATGTAGAATGATGCACTCATTGATGGGGTTATAACTGATACTTCTGAGAAAATGGCAGCTTATGCTCTGTAGCAGTCCAAGAAGTGAAAATGTTAGGAATGTTTAGGAAAGGAAGAGAGAACATATCTGAAGACATTTTTACTTCTTTGAAAAAAGTGCAGGAAGTCCTTCAACACTATGTGCAGCTCTGGTTGCAACAGCAGTGTCCATAGAATGTTGCTATGTCTCCCTCAAAAGGGACAAGTAACAGTTGTGAAAAGTAAAGAAACTATCAACATGAAGAATTTACATAGAAGGAATAACCACTGTGAAGTTTGCAGAAGAGAGATGCTGAGAGGAGTATGATACAGTTTTATAGAACTGTAGGCATAGAAAAGGTAAATAACAATAGTTCATCATCTTTCTCATAAGGCAAAGGCATCTTTTTAAAATAGTAGGTGTCACAGTTCATATAGGTTGAAAAAGTAGCAGGACAAATACATGAAAGAAAAATCCACACAAGCCTGAAAACTCACAAAATCATTCTATCTAGCCGTGGAAGTCCAGAAGCTGTATATATTTGCTGTCAGATATTCCAGAGAAGTGCACATCTGATTTATTCCTTTCTCAGGTGTGTGTTCCTGTCCACTCTAAGAAATAGATTATTGGGCTTTATGTACCTTTGGTCTGACCTGATGAAGAATTGCTTCAATGAAAATGAAAGGGATGTATTTTCTTTTCCTTTGAAGTATATAGACTAATTTATGAGCTTTTACTTCTCTTTTTCTTCCATTTAAGCATATCTTACTGAATGAATTGCAAATAGTATGAATAATACATAATACATATATAACCACCTCTCAAATCTAAAGATACACACAGTTTTCTTTTAAATATTAAAGACTGCACTCCTTCTGTCCCATATTGTTGTCCTTGTGGAACCTTTGAGATAAAATTCCCCTGTAAACCACAGCTTGCATCATTCAGCCCTTCAGCTACCATGAGTGACTGGAAGGGCTGTTACGCTGCAATGTTACACTTTTCAAAGCGTCACAGAATGGGTCAGGTTGGAGGGGACCTGAGTGAATCATCTGATCCAACCTCCCTCCTCAAGCAGGGTCATCCTAGACCACATTTGACAGAATTAAGTCAAGATGGTGTTTGATTATCTCCAGAGAGGAGGGTTCCACAATCTCTCTGGGCAGTCTGTTCCAGTGCTTTGTAACCTGCACAATAAAGTTCTTCCTCATATACAAGTGGAATTTCTTGTGTGTCAGGGTCTGCCCATTGCCTCTTGTCCTATTTCTTGGCCCCACCAAGAAGAGCCTGGCTCCATCCTCCTGACATCCTCTCTTCAGATTCCTATAGGCACTGATAAAGTCTCTCAGCTGCATCTTCTGGAGGCTGAACAGGCCCAGCTCTCTCAGCCCATCCTTGGAAGAGAGATGCTCCAGTCCCTTTAGCATCTTTCTTGCCATCTCCAGGAGCTCCATGTCTCTCTTGTTCTGAGGAGCCCAGAAATGGACAAGCACTCCAGATGTGGCCTCACTGAAATCCATGAGAGTAGTGTTACTTGCTGTCCTACTTCCTCTTTGCCCAGTACTGAACTCCACAATCTCATGGTCATTAGAGCCGAGGCTGCCCACAGCCTCAAATCTCCATCAAGACCTTCTCTGTTTGCTGGTATGAGGTCAGTCAGCATGCCATTCCTTGTGGAATCATCCACTACCTGTAGCACGAAGTAGGCTGACTCTAGCAGAGAAGTGCCAGGGGTTCCTGATTTTTCTGTGACTCCCACACAATCAAAAGCATCCCCCATGTAGAGCTGTTTCAGTTTCAGGCTCTCTGCACAAGAGATTTGGTGTAATTCCTACCTTCTTCTCTCAAGAAGGATGCCCAGGATGCTCAATAAGCTCTCCCCTTCACATGTTTGGCATATTACCTCAGAAACTAGACAGAATACAGAATAATTTCATTTGATTTACTTGATTGATCCAGTTGACATACCAGCAGCTAGGCACCGGAGAGAAAAGTGATCCAATGCTGGCCACGGGTGAGCATAGATGAGTGCTCATGCAGAACTGCCCATAAGTCAATTGTATTTACTATTTCCTCTTCTTAAGAAAAAGACAGAAATTGCCATTCTGTACCCGTCTCAGACAAAGCTGCTTTGGTGACTCGAAAGGATACTCATGATACTTTCACACAGACTAATTATGAAAACTTCAGTTTGCAATTAATAAGGAAGACATGAAGGTAACAAGCCTCTTTTTGCTTTCCCTTGTTTCTCTATAGAGGTGATTACTGAATATCAATAAACACAGATGAAATATCTCTGAGGATTTTGGAGTAAACATAGAGAAGGGCCACAGATAAAGTCTCAGCTTATTGCAATGTGCATTTAGCTCAGTTGTCTTTGAACAGCCAACCAACAATCTTGTGAGATTTCAGGTAGTAGGTACCAAAAAAAGAAAAAAGAGAAATTTATTGTTACATTTACGCTTACTGTAGTTCTTGCTACTACTCTTTCTCTTGTGAGGTTTGGGAATGTTATTTTTTTTTGTCTCTGGTATCAATACTGATCACAGCAGGCAGGCATCTGCTTCAAAACAGTCATGTCTCAGCTGGCTCTTCTCTTCTCAATGACAAAGTCAGCACAAAGGCCAAGGACTCAATAGAAATGAAACCACAACCTCTGTCTGGTCACTCCTGGTCGGGGTTGAGGTAATATGGAAGGATTATTACCTCAATTGCATGGTACTTGTTCTGCGGATAAATTGACTATTTCAATCTTCTGGGCTGTCAATTCAAAAACTTTTAGGGACACTACACCATGAAAGAAAGAGAAAAAGAGGGAGAGAAAGAGAAATTATTTACTCTGCTCCTAGTAGAAATAAAACCATTCCTTCTATACATCTCTGTTATGATCTCTTTGCTTATTTCTCTTCTGCAGTTTTTAAGCTTGATCATTGCAATAATCATATTGCATAGCTTTATTACACCATTTCTTTTAAGGTATATATGAGCTCAATACAAAATTACTACAATAGGAAAAGATAAAATACTTTATGCACATGCACAGTTCAACCCTCTCTGATAAAATGGGGAAAAAACCCCTCAAAGTAGACCTAAACGTATTTTTTTCACATTGTGACAATTGAAAATGCAGTAGTTCCTGCTACTCAGTGAAGTATAAAGTTGCAAGACTGTTCTTAACAGTGTAAGAAGGAAACAGATGAATCTAGAAATTTTGGTACTGCAAGTATGAAGTGTGGCCACAGAGCATTCCACGTCCCATCTCCAGAGTGTTGGCAGACGAGCAAGAAATCCCGCCCAGCGAAAAGTCAATTGGCCATTTGCAATGAAACCGGCGACAGCTTGTGGTTATACAAAATGAGATATTGATGCTATATTTAATGAAATACTAATAATCCTCTGGAGAGGAGGAAATGTTATGGCTTTACCAGGGAATATATTTGAACAAGACACGGAGAGTAGATAAAGCAGTTATTAAACTACCCAATTTTTTTGTTTGTTTATTCATTTATTCAACATCAAAAAAGAAATGCCCATCAAAATCCTTTTCTTTTAGATTAACAGTCTTTCTGAATATGTTAAAAGATGTCAAATAAGTTAATTTGTTCAAGTAGTTCTCACTGATGACTTAAGGAATTTTACTTCTAGACTTAACATAAAGATGAAAGAAATTATATTTAAAATTGATGTTTGGTCTCCATGAGCTCTCACCTATTCTTCTGTTGTATTCCAAAGATTTTCTTTTCTCTACTTCCTTCTAAAATAATCTTGAATTGCTCTTTGCAGATGCAAATACTTTTGATGTTTTATATATATATGTGTGTGTGTGGGTGTGTACATATATATATATATATATGTATATAAAGATATAGATGTAGATTATATAAATACAGATATAGATTATATAGATTAGATATAGATATAGATATAGATATAGATATAGATATAAATAGATAGATAGATATAGATGATATAGATATAGATAGAGATATAGAGATAGAGATAGATATAGGTAGATATAGATGTATATATATATGCCAATTTGCCAACATTTTTACTCTGAGTGCCATTATCATATTTGGTTAGAGGAACTACTTGAATAAAAAGCAAGTGGATAAATCTAAAATTTTCAATTCTCTTAATTCAATTATGACAAATGCAATAATAAACCTCTTATACTAGAACAAATGTGTATTATATACATTAAGTTCATCAGACAAGATGCAGAACACATGCAGAGAGACCAACAGAGCTACATATTCACCCTCTGCAGAATATTGACTGGATTTTGTTATCTATTGCACATTACTGAGGGATTAGAATAAGTAGAGATGCCGTTAAAATATTAAAATTCTGTTCTTCAACTATGAAGCTGACTTCACTCATTCATGTTTTTACTTAAAAGAGTTGATTTTTCTATCAATCGCAACTTAATCAAAATAGTATATAAGTCTTTACATTTGCAAAGAAGAAAATCAGTCTAGATTTTTATTTTCTGTATTCTGTGATACTACCTGTGTCTTTCAGTAGTATATACAACAAAACACAGCAATAGCCATGCACAGTGAGATTATTTAGGAATAGAATTTGGACGTCTGAATTATTTTGGTTTTATGAGCTTAATTCCAACTTCTATAGCCTTTGTAAGTACCTTTAGAGTAGCTGCATTTCATGAATTTGTCAGATTCTGATTTCAATTACACTATCAGGTTGGCATAATTTGCCAGATACTACAGCTAGAATTTCTGATTTACATTAATATTAGTTTAGAAAGAATTAGTCTACTGCTATTCTGGAAGGACATTCTAAAATGTCTCATGCCTGTTGTCTAATTAGGTCTTTGAAAGCTTATATTTTTAACATAATAGGCACTGAAGTACTCATTTATGTAGTTATATTTTACATATATATTTGGAACTTTTTTTAAATTCCTAAATTATAGAAGATTGTTCAAGCACTCGCATATTACTGACTGGTGTTATTCCTCCTTTCTTTAGTTCCAGCACAATTACAGAATGAATTTTAACAAGAAATGGTTATCATGATAGAAGGGAAGTGGTTGAAGGCTTTTCACTAAAATTATGTGACATGAGGGAGAAGGCAGTAGAAAATAATGAGATTAAAACTACTTCTTTAGTCATAAGAGTATGACTCCTTTACCTTCTAGATGTTATCTGTCTTTACACCTACAATTAAAAACAGTTCTACAGAAAGCATAACATATTTAACCATTTATCTGGAGATTTATTTTAAAAATGCATCCAAAGTAAAGTTAGGTAAATTGGACAAAACAAAGACAGAGATTTCTGTGGTCAGTACTACAGCTGAAGACCAGTTTATGAAAGATGATGTCCACACAGAAGAAAACACAATTGCTGCTCTGAAATAGTAATCCATGCAAATAAACTAATGAAGTAGGAAAAAAGTCTTCCAGAGCCTAGCATTTTCAGAGTACCAAAGTTATCACTGAAATTTGGGTGGTAGCTCTGTTCTGTACATTTTCTCTAGTATTTACAAACATAATACAAAAGTTGTAAGATACTATTATTAAGAATCCCCAAGTTCCCAAAGTTTCTTCTAGAACCAAGACAGTCCTTTATTAGTATTTATTTATAGGTCATCAGTCCAAGTACTTGAGAAAGAATTTGTTAGCCTTTTTATGTTAATTTTTTTTTTTTCTCTGAAACCGATAAGACAGTAGATATGACAATTAACTAAAGCTGCAATGGGAAAATAATCCCAACAGATTAGGTGACAACAGAATTTTAGTGGGACACCAGTCTTCATTAGTCTGAATGGTCTGAATAGTATTTTCAACAGGCAGCTTTTTTTCATTACTCTTTTCAGCAATTTCCTAGAAACATTTAAATGAAAAAGACCTCTGAGTCAGAGAGTCCAACTATTAAGCTAGCACGGTTGTGTTCACCATTAAACCATAGCTCCAAGTGCCACATCCATATGCTTTTTTAACACTTCCAGGCATGCTGATTCCACCACTTTTCTGGGCATCCTGTTGCAATGCCTGACCACCCTTTCAGTGAAGAAACCTTGCTGTACACACTCTAAACCTCCCCTGCTGCATCACTTGACCTCATCCTCTTGTCCTGTCACTAAGTGCCTGGGAGACTGATTCCTACTCACTGCAACTTTCTTTTCAGGTAGTAGTAGAGAGGATTAAAATCTCCCTTAAGCCTCCTTTTCTCCAGGCTAAACAACCCCAGCTCCTTGGGCTTCTCCTCATAAGCTCTGTGCACCAGGCCATTCACCAGCTCTGCTGATCTTTGGACACCCTCTGGAACCTCAATGTCTTTCTTGCAGTGAGATGCCCAAATCTGAACACAGGATCTGAGGTGCAGCCTCAGCAGTGCCGAGTACAGGGGGACAATCCCTGCCCTGCTCCTGGCTGGCCACGCTGTTCCCCATACAGGCCAGGAAGCCATTGGCCTCCTTGGCCACCTGGGCACACACTGTCTCGTGTTCAGGCACTGTCAATCAGCACCCCCAGGTCCTTTTCCACCAGCAGCTCTCCAGCCACTCTGCCCCCAGCCTGCAGCTCTGCCTGGGCTTGTTGGGACCCAGGGGCAGGAGCCGGCACTCGGCCGTGTTGAACCTCACACCACTGGCCCCAACCCATTGATCCAGCCTGGCCAGATCCCTCTGCAGAGCCTTCCAACTGCCCTTTCTTCACTTCCACATAACCAGCTAAAAACTATGACTTTTCTAGGTTCAAAGTTTTGTACAGCTTTTCCAAAATTCAAGCAAGCTGCTGGGGCCTTCTTTGACTCCATATTCACAAGCATCTTACCATTTGTCCTGATATCTTTGCTCGAAATACATCCTGTTGAACATTGGCAGGCCAGTGCTTGGCAGCACTGCTTCTGATTTCCACTCCCTTGAAACACATTGAAATGCAAGTGCTACATGTCCAATGATGTAGTCTTTAAGGAGTTACTTAAAATAAACCTTTTGTTTAAAAAACATTTGTAATGACTACAAATTCATGTGGTCACTGATGTAATTAGGGTCTTTAAAATAAAATCTACTTATCTATATAAATGGATAATCACTGTGATTTTTAATTTCAGTAGTCTGAGTAATATTCAGAAATAATAGTTTTATGGAGAAAAAAAATTAAATGTTTTTTTTTTAATTCAAAACTAAATGTTCATGCAAATTTATCTTCTTGATTCTACCTAGAAACACGATTAAAAGTGGTACTTGAGAGTACTTGCAGAGCAGACTGCAAGAAAAAAGGGCAATATTCAAGAATAATAAACAGAGAAAGCTTTATCAAAATATATCTTATTGAAACAGAAAGGATGTTTTTATTCAGAAATGCATTTGAACAGCTTAAAGATCCTATTTCTCACCATCCCTTGCATTATTAATCGAATATTAAAACATTACTACATTTTGTACACATATCAAACAAATATTTTTTTTTTCTTTTAGTTATGCAGCAGATTTTTTTGTTTGAATATCTAGTGCTGAATAGTTTTTGGCATGAGCCAAAAACTATTAAAACATGTAAAAGGTTTTTATATATAAGTATCAAAAGTACATGCAGAAATTAAACCAATTAAATAGTAATATGAATACATTATAAATACTTATTGGCCATATCAAAAAATATGCTCTAATTCCAGCTAAAGGCAAAGAAAACCTACCATTTAACATTTAAAAGCTCCACTAGAGTCTAAAACTCATCACTATAACAACCATATAAAACTCACAATAGATACATAAGAAAATATACTGTAAAATAGTATTCTTTTGTTTTTCTTTTTGTGCTCTAAGAATATGAATAATCAGCTGAAGAATCCCATAGGCAGTAAGTGCTTCCTATAGATTAATGAAGTTTCATCTTTTGATCAGAATCATCAAAGCTCCAGGACAAAGCATCAGGGCTTAAGGAACGCTGTAATATGGATGTTCAAAATTACAGCTTTTTATAAACTGCATACTGAGGAAAATAAATAATTGAGGTGTTTTTCAAAACCTTAGTCAAAATTTCTAGAGGACCTGTAGCAATGTCTGCTGCTTTCTTCAATAGGTCTTGAATTCAGTCTTAGGGACTGATATTATGAGATTTCTTCTGACTCTGCCAGACTTTCCTTCAGGAATGTATATCACAGGGATTGTTTTCTGAGCATGGTACATAATCCTCTGATTTATCTGCATGTTTAGATTTCTTTGTCCTTTGATGTGTTCAGTCACAAGAAGAATTCTAGAGCAATAGCCATTTGTCACTGCTGTGACAGTACTGAAGCCATCAGCTCAAAGAATGTCTCTCAGAGCTCCCATACACCTCATCCCTGCAAGCTGTGCAGGCAAACAGCACAAAAGTGGCACAGTGGCATTGATGCTGCCTGGATCCTCCGCCCCACAACTCACAAGGGTGGAAATAGCCCTACAACCAAGTGTCCTCATGTGCTAGCACCAGCCTCAGAACTTGTGTTTGTCACCTGTAGCATGGTGATCCACATCTACGGTTATGCTCATGCAGATGATACAGCTCAGAGGTCAGGTACCAGATTGGAGCTTTGTGATGTGCAGTTTCTTCCAACACAGAATCATCAGTGACAATTTTTTCAGAGTCTTAAGGATAAAAAGATTCTTTTTCCACACATTGCTGATCTGATATTTCCCAATACACGGTGTGTGGGAGATTTATACCTCACATCTGTTGGGAGGCCAGCAGTGGAAAGTTTTAATATCTCTCAGTCACTAAGGCAACTTTGTTTTAACCTTCTGTGCAAATGCTTTAGCACCTACCTCTTAAAACAGCTGTCATGTTCTTTTGGGGTTTCTTCTGTGCTTCTATTCTCTATTTTTTTTTATTATTAAGATTAAAATCAGTGGACTTTTATTTTTGAGAATCTGACATATTTTGTGATTTCCTGGAAGTGATGCAAACAGGTGAGGCATATCTTTCATGTCTATCACTAAATTAGAAAGCATCTTTTACAATATCCTTTCAACTTTTCTATATGTTAGAAAATGGAAATAACTTTAGACCTCCATACACTTTTCTGATAGCCCCCTGAAGTTTTTGGGTTTTTTTTCCCTTGATTAGGCAGTCTTCATAAGCCATCTGTCCTGCAGAAGGTGATGACTTCTTTTTTGTTTTCCAGTGCAATACCAAAAACGAACATTTACAGATACAGTTGCATAAATAATTTCCATTTCTGAAGTGGCTTGATATATCATTGTCAATTAGTAGTTTTGCCATTCTTTATCAATGCAGTAACTTGCAAGGATTATTTTGAGATATTAAACTTGGATACAGAGATGTCAGGTTTTAGAGGTTAAATTTGTATATCACTTGTTCCTGGTGCTTGTGACTGTTTTCCTCATTGATTCATTGATATACTTGGATTAAAATCTTTACAAAGACAGAAACACTTCCTGGAACAACTTTTCCACAGATTTGGTCCATAAATTGTTTTGTTACTGCTAACTAGGTTATCTAATTTTCTTCAGAACTAAATATGCTATTCTGCATTTGCAAGCTACAGAATTCTCCTCTTGACTGTTATTTATCTTGAGTATAATTGAATAATTTGTTATTATCTGAGTATTAATGCAATTAAAGCAAAGGAGGGCGTGGTTTCAACTAAAAACACTTTATTTTTTATCTTGCACATTTTTTTAAGTTGCCTGACTTCTATTCCTTTCTTAAATATTCTTTCCTTGTTTCCTAATTTTTATCAAAGACAGCCTTAGGATTCATTTCTGTAAGAATGATAACTTAAAGCATCCTTTTGTATGGAAACTGTTAATATTGATGTTATTTTTCAGTGCTGAACTTGATCATTTAAATCAGAACCACAGACAATCATTAAAATACATACAATATGGAGGGAGAATACAAAATTAAAAAATGTTGTTTAATATGTATATGATGAGTGATGAACCCTCCTGAAAGAAAAATCTTCATATATGAAAACTGCACATGATTTTTGGAGAGGGGCTTTGTGAACTAGAATTATTTCAACCAGTTTTCTAGTACATTTTTAGATGGAATCTTTCAGGGGGAGTTCAGGCATAGATAAAAAGTAAGGATTGTGGGGACAGAGGAAGATTGAACCTGAGAATACAGAAACTGTATTATTTTTTAAAACAGTACAGTAAATTTAAAAAAAAAACAACTCTAAATAATTATTGTTTAATAAAAAAAAAGTTAATAACACATTTATTCATAAAAAAGATGTAATACAGAATAAGAAGGGGACTTCTAGCTAAGAGAAAGTATACATATACCACCTAGCAACAGAGTAAGTCCAACTCAAGTTAAACAAGTTTTCTTTCCATATTCCACCAGAGTCAACAAAAGATTATTTTCTACTATGATTTCTAGGTATTATATTACTAATTTTCAAGATGTTTTGTCTTCTTGAACTATGGTCAAAGGAGTAACTTCACTTTAATTATGCCTAAAGAATCTAAAGTTTGAGCTGCTTAGATCCTTTGTATACAGCGTGTTCATGGTTATTCAGGGTTCAGGTGTAATCTATTCAGCAGACACAAATGGAAATCAGTCTCTAGGCTACTTTCAGTGGCCTTAGATTTTAAAAAGTAAAATTTTTCTCATCTATTATAAACAAATTTCTAAGTGAGCAAACAAAGCAAGAAATTGAAAACAAATATCAATACTCAATACCTCAAATATTATACAAATAATTATATAATTAAAATAATTATATAAATAATAAAAAAGTTTAATGAATATATGATCTATAATTTTATAATCAATAACTAAATAAATGGTTATAAAATTATCATAAATATAGAAATACCCAAGTACTTCAAAATTATTTTAGATAAAGTTCAAAATACTAACTTCAAGCTTAAAATAAATTTCAGATTTATTTTTGCCTCTTTATGTTATTTCTATTTAAGTTCAATTTAAGAAAATAATTCACTTTTAAAGTTTATTGTATATGAAAGTGCTTGGTAAACATAAAATATGTAGGTATTCTACTTTTTCAATGAACTAATTTTTGCCATGTAATAACTGCTCTGCAATAGGAAATAGGAAGGAGCAGACCCACAAAGTACTGGAAAAAATTCAGCATCACATTCTTGTGTCTTTACAATGCTTGGCTTCTTTTGTTTTGTTTTGATTTGTTTTTTATTTTATTTTATTTTGGTTTCAGTGTACATTGTGTTGCATGAAAAGAAGGCTCTTTACTTTCTTGGTCTAATCTAAAAAAAGGTGAAGCACCACTCATATTACCATGGTCTGATCAATTTATTTTAATCAAGTAAACAGAAATTTCACCAACCCTGTAGAAATATTAAAATTCACAGTATCAGCACTTTTATTCTACAAAAAATGGTGTACAAAACTACATTTTTCAGCTAGTAGTGTTGCTCAATGGACATGGGCAAAAATTTGTAAACTGAGGGTGTGAGGACTAAGAAAAGCCAGATCAGGATTCACTACTTGGTAGAAATTTTAAGGAAAAATATTAACCACGTCATAGAGAATGTTTTTCTTTCTCTTTTTTTTACCTAATAAGTTTTATTTATTTCAAATAGGAATAGAAGACAGATGAAGAAAGGAGGGAAAGCTTAAAATAGTGTTTATATTTGCATGTGTACCATTTTTAAAGCATACCAAAAGGGCATACCAAAAGATCCTGAAAAATTCAAGGCTTCCATGGAGGTACTAAAAGGATGTTTAGAAAGGTCCATGAATTGTTTTCAAAGTTGTGTGCTACTGAGAACTCAAAAAAGTCACAAAATCAGCTTCTAGCACACTTGTGAAGAAATATTTGGAACCAAGAGTCTCTTGTGAGCATTTTCTTAATGGCAGGTGGTAGAAATGGTTACAATCTTTAATTTTCATTATGTAAGTTTGTCATTTTTTAAGAAACCCCTGCATTTTTTAAAAGTGTTTGTAAGCTCTTCTTTACCTTGCCATTTCTTACTCTTGATAGCTCATAATAAAATTTACCTTCATAAGAATGAAGGAACTGCCATGAATCATTAAATCAAAGTTTCACCCAACTTGGAATACCATGTCTGACAGTGTCAATTAGTGTGTACTTAGGGAAAAGCACAGGAAACAGGACAAGTATAACATGATTTTCCCTTGCAAAACCTTTAAAATAAGATTATCTTTAGCCCAAGGAGATCAGTAGCAGCATTGTAACACTTGTACTTCCACTGCATGTGCCCTGGAAGATAAACAATACTTGTCTTATCCACTTTAGAAGAGCAGACCCTTTGAAAGGGCAAAGAGCATCTCATTAAAATTGCTTGGAAAAAAATATTTTGAACTTAAGTTACTCATAAGTGATCTTTAATTTTCTTCTTTCAGGATTCAATACACAAAAAGCTTTATTCAAGTAAAAGGCAATTTAATAATAAATCATATGAGAATGAAGAAGTAACCCCTTAATTTAGCCAGAGAAAAACTCTTAAATTACACACAATTAACCTAGACACTTACATCCCAATTTTGAATTAATGATTCTGTAAATCTGCAGCTGTTCCAGCAGTGGTTGGCTGAAATAAATAAGACTTTGTCCACTTTAAATATGTGCAATACCTACTTCTCACTGCTTCATCTGAGTTTTTGTTAACTGTCACTGGTTATTAAAGTTTTATATAAAACGGACTTAGATTCAAATTTAGTGTTGTTCTCCATTTGGAATGGGTCTTTAATTTCTTTTTGGCTATAAGTATTCCTAGATGCAGCAGTATGAAACTTTGATTTCATGAGATGACAGAATTATTTCATTTCATTTTGCAATGAAACCTCCAAATATTAAAGTTCTCAGAAGCAAATGTTAAAAACAAGTTGTATTTCATATTGATTAAACATTGAATATAAACAATGTTGAAATATTTTGTTTCATTTTTGAAGCTTTTTCTTTTTGAGGCACAAAGTTATGTGCCTCAATCCAGTTGAAAGGGTATATTTTCTTCACCTATTCTGTTTTTTGTTGCTAATAGAGAATATTGTATTTAGAATTGAATTTCTGATAATACCTTTTCTCTCTGTTTCTCTTATTTTTCATTCCCATCTAAATTCTACAAATCCAAAGTCTGCTGTCCTTTACCACCCCACACATAAG
This sequence comes from Cyanistes caeruleus, assembly GCF_971803275.1. NCBI lineage: Eukaryota > Metazoa > Chordata > Aves > Passeriformes > Paridae > Cyanistes > Cyanistes caeruleus. The sequence goes on along the minus strand of NC_141701.1, from coordinate 56,755,903 downwards.
GAAAGCATTACCTGAGTCTGTCACAAGGGTGTCAGAAGAGGGATGTGGAGGGTAAATAGGCATGTCTATTTGAGCAAAGGTGGCAAGGGATAATAGAGTGAGGAACTAAGGCTGCAGACTAAACCAAGATGCAGCTTGCTTAGCAAATAAGGCACAGAGACAGTTTCAGCTTATTTTAAAAACTGTGCAATAGCCTCTGCACAAATACTTGGAGATCATACGTTTCTGTTCCAGTCAGGTCTTCTTTCTCCTGCAGCAGCCAGTGACTGGCTGTCTTGGGAATTATTTCCTGATTGCTCTGGAAGAGGCCATTCCACAGTTAGGCAATAGCTCACTGCAATGGGCCTGTTTAGCTTGAGAAAAGTGGTATGCAGGATTTAGAAAATCTTTGATGGAAATACGAAATTCCAGGAGATAAATGAAAACACAGGGAAAATCAGTGTGAGTCGAAGAAAAAAGGCAGTTCATACTGATGCATAAGTCAGTAACTTTCCTTGTCATATATCCAGATATTCTAGACAAAGGGAAAACACTGAAACCAATGGTTAGATTTTTCTTAAATCTGTCTGGAGAATTAAATAACTAATTAAGATTCTCAGCCAATGCTATCTTAATTGACTAATACATCATTCTGTTAACACTAATGGTAAATTAAATATGCTTGATCGATATTCAAACAATGAATTCTGGTTAATTGACGTTGATCTTAATGGGCATTACTTTAAAATATTAGCTGATGTACATCCACAGCTGTAGGGATTACATATTGCAATATTAATTTTCAGGATTTCATTTGCAAGAAACATTAGTGAGTAGTTAGTGAGATTTCCTTATATACGAAGAGGAATTACAACCAGTCATCTCAGAAAATAAAATCAAATTATCCCCCTACAAATAACATATTATTTTCCTCATTACATTGTTTTCCCTTTTCCTTTAAAGTGACTACTCTGAAAAATTAAAGGCTTCTAAATCATAATTTACAAACTCTGGTGAATTATGCTCACATGTAAAATGAATTAAGTGGATTAATGAAGAAAAACAATTACAGTAAAATGCAAGTAAGTACAAAGAAAGCTGTAGACTAAGGAATTGAGATTAGATACCAAACAACTGGGTTCTAAAGACTCTTAACGCTTTCTGGAATGGAAGTTATAGTAATTTAGGTTGGAATTTACAAAAGGGAATGGCCACAATTAATATCTTATTTTCTAGCTGTTTTGGAAGAGTGACCTTCAAGGAAAACAATATTCAATGGATGATCCCTAGAACTTTCTGAAATTCCTATTACTAGTTATTTCCTTGTCAGGAAAGACAAAAGTATCATTGATTTCTAGTTTAAATTTAGGTCTTGTTTCATGGTAGATGACTAACAGAATCATGGCCTGAGAAGTCACCTGACATTTATTTGTACCCTATTATTTAGATTACTGTAGCAGGTAAATTCTAAGAGCTCACCATTATTTTAAATAATGTTTAAAACAAGTTTAATATCTTAGTGCTTGTGAGGATTCTTTTGTTGTATATATAGATATATGCTAAGATTCATTAATTTGATGAAAAAATCATGTCTAATGTTTCAAGGGACATCTCAAAACACCTCACAAAACAAGTGATAGTTCTAACACAAATGAAAATTAGGAACACTCTTCAATTTGCAATGTCTTTTTACTTATATCTTTCTACTAATAAGTAATGAGTGAGCAGAAAACAACTGTACTAGAATTAAACCTAGAGTCAGTTGGCAAGTATTTGGCTAAATAAACCCCACTTTGTCCAGAGGATAAATCCATATTTGGGAATACAATGATCTAAAACAGTGAAATAAAGATAAGTCTTACGAGCATAAGTGAAAGGAGACATTAGCAGAACCTCATTTGATACACTGAGAATCCAATTAACACTAGAGTTCACTGGTTTTAATTTTTCCCTGAAACACTAAAACATGCAACTGACATTAAAAGGAAGCCTTCTCAGAAATCCCAGGTTGCAGCTCAGCAGTTACAGGTACCTCTTACGGTAAAAAACACATTATCTTGGCTTCTTCATTTTCCTTTCTATCACCTTATCACAGCAACTTCAAACCATCAGTAAGCCATGAGGTAGTGACAGGGGAGACCAAAGTTTGATCTCCCATTTTGCCACAAATTTTAAATGTCATCTTTGGCAACTCAGTTTGGCTTCTTTTCATCCGAACTCACAAAGTCAACTGTGCATCAAAATTTCAGTTGATTGCGGTGAGAAGCAGGCTTCTAAGTATTTCTCCATATCTGAGGTTACTGCATCCAGATGTGGGGGTCCCCAGCACAGGCAGGACATGGACCTGTTAGAGCCAGAGTAGGGGATGGCCACTAAGATGATGACAGGGTTAGAACACCTCTCTTATGAAGTCAAGAGAGATGGAGTTCTTCAGTCCAGAGAAGAAAACACTTTGAGGTGATCTCTTTTCAAAGAACACTTTTCAGCCTTCTGGTACCTAAGGGGGGTCTTCAAGCAAGACAGAGACTTTTCTTTCAAAAGCATGTAGTGATAGGATAAGGGAGAACAGCTTCAAACTAGTTTAGATTTAATATAAGGAATTTTTTATTGTGAGGGTGGTGAGGCATTTGAACAGGTTGCCAAGTTGTGGATGTCCCATCCCTGGAAGTGTTCAAGGCCAGGTTAGATGAGGCTCTGAGCCATGTGATCGAGTGGAATTTGTCCAATTTTGCCATTTGCCAATGGCAGTGGGGTTGGAACTAGATGATTGCAAAGGTCCCTTCCAAACCAAACCATTCCATGATTTTATGATCTGACTCCAGTATTGCTGTTATGCCTATGGTCTGTGCAGCTCAAATCTGAACTCATATCAGTCTTTATAATATTCACATTGCATTTGTTTAGGCTCTCAGCTGCAGACCCATCAGCTGACTTTACAATAAAATAAAAATTTGAGCTCTAAAGTAGTTTAAAGAGTTATGACTTTTGTCTTGTGACACTTAACCTGTGTAGTTATTAAGAATAAGGGTGAGCTATGTGCACCAAAAGTGGATTCATCTCCAATCCTTCAAACACTCTGTCAGATAAAGATGTTGCATACCTTTTCTTCTCTACTCTCACACGATTTATGCCCTGCTTTGTTGTTAAACCCTATTCATTTGGGTTTGTTTTATTATGAGGTTTTTTTGATGAAGTAGGGTTGATGACCTATTGACCATAATTCACTGAAATAAATTTCTAGACATCCCCCTAATGAGCTTGAATTCTACCTATGTGAAAACTCTTTATATTGTCAAAGCTGTCTCTGAGACCTGATATTCAGAAAACCACTATCTGGGAGCATCATGTTGCTTTATTAGTATAATCTTATATTGTTGGTCAAAGGGAACTGGAGATGGGAGCCATTTTAATGGATGCATAGAAGACACTTCTAGCACAGATCATAAAAATCTATTCTTGATAAATGAAGCTCTGAACTCACTGTTATTCATCATATATCTAGGAGAGTATAAACACACATCAGTTGTATTAGTTCCACTGAGCGTGCAAGTAGGAGCAGCTCTGCACCTACATTAGAGGAACAGCTGAGCTTTTCGTGGGTGTAAAAAACCCAAGGACTATAAGGCTGGTATCATCTTGATATGCCAGCCTCAGAAACCCAAACCCCAGCTCAAGCAAAGCTACCAAAGTTTGTTCAGACTCTCAGCGAGAGTCGGGAACACAAGAAAGTAGATACACCTAAGAACACATGGGCACACATGGGCATAAATATAAACACACCTTGTTGGGTCTGAGAAGAGAAAAAGTTTCTAGAATAATGGTACCCACAAGCACCTGAGACAGATTGTATCTCAGGACAGCTAAAGCGACAATTAAAAGAAATGTAACAGACCATCAGCCCTAGATAAACTCTGCAAAGTAATGAATGCTGTCGTAGAACTTCAGCTAATTAAAAGGACTTCAAAACCAACTACATCTTGTTTTGTACCCAGCAATATGCAAAATATGGACACTGCCACACCAGCTGAAGCAGAAAATGTCTACAGTAAAGGCTCTCAGGTCAATGCTTTGCAGGGAAACTGCACTAACACAACAAAAAATAAACTAGCACACGCGATATGGATGTTATAAAAAAGATAAATGTAGCAAAAGTCATTCTGAGACAACTCTTTTCTGAGATTTTATTTTTTGGATTAAAACATTATCAAATCTTTCAAATTGCACAGGTAAATTATAGTAAAGAAAATCACATCAGTTTAACCATTCATGGCTGACTTGATCTGACCTATTCACCAATGAGCCTTGGTTTTAAGATTAAAAGAGCTGAAAATACTAAAGAATCCAAGACTGATTTCAGAGTTTCAAAAATACAGCTATTTAGATGGAATTTTTACACTGGAATAATCTCAGAATTGGTCTTAGAGACATGTAAGTTAAAGTGGTGTGATAGATTTAATGGAAGAAAGAGACAACATAAAGTAGTTACCTGGCAATTATCAGAGAATTTTTCCAACCAATTATTCACTGGATACCATAAGTATTGTGTTCTTCAAAAAGAAAGTTAGTTTATTTAATTTTTTTTTCTCCCTTTCTATGTGATGTTGCATAAGTCATATGCCAGCAGGGGAAAAAAAAAACAAGAGAGAAAGAGAGTGGTTATACAGTGGGAAAAGTGGGACAAGAGTAGAAAGAATAAAAATGTAAGTTTTGTGATATGCAAAGAAACTTTGTTAAAGAAATCTTAAGGTTTCAGCGCTCCAGTTTCAGGAAAAGTGAAAAAAGAGTGAAGAAAATCTGCACTCTTAAGTCTATTTAATTTTGCATATTCTTTCCATGAGAGAGTCTATGCTTAAATAATGAAGCATTATTTTTCAGAAACCATTGTTATTCTTCTGTCAAATATAAATTCAAAGAACTTGTCCTATTCTGTACATTTATATGTATGTTTACATATATATATATATATATATATATATATATTCTGGCATCGGGGTGTTTATATAGACTTTTTTTACCTGGCACATTTTTATCTAAGACTCAGATCCTTCGGTCTATTTGTTTTTTCTGCATTCCATGAAGCCATAGCTACTGCAAGGTATATGCAACAACCGATTTAAACACATATACCATTTCCATACCATACCATTTCCAGGAGTACTTTTGTTAACACCATATTAATTCAAATGCAAAACTCCACCTGAACACAATTTGACTTTTTTTATCAAAATTACATCATAGCTGCTTTTCAGATACACAATTTGAAGAAATAAAAAAGTCAGATACTGACCTATTTCTGACTTGATATTTGCCTTAACTTCAACATCTAAAGTTTAGTCATCTCATTAAGGCTAGATATTTAGATATATCTGTAGGCATGAGGAAAAAATAGTGACAGTGTCCCCCACTGGATATGTTAACATGTGTCTTGGACAGATCTTTTTCAATTGAGTATAAATCCAGCTGTGATAATTGGTATAGTTAAGACTCCTAACTATAGTTAAGAGAAATTAATTTTATGTTTGGCATTTGCTTTATTTGCACATCTGACCGCATTTTTCCAGCGCTGTTGAGTAGCAGAGCTTATGGCTTGGTCTCTCCTACTAGCAGTTACCATCACCATTCAGACATAACAGAGAGATCCAAGGGGGATGATTTTTCTTAACTTTTCTTGGTCAGATGTGTATATAAGTATTTTATTATTTGTCAATAAAAGTTTTTAAAGTCTAATGAAACATAAAATCGTACTGAACTGGACATGGAATTTTCCTTGTATCTCTGATTTGTTTTTCTTATTGTGTCCTCCATGTGGTGAACCACAAAGTAGTGTCTGCACATTATTTTGCAAATGTGAAGTGCTTGTTATCCTTGAAATAAAGCTTAAAGAAAAATATAAACAAGATCTGTCCCTTAAAACTATATCAAAGGAAAACAAGTACAAACAGCATTAAAGAAAATTTAAAACTCTTCAAACTGGAATGTCTAATTAACCAATTGCTCTTTTATATTTGGAATATTTGAAAAAATATTCAGAAGGCAAAAAAAATTGCTGCTGATGATATTATGATCAATAATAGTTTTTCCTGCTATCAACAGAGCTGTACTTAAGTTAAGAAAAAAGCATGAAAAGGAGAAAGCAAATGCAAAAATGTAATAGAGCTAAAGAACTAAAGACTAGTGTCTGTATGTATCAAAAACTTGATATTTGCTGCAGAAAGATCCATTTCTAAATAATTTGAATTGCCTTAGGAACTCTTGATTTCCGTATTCACAAGCACAAATTTGCTTCATTTGGTATGATGCCTTCTTAGGAGTGGATAAAATCTTTATTTTATGAAATTGAGCACCTCACACAATCCAGCCTTTCAAACACATTTGAACTTTAAGATCAACACCAAATACTGTTGTCAGGTCTTATCTCTGATAATTTTTATTAGTCATTATATTTATTATAGGATTAACCCTCAGAATTACTTGCAGTGCATAAACATGAGAAGCACATAAAAACTCTCAAAAAAACAGTTTCAGGAAAGACTCAGTTTGAAGATGGATCTATGAAAAATAAGCAGACAACAAATGGAGGAATGTGTTTTATCATGTTAATATTTTATTACAGATTAACTTGTTGGATATAGGGAATTTTGTCTTTTTCTTTTTTCCTTCCCTTCCCTTCCCGCACCTTCCCTTCCCTTCCCTTCCCGCACCTTCCCTCTCGTTTTTTTCCCTTTGTTTTCAAAGCAAGAGCCTATGGTAAATCATTATGTATATATCACCCTTTACTCTTTCCTTTAACCAAATAGAGCAACAGTTGTTGGGTCTGAAACAACTTAATGACATTGAAAATATTTCTAGTTTCATACTGATAATTATAAAAGACTGGTTGTCTAAGAAATTAAATAGAACAGAAACAGTCCTATTTCACCTTTTTCTTCCCAAGTTTCCCCACACTCTGCCTCAAAAAAGTATATTACAGATAGGTCACACTAAGCAAGTGATGGATCTGTTAATTTTATCACAAGTTTGTTACACAGAGTCTGAATGCAAAGTTTAAAACTGGATGATCATACAGGATATACTCCTGCTGGCTTTTTGTCCCATCCTTTCAATCGTTTAACCTCAATTTCAAGCAATTACTCTTCATCTTACAAAAGTCCTTTCAGTATTGTCTCTCTTTTCATTTTTCTTTGCAGCAAGTATATTTCCTTCCTAGCAATTTCCCCTTGGTTCCTGTTAAAAAGTTCCCAAAAATATTCTATCTAATCTCTAATCTGCTTGAAATGACATGAAACTTTTAAGTTCAGCCTCTCTCTATTTCAAAATATCCTTTGAAGAATTTTTGGGAATTAAAGAGGTTTTTTTAAAAAAAAATTCTAATTAAAATACTTATTCTTTTGGGATCAATTTATCATTTGAGTGCTGTTTGTAAGAAATGGGGCTGATAAAACAGGTTGAATCCCAGACAAATCTTTTTACATTTTCATGGATATGAACCAATGAAAATTGAGTCCAAGTGTGGAGTTGTGTACAAAGACTGTAATAGGAACAATCAATCCACAGTCTCACCATGAAGGCAACCTGGCATCATTCATGGCTGCTGCATGATTAACCATGCAAATTATATGCTCTCTTCTTTATTATCATTCTCTTGAGACTCTCCCAATGTTTAAAAAATACACAAAAGTTTTGCCAGTGGGCTTAGAATCACAGAATTAATATGAATTGAGCAAATTGACTAGAAGTGACTTCAATATTGACCAGTGCTTCATGAATTTCTCCCTTTGATTATTTCTTGGATAGGAACCAGAAAAAAAAAATTGTCAGTGTAGTGTACAAACTAATTAAAATGGAATCACTATTCATTAAATAAATGAAACTTGCACTTGAGACAGAGATAGTGCCACAGACAGGATGCTTACCTAATGTGTCAAATCCTGTGAGCTTAATTCTGCATTATAGTTGCACTTTGGTAATTCTGAAGTAGCCCATTGAGTTTCTGAGTTTATTCTGAGCTTCCTATAATTTATGTGGGGAGCAGATTTGTGTGTCCCGGTGTCCCGATGTAGTAGCACTCAATTATACATTTCTTAGATATGGCCAGAACAATGGGTTCTTTGCTACTGCTTCATATACATATCATTCCTTTCTAATATGCATCATCTGTTTTCCATATATTATCCTGCCTCAAGTTCACATAAAATGTGAAGCATTCATGTCTATCATTCCTCACAGAACAAATGGAATAGTCTTTTAATCAGTTACAACACAAGATTGATTCTCTTCATAATGCCTATTGCAAATTTTAATTATTCCTGTCCTAAGAATATAAGCCACAAAATAAATTAAAATGTCTTTAGAGAAACATCAGAATGCTGCAAGAACATTTGCCTCTTCTGCAGCTGCTTCTCATAGCTAATTCCCTCTCTCAAAACAAAAGAAACATGGCATGGGATGTTAAGGGGATGCTTCTTCTGACAGACTTTGGGGCCAGGAATACCTCCTGGTCACCGAAGCCCACTTGGGATTCTCTGTCCCAAGATAATGGATGTGGTTTTCTAGTCATTTGTGGGCTCAGATGGCAGCAAAGTTGAGCATGTAATCCAGGCACAGCCACACACAGGACAGAGACACAGACAGCTTCTCAGGCTGCCAAAGGCAAGGTGCTGCCTTGAACAGCACCCACATCAACATGACCAGGACTTACTAAGCATAGACATGGAGACAGTCAAGCTCCCTTCCTCTTCTCCAGATGTCCAGGACTGAAGGCCACTAGTGCAGGTACCCACTTGTCACTCTCTGGGCTCCCAAGCATGCACACATTTGCAGGGTTTCCCTGTACTGGCAGGGCCTCTCCGTCTCTTGGGCAGCCCTGCCAGGACCCCAGGTGGTCTGACTCCCCACACAGCTTCCCCACACAGCTCTCTTACTTGCCAGCTGGTCCAGCATCAGGTTTGCTGGTGAATTATACACATATACTCCCATGCACAACGGGTTTGAGAAGATGCAAAGGCTCTGATGACCTCTAGCAGCCACCAGCAAGTACACACACTGTGACCCACAGTTCTGATCCATCTGCTATCACTGAGCTTCCCCCTCACTTTGTCCACCCCAGTTTCCCCAGTAGTTACACCAGTCCCACCCAAGTGACTGGGCCAGAGACCTCCACTAACCTCAGTAGATGACAGCACTGGCCACAGGGGCACCTTGGTCTGACTCTCATTGCTGACACCAAATCCACTCACATAGGTCTCACCAGTAGCTGGCAGTCAGCCCTCACAGCCCTTAATACAGCAAATAAAGAGTAAAATTACACAGACGTTTTTAAGAAATTATTTAATGATAAAATAGCACACACTGTGGTGATCCAACACCAGGCTTAGTTAGGGAAGTGTACTGACCAGTCCCAGTTTAGGCATGACAAGCCCCTTTTATATGCCTTTCTGCTAAATTTTCCCTTTGTTCCACTCCATCCCTTCCTCTTAACAGATCTTTCAGAAGTTCTACATTGTCCCACAAGCTGCTCTTGGACATCTCAAATCGTCATGTTCTTTGTGTTTCTCCCTTCATATCAGTACAAATTTCAGGTTGTTCCTCTGCAGTGCTGTGCCTGCGGTTTCTTGGTGGCCCAACAATTACCCACTTACCAGTTCTCTCTTTAATTCTGATCCCCTTTTGCACTGTAGTTTCCTCACTGCATGCCCTTAACAAGACAGATGCTCTCAACCTACACATGTTCTTACCGAGTGGGGTGAGCTGGATCAAGAAACTAGACCCATTGAGTTTCTGAGTTTATTCTGAGTCTGAAAATTCTAATTTCATGGATAGCCCATGAAATTCCAAGAGCCAGCTGGTTATTCTAAAAGAAAGAATATCTATTCTAAAAGAAGGAATTGTATATCAAGAAAGCAAGATACTGAGAAGACCAAATTTTCCATTTCTTAATCCCAGCTGTCATAAAAAGTAAGCAAAATATTGATTGTGTTGATGAAGTAAAAGGTATTTTTATGACACAAGAAACTTCTGGAGAGTTCTTCAAGTATAGTTCCATTATCAACCAAAAATTTCCTGCTAAGCATAAGGACACTGTATAGTGCTGAAATAAAACCACTATTCTGACATATTTGATACAGTCTTAAGTTTATGTTGCAATGTTCTTGTTTTTAAGGTGGATAAATGCCCCATGGTATGCAGTAATGCATAATTGATAAGTACATGTAAATAGTTATAGCAGAAACAAGTGGGCTCTTCCCTACAGGGGATTTTTTTGTCTGTACCTTATGAGGTAAAGAAATATTAAATCTCTCTGTATGAATAAATTTCTAACAACATCTTCATACTTAAAGAAGAACATCTGAAGCAATACAAACTTTAACTTAAGGGCCATATCAAACATAATTTATGTCAAACACTAAAATTCTCTTTAAAAAAATCTTATTTGAATACTTGCTGTGCTACTTGTTATTTCACATATATAGATAAAGGACAGCACAGGAAAAAAATAAACTAAACAAAAATAAATGAAAACAAAGACATCATCCTTGAGCACAAGCAATTTGTTTATTAAACAGCAGAAAAGATTCAATACTGTGTGGAGTCCAAAATCTTACTTTTAATGTAAATGGAAATGAGAAACAAACGTGGTTAGGATTTCCTAATGTTTGTTCTCAAATTTTATTTCATTATATACTGGCAATTATTTTTAAGAAGTCCGTGGATAAGAGTCCATGGTTGCACAAAATCAACCTCATAACATATCTTTGTTTAAATGTGTGAATACTCAGTTTATCAGATATGTGTGCATCTCAGGCCTGTATTTACAGTTAATAACATTTTTTTTTAGTGAAAAGGAAATTCAGATGCAGGTAGAACTCCTCAGAAACAGCTTTAAGACAAGTGAAACAACTGCAGGCAGTCTGCTGTTTAATAAATGCTGTAAGAATGCATGCTCTGATTAATCTGTCTACTATAAGATGTTTCCTTTATGATCCCTTGACTTCTAAAATTCCCTCAGGCTTGATTAGGCTCAGACCAACCCACTGAAGCAGGCAGCTATCATGCTCACAGGTCATCAGTCCAGAGGCAGCCTGGAAGATATTGCAAAGTGGAAAGGAACCTGCATTTAGAAGACAAGAGATGCAGGACAGACTCAGCATGCTGTGCCCCTGGAAATGCAGAAAATAAACATGGAGAGCATTTGTAGAGCAGAAAAAAGTTTGTTATCATGATGACCTAGGAACCATGGTCTTGTCATCAAAAGTGAAACAAAACACAGAAGCAAGGAGGCAATTACATTACAAGCTGGGTAAATCTGAAGCAGGGCATTTGGCCTTGTATCCCAAGTGCTATTGTCTGAATGCTCTGAGACAACATCTTGGAGGACAAAAGAACATCTCTATTGTGGGCAGCCACAGTAATGCCAAAAAGAAAAAGCTATTCCTCGTCATAGGATAAAGTTAAGTGAATCATTTAGAGTGGAAAATGAGAGAGAAACTTGCTACAGATGTCTACACCAACCTCCTTATAATGAAGCAGAGGAAGTAATATATGGAGACAAGAAAACAGGTGTAGATAAATGATCCAAAATTTAATCTCTCCAAAATCTAATCAAAACATTCCATATTTATCTTACAATAAAGGTTTTTCACACCGGTGTAGTTTGTGTCAGATGGAACTGAGTTGCCAGGCTGCCTTGAAGTTATTTCCAGACAAACCAGTACTAGCAGGAACAGTAGCACTGATAACTTCACAAAGTAGTTTTGACTTTGTTTTATAGCCCAGTTTGGCAGGTTTAAATGTGAAAGCAGTCATTCATGAGTTAGCATTTTGAGGGTATGTCTCTCTGATGCAGTCAGTGCTGAGAAAAACTGATAACCAGGGCATGTACAGTCATGAGAGGTAACAAACATCAGCTTGGGAAAAGTGCCATGCTAACATTTGTCCACTGATGCAGCACTGGAGTTGGGCTCTTTCCAACAATTTTTACTGCACTGTGTCATAGACATACATTGGCCCCTCTGTAACACAAAAATTAGGTGCAACCCCGTTTTGTAATTTTTGTTTTTTTATTGCTGTTCTTTGGTGTTTTTCCTCCATTTCCCAGTATTGGATTTGAATTATTTAAAACTGTCAGATTAGTTTTCACTTCTTGAAACAGCAATTAATGAACCTTCTGCTTGCCAAAGGGGTTACACTGTTAGATAAAGAGAAGCTAAACTTTTTGTTTAAAACCAAATCTAATTATTTTAGGTTGATTTCATAATTTTCAATAAGGTGTTTTGATTTAAATGCCTGTCTAGATTTATCAGTACTGTTCCTATCCAGGTTATCAGATTAATTCTGTGTTTCAAAGCTTAATTCCTATGTTAATATGTAGTCATTTGTTGATGTTGTTATTGTTGCTGAAATGGGCTGAGTTTTTTTCTAAATCCTTGTGTCAAATTATTATTTATACAGTTAAATCTGTAGCAAAAACTTAAGTGCTAGTATTGACAAAGTTTGTAATAAACCTAATGTTATTAAAGGTCAGTCTAGTCATTCTGATCATGAAGTTCAGCATTATGCCCTCAGAGAACCCCTAGAGAATATGGATAGTTAAAGAAAAAGTCACAAAGAATTAATCAGAGAAGCAAAAGTAAAAACCTGAAGTTAAGGAAGCATGGAGAGGCTAAGCCTAGAGACAAATGAAAAAGGAATGGGAGGAGGCAAGTCTACAGTGAAAAGAAAAACAAAATCACAACCAGAAAATAATGATGTAGAAAATGGCATATTGAGCATGTTGCTGGCATACTGCACAAACTGTAGTATGACTCTTTCAGAAGACTCCCTTGTGCTGTCTTGAAGCTTATAGTGAAACATTTTAGAGTTTCTCAGTTCTGAAAACACTACTTGTGCATTTACAGGTAAAACTGAATCTTATTTGCACTTCACTCAAGAAATCAGCCTTCAAAGAATTTATTGTACCATCTACAAACTAACAGCATGTAGAAATGGAAATGATCAGAATTTTCTTCTTTGTGAACTAGAGCTATTAAAAGCAGGACCAAGAGACAAATCAGTACTTCAGTTGTAATGTACCAGAAAAAAATACAAGCATTTTGAATAGACTTTTACACAATTTAATTTTCCTTAATATCACTTAAACTTTTTCTTTTAACTTTCATCTTTGCTCTAAATTTAACAATAATTTTCCTTTAAACTCTAAATTCTCTGGGGTTGACTACTGCCATTGAATGCTAACATTTGCAGTGATGATACTAGTGACAGTAATGGTAATAATAGTATCTAAGTATTTTTACAATAGAATTTCAAGTCCAGAACCAATTTTAATATCTTTCGCCTTCAGATATTTGAAAATACCAAATTTAACAAAGTAAATACAACTAGCACTCATTCCAGAAGCTTATACCACTGTGTTTTCTTTCTTCAGAGGCTAGTACTGATTGCTTTTCCAGTTTGTCATCATGAAATATGGAATATACAGTTTAATAACAGTGCCAAATCTAAGCCCTGGGGGAAAAATAAAGGGAAAAAGAAGGGCCTGATACTGACTTAAAAAGATGTAATACATAGGTCTCTTTTTATATTTCTCTTCTTTTTTATATTTCTTATCAAGGGTTATCACATCCACATGACACAGAAAGATTATGATTCTTTTTTTCCTTACTGGAGAGAGATGGAATTGTCATCAAAAAGTTCATGTGGATGGGAGGTTACAGAAAAGCATAAAAATTACTGAGAAAATTGACAAATATGGGATGTTGAACCAGTGAACCCGTTGGACAGCTAGAGCCATTTAGGGTTTTGTAGCTATAATCTAAAATTATTTGTCTGTGGGAGAACCACAAGGGAAGGATTCAGGGATGTCATGACACTCTCACCTCCCGCAGGAACCTGGTGCTGGCTGCAGCCTTTGCACATACCAAGAGCTCTTCAAAGGCTGGTGGCCAAATCACAGCAACCTCCTGCCCTGCTTTCAGAGCTGTGGGACTGAGAATTGCTCCCAGATTCAAGCACATTGTTTCTTTGGCATTTAGCACCAACTGAACCGTACTAGCCTGGGCAGAGGAAACCAGTGCAGCATAGCCCGTTCTTGTCTGACAGAGGCCTTTTCTCAAGCTGCTCCATGTCCTGAAACACTGTCACACTGACCTGCTTCCAAATAGAATACTTTCTGATTGATGGCAGCTCTTCTGCTGAACTGTCAGAGTTTCTGCCCTTTTTTTCACCCTCCTTCTCCTGAGCCATCTGTCCACCCATGCCTTGCCCAAATACCACCCATATACTATACACAGCTATGATACTCTCGTGCAGTATCTGGTCTGATTTTTGTGCTGTATCTTCTCTAATTCCAGATCTGCTTCTTTTCTTTCTGTTCATTCACTAATTTCCCAGAAAGGTGACCTATATGATATTTTCCAGGTTTTTTACCTCATTGAATCCATTCTATGTCAATACACAAACAGTACAGGTGAGACATGCCAGATCTAAATGTAGCTGTCTGTAATACTCAGAAAAAAAATTATCTGAGTAATCCTTGTGATGAATGTGTGCTCCTCTGTTCCGTTCTGCCTGGTAGATGCAGGAAGAAACAGTGCTCCCTATCACAGTGTCTCATATATAATCCCTTGACAGCAACAAGCTGTAAACTCAAAAAGGAAAATTTCCTTCCTTACTGGTAATATGCACCAAATCTCATGGCTTTTATTCTTCCATTTAAGTTGTTTCTTATAGACCAGTGTTCAGGTACATTTTTATTCTTTAAGGGTAGATTAGTTTGAAAGCTGGGCTCATCAGCAGGACCATAGTTTACATGCACAGGCCTGGGAAGCCTGGAAGGCAGGTACATGAAATCAGTGATGCATGGGAACCAGAGATCCTGGGTATGTCATTGCAAAGCCAGGCTGACAAGAAGATTCAAAAGATGAACTTTCAATGGATAGAGAGTCACATCGATGTACATCACTGCATTGATAGCTCATAATTTGATAAAGGCAAATCTTAGGAGGTCTCACATGATTGGAAACCCATGCTGACATTGCCTAAGTAAAAATGTCTTCTAATTCCTTCAATTGCAGCCTTAGGCACTGGACCTAAAAAGTCTCTGTCTTTGTAATGGTTGCTCCACAGGTGGAAAAGAATAATAATAAAAAATATATTAAAGGGGCATGATATTTCCCAAAAGAAATAAAACAGAAAACTTGCACCTGAGCAACTGAATAATATAATTTTGAAAATTTTCAATGTAGGAGTCACAAAAGGACTTGGAGTTAGAAATTTTTTTTATATCTGCTGTCATTTGGCTCAATTAATAGCTGGGATGGAAACTGAGGGCTCAAGGGACCACCACGAAAATGTGGATAAAATGTCTTATTGATCTGGCAATGCTTCTCATGAAGAAGAGTTTAATGTGTTAATATACCTGTAAGAAAAGGATATTGGTTTTTTTAAATCTGCACAGTACCTGGCAAGATGGCAATTTAAGAAACAGCAGCAATGATTAACATCTCTTTAAGCTGCTTTTCAACATGTATCCTCTGCATGAAATCATGTGAAAGAAATAGGTTTTTGTGAACTGTATAAAACCATACAGAACTGTAAAACTATGATCATGTGCTCCATAGATGGCAATTCCCATCTCAAGTACTGTCTTCTATTTCTGGTTTTAATTCTTTTTCAAGAACAGAGAGGATACAAGGGAATCAGTGAAGTTGGCATTTATACTTATGCTCACACACTTTTCTTTCTAAAAGAATGCCTAGACCAACAGAGACCTGAAAATCGTATCTAATTCAAGGGAGAATAAAATACTCCTTTCTCATTATTTCTTCTGAAGACAATTTCTTCTAAAGTAATGATGAGGCTGTAAGAATTCTTTCAAGCTGGAGAACAGCAGACTTCCTATCAGCAGTTATATCCTGCTTAATTTTACTTTAACTACTAAATCTGGAGTGGTGAGGTTTACTTCTGAAATGGATAAAAGATTAAATATCAAAGTTGTGTTTCACTGATGACAGTCAAGCAGCATTCAGTGGCAAATTGATTCCTGCCCAGAGAGAAGGATGGTGTCAAAGCAGGGAAATCTACACCAAGCTGACATAATGTTTCTATCCTCTTTAGATGAACACTGCTCACCTCCCATGAGACACATTTACCTGTACCGAAAGGCATAGACTAATCTTCCTGAATATGTATTTGCTTTCATTTGCAATTGGCTATAAAAAACACACTGAATGACAAAGATCAAATGCTCTTTTCACTGTGTCCTATGAATGCACATTTGAACTACTGAGCAGGGCTGGGCTGGGCTGTCCCAGGTCCAGAACTGTTCCTGCTCTCTCCGTGAAGGATGATGTCTTCATCTATTTGGTTTTGGGCTGCAGAGGGACTCCTTTAATATTAAGGTGCCTAAAATATGGATGCATGGCTTCAAAATGCAGATTTCAGTGCAGTAACCTTTGGTGGCTGTGCCTGCCAGATTGAGGACGAGGGCAATAGGAAAAACCTAAATAGTCTTCCTGGTCCTTGTGCTTCCTGCAGAAGAGCAAAGCCTTAAATGCAGAATCTGTGCTAATGAAACCTTGAGGCTCCTAGTATCAATAGTGAGATAATACATTTAATAAAAGCAAATTGGGAGGTAAGGCTCTACTTTCCCAATACATGGCAGGGTAGAAGTGTACTGTATGTACCTATTCATACTGAAGCTTGCAGGTTTTTCAGCAGGAAAATCCCTGCTCAGTATTGGTTGTTTGAGCTGCCACTGCACAGCCTGTCCCATAATATGCATGTTTCTGCTACGTAGGAAGGTGAAAAAGAGTTTTCTGTGACTTGTTACTAAGCTTAAAATTGTTGTTTAAAAAAAAGTCTGAAGACACTTCTAAACAAAAAATACACACCATGCATTTGGAAAACAACTTTGAAGTGCCTCTCTGTCCCAGTACTTTCTTGTAAACAAAACCACTTGCACAACACAGAACTACTTTTTAAAAGTTTCAGTGTCATTTTCATTTTATATAACATGCTTCTCATGGGGACATCTTTAAAACCACTCTATCAATCTCTGTCAGTTTTTCAGAGCAGTCATTAGTGAAATGTCACCTTCTAAGTTCCTCATGCTGGGAGTTTAGACAGCTTCAGCTTTGAAAAAAATAAAAACTTAAGATAACATAATTGGTACACTTAGTTAAATTCACTTAAAGGTAGAATCATGACAGAAGAGAGACTAATAAGTATGTTAAATTACTGTAAGCATGGGGATGAGGCTGGAATTGCTTCAGTTCCTTTGAACAACTTCAATATTTGACTATTTCATTTTCCCAATGGCCACCTTTAAACTTCTGCTGAATTTTAAGTAAATAGTCCCGCATTATGCAGTGTCTGAGGTCTCTGTTCTCCCTGTAAGGCATATAGATGTAATTAGCCAAGAGATTCTAGTGTAAGGTTCCTATGAAAAAGAACAGGCCTCAGAATGAAGTGTTTTCTAGTGGAAACATAATTAGGAGGTTTTGAGAGAGAAGGTGTCTATGGGACAACATCACCAATAGAGAATCTGTATGTTTAACAAAAAATACCTGGGTATTGCTGAGACACAGAGCCTGGAAACCAGAATCAAAAAGATATTCTGACAAATTAAAAATGTTTAACAGATTTCCATAATCCTTTTTAGCCCTTAGATTCTCTAGTCATCCACGGAAAAGATGAAAATTATACTCAGCTAATCTAGCATAAAATCAGACACCTAAGGAATCTTTCAACAGTGTTACCAGGACTTGTAACATCCTGAATCAGCTTCTGAGCATGTCTGACACATTTTCTATCCTTAAAAAAAAAGCAGAAACACTGCTTTACCTTCACTTGTGTCTGAAGACAAAGAAAACAAACACAAAAGTGTTTCTTCTTATGGCTGGGCAACCATATCCTGTATTAGTTGTGTTTACATAGGTGTTACACACACTTGGTAGCTTGACATCATCGAAGTGCTTGGGCCAAGCTCTCTTGTGTCCCTGGAGCACTGAACAGCACAGCCTTGGCCATGAGCAGCCAGGTGAGTGTATGCATCCACACCTGCACATTACAGATCTTTAGAGCAAAGGGTTGTTCCTCCCAAAGAGGAGCTGCTTCCAGGATCAACAGTCCAGGAGAGCTGCCTGGTCTTTCGTGTCATAGCTTTATACTTAAGTAGGTAAAGCTCATTCTGCTGTGTGCCAATGTGCTTTTGGGAATCTGACCGATGTAATAGACAGTAATGGGAGGTATGCAAGGGGAGGAAGATTAAAAGACAGCACCTCTGTAATCCACAGCAGCAAAGTTAATGAAATAAGAGTTTTAGATTTAAATTTCCAGGTCTCTGATTTTATAGAATGTTTTATTTTCTGTGTAACTGAGCTTCCAGGAAATAACTGCTCCAATTTCATATTGTCTTATATTTTCACCTCTTCTGTTTCTTTTTAAACTGAAATTTTGATGCAGCTGATTAAGTCATCAACTTTGTCTGCAAGCTACTGGGAAGAGCTGTTGTGCAGGATTTAATAATAGATATGATGACACCTAGTGGTAGTGAAAAATACTTAGCCTTAAAATAAAGACAAAATTCAATGTAGTTTAAATACCTACACATAAAGCAACCAAAAAGGTTGCCTCTGGTTATTCACTCATTTTAATAGAAAAAAAGTGCAGTGGTATTTCTACATTTTCATTTTACTGGGGAGAAAACAATAAATAAAACATTGTCCTCAGTACAGAAAATAAAATTCTTTGATTGAGATCCCTGTTTGTTTCCAGATCACAATAAGCTCTCAAAAAGGGTTGTGAGGAAAAACAGTTGTCACCATATGTATCTTTATCTCTCTGATGAGATATTAAGGCTTAACTGTCTTTCTTTCCTAAGGAAGTTAGTTCCACATCAATAAATAAAGATTACAGAATTTCCTCCTCTCTGATAAGTTACGTTACAGAACACAAAAAGACTTAGCAAAGGATTCCAAAGTTCTCTTTTATTTTTGTAACGTTAACTCTGAATATCATCAGACTACGAGATGCTTACAGTGCCTGCATAAACATGTACCCAATATTCAACTTTCCTAATTTTTCAAGGAGGTAATTAATAGGAAGTAATTAATAGATTACCATAAATAATCTAAAATAACTTCTATTATTCAATTATTTTAAATTTAAAGAAATTATCAAATGAATCAACACCTAAACATATAGGATTCTCAGATATCTCTGTATTATCTCTTAACATAAAACATAATTTCATGTAGCAAATAGCAGCTGGAACGTGAAAGAAAATGTAAATTATCAATGCATTTTAAACTCTGTAGCCTTAGGACTCTGCCAGCTTTATATTCTTGGCTATTCAAGTCTTTTACAAATGAAAATGACCAAAAAGAAGCCCTCCCTTTCTTATCTTTCTCCTATTTGATGGTGACACCTCTATTCTCCATAGGAATCTAAAATACCTTGCTTTGCCTATTCTGACTTTCCCTTCCCATTTGCATTCATTGTGCTTTAATCTCAAAAGTGTCTGATGTTTGGTAAGTGTAATAACAACACAGGAAAGGGAAAACCAAGGTATTCCAGCAGAAGGTGAGTGGTTATTAAACAATGGAATAAAGAATGAGCTATAAAATAAATAGAGTGATGCACAATTCCCATTTATGGAGTTCTGCTGTGTTTTATGTGATCAGAAGGCAACTAGAAATAAGAAATAAGTCCCCTCTTTGCATGCTGCATTTTTCATTAGACAGTGGATAATAAATCTGAGTTCATCCTAAAACCAGTAGAAAATAAGTTTTCTAAAAATATATGGAGGAAGGTACTACATAATAATATTTAGTGTACAGGTTCTGCAATGGATTTTCAAGTGTGACAAGAAATACACCATACTTTTCACAGGATGGTGCCACAGGCTCATACAGCCCAGGGAAAACGTGATATTCTGCATTGCTGTCATCCTGCCTTCTTTTTATAGACTACAAATCATTAGCTACAATTTTCTCCTGAAGACAAAGATACTTTTTCTCAATTTTTGCCATACACATCAATGTACAGAAGGCAGAAATAAAAAGACAATGGAATGATATCAAAATTTGCAGAGACAAAAAGTGGCACTGTCAAAATCAAAATTTGGCTCCTTTTCCCTATAAGTCCTTTTCCCTATACAAAAGCTATCTTTTCAGCAAGAAGAAATATAACACTTTTAGACCTTGAGAAAAATAAACACGGAAATATTTTTGTTTTCAAGAAGCCAGACAGTTTACCTTTAAAACTCTTGTTTGTTTGAATTATAGGTACACTCTAGTATAGATACATTCACCAATGAAGTAAATAACTAATCCTCAGTTCCAGGATAATGATTTTACTGAATAGAAAAACTAAAACCATATTCACTTTCTCCAGTCTCTGTTGCAGGTGAATCATTCAGAGATAATATATTTATGGAAGAATGCCTTTATTGTACCTTGAAAATGGCAAAGAAGGGAGAGTTGAAGCACTAAAGACTTAGGAGTCTAAAACACCAGTACCATATGGACTGCTGCAAAGAAAACAGTTCCACCCCAGTGAGACTCAGAGCAGTGCTAGAGATTTCTTCAGGAATTCAGCAGAAGGCATTAGGAGCACCTTCCAGGTAAGCTTTGTGATGCCAGGGCACAATA
Organism: Cyanistes caeruleus; assembly: GCF_971803275.1. Classification (NCBI taxonomy): domain Eukaryota; kingdom Metazoa; phylum Chordata; class Aves; order Passeriformes; family Paridae; genus Cyanistes; species Cyanistes caeruleus. Next base: position 56,735,276 of record NC_141701.1, on the reverse strand, counting down.
TATTCTTACAGGCCTGATGACAGGAACTGTTTCTTTACACATTAATACCTTACCTGGATTTTTGTGAGTTAAGTGTATGCAGCTACATTAAATTAAAGTCATTATAATGACTAATTTTAAACTGAGACACACAGATACACTGCATCAAAACCTGTATTTTGAGAGTGGAGAGTCCTGACCGTCTGCAAGTGTCACAAGGTAATATACTTTACAGAAGGCTTTGGAAAAGGAAAGCAGAAAGTCCTGAACAGAAACATTCTGGAACATGTTCTAGTTTCTATGTCCAGAAAGCTGGAGAAAAGGGGGTTAAATTTCTTCTGTGTGTCTATCTAGAGATATTGCTAGAAATACAGATATGGATGTAGATAAATTTGGAGAGATATTGGCATTGATTATTTAATAATAAAAGAAACAAGTTATCTTTGCAGCCCAATCACCCAATAACATCCACCCCCAAAAAAAGACTCACTTCTAATTCTCACAAGAATCACTTCTAATTCTGTCAGTGGACTACAGACAGAACCTGTTCTCACTGACACAAAGGACAGCCCAAACTGATAGTTGCTTTATATATTTAACATCCATGAGTCATCATGTGGAAGGACAGGATGCAAGAGAGTGCTGCAGTATGAAATGTAAATCCAAAACTTTGTATTCACAAGAAGAGCTCCAGTAGAATTTAGCTGGAATTTAGCTATCAGAGCTCCAGGTTAGGAACATAAAGACTGCGTATCTATTTATAAATATTTGGATCTCTCTGTTGAATTAAGTTAGGCATAGTTTTATTTTACTTAATCAAACCTGTATGGTATAGTAAAATTGGAGCAGTCAGATATCTTAAAATTCTTTCGACATTTTATGTATAAAGCCAAAATTATGTTTTGTGTTTCTTATTTGTCTGTTACTAGCAGTAAATTAGTGAAATGCAAACAGTCTACTCAGGCAAATTTCTTCATTATTATAATTAGTTTCTCAAGGTATCAATTCAGTTGACAGTTTCAAAGATTTATGTTGCAGCCTAATAAATAATCCTGGTAAGACCATTGATGACGTTGCAAGCAATAAGAAAAAAAATCTTTCATATTTAATGAGAATAGTTTTCAATTAGATAGCTCAAAATAAAGAGAGATATACTGATCTTAAACCTATTGATATTGATAATTATAATCTATGAATTACATATTCCTTTGTACTGTTAACTGCATATTCCAAGTGCATTTATTTTATTGAGGGAAATGGAGGCAGGCCTTTCAAAGGCATTAATTTAGGAACACAAAATATTCAGTTGGAAACTCATTTGTTTACATTTTTGTTTGCCAGCTTTTTCCCATTAATGAGTTGAAATCTTTTCAGATTAGTTTTCTGGGAAATTTCATTAGTGTTTATAAACAGATCGTGTTTACAAGGGAGCAGGATGTGTGAAAGCGAGACTGTGCCCATCCTGCATTTTCCATTTTTCCTTGTCCATTCCCATCTACTTTTAACACTGCCCATTCTCTTGCTCTCAATCTCCTGTAAGAACATGTCCTCCTCTCACAGAATGGATCCCAGAGGTAATTTTAACACACTGATTTATATTTCAGAGGTTTGCATATCTCATTTCTACAAAACAATACTACAGCAAGATGGAAATCTTTGAATGGGCCCCAGCCAAACAGAAATCCCAAAGATCAACTTAGAAACTATCATTTCTAACCCATCTGCATCTCAAAAGAGTCATGTGCTTAAGGAAGCAGTATTTCTTCATTTGAAGATTGAAGTACAAAGAAGGAAATGAAGATTCCTCATAGGATATCACTAGAGTAAAATCAAAGTCAGGATCTTGAAAATAAATATCTCAGGAAACAATTGGGGGTTTGTGGCAGAAGCAGTAAATTCAGTGAAATACATGGGAAATAATTCTAAGAACTCTTCCTCATCCATTGATACAAATAATGACACTCTTTCTCCTGTCACTGTCAGTAAAGGTACATTATGGAAATTTAGAGTTGCATAAAAGATAGATTTGTGGTAATTATAATCTCTGGTGATGTTTGAAAACAATGATTTTTTATGTTTAATTGACATTTTCTGGAAAGGTAGCAAAACCAGAACATATTTCAGAGTACTGCATATTTTTTTATCAGATCACTCAGTTTCCTCTGTTTTAACTTTGGGGTTTTTTTTAAACAGGAAGACATGATGAAAAACACTTCTCCAAAATGACCCAGGGAAATATTTTTTCTCCCTTCTTAAATATACACACTGTTTGAATATGAGTAAGACTATTCAAATATATCTTATATAAAATTGAAACACTGTGTGGACTAAAGTATTGTCTCAAAAGCACATATGAATTTCACTCTTACATTATATAAAATCAGTGTTTTAGATATGTGTAACACCAGAAAATCTGATTGTCTCCTTAAAGGAAAAATTAATAATTGGTACGCAAACAATTCTGTCTCCAAGTTTCTCAGCCCATTATTTTTGCATTTCCAGTGCAGGTTGCACAGCAGTGAAACAATCAGCAGCAAGCGAACACAATGCCTTAATTTTCATCAAAACAACAAATGCAGCACATAAAAGCTAAAAACATCTACTGAAACTACCTAGTGTGGTGGGCTGGGAATAAATAAATAAGAAAAGAATACTCAGAGCAGTGCACCATACTGTTCCACACAAATTTCTTTGGTCTCCTTTTGCATGCGTCATGCCATCCATAGATGCCCATATCCTTTGTTATAGTTACAGGAACAAAAGTACACATTAGGTTGATCTAGTTTTTAGTAGGACTAGTGACATACATATCTCACATATGACAAACAACATGTAATAATTCACTTTTATATCAGAACTTTGTTTTCAACCTCTAGATCTCAGTCCTAAAGCACTGGCAAGCTGGTCCGTAAGGAATTGAGAAATACAAGCCTAGGCTTAAATTTAATAGACCTACATTGAAACTTCCACTGGGAAGTGTTTCTGTGTCCACAGATTAAATGAAAGCTTCATAATGACTGGTCTGCTCAGGTAAAAACACAACAAGTGAAATCACTAGTGTAGAACAAAAACAGGGCTGCACAAAGGGATATAAAATGCTGTTCATATTACAAATGACAGATTCAAGGGCCTGATGTTTGATATTTACATGTACTTTTTGTATAGCACCAACTAGACTGCCTCATAATTAAAGACAACTCCCATGAGGTAGAAAGTAATTGCTCATTTGTAAATGAGGTACTTCTGGATCAAGAAGTGATTAAAATATTTATATTGCACAGCTTGTTCAATTCACTCATATAATCAGATTAATTTACTTTAATTCACCATGCATCAACATTTACATGGTTTTTCTCAAAAAAATGGTACTTGAAATAAAATAACTTTTTATTACCTATTTTGGAGCTTAATAATATCAGTGTGTGGGGTGGATAGATGGCTACTGCCTCATTAGCATTTGTTATTTACTCTATAAGCATTATGTTGTGTACTGGACATGAAAAATTTATAGGTACTTATGATAAAATAAATTTCAGTCTGGAATCTTCAGAGAATACTGTTTGAATTAATGAAGATTCACTAATAACAAGTATGGTATTATTATGTGAGTCCAGAGGAAAAAAAAATTACTTATTTTCCTTCTTTCATCAAATCAAAGTGTTCACATCTGAAGGTTTTGTAAAACCTGATATTCTTCTCTGACCTTTATTTATAAACTAAAATCTCTGCTCTGCTGTGATTTCTGTTGTTTTCTCTCCCAAAGTATTTGAGACAATAAATTAACTGGAATATAAGTCTAAAAACTCACTTTATGCCTGGAAGTCCTCTCAACACTATTTTATATATATATATATTTATATATTTATATATATATATATATATATATACTTTATACATATACATACATACATATACATATATATACATATGTACACACACATATATATATACCTACATACAGATATATATATTTGCATGTGTGTGTATATATACATATATATATTTGTGTGTGTGTGTGAGTATGTACAGGTATATGTATATGTGTGTGTGTGTGTATATATATATATATATATATATATATATATATGTAAGCATTCAAATAGTGTGCACTGTATTTGTCAGTTTTAGGGGCTGTAAATACCTTGTTTGTGATACAAAGTTCCCAGATTCCCAAGGTGGAACTTCCATAAGTGTCACTAAAGTGTCTGACAATCTGCTGTAGACACATTTTCTCTGCACGATGGACAGATCTGCCTGATGTGGAACTTGTCCAGAGTTCAGAGCAGCCTCCACAGCCAGCCCAGGATGGGTAAAGGCTCAGATTTTAACTAATTGGTTTAATATAATCAAGCATGTTTATCCAGCTTTGCTGTAGCAAGGTAGATGCAGCCTCTACTAAGGGTACTGAGAGTGTCATTACCAAGGAACCCTACCAGATCTAGAGACTTTGCATCTGTCTAGAGACTTAACTGTCTTTCAACACTATGTTGACATGGACATACAGGCAAAAGCAGTGAAAAAGGAATTCTGGGCAAGCTGAAGGCACTTTGTTTTCTGATGTAGCCTATCCTTGTTCCCATGGAAGAAAGCACTATCAATACATGAATCATGGAAGAGCAGACTCTTTAGTCTCTGTTTATAGGACAAACCAGAATATCAAGGTTTAGACTTCCTGCAGACTCAATAAGCTGACTAAAAAAAAAATATTTATAAAGGCTCTGGCTTTAAACCCACAAGATAATATCCAAAAACCTTTATTGACCATCAGATTATACTGAGACTTAATGCCTCCAGTTAGGAAAAATTATTGTTGCTAATCTCCAAGCTACTACTGTGACACTATTATAAGAAATAAAATATATGCTCAATAAAGATTAAAAAATACATATTTCTAGAGTCAAAAAAGTTGCTTTCAAACAAAAAAATACTCTAATCTTTTACCTTATTTATCATATATGATCAATTTGATCCATAGAGATTCATTAGATAACTGAAGACACAACTTTGGAACAAATCAAAACATATCTTTTACGTTTTATTGCATCTATTTTACACCCCAATTTGTCTGATAATTTATTACACATTTTTGGGTAAATTATATTAAAACCTCATTTATATTTCTCATTAGCCAGATGTACACCAATATTTTCACTGAAGTGACATCAGATGATTCCAATGATTGTATTATTACCGGAACCTAACTTCTCACAATGCCAATAGAACATCTAAATAGGAACCCATATGGGCTAAGCTAATGAAAATGGCTTGTCTCTTTTATCTTTCTTTATCAGCAAAAACCAGTTTTTCAAGTATGATTATACTTGACATTAGATACAGTTAAGTCAACATAAATTCTTGGTACAAATTTTTTTTGCTGTATCCTTCTGCAAGGAATCCTGAAGAACGCGATCATACTAATAAATCATTATTACTTTAACTTTTGCTTTCAGAAATTTGCTAGCTCAGTTAGTCAGTTTTCCAAGCGTGTTCCAAAAGATCTGACTCACAAGTCAAAGATTACAACCTGCACGAAACCTGTGGATATGTTTGTCCTTGATTTGCATATCAAATGGTCCATAAACTGGCTAACATGCAAACCAAGACTGAGAAAGGGAACAAGTGTACTGGGGATTAATTAGAATGTGAGTGAACGAGAAGTATATAATTGTTTTCCCCTCAATCAATAGAAAATATGATACATGGGAATTTCGAACTCTTGGCTTTACAGACTTTGCCAGCACTTTGGATAAACAAACTCAAAGTAACAATAGTTTTGTGAAGCAATTTTAAAGCAAATGTTAAATGAAATCTCTGGGTTATAGTATTTATTTGCCTTCTCTTTCAATGCAGATGGATGATGTTCAGTGGACAGCTTAGGGCAGGGCATCTTCACTGAGTCTTGCTGCCCTCAGGAAAGGAACAGAACTGTGTTAAGTTCAGTTCTATCACACACAGGCTGCCTACAGTGTCTGCCTGCATAAAAGATAGCAAAACAGACACTTCTTTGGTATCAAACTAAATGATACCTCCTAAGAGACTTCGTGGTGGTTTGTTAAAAAATAGAGGAAAAAAATTAGGTTAGAGAAGGTACTTGCCAAAACAAAAGCCTACCATGTCTCTCAGACCAGCAAAGGGCTTTATGGTCACCGTTAGCATTTTCACCTCTAGGCATAGTTCTTAAACTTCTGGCACAAAAATTCACAAAAAAAAAAAAAAAAAGTCCATAATCAAATGTTATGAGACCTCAGTGAAAACAGTCTCTGGAAAGAATTGCAAGGGAATTTGAAACTACAGAACAGAAGCAATAGTAAATAAAGACATGGTTTTAGTATAAAGAAATAAATAAATTCTTTATTGCTATGCTTTGCAATAATTAAGGCTGAAGTTATTACTCTAAAGATTTGGCCATATTTATTCTGTTTCCTCAGGATTTTTGCTTGCTATAGTTAACTGTACCTTTGATCATTAGGTACTACTAATCCTTAACAAAAATAACAGCAGAAACTTGTCCACAGAAAAGCAGCCACAAGCTGATTTCCTCTTTATAATGTTTCAGGAAGAAAAATAAACAAACTAAAAATCTCCTCATAAATATCTATGTATAATATTCTTTATAGGAGGTAGATCTTTTGCTATAAAGCCAAAACAGGAAGTTTTTCGAAGTGTAATTCTTAGCCCTTGTGCAACTTCTTCAACAGAATCTCACACAAACATGGCTTTCACATTTATTTAGAGCATCTGTGTTGTTCTGGTCAGGAAACAGGATTTTCACAGAATCATGGAACCACAGAAAATTCAGACTGGAAGGGAGTTTGTGAGCTCCTGCTCAGAGCAGGGCCAGCTCTGAGTTCAGACCTGGTTGCCCAGGGCTTTGTCCCAGAGGAAAACCTCCAAAACTGCAGCTTCTTTGGGCAGCCTAACCCATTGCTGAGCTGTCCTTAAGGTGACGAAATTTCTCTTTGTATCCAACAGGAACGTCTCTTGGCCCAGTTTGTAGCCATTGTCCCTCTTCTTCCCACTGCACAATTGAGAAAGGTCAGGCTCCATCTCTTGATAACACACCTGAAAGGATCTGGGAGTCTGCTCTTAAAGCCATCTTTGCTTCAGATCTTGTCTCTCAGCATGATCACACAGGACAAGTTCTCCCACTGTCTCCATCCTGAGGATCCTCTCCTGAATACACTCTTATTTGTTGATGTCTTCCTTCCTATCAGGGGACAAAAACCGAACAAAGAGTTGTGGATTTGACCTAATGAGTAGAGGATAAATTTCTGCCTGTATCTCCTGGCCATGGTCCTGTTCATACAGACCAGAGAGATGCTGGTCCTTTTGCTGGCTCAGGTTCATCTCACTGTTCACCACAGATTTCCCAGAGCTGCTCCCAGTCTGTCTCTTTGCCACCTGTTGCCAATACAGGAACTCTTCTGCCCCAGGACTACCACTTCACACTTGTCCTTGCTCAAATTCATAAGATTCCTGCACATCCATTCCTCTAGCTTGTCCAGGCCTCTTTAGGTGTGTCCCTGCCCCGAAGCACATCACACTTGTCTCCCCTGAGTTTGGTTTTGTCTACACACTTGATGAGTGTGCGCTCCACTGCCTCTTCCAATTCACCGGTAATATCAGGCCCAGCATGGCCAGCCAGGCAAGGGAGGGGATTGTCCTGCTCTGCTCTGAGCTGGGGCAGCCTCACCTCCAGTGCTGGGGGCAGTTCAGGGTGACACAGTAAAAGAAAGATATAAAATTATTAGACAGCATCTAAGTTAGGGCTACAAAGACAGTGGAAGGTCTGACAGGACACCGTACGAGGAGCAGCTGAGGTCACCTGGTCTGTTCAGCCTGGAGAAGGCTGAGGACAGACTTCACTGCATGCACAACTTCCTGGTGAGAGGAGGAGGAGGGGCAGGCACTGGTCCCTTCTCTGTGGTGACCAGGGACAAGACCTGAGGGAACATCGTGAAGCTGTTTCAGGGGAGGTTTAGGTTGGATATTAAGACAAGTTTCTGTGCTCAGAGGGTGCTTGGCTACTGGAACAGGCTCCCAAAGGAAGTTGTCACAGCCCCAAGCCTGACAGAGCTTAAGATGTGTTTGGAAAATACTCTTGGGCACAAAGTGTGACTTTTGAGGCCATCCTGTGCAGGAGCTGGGCTTTGATGACTCTTGAGGGTCCCTTCCAGCTCAGGCTATTCTCTGATTCTGTGAGTCATTTCATTACTTTTGTCACAAAGGGAGACTCGTGTTGTTACAATTAAGTTTGGATTCAAATTAAGCTGCTAGAATCCACATAACCTTCATGTTACGGTCGGGGGTTTTCAAATTATGAGCACAGAATTTCTTGTCTTATTTTGATGTGAGGTTTATGTTTTGCATATTATTCTATCTTGATATAAGTAGTAAAAAGACTGCAGCTCCATTTTTTTTTTCAGCAGCCTCTATTTATAGAGAAGGTTTGAAATAAATTAAACATCTGTTCATTTGCACATGCATTAATTAATAAGAATAACTTTTTAATAAGAATTTTTTTTCAAATTTTCCACTGAGGCTAAATATTTAGAGCATACCATATCAATGAAAATGTAATTCTCCATTATGGAGACATTCTATATGTCTCATATGTGATAGAGACATTCTCATTCCTTTCTTTCCAGGGATGTTACAGAGCAAAGAAATTCTAAATTTTAGTGCAGATTTCAACTCTGTGATAAATACTAATTTTTCACACCCACTTTAAAAATATCTTTTTTTTCAATAAAATTTCCTGTTTGGTGTCTTCTTTTTCTACCCATGGAGTACTTAGCACAGGTCCAGATAAAACATATGGATGGATGCTCTTCTTTCCTTTATATTTCTTTTTTCCCCAAGACTGCATTCCACACATATACACATACATATCTCAACAGTCATAAACACTTAACTAGAGATTAATCTTGCACCTCAGCTCTCTGAACAACTCCAGTTCATCAATGAGCTGGAAATAATATCTATGTTCCTAATGTAGAGGATCCTGGTTTTTATTAATTAATTAGTGACAACTGAATGCGTGGAGAGAAATCAGTTCCTATAGACAAAAGTTGTTGACCCTAGAGGAGAAAATTATATTTAAAACTGGGAAGACAAAGATTCTTGGTTTCTGAAGGAGGTACTGATTTTAGTACATTTTTTATCATTGTACTTAATGAAAAATATATCATACTTAATGAGAAGTTCAAAAAGAAAATCCATGCACATAAACACAAACATACAAAAGAAAAATAAAAACCTTACAGAAAGTTAAAAATTACATAGTTTCCCAGAAGTAATGAGATGCTTCTGGAAAGGGCTCTTCAGATTTCTCTAAGATCTTCTAGTTGCCAAAGACACACACAATATTTTTCATTATTAGCCCTTCAGTACAGAGGAAAGAATCATGTTCTTTGCAGTCACATAAAAAAGTGGAATTTTGAGCAAATAATTTAGATCAGTAAAAGGAAGGAAAGAAGGATGGAGAGCTTACAGTGATGCACAATTATCAGAGTGAAAGTGCTATGAACCCATCTGTCAGGATTCTTAAAAAAAGTGCTAGTGAAAACTGATTTAAGGAGGGAAGGAGGCATGAAGAATAAGAAAAACAGAATGCTTGAACATATGTGTTCCTGCATTCCACCTGGTCATGCTTAATCTGCATTGTTTCACACTCATCAAAACAAGACAAGCAGGTGCAAACTGTGGAGTATTATTTGGGCATCTTGTTGATTCAGTAATATCATCAGTTTTCCAAGCAGTAAACAAAACATTTCCTATAACACTCTACCACTGAAAAGCAGTATATTTTTCATTTGAATTCCCAAATGTGGACAAGAGATGTCATCCCAGCTGTTTTTTCCCTACTTTAGCTTTCAAAAATACAGACTTTTAGTGCCATAAATGGAGGAGTACATTTTTCAAAACATTTTCTTAAACCACATTGCTGCACTCTTCAATTATTATTATTAAGTGGGACTTTCAAAAGCCTTCACAGAAGTTAGAACAATAGCTCCAGAGAGGTTTAAACAAAGCAGTACTTTTAGTCTATATCTCTATATATTTTAACCCTTTCAATATTTAAGGGAATTTATGAATAAATATATGGTTATGGCAAGTCCCTTAAATCACATTGTTAAGAGTGACTCACTCTTACTCATAGAAGAAAACAATGTGACTGAATTCTGAGTTCTGGAAAATCATCTTTTGCTGTCTTGCAGGCATTTATTGACTTCCATCCTCTAGTTGAATTTCTCCATCTGCAAAATGAAGATAGTGATAGGTAGCTGTTGTGTATCTCGCTGGCATGCAGAGGAGACTTTTAATTGCTTTAAGATTATTTAATCACTGAAAATGGTGATGAAACTACCATTAACATTAATGACTGGAATATACATAGAAACTGTATTTCATGGGGTTTTAGGAGCCATTATGAAGCATTCCAATGAGTCCTCTGTTTTAGCCTGTAAAAAATACCTCTATCTTATCTACTTTTTGAAACCTCACATAGTAGTCTGTTCTATTATTTAGCTGTCCTTGTAAGCAGGAATTTTCTCCCAATTTCTGAAATTAATAATTTCTTCAATAACTCAAGTTAATTATATCTGGATGAGAAGAAAACTTCTTTGCATTTACAAATACTTTGTAAACAGAGTGTTTCCTCTAACCTTACATATTTCTATCCCTCCTGTTCTGTCATGCTAGGAAGAGTTCCTTGTAAGTATCTCTATTAAAAATGTTGACATGGCAATTCTAGGGCAGACAACTAATAAAAAAAAAATATTATTTCTCTTTTCTTAAAAATGGCCTTTTACATCAACTAAGTTGTTTTGGCTCGAATACCATATTTGAATAGATAAAACACCAAGATCAGTTATCTCCCCTCTCCTAGTAGGATTTTCCTGGCTATTTTAGATTTGATATTTGCTGGGGACGGAAGACCAGGTTGACTTAAAAGATATACTGCTTACCATTATTGAATTTCATCATGTTACTTTGAGGCCATATCCTCACTTGTAAAATCCTCTTTTAATTCAAAATTTATCCTTCTCAAGCACTTGGATCTTCCCTACTATATTAGAAAATTCTTTATTTGATTACCATAGCCTTTAATACAAATTCTGTGTAGTTCCAAGTCCAAAACATATCTCCAAGGGTTCACACAGTAAATCCTCTCAGTTTTAGAGTAAGTTTTCACTGAATTATGGGGAAGTTTTGTTGGAAAGAAGAGACTTGTTAAAGCCAAGGAAGCACTGGCTGGATACCCTTAATAGGCTCTGTATATGCAAAATCCACCAATTTGCAGAAGATTACTATTATTTCAGATAAAAAAAACCTGGAAAACAACTGAAGGCAGGGCTTTTGGGCTATATTGGCACCATTGTGCTGGTTTAGGCTCATGTAATTTTCTTCACAGTAATTGGTATGGGGCTATGTTTTCATTTTGAGAAATCAAAAAATGAAGTGAGAACAGGGTTGATAGCACAGTGATGATTTTAGTTACTTACTGCTGAGCAGCACTTAGAATTAAAGCCTTTTCTGCTTCTTGTACTTGTACAGCGAGTGGGCTGGGGGTGCACCAGGAGCTGGGAGAGGACACATGTGGGATAGCTTACCCCAGCTGACCAAAGGAACGTTCCATAACACATGGCATCATGTTCAGCATATAGATCTGGAGGAAGAAAATGACGAAAAAGGAACATTCAGGATGCTGGCTGTCTTCCCAAGTCACCATTAGAGGTGATGGAGTCCTTTCCTGGGAATGGCTGAGCACCTCCCTACACATGGGAAGTGGTGAATGAAGTCCTCATTTTGCCTTGCTTGCATACACAGCTTTTGCTTTACCTCTTAAATGGTCTTTATTAGGAAACATGAATTTTCTCACTTTTTCTCCTCTGGTTCTCCCTCCCACCTCACCAGGGGTAGTGAGCAAGTGGCTGTGTGGGGCTTAGTTCCTGGCTGGGGTTAAAACACACTTATCACACCATCTGCATGCAATTCACTGATAAGACAATTCCTAAAATACAACCAGAATCCAAAGAGACCTAGCAAGGACAAGGAAAGGAAAGAAACCTGAGTCTCTCACTGATGTGAGAGAGATAACTCCTATAGTTTGGAAGCATGTGCCAGATGAAGTATGTTCCTTTGAAAGAAACTCTGCTGTTTGGCCTGATAGACAGCAACAGAATAAAAGCCAGACTGGGCAGATCAGGGAAAGGCAATCTAACAGATACTGGTGGTAGTCATGTAGCAATTTGCTATCAGAAAACACAAACAAAACATAATACAGAATGCAGCATGAGAGCCACTATGGTCTACTCCAATAAAATGAAAAATAGCTATACATATCTCGAGTTGTGCTTCTAATGTGTAAGGGCAACAGAAAAGTTGTGATTTGGAACAAAAAAGAGTATGTTTTAGACCAGTTTGAAAAAACAATTATATCAATCTTCAGTGGGGAAAATAAAAAACAAAACAAAACAAAAAATCATACAATTTAATACATAGATTTTTGTACCTCTAAATTTTATTACACATGAGTAATTTTACTCAATTTTGTCTTTGAAAATAATGGAATCACACATGTTAAAAGGTAAATATTTGCAAGTTTGAGCTTTTTGTGATTTAAAACACAGGAAAGATGTTCTCTGCTTTAAAACAATAAAAACTAACTAATTGTAAGAATTTATTTTTTTTTTTGCAATAAAATGAATCTTGTAAGAAAAAAAAAACAAGGGTGGAGAGGAAAGGAAAATGTGCTTGAAGGATACTCAGATGGATGACCTTTAAGAATGCATTATGGAGAACAACATGTATTTTAGTGTTCAATGTTCTTACAACTCCTTTAGTTTCTTACCTGATCAATCAGAGATATGTTTGGCAGGCCACTGACAAGTTTTAATATTTAATGTGTTTGTGTCTCATGCCAAGTATCCTCAGTGAAACTGTAATTAGAAAACAAATTAAGGAGGCCAAGAACCAAGTCTACAAAGATGGCATGTAAGATCTTATTTAAATGTCTAATTCCTCTTCAGAAACACTCAGACATGATTGCCATGACAATGAGAATTGTCTCTTTTATTTTCAATTGATTTCTGATAAGGTCTCTGTAGTGCAATGCCATTTGTTATAAATATTTCTAGGAAAAGTCTAGCCATTTCAGCACAGCAGAGCTAAAGCAAATTAGTTCACACAAAACCTATTCTCCACAATGACGTAGCATTTCCCAAGATAACTTGGTGTCTTCAGGGTCAAATATTTCTGTGCCACACACCATTTATTAAAGAATTGTGATAGCACAAGCTAAGAAAATAAAGACAAACCAGAAAAAGTATAAATTGCATATTTATTTATTCTGAATAGTCCAGTGAAACCAATTATGTACTGTTTAATAGAAATAAAATACCACTGCATTTTGAAAGAATACTTTTTTTTTAATTAATTCCAAAACCAGAAATATTTATTTGAGAACATTCATTGAAAAACACAGCTGTGTGAAAGTTGTGACTTGGTGGGAAAGTGGAAGATTAGATGTTGTATGAATGAAGGAACTGGTTCCTTTGTCAAAACGAGTAGGACCACCCTTTTTTTTTTCTCTTGCTAATGTTTAATTCCACAATAAATGTCCCTATTTATTGCACATAGTATCCACATACATACTTCTTTTTACAAGCAGAGATTGTATTTTACCCATGTTCTTAATTTTTTAAGCATTGAAAATAAAATAAAAATAAAAGAAGATATCAAACTTTTTAAAGGCTTTCTATAAAACATCCATTCAGCAGAAAGGAGACATCCATAATACAGCTTTGCTTTTCAGCCACTAAGTTACACTGACCTTGGAAGAGATAAAGAGTCTCCAACATGGAATTTCTATGCAATTTCAGAAGAATTATCTCACTCTCTCTCACAATGGTACACCTTTTTCTCTCTTGTGAATTTGCTTCATTGCAAGTGGTGAAGGATGATAGACTGAGCTAGTGTGGGTCTCTTCTAGCTTTGTTAGTTCCATGACTGTATGTCTTTTTCTCCTCTGGCATATCAGTTCCTCACCACTGGTTAGGCAATGTAGGCAGGGGTGCTGAAAAAGATTGTGATGAAGAAACTAGTTATTGCCCTCTAAAGGGATAGTTAAATAGCTAAGCTAGAAATATAGACAGACTTCACATTAGAAGGATCCAGAGCAATTGGTTATTAGCATACACCAAAAAGAAAAAGGAAGAGGTGAAAAACTTGACCTGAAATTATTTTCTAACATTCTTAGCCCATAATATGAAATCCTAACACATCATGTGTCTAATTGACAAGGTGGTGCTAGGTTAGATGTTGGACTCAGTGATCTCTAAGGTCTTTTCCAGCCCAGTGATTCTGGGATCATGCACTCAAACATTTAATCCCAGTTATTAACAACTCTTGCAATATCCTGTGAAACAGCAAGTTGTCAGCCTCTTGCAAGTTTGGAAGAGAGAGTTATTCTGTTGATCCAGAACAATTAAATACAACAGAAACAGTAACATTTCCCATAGGAAGGAGAGTTAAGGTAAGTATCCATTCATTGATGTCTTTTAGTCAATGTTTATTTGAAAATATTTGAATCATCCTTCTAATACACAATAATATATTCAAAATGCAAGTATAAAATTATACTAAGCATGTAAATTGTCCAACTACAGAAGACGTGACCATGTGTGACTATGCATAAAGCACATCTATGGCAGTTTAAATAGTAGGTATTTTTTCACTTAGTCTTTTTTCAAATTAGTTTTCAAAAACTTAAAGATTTTTAAATCATTAAAAAGCTTGGCTGTTCTATTTCATTAAAAAATAGTATATTTTTTTGAAAAAAAAAAAAATCCCTAAAAAAGGAAGGGATTGTGGGCTGGATATACACATTAAGACATTCTGAAAGGGTTTGTAGGACAAAATTAAATAGAAAGATAAATAAAAGTGCAGATCTATCATGTGAAGACATCTGGACTGAATATATCATGAAGCCTTATACAGAGAGGATTTAGAAGAACCAGGATGGGATGATCAGGAAGGCAGTAGAAAAGTAGAACAGGAAGGACAAACACAGTGTTAAACTGGTACCAGAACATACAGTGCAAATTAGAAATTAAAAAAAATTTAAAAATACAAATAATCGATTGCAAAACAATTATAAATATTTCATTGTATTACGTGCTTCCTGAAATATGTTTCTGTTGTTGTATTTGAAGTAAAAGGTCATGATGAAATCTCTTCCAGAATTTCCAGACCCATTTAGTCACGCCCAGGAAAGATGAATTCAGAATGGAAGAGTTTCTGATAAAAATATGTAAGTTCAACTATTGAGAAGAGCATATCTCTTTCAAGAAAACCTTGTAAAATAAACATATATGAAATATACAATTATTTCCTATTATTATATCATGTTCACTAACACCTGTCAATGATAATAATTTATTCAAACCATAGTTATAGTGACAGAAATTAAATAGTTATATAATAGTCATTTTAAAAATAAAATAATTACAATAAGTTTTGGCCAGAAAACTAAGGACAGACACAGCACTGGCTTTCAAATGCATCCAAAACAATTTCTTTTTCCTCATAATCAGAAGTCATAAAAGCAGAGCTATTTTCCTTACCATATTTTCTCCATCTTCCTTACTGTCCAAATAATATGATAGTCAAAGTGTATCTTATCCCCATTGAAGACTACCTGTTCCTGGGCATGTTTTATTATTCCTTCATAGAATAAGAGAAGGGAGACGAAGGATTTTAGGGACACTGGGAAAAAATTAAGCAGGAAAGAACATCTCTTTAAATTTTTCACAGAAAAGTGGGTAAAAGTTATCATTTTCTGTAAAGAAATAAACAAATTTTAGAATGACCTAACATTTTTTATAGAAAGACAGGACTCTTCTGGAAAAAAGACTTTTGATTAAGGTAGATGTGTAAGGTCCATCAAATTCAGTACAGTATGTCTTATTAATGGCCTCTAAACCAACCCTTAGACAGCCATAAGTCTACAGCATTATCCAAGATGTATTTAAGGAAAAAAAAGTGCTTGACACAAGAGGAAAGGTTAGAGCTACACTGCAGGGATTCTAATTCTTAGTTTCATTAAGGAATTAAATTAGAGCAGAACTTTCACCCTCTTCTCCTCTCCCCATCACAAAAAAGAAATGTTAACCTCTAACAGGCCCGCTGCTCATCTTCAGTATTTTGCAACCTTTTCTTCACAGCAAGGGCAAAGGCCTCTGCATTGATATTCTGAAGGAAATCTGCATGACATTGTTAGGAATGGGAAAATGATCTGAAAGTCCCTACACAGCCAATATAATTCTGATTAAAGCTTGGCATTTGTTTTCTTGCTCCTTGGAGCAGATAGCATGCTGCCTGGAATTAGAAATATGAAAGGCAGAGGAACTTCCTACTGTGCACAGAGAGTATTTTTTCCTCCTCACTTTCAATGTGCAGCTAAGTTTGAATAGTTTTTGTTGTTGCTTTTTTCCCAGGCAAATCATTAAAATAAGGTCATCCTTGTTTTCCATTTCAGAATGAGATTTGCTGTGTCTCACACACAATTCCTCCAGAATTACTGAGAAAGATCTTGCTACCTTCCTCACTGATACTTCACCTCTGGCATTTTAAAATGGAAAAATCCTGATTTAGTTCTTCAAGCAAAGAGATATATATAACTTTTGAAAGAACCCTATATGTATGATAATAGGCTTATTTTAAATATCTATAGCAAAATCCTAAAATTTTGAGGGAAAGTTCTTATCTGAGTATATGCATATTTACTTACCATCATCAAATACATTTGTAGCCACGTTTTAAACTCTGACTTAATGAACTGATTAATTTTCACTTAAATACACCTGTCAAAAACCATGGGTGCTGACTAGTTTTGTCCAAAAAGGTCCCTAAATGGTGCAGAAAATGTTAAAGTGCAATATGAATTCACTCAAAGTCAGTGGCAGAACTATCATTAGTCTTCAGGAGTTCAGGTGTTCAGTTTTTCTTTCCATAATTTGTATATTATTCAAAATAAATTGCAGTTCAGTTTTAACTTGTACCCTACTTCAATGAAAACATTTAGAGCACAATCTCAAAATCAGCCATTGACATAAATCACACAATAAAATTTACAGAACTGTCATAACTATTTTTGTAGTTGGTCATGAAACTTGTAGACAACTTTTCAGATAAGAAACGCTTGGTCATCTCAATTTTTGCTTATTTATTTTTTCAGAAATTATAGATTTTGGCTGTATCAGTTCCTTTTCAACGATGAGGCAGAGTATCAGTGGGTAAAATGGCAATGCTTTGTTGGTAGCAATAAAGCTGAACTGCTGCAGAAAAATGAGCACAGTAGTACTCAGTCTCCAGAAAACTCATTAAATGAGACTGAGGTTTTCCCAGATGATCTAGTTTTTTCTTGAACAGTCTCAGTCAAATGGTTTGGGACCTGGACCAATAGGTTCTCCTGTTTTCCTCTATAAAGGGGCCAGTTGTTCCTCTTATCTTGCCTCAAGGATCCAAGGCCATGCACAAAATTTTAAAAAAACTTAAACTGTCCAGAGATACAAGAAATAATTGAGGGACATTATTGAGCCTTCCGACAAAACAGTGTGAAAAGTCTAGTTTATATTAGATGTGTGCACCAGGTTAAGTGTAAAAGGGAGGAACCACATCCCATCCCTCTCTTTTTCCCTCTGGCTCTATTTCTTTTCTCTCTCTTCCTCCTGTTTTGTTTTCATTGTTTTCCCCAGCTGTGGACCATCCACACGACAGGACCAACTCAGGACCTGAGGACTGGTGATACTCTGTATTTTCTTCCCTTGCTTTGTCTGGGCTGAGCAGAGTGAACATAATCTACCCCTTAGTAGCCATGAACTTGGCAGTGGGTCTGGGAAGATTCTGTAATGGTGTGCTGTGTGCCAGCACTTTTGGTTGTGTGTGGTGGCTCATGAGCCAGCATGAGGCTGTGTTGTGGGAGGTGAGAAGTGTACTGTACAAAATTAAGGGCTTAGAGCCAACATTTTTTGAGGAAATGTATAGCAAGAAGGATGTGTTAGCCTATACCTTTTGAGTCAGAACAGTGGGCTGGTTGCCAAAATTATAGCAACTGTACAATGGAAGTGTAAGTTTTCCCTGACACATCTTTGTTCTGCATGATGGGAAAATGAATATCACACCCCTCAGCCACTGGGTTATGACATTCAGTCTCTCTTTTGTTTGTAAACTAGTTTTATTATGTCAGAATTATGTCTCGGGAAACTTGTTTGCTACTTTCCACCAAGCAAAGTTTAGATTTTAAGTTTTGGTATCATTATTATTGTTGCAATCATGACTTTAACATAGATAAAAATACTTACTTTTCACTTGAATTACAGTGTTAGGTACAGTATTTTTCTGTTCAGATAAGTTTCCACATAAAGAAGGTTGGTTTAGCTTATCTGCCTATACATAGAAGCAACAATAGCAAACTCCAAAAAAGACCTAAGAGACCAGAAACAGTAAATTACATACTTCTTTCTGACATTTGTGCAATGTACAAGCTATTTCAGAGACTACCCTAATAATAGTTCCGTTCAAGGTAATGTGATCCCAAAACATCTCATCTAAGTGAGCAAGAGCTGCATGCTTATCAGACATCTCCTTTATTTGCAGTTTTTATGAGGCAGTGCAGGATGATGATCTAGTCTAAAATCTTACCTAATGCACACTTTCTTATGTTAAGAAAAGTTCCACCTCTAGGAATTAAATGGTCCTGTGCTTGTCCACATTTTCATTCTTCTAACAATTTTATTTCTTTCAATAAAGTTAATCCCAGTCTGTAGAATTATCTCTGACACCCTTTAAAATCATCTTCAGGCCATCTAAACTTGTAATTTTAATTTTTTTTTACAGCTTACTTCCAGCTACTGTCCATGGGACCACCAATGGGACCACCAGTTGGGACCAAAACAAAATCCGCATTGAGATCAGCGGCAAGTTGTGCCTCAGGGGTCAGTGTTGAATTCTGTGTTGTTTAACATCTTTGTCAATGCCATGGACACTGGGATTGAGTGAGCCCCAAGCAGGCTGGCCCATGACACCACACTGTGTGGCACAGTCAGCATGCTGGAGGAAAATAAGGTCAGCCAAAGGGACCAAGACAGGCGTGAGTTGTGGCCTATGTGAACCACATGAAGTTCACAAGGCCAAGCTGAGCATCCTGCACCGGGGTCAGGGCAATCCCAGGCACAAATAGAGGCTGGACAGAGAAGGAATCAAGAGCAGCCCTGCCAAGAAGTACTTGGTGGTGTTCATGGGTGAGTGGTTGGACCTGACCAAACAATGTGCACTCACAGCCCAGAAAGACAAACGTGTCCTGGGCTGCATCCAAAGCAGCATGGCCAGCATGGCATGAGAGGGGATTCTGCAGCTCTGCTCTGCTCTGGTGACACCTCACCTGCAGTGCTGCATCCAGCTCTGGGGTCCCAGCACAGGGATGACATGGACCTGTTGGAACAAATCCAGAGGATGGCCAGAGAGATGATCAGAGGTCTGGAGCACCTCTCTTACAAATACAGGCTGAGATAGCTTGGATTTTTCAAATAGAAAGCTCCAGAGAGACCTTATAGCAGCCCTTCTGTAACTGAAAGAGACTACAAGAGAGCTGGAGCTGGAGAGGGACCTTTTGCAAGGGAATGTAGTGGCAGGACAAGGAAGAATGGATTTCAGCTGAAGGAGTGTAGATTCAGACTAAAAATTAGGAAAAAATTTTTACAATGAGGATGGTTAGGCAATGGAATAAGTTGGCAATGGAATAAGAATCTGTGGCTGTTCCATCCCTGGAAGTGTTCAAGGACAGGTTGGATGGGGATTTGAGTGATGTGGTCTAGTGGAAGGTGTCCCTGTCCATGGCAGAGGGATTGGAATTAGATGATCATTAATGACCCTTTCAACCCAAACTCTTCTTTGATTGTGATTCTAGAAAAGTACTCAATGACTGAAACCTTTGGAGAGCACTCAGACATGTCTTTGCTGTACACCAGGACACATGCCAACCTTTTAATTACTATAATGCTTACTCTGCATAACCATTTTAAAAAAAAATATTTATTTCCCAGTACCCTATCTGCTTTCTGTTCCGTTTTTCTTGATAGGACACAGCTAAAAAGGCAAAGAGGCTTGTTGAAATACACTAAAGCTGAGAAGGAGTGCTTGTGTGGCTGTTAATAGCCTTTGGCATGACAGATGCAAAGTTAATTAATTGACCAACCTCTGCCTTAGCTTCCTTGTATAGCGTATCTAAGCCCTGTGTAAAATGGTCTCACCATTTTGAGGGAAGAAAGGATGGTGATCAGATGTGCTATAAGCATTTGCTGAATTTTCCTTTTCTGATTATCTGCTTCTGAAAAATTTCTTTTCTAATTATTATTATTTGAGAAATTTCTCTAAATTTCACAAAGCTACCTAATTAGTAACACTCAGCTGTTATATTTTTACTCAGTGCTGAGAAAGCCGATATGCTGTTATAATATAAACACTATTTTTAAAACTTTTAACAAAAATAAATTTTTTGTCATTTAAAACAGAATTAAAAAATTAATTCTACGTTTATTCTGATCGCTTGACTTTTTTCACACCACTGAAGTTTAAGGAAAACTTCCAACTAATTTTGTTGAGATTTCCTTAATACATCAATGACATTTTTTTCCTGACAACATTAGCAAGTGTGTAGTAATGATGACATCGTGTTTGCCAGCTGAAGCCTTCAGAATCCTTTGTTGTCACCACGTACACAAGTGATTTATAAGATATTCTTGCACAGTAAACCAAACTATTGCCATCTGCTTGGGAGACTGACAGGCTGAAAGATATTTTCTGTAGCAATTGTGCTTAGAGACTATTTCCTGAAAAACATGATGGAGAGAGGGTGAGTAAATTAAGAAAGCAATATTCTTTTTTCCCTGAGCATCTTGATTCATATAAATCTGCTAATTTCACCCATAAGAGATTGCAAATCACCTTTGGAGTAAACTAGGGGGAACTTTTCTGCAAAGTGGAAGATTTCTGATATATACTTTAATAAGAAATGTGACCCTAGAAAGAGTTACTGGTAAAAATTCTACCCCTGACATGATTACCAAGAGCAAATTTGCATTGTCATTTTTCTTCTTGGAAGAAAATTTCAGATATATGTGTATATATACATACATACATATATATATATATACAGACAGAGAGAGAGAGAGAGAGAGAGAGAGAGAGAGGGAGAGATCAGTATCATTAGTATCCACATAGTGAAATATATTGTCAGGACCCATGCAATTTATTCCTTCATTGTAACTGAGCTGTTCTAAAATACACACAGGTTTCTCCTAAATATTCTTGTCTGATTTTCCATTTTTGCTTTGTGTGTCATGGATCCCCTGCTGTAGTGGCACTAGTTATATGGTCATGACTTGTTAGTAGAATTTAAAATACGGAATTTTAAACTCAACATAAGGAAGAGAAAAATAATTCCCTTGAATTTTATTGCCTTGACCAGTAACAAAATATTCCTCAAAATAGATATATAAGCCAGAAAACTGAAATAAATCAAACTCCAGTAAACTATAGACAACTTTTAATGCATTTAAGTAAAATGCCAGCTAATAGCTGGTTTTTACTATAGCAGCTTTTGCAATAGTGCATCCTGTAAGCTCATTTGATGCCTTCATGAAAACACTAGGAAAAAACTTCATATCACTCACAATAAAAAACTAAAGTAACAAAACTTTTTTTCAGCCATAGCTATCTGAACTTTATTTTACTTTAGTCCCATAGGAAAGGAAAAAATAAAGAAAAAAGGAAAAAAATTAAAAGGCATCTTAATTTTTATGAAATAACATCCACAATGGTCAAAATGGTATTTCAATGTTTTAACTAAACCAACAGAATGACAGTGGCTGACACACAGCATTGTCTGGCTCTCTTTCTAGATGATGTATTCTAGGTCTTGATGTGATTTTAGACAAGTATAGATACATTGAGACAATTATTATTCACATCATTTATACAAAGAAAAGGAAACATCATCTAACAGGAAAAAAAAGCCCCACATTATAGGCATAAGGAATTATTCAATAATTGTGTATATGCCATAGCAACAACAATAACCCACTGCTTTGATGGCTTTGTTCAAAATATGTTTCTCATAAAAACTAAAATCTGTGTTTGTTCTGTAGCATACAAAATCATTCTGCCAAGACAACAGGATTTCAGTTGAGGATAGTTGGACATAGCCAGAAAAATAGAAGTAGCCCCTCCAGGAAAGAGGACAAATGTCTCCACTAAAGTACAGCTGATAAAAAATTAAATTTGTCATGAAATTCAGGGTTTTATGGCTGATGTACATTACATTAATAGAGCTGAGAGTTGATTGTAAAAACTGATGTCCCAACACAAGTACATTTCTAAGGGCAAATACTGCTGTGATGGTAACTGAAACAGGATTTCAACATCAGCAAAAGGACAAGCCTATGATGCAACAAGATCAAGTCATAGTTTCATGTCATTATTATCCTTTATCACTAGAGAAGTTGCTTTTGCAAAACACCTCTAATTTTCTTCAATGTACTTGACATGAACCACATTAGTCTCACACTAATTCCATCATAGTTTACATTCTCTTCCTCTAACTCAATTTCTCAGGATTAACCCACCTCCAAAGAAAAGTAATTTTCCTATTTGCCTTCCTCTTATCTCACTGAAAACTTTATTAAATGAGCTTCCTGAAACATAAGGGACTGGATTTTTAATAGGTTTAGTTATTTTTCCCCGAAGAAAAACAAATTCAAGAGCAGTTTTTGACAAGTGCTTATATCCAAAACCTAAAACCAATTTAGAATAGTCATGAAAAAAGTACAAACATTTCTCTTGAAATTTTTTCATGCAATGAAAAGAATTATTATGTTTTGTCATATAATGTCTAACAGTTCCCCTTCTATGCATTGTATCACACTTTCTTTCACTCCTTTCAGGAAAATGTACATTCCTCTTGAATTAATTGAAACATTTTTCAGCAGAGGTTACTTCCACACTGTTCAGGAAGTACACACATATTCAAGAGAAGCACAATGCATGAGACACTGAGATATGTGGAGTCTTTTCCTGATTTAACTGTGCATCATTCCTGACTGAATTAACTTTAATGCTGAAGCCTGCAGAACCAAATCTCTGGTTCTGAGCACTATGAGCCTCTGTTAAACTTTCATTTCCTTTCAAGATTCTGGCATGGTGTTTGGTAGCTTGGAAACACTTCTTTAGCAGGAGGAAAATAGGTGAACTATATTAAAACCACCAGAAGATTAAATTAGAGTGTCAGGAAGCGATCTCCCACACTCTGCTCTCAGAGGGGGGAAAAAAAAAAAGAAAGAAAAAAGGAAAAGTAAGTTTATGCAAGCCCAGTCATTTGGAAGGAGTGTGCATTTTTATCCTTATGGCAGAATTCTACTCCCTATTAGCACTGAAGTGACCTGGCAAATGTCAGAGGACACTTATGCCAGACGATGTTTCAAATGATCCAGGTAGTGTCTAACAACTTGTAACACATGGCATGACACAGGGATTATATTATTAAAGATCCTCTGGTCATTGACAGATGAGAAATAAATTTTTCTGAGGTTTGTGATATCTTAATTTTATTTAAAAGAGCACTAGAACAAGTAAGTATCTTGCCAGATGTTCATTGTCTGAACTGATCTCTGTTTTGGCTGAGCTTTGCAGTTCTTGCAAGACAACCTAGAAGACGCCATCTCTTGCAGGGCAGCAGATGAAATCAGGTGTTGAGCACAGAGGGAGCACAATTTACTCTAAATATTTTTATCAGCCTCAGCAAAAACTTTGTTTCATAAAAGATAAAAAAAAAAAGTCTTCCTTTGCAAATAAGGATCTTAATAACTTTACATGATAAATGCTTGCCTTGCTATAGACATTAAGCCATTTTTTTGTGCAGGCTTTGCAGAAACCATAAACTGAATTATAGAAAAATTTTCCACATCTTTGGTATAGCAACTGTAAAGGAACTGTGAAAGAGTGCACAGAGCTGCAAGGGAGGAGCTAAGATGGCCACTGTATAACTGGAAAACAGTATAGGTGATCTGGATGGAAAGGAGAAGGAGGATAAAACTTTATTTATTCTCCCTTACCACAATGGTAGGGTGGATGATTTGGTTTATTTTCTTCATTCTTTTCTCCTGAGTTAAGGAAATGTGTGTGAAAGAAAATCATTAGAAGAGCAGTCAGAAATCTATTCTGAATTAGATATAAGGATTCCTAAAAATATTACTAAGAGCAGTAGAAAGAAAAAAAATGTTTACACTCTACTTCTAATCCATTCTTCTGGGAACACAGTTCAACAGACTCAGAAAACAAACTACCTGCAAAGAAAAAAAATAAGCAGCAAGATAGCATACATTATAACTTTTTGCTTATTTTAAAACAATAAGTACTAGCTTTGATTTAATTTTAAATTTATGGTAACCCCTGTTTAGATTCCAGAAGTTACTATTTCATAAAGATGTTTTTAATTTGTACTCTTTGCTATTAGTCATTTGTAAAAAGTGGTGTTCAAGCCTGTAAGTGTGTATTTATGTATTAGAGTAGTTTTATCAGCATTTATAACCTTGTTAGTTGAAAATAGTAGATGGAAATTTTGGTGAAACTCCTTACACTAGGAAAGACATTCACTTGCTCAAATATTTAGGGATGCAGCTTTCCAGGTATCTGAAAAATACATTGAAATATTGAGATACATTGGAAGTAAATATCTACAATGAGAAATGTATTCCCTGAAAACAAATAACAAACCCATAGTTTTGTGAGAGAGATTACTGAAAAAAAGAAAAAAAAATCCCATTGTATTCCTTCATACTATTTTAACACATAGTGAGAATTTTATCTTTTCATATTTTACATGTGTTATCTTTTTTCTTGTATAATTTGAAATAAATACTAATATTTAATATTTATTATATGAAGCCATCCTCAAACACAGTCTGGATCCCACAGGTCCCTGAAGATCTTATGTTTTGATACTTAAGTAGTCCAAAATTAAAATCCATTTGAAGTAGCTGACATTATATACCATGCTATTCTAGATTTCCTCCACATTCTCATAACTTGGTAAATTCACAGCATATGATGCAGCATTTCCTCTTAAACAGTGTTAAGAACAAACTTCCACCCAACAGAGAGATCAATGATAAACTGCATGTGTATAGTATTTCTGAAGGAGATAGAATGAATTTAAATTTTAAAAATAATATTCAGTCATCCAAATCCTGAAGGGAATATACTGTACAGGTGTTGGGCAAGAAAGAGAGCATAGAGGCAGGTTTTTTCCCCTCCAGAGTGGCTCTGTATGCTGGCAGTGCTGCAATGATTTTGCAGCCCACTAAAATTGACTGGCTGCCTCTGGAAGTCTCAGCCTTATGGTCACATGAAGCTTCCTACTTCTAATATCAGATCAAATAATTAGATGCATGCAGAAAAGAACTTCACCTTTAGTCAAGCGCCTGACAGAAGTAGAAACTGCAATAATTTGAATTTGACCATCAGAATTTATATTTTGTTCCCATCTAGTGCAAGGTGAAATGCAGAGAGAAAACACATTCTGGGTGCCCCTGTAAAAGGAAAGAAAGGGTAAAGTATGGGAGATGTAATGGACAAGAAAGAATGAAAGGAACAAAGAGAAAAGGACTTTATGTTCTTCCTTGAGACTGACAATGACAGAGACACTACAAAAAGCACAGGAGCATTACAGAGTGCTGCAGAGGTATTTGTTGTTCTGTCAGATTAGAAATAGAAATAACTCACTAGTCTGAGCCTGGGGGACACTTACATAAGACTTCTGTCTAAAAGTTGACTCCTATAAGATTTAAGAGTAAAAGGAGAAAATGAGTAATACAGATATATGTTGGGCTACATCATTTTTCTCCCATCCAAATATTTTTATAAATTTTGTTAATGCCCTTTTAAAAATCCATTTAAAAAATACAGAACTTGAAATATGTTTTGTACTGCTAACAGTTCACTGCACTCGGGAGATGAGGAGGGGATTACCATGGGCTGTGTCTGTGCCGCAAGACGGGCTGTAACTGCCTGCCCAAAAATCTTCTGCATGTGGCCACAGTACCTTTAGCCAGCTGGCAGAGCTTAGATCAGCTCCTGGCCTTCATTTCCCAGTCACAGAAACACTGGCAGAAATCCTTTCAGAAGAGGGAGCTTCTGTTGTTAGGACTGTAATTACCAAGCTGAACCTCTGTGTTTAAAGCCATCTACGGGAATAATTCCCCAAAACTTTGCCATTTGCTTATAAAGAAAATTATGAGGTAAAATAAAATCATCATGAGCTTCTTCCTCTCTCTTCCCCAGGCAATGTGAAAGCATTTCTTGCCACTAGTTATGTCTTTTGAACAGTTTTGACAGAATGACGGAGGAATTAGAGACATATTTATGTTTCATTTCAACACATTTAAGGTGTTTCTGTGTTTGTGATGCGTTCACATGCATTGACAGGGAGCAGGTGGATCACAACAGTCCCTGACAGTTCAGTGGTTGTGAATATTACATTCCTTGGATTTACATCACTTATTAGATCTGATTCTGCATGCATGTTTCAGGTCTAACATAGTGGTGTGGTTTTAAATCTTTTCTCATTTGCTTACAAACGTGAAAATAACTCTATCCTTTAGCCATTTTTCAGCTTTTACTGCCATTTAGAATAGCCATATTTTTTCTCTTATGAAAGTCCTTCTTTCACTTCAAATATCACTGGGAGTATTTTATATAATCAAATGCCATAATTAAACAATAATTTTCCAATACAGTAAGATTGTATTTTCAGATTAAACCAAACTGCAGCAGTTTAGGGGAAGCAATCTCAGTCTGTCTTCATGTAAGAGCTGGGTTCAACACTTCTCTTTGAGTACTGCTCTGGGACCTCAGAAAGAAATGCTGTTTTTCACAGCAGTAGTGGTGAAACTGAAAATTTACTTATAGCACCATCCTTACAATCCTTTTCTATAAGATGCTAGATAACCCCCCTTTTTCTTAGGTGTTTAGGGCTCAAAATCAGGAAGAATTTTTAATTCATGTTGCAGCTGGGTGACCTTGCCTTTACCCCAGAAGCTTGAGACATAGCAAAGAAACGATGGTCAGATATTTTCACCTCATATCAGTGGAAGTTTTCTTTGTCCTTCAGGTAACTCTGTAACCTTGAAGCTGGAGCAGTTCTGAGATTTATTTAGAAGTTCAGAGCAGTCATGTAATCAAGGTGCCTTGTTACCACCTCTGAAATGGAGCACTTGAGATCTGGGCTCCTGAGGACAGCTACACAGATATTAGCTCATACTGCTCAGGGGGCATCTATTTTTCCCTGCCTTAACTTGTATGCTGCAATTTTCTGTTCTTGGTTTCCAAGCTAATTCTTGTTGGTGAGCAATTCAACTGAAAAGACACATATTGTGCCTCAAACTGTTCTGCAACTCTGTTTAAATTGCAATTAAAATACATTTCTCCTAATTAAAGTTTTTGACCTCTTAAATCAAAGGGATTTTAATATAAACTTTAGGGATTTTAATTTTCCACGTTCCATTCATTCATCAAAATACAGTTTATAAATATTCTTATAAACATGTTCAAAAGACTATGCCTTTTCAGCCTTTGGCACTGTGGCCCAATTCCTTTATGAACTTTGAAACAGACAATATGTTTAAGACTTCATTTAAGAAAAAATGTTCTGTAGAGTTAAGCCTTTTAAAGTTTCATTGGTGTCTCTGTTTTATATCAATTGTGTTGCATGTCCCCAGGTAGTTTCACAAAGGGCATTTTAGAAAGGCAAATTTGGCTGATGGATGAATTTCTCTGCAGAGGTTTATTAACATTTTTGTCAATTTATCCCATTAAATACAGCAACATCCCTGGGTGGTAATGAAGTGCAATAGCAGCAGAGGCTTCACACGATGACGGCAAACAGGTTTCAATAATTTCCTCAGTAGTATCTTCCTAGCACAAGTGAAGTGCTGATCTTTACAAGTATGTCTGGGTCAGTAAAAAACCCCACACAGATAAAAATCCAAAATATATATTTATGAATGTTAATTTAAAGTGAACATACCTCATTATGTCCTCAAATGTCAATAGCAGCCTAGGGCATGGGATTAAGAGGAATTAACAGTATTGACAGTAGTGTTTCCCCTGGTAAAGTGAAATTTGTGTGAACGTGTGTAGAGGCTGACAAATGAGGCACATGTAGCAGAAACTTGACCCTGAAATCTCACTTAAAGATGGGATAAAACACACAACCACCCCACACTGTGATTGATGCCCACAAATTCCAGTGAAATGATTTCTCTTGATTTCAGCAGACGGTTCAATAAGATATCAAAAAAATCTTGAAATTCAAAATTTTACTACTAAATACCTACAGCAATGAGATTGTGAATAAGTTACGTTTCTTCATGGGGATTTTTCAGCAAACAACTTCAAATAATTAATTCGAGAAACTGCAATTTATCTTTTTTCAAAAATATCTCAGAAAAGAAAAAAAATCACTGAATGAATTATTCATTGAAAACTACTCCCTTCTGTGACAGTGACTCCCCATTTCTCACACCACAATTTATTTACTTTAATGCATTACCATGTCTTTTTCCTATAAAAAATATAAGTGCTCATAAGGTTCTAAGAAATACTATGAATGCTACACTAAAAAATATATATTAAATTTCTATAGAAACTTTTTCAAACTTAAGTAAAAGAAAGTATAATAAAATAAGGATAATAGGAAGAAAGTAAGTACTAAAAGGGGTTTGAAGAACTCTGCTAAAAATGCTGATCATAATATTAAATATTTCCATAAAAGAAATTAAAGGTATTGTTGAAGCTTAAATTATTAGGTTGTTCATAATCAATAAGTGGGAAATACATCTGCTGTTACATTGTAGGGGGAGGAAAATTGCCTATGATGTGGAACAGAGAAGTAAATTATACATTTTCTCTCCACATTATAACCTGTAATTTCTGAATTATTTCTACTTATCTAACCATGTGCAGTAAAAATTGTTTGACTTTTGGTACTTAGCATCTTGACAGGGCTATAACTGCTCTCCATCTCCTAACAGGCCTGTGCCTGCTTTGTGTATCATTATGATTTCCAACAAACAGTGGACAAAGTGAGTCTTTCAGAAACTCCTTCATGTTTCCTTGTTTCTTTGCTTGCTTGCTTTAAACAGTGACAGACAAAACTGAAATGAGGTGGCTGGTGATGAATAACATAAAACACAGAAATGAGAAAGCCTGCCAAATACTGAAGCATCTTCAGTATTCACTTCTCCCTTTGAATATGTATATCCACCCCTTTTCAGAAATATTATTGCATCAAAGAGTGTCATTTTTCCTTGCTTTGGTGTTTTTCTAAAGTTGACATGGAGAAAAAGCTTATTTTTCTAATTGCAAATTGTCTTTAGCAGAAATTAAAAAAATACACATCAGTTTCCAAACGCAAAAAAAAAAAAAAAAAAATCTGGTCCATTTTTTGTATTTTTTCTTGAGAATGAGTGAGAAATATGCACCTTTTTTTTAATTTGTCAAACAGAATAATATCATCCCAGGCTGAATCATAGCCATAGATTTCTCAAATAAACCAGTGTTCATTTGTATATATCTTTGTTTTTCCTGGTTACAAAATAAGTATTACTTACCGAAAAGTAATTGCTAACGTTTTTCATTATCAGTTCAGAGATATCTTTGAAAGATAATTACCAAATCCATGTGGCTGTTATTTAAAATAATATTATCTTTTGATGACTTTTCATTAACCTGTAATTAAATACTTTCTTATTTTGGGCTTTAACATCAATCCACCAATCACAGAATTGTCTCACATAAAATCTCACTGAACAAGATATCAAGAGCCCCAAAATATTACAAATTTCAATATTTTTTAAATATTTCTACTCTTGGGATTAGATAAAGTATTTTGTTTTGTGCTCAGTCATTTAGGACTCCATTTTAGAGCTTTGACTTGCAAAGAAGTGCTAATTCCCTTGGATACAATTGAAATAATGATGTTGCACAGCGCCACACTGGTTTTTACTTTCTATTTCCCTATAAGGCCCTGGATTTCCAACTCAGGTCAAATACTTGAGTGTATTCAGTCATATAGTACAGTAAACACTCCCATACTAGAAATCAGATTTTTTTTAATTAGTTGAACACTGAATTAAAAGTGGCATAGAGAACATTAATGAATTCTGACTTGTTTATATATTTTTAATTTGGAACAGGATCCAAAGACCAAGACAGTCAGTACAAACAGATTCTGGATGAATTTCTGTAAGTTTCTGCCATGGAAAACTCTTAATTAGGTGGGCAATAAATATATCTTGATGTATTTTTCAGCCGTGAGGATGCCAAGTATTAATGAAATAAATAATATTTTATATTCAATATTGTAATCAAGAGAGAAATTTTTAGCAATCTGATTCTATTTTTATTTTTCTTACATTGAGAATTATTAAGGTCAGAATTACAATCAATACAATACTTCTGCATGAGGGAAATGCATGCTCCTATAGAAAGCTAAGAAATTTTGAAAATGGTCATTTAAACTTACATGTTTTAATCCATTTTCTACAATCCACAAGCTATTTTACTCCATAAAGATTTTTTTATTATAATTTACATTATTTTTCCACTTTTCCACATGCTCATTTTAAAATTATATACATCAAATTATTTACTTGTATGAGTATTATATAGCTAAACTGCTCATAAAGTTCTCTGGTTTGTCATGAAGGAGAATATAATACTTGCAGCTGTTATTGGAGAAGAAATTATTCATAAGGCTGTCTATGGGCATATTCCTGACTATTGATTGTTTTGTACAAATCCAGTTGAGTTTCTCTGATACAGCTATCTTCTGTTTATCTTGGAACAAGGGTCTTTTCTCAGACATTGATCAAACATTAAAAATAAAATTATTGATTTTGAAGTGTGAAATGTAAGGGCAGCAACTCCTAAATCCAAAATAGATTAGATGCCCAGGAAAACATTTAAGCTCAGAGGAAAGCAGTGTAAACCCTCTTTAGGCAACTGACTTCCTAATGCATTGACTCAAAGAAAAATCTATCTACTCCAAGTGAAATAAAAAGTCTGAGCAAAAGTACTTTAAAAGGGGAAACAAAATTAACATTGTGTCCATTAACATCAGCATCAATCAAAATAAAAAATTACTGAAGTTTGTCACAAGATAAAATTGATTTGGCTTGCTAAAAACTGATTGATGACCTTTATTTCTTTCCTTGTAAAGCTTTTTTATTAATCCCATCCTGACTACTTACATGTTGTCATTAATTAAAATGTAAGTCAAGAAAAATTGTTTTATCTCTCTTATACTCTACCTGGTGACACAAGAATTCATTTCCAGATTGCAAATGGGTAGAGTTAATTTTCTTCACAGTGGCTGGTAGAGGTCTGCGTTTTGGATTTTTGCTGGGAATAGCCTAAGAGCACAGGGATGTTTTTGTGATTACTGAGCAGCTCTCACACGTAGACAAGGCCCTTTCTGCTTCTCATACTGTCCCACCAGTGAGGGGTGCACAAGGACCTGAGAGGGGACACAGTCAGAACAGATGACTCCAGTCAACCAAAGCAACATTCCATACCAGGTAATGTCATGCTCAGCTCATAGTCCCGGGGAAAGGAGGAGGAGAGGGTTGTTCAGAGCGATGATATTTGTCTTCCCATTATTCCCAGTCACCATTATGTGTGGTTGAGCTCTTTTATCCTGGGAATGGCTGAACACACCTGCTTGCCTATGGGAAGTGGGGAATTAATTCTTCCAGTTTTGCTTGGTTTTTTCTTTATCTGTTAAACTGTCTTCATTTCAACCCAGAGGTCTTCTGTTATGCATTTCCAGCTCTGTCTCCCATCCCATGAAGGATGAGTGAGTAGCTGGCTGTGTGGAGCTAAGCTGCCAGCTGGGGTTAAACCATGACGGGCTCTCAGAAACATGGCACTTCAGAGACACCATGAACCACTTCACCCCATCTGAAAATGGATATATGAATAGTTCATATGAATCAGCCAAAAATTACTATTCCTTTTCATCTCTGATAAATGGCCTTCAGCAGCAGTAAGAAAATCCAGATGTCCAAATACATCCTCTGTGAAGTCCTTTTACTATCTGCTCCACATAGGAGAGAGAATAAAAAGAGTATTTATCATAAACAGCTGATAACTAATAGAACTAAGAAAACATTTGGCATGTAGAAAAATCTCAGTGTCTGGAAATTTTCAGTTAGAAAATTGCAAATACTGAAATTTTTCAAGGAAAATATCATATAGTAAGAGCTGGAGGTGGCGATAAGGAGGGTTGATTTTCTCTGACAAACCACACTTTCTATGTTTGCCCAATTTATTGATGACAGCAAAATAATGTATCTGCTTCAAGCACAGAAGTGCATTCAGAAAATACACTTGTGGTGATATAGAAGCTGAAGCAAATATTCTCAGATTTGTAGGGCAGACAGATGAGAATATTAACACAAACAAAAAATGAAACATTTTAATCTCTTTCATCCAATACAAAATTCTACCAAAATTATCTTTCTAGATAATAAGACCTCTCTAACAGTTTACAGGTCCCAGAAAGAGGAAGTCCTTCCCCATTTTTCTTTGGTCCTAGATAAATATTCTGTTATCTCATTAAATTATATGTAGCACATCTGGACACCCATGGAAGCACACATGAGTTTTACAGAAACGAACTTCTTATCTCATTGTTTTAAGGGCCCAACAAGCACAACAAGAAGGGTTTCTAAACCACTAACCCAAAAGTAGGAGAGAAGAGGGAGATAAGTGAGGAACAAGGCATGGAAAGGCTCAGAGGCAGAAGCAGGAGGCTGGTAAATCACATTGACTGTGCATTGCACGGACAGCTTTAAGATTAGTTAGTTCCATCTGGGAGCATCCTTTGGTTATCAAAGTTTTTTTCTAATGCAGACTCTCCCTGCTTCTTACCCTAATAAAATTTATCTTTGTCCAATGTCCACATCTCAATTTCCTGTTACTTCAAGGAAAATCAAATGGTAGGCTAAATAAGTAAAAAAACCCCAAAGCACAAAGTCTTTCATTGTTTTTAGAGTTTACCAGGTACCTGGAAATAAGCAGTGGGGTAACTACCCAGCATAAACAAAAGATAATGAATGCTAAAACTTTGCTGACAGCCAAGATCATAGTGATTCAGTCAGTATTTGCAGGTTTTAATCTAGTTCCTTTAATTGCCACCTGCTCCCAAAATACCCTGGCCACTTGCTTCTTCCCTCACATTGCCAATTGGCCCAAGCATCGCGTAGCAGTGCAAACAGATTATCAGACAAATCAGTCCAGTCAAAAAGTTATCCAGGAAAGTATTTTCAGTTGGATCAGTTCCCTGATACGGTTTACCCCCGGCTGCATAAGCGCCTGCATTAGTCACATTTGCGTGGGGAGAGAACAACCAGAATGGCTAAAAACCTTTAGGCATAATTTCCCCAGAAAGCCAATTTACCTTTCGGGCTGCCTGGGCTTACGTGTTTAGAGTGAATTTCTTCTCACTCTGCACAATGTGTAGTTCCTTCTAGTGGCTGCTCAGAACTGTAAAAGCCTGTAATCAATACTCTTCAATACATGCTGTTGCAAGCTCTGAGTAAGGACAAAAGTTGCAAAGAGAGAAAGAGTTAGGCTGTAAGGGAACTTGCCATCCTGTAGTTATGGGAAGTAGTTTCAGTGTTTATGATGCTGATCATGAACAAACCACAACAGAAATAACCCAGGCAAACAACAATAAGTTTCTTTTTCAGAGACTCCAGGTGCCATATTAAAGCTCATTTTAAGTTTCTTCTGTAGCTGTTTGATACTTGAGTGCAGGTTGTGTTAGAAATTTTGTATTGAATTAAGAATCAAATAAAGCTCTTAAGTTTTATATCAGTTACACTATGAAATACCCGAGAAAATAAAAAATCCCTCCTGCATAACCTATTTGATCCTTGAAAATAAAACACATACTTGGAATAAAAAACATCCATTTTTCAGTCATCTAGCAATAATATTATTAACATTGGAATATTTTGACATATTATTTTTATTCCAGTCAGAATAAAAGCCTTGAAATATACAAATTTTAACAGCTGTAGAGTTTATTTGGTACTTCTTATTTTGTGAGAAAATGGATGTCAACAAATATTTCATAAAATTATAGCTCATGGAAGTATCATAAGTGCTTTCCTGAACAAGGTGAGAGCTCTTATGCAACAGATTCATGATGACTCAACTTGACCTTTCATCGTAAAATAGGATTGGACTTCTGCCATGTTAGAGATGCTCTTCTTGTAAATATCCAGATGCCCCCATTAGTTTCTAGAGGTTTTTCACCAGACAGAAAACAGTGACAGTGGTTATAGCAGCATATGTTCTCCCACCACAAAACTAAATCAAGCCAAATATGTTATGAGTGTTCTGCAAGTTCTTGGCAGAGCATGTCAGAGTGTGTCAGAGTGCTTGTGCAACATGTATCACACATATGCATGTGTGTATTTGTGTAGCAAGATTTTAGGTGAAAATTTTCATTTGGTTTTAAATAGAAAAATCCAGAAGAAAATTATAGTTTGATCAACATATTACAGTGTACCAGACAAGCACAGTTTGAAACTGTTTCCTTAGGTATTCTGTAGATTCTTGTCTTAATTCTGCTGGGTATAGGGCACCTAGCTATACATTTTATGAAGACAGAAAAAAAGAATGCTTAAGGTGACTGGATTAGATCATTAAACCATCAACCTTTGCTTCAAATTTTTCATGGTTGTCACCCCAGCTGACAACTAATCCCCACACAGATGCTTGCTCATTCCCCTACCGGAACTCCCCAGTGTGATGGGGCAGAGAATAGTGTAAATCATAATGTAAAAGCTAGAGAGCTCATGGGTTAAGATAAACTTTAATAGGGAAAGAAAAAGCCATGTGCACAAGCAAAGCTAAGCAAGGAATTAATTCACCCTTCCCACAGGCAGACAGGCGTGTTCAGCCATTCCCATGAAAGCAAGCTCGCATCCTGAATAACAGTGACTTGGAAAGACAAATATCATCATCCAAATACCATTCCCTTCCTTCTTCACCCAGCTTTATATACTGAGCAGATCCCATATGATACGGAATATCTGTTTGGTCAGCTGGGGTCAGGTGTCCTGGCTGTGTCCACTTCCCATTCTTTGTGCACCCCCAGCCTCCTGGCTAGCAGGGAGTATGAGAAGCAGAGAAAGCCTCGGCTCTGTGTAAACTCTGCTCAGCAGTAACTAAAACATCCCTGGGTTATCAAGACTATTTCCTTCAAAAATCCAAAACACAGCCCCACTCCTGCTACTGTGACAAATATTAACTCCTTCACGGCCAAAGTCAGCACAATATTCCATGCAGGAAACAGTCTGGTTTGTAGTCTTCTAAAACTGAGAAGAAAAAAGGTGAGACACTGACATAAAACTAGCAGAAAATTAGCACACCAAGACAGAGTGGACACATATATTCAGTAAATATGTATTAAATGGAATTTGACTTCTAGTTTATGGTGTGAAATCATGGTACTAGTCTAAGATCTACAGAGCTGTGTTTAAATCCAAGTGAGCTTATTGTTTGGAACACAATTACAGTGATCTTCCTCACTGTAATTGGATTTTTTTAAATTTAAAAATTAATTATGACTATTTACAAATGTTTCTGACTCTTATAAATGTTTATTCACTGATAAGGGACAAATCACTACCACAATTTTCTCTGCTACTAGAATCCACCTGTAAAACACCAAAGTAGTTTCTGCCACCTAATTTTCAAATAATGAAGACTTAGAACAGTTTAAAGTGTATAAAAATGAATGGGTTCAAAGTACATACAAGACCTATGATTTTGACCTTACTAAATCTGTAGAATGTTAGTTTGCTAAGTTCCTAGTACCTTCTAAAATGAAAATAATTAATTCTAAAATCAGCAGGACTCTCCCAAACCCTTTCCTTTTAAAAGAAGCTCCAAATTCACCTGGGAAGGAAATGAACAAAAAAAAAAAAAAGGACATTGTTCCTTTCACATGCAGCAGCATAAAGATATGACCTTTGAAATTCCTTGTAGAATTCTTCCAGAGAGCTGCAAGAGAAACAAGAAAATGTCCTCAGCATGGTGCGGCTCACGTTTCACAAACACTTCAGAACACAGGATATAGTTTTCTCAAGGGCACACCTTCAGCTTGTTACAGAGAGCAAACTGTGAGGACTGTCAACAAAGCAAAATAAGTAAATTAATTATATGGCAAGTGCTAATATCTTACTTGAAAAGAGGAATCCCCAAATATCAATTAAAAGTTTGCCTTAGTGTTGGAGACTGCTTAAATCTTAAAGGATAAAAAACCCCCAAAACGTGAGAGAAACTTAACATGAGAGAAAACTCTTTTTTTTTT
This sequence comes from Cyanistes caeruleus, assembly GCF_971803275.1. NCBI lineage: Eukaryota > Metazoa > Chordata > Aves > Passeriformes > Paridae > Cyanistes > Cyanistes caeruleus. The sequence goes on along the minus strand of NC_141701.1, from coordinate 56,698,789 downwards.
TTTCCCAATTACAGCACTTTATAATATTAAAACGAGTCAACATTTTTTGAAGCAGAGTTTCAGTGCTGAAAATCATGTCTTTATATGATTAAGAAGTTTCCATGGGAGTTTTTATTCCCATGAATAAACAATTCTGTCATTGTGATAAAAAAAAAGTAATATCTAGCAGGATATTTTAATATATCACCTAATCTAGAAACTCAATTTTAAATTTAGGAATAATATGGAGTATAAAAAAATTAAAGCCATATAATTTTCTTTATGCTGTTCAAAGAATCAGATCAACCTTAGTTCAATCTCAGTGTATGTTGCAATTGTAAAATAATACCAAACTGGAAACACTTGTATGTCTTAATATTTCACATATTGTGCCAAGCAGCAAAATCCAAGATCTCCTTTATTGGTAATTTCACCCTAGCAGACACTTCAATATCCAGAAAAGGCACTTGTTTTATTTGCAACAAAATAAAAATGTCTCTAGCCTGCTCAGTATTCCTCTTTCATTCCCAATATTCCCAATATTCCCATTAGTGTAATCAAAATGAAATGTTGCTGCCATAGTAAGGGAGAGCGGGACTGAGCTCTTTCTGCGGCAGGAGATGAAGTAGGAGGATGAGGGGAAAAAGAGATGCTGGAGAGAGAAACCATTATCTGGCTCTTTGCTTGTGTTAATGTTCTTGCAGGTCACTTCATCCCTCAGCTTGCAGTCATCAGTCCTGCACTGCAACCTCTGCCTCAAGAACATCAACAAAGCTGGCTTTTCAGGAGGTGGGCAGCAGGTCACTTCTTGAAAGGTTAAAAGCTGTTGAGATCTGGAAGAATTTAGCAAAATTTTTATGGCCATGCAATGCAGGAAGGAAATGGACATATGCCACAATATTAAATAAAAATAAATCTGGATATTCTTTGCAATAATTTTGCTCCAAAATAAAATTTTCACATTTGTGAATATATTTTAATATTAATCAAAAAATCCTGTCATTAGATAGAAATCATAAATATCTTCATTCATAGGATAACTTCTTCTTTTGGGCTTGAATGACAAATCCTTAAAAAAACTATTTTTTATGTTTTACAGTAATAATACTTTGTTCTTATCTCTGTATAAAAGCTATGCTTGCCATCTTTATGCCTTTGACTTTTTTAAATTAAATAGTGGAAATAATTTTAAAAACTTTTTTATAATAACCTGGATTTTTTTTCATGCTCATCAATGTACTTATTGCCTGTCCCTAAACTTGTCTAATTTTTCAATATACTTTTCAAAGCAAGGCAACTCATATTGCAAGCAGGATTCTGATTTAGTCTGCATCACTGATTTATACAGAGAACTTCATAGATTGTTTATTCACATCAGAAAGCAAACAAAAATTAGTGTAAAGAGAATGAAAATATATCCATTTTCCAAATCAATCTCATAATTTTTCTGCAGCATTAGCACAAGTCTCTGGCTGAGAGCTTCCACTTCTATTGTCATTCTATAATTATCTGAAAAAAAAAGGCATTATTTCACAAATACAAGTGGAAAAGCAATCCCTCTTATTGAACAGCACTGTATGTCAAGTGATGTGCAGCACTCAGCTGATGCAGTGATATAAATCTGAATACACAGTTTGAAAAAAAACATTGGTAGGAAAGCATAGATCTTGTCTCTACTGAAATCCTAAGTGCACAAAATTGTTTAGTTTAACGTTTTGAGATTATAATCACCCACTCAGTTAAGGTATCTTTACATACATTTAACTGGGTGAAAAAACTGCTTGCTAAAACATTTATGAAAACAAAATGCCAAAAAAAGAAATTAATCAACCTCTCATAGCAACTTCAGTGGTGAGTTCTCATATAATATTAACTGGATATCAAATACGCACTTTTTCTTCCATCAAGCAAAAGGTTTTGTCTCTCAGTAACTTTTCCATCTTTCTAGCTGTAGTAATTGATACATCTGCGCTTTGAAGAAGAAACTCTTTCACTCTTTCTCCATTTTAAGAGACTGTGTAACTAAATTCACAGCATCCTGTTTCCCAGAAAACATTAATATATCCTATTAGTCTAATCTGATCAAAACCCCTAAACCTGTGATATTTGTGAGTGTTAAATATGGCATTTCTTCACTGATGGATTCAGTTTCATGTTATACCAACTAAATATAGCAGAGGAGAAATTGTCCTCTTTTTCCATTGCATAGGAATTGTTACTGCTGATGGGCTCCATATACATTTCTGTATCAACTTCAGAAGAAACTGTTGAAGATATTGCCTGAGAGAGTTCCCATAAGTCTTGCAGCCCATCCAGGGAGTGCCAGAAAGTGATTTCTCTGTCTTTTTTCCTGTCAAGTTGATAACATACAATGGGTGAAGGAGTGAGCAAAACATTTCTGTTTTCATCAAAGATGAAACTCTGCTCTCTGGGGTTTTTTTTCTTTTTTCTTGTGTATGTTCAGCTCTATGTATAGAAGTCATATATGTCACATGTAAGTGTATAAATGTGTGTGTATATGATAGATATATGCATATATATTGCATCTAAGTATTTTCTGATGAAAATGTTCTGGGAAAAGCATTCTGCACTGAGTGCTTTGCAGTACTAACTCCATCATTTTGTTGGTTGGAGACTGTAAAAAGTGTATATATTCAATAAATGTATATTTATTGAATGCAACATATTATGCACATAATAATATAGGTGTTATTAATAGTTTACAGATTTATACAGCTCATATTGGATGCACCTTTATATTATTCCTAGTTAATGAATTCAGATTCACAGGTCACCTTCTACATCTCAGGCCAAATTGCTCAGTCCAACACAGTTTCTGCATCACTACTTCCAGTTCCACTACAGAGAGTAGCAGAGGGAGCATCAGGCAGTCACTGCCCTCCTCCAGCACTTCGCTTAATTTTAGGGGTCTAAAGAAAGGTAAAACTGTCAGAGTTATAGTCATTTAATTCAATTTGTGAATAAATTTGGGCTTAAACTAGAAATTTTCTTAGATTACAAACTGCTAAAATTGGCACATCTTAGTATATACTATCAATATATAAATTAAAACAAATTATCGACAACAGAAGTCAATCAGTTCTTAGGATTTTTATAACAAATAAATAAAATAAATAGAGACAGATATGGCACTTCATTAGGAAAGACCTCTGAAGACAAAGAATTAATTGAAGCAATAAAGTAATTGCTCCTTTTTTGTTCTGAATATACCCACGATTTTCTGAGTATATTCAGAACAAAATTTTCTGGATTTTCTGGAAAGTGACATATTTGTCTTTAATTAGTGAGTGGGCAAGGTACAGTAGGCGTGCTGGCACAATATTTCTCTGCAGGGAAACCAAATCCCTTCATAAAAAGAACAGGAAAAAAAAATAGAACCTAATCCTGTGCAGAGAATCAGAAGTTGAATATATTGTCAGTTTGTTAAGTAACCCGCGTATTAGAAGCTATGTCATAATAATTTCTTGAAACTTCCTATAAGTGGACTCAGAACTGAATTGATTTCTTGCTGTAAGATGAATTAGAGGATATAGGCCCAGAACACTTTTGTCTTAATCTAATGTACTGATAAATGCAATAATCTAAATTACCGAGTAATTTAATTTATGAATGTGCATGTTGAACAGAGTTATTAGATGGCAAAAACCGTTCAGTATCTGATTCACAATTATCCAACAAAAGGACTGAAGAGAATGATTCATTTGCTTTCAGATAGATTGTAGTTTTCCCTTTCTCTGCAAAAGGGTATGTCTCCACCTCATTGACTTATATGATTTAACTAAGATTAAATTATCTGAATACTACTATAAAAAACATTTCTGGATGACAGCCCAGGCCTTGCAACTCCATGGTTCCTGTTCTTATCAGAAACCAGCCTTCTGTTTCTTATCTAGATTTAGTGCAATCTCCTGAGGAGTTCAGTCTGGCTTGATGAAGTGTGTGGATAGAAGCCTCACTTTGGTGGTGCTTTCATACAGACCACACTCCCTTTCAGCAGCAGATTCAGCTGAAGATGTTTTCATGAAAAAAAATTTCCACTTCAATGACAGACTCAGATCTGCCCTTTAATTATTAATCTACCATCCAGCAGATAACATATGTTCCTTCTGTAATTTCTAATTTCGTACATTAATCCTAGTGACTCAACTTCCTCTTTGTCTCTTAGTCGATCTAACTACTTTTCATCAAGAATTCTACTTTCAAATAGAACAGATTATTTGCATGATTGTAGTCGACCAGTATTACTGAACTACAGTAAAACCCTGGTTCAGACAAAGTCTGGGAAGAGGCTAACACAAAGTGAAAGCTTTCTGACAAATAGAAAAAGGAATAATTACCTGTCTCTCTCCAATCAGTTATAATTAGCAGGAGCAGAGCTAATAATTCTAAGTCATGATGGTGATCTTTTCTTTCAGCATTTAAAAACACACACAAAGGTTTTCTCATCAGACAATATGTTTAAAGAACCCTTTCTCTTTACCCTTATTACCACAAAGTGTCATAGGTTGTCATGTCTCAAAAGAATAGCTGCATGGCAGCAGCACCACACTTTTTAATAAATCAGCAAAGAAAGCTTTGTCATTTACACCCATTATTTGGCTTCTGAGTGGGTGGGTTGTAACTCTTTTTCTTTCTCATTTTCAAATTATTTTAAGATTTCAATAGCCATTTAGGTAGCAAGGAAAGCAAGAGAAGGGAACTGTGAAAGTTGTTTCATATAAAGAATTGTTAGGGCACAAAATACAAAACATGACCAAAGTACTGCTGTGGAATCTGCAGATAGAAAGACTCTTATTACCCATTGAAAGTGTTAATGATGTCTTACCTGTCTACATAACAAATGCAGCATGCAGGGAATGCAAATTCATAGTTTTCATTTTTGAAAATGGAGGGAGGAGTGTGCAACATAGCATTAAATGAGCAAAGAAAATCTGAGACCATCCATAGAAACTTTACTTACAGTTTATCAAAGACAAATGTGTTTCCACAGGTAATTCCAAGAATATATTAAAAAAAATAAGTATCCACTAACTTTGAGCAGATTTTCCAAATATGAAATACACTAACAATCATGGCATGATCCCTGCCTTCAGTTTGTTTTCAAGCTACCATTGAAAACTAATAAATACCAAATATTTGTGCAAAAAACCTCAACATTTTTATTCCATTTGAAATAAATACTCTTAAACAAGATTTTATTAATGACACTAGGCATAGGTCCTTCCCAACAGATGAAGTTCTCAAAGGTAGTAATAATCAAAAACATAATACTTTCTCATTTTTAAAAACACTCCAGTGGCTCAGAAACTTAAGAATATAACCTTCATCACTAAGAGAGAAGCTTGAAAAAAAATATTAAAAAGTGTTTGAGCATTTTTCAATTTTTGTTTTAAATACTTTCTTATGGAGGGTGTTTTTCTTTCCTGCAATCAATATATTTTTTCTTCCCTTCAAAGCCTAAGGGAGACTAAAGACGTGAGGCTGGATATAACTGGGCTCAATAAAGGTTGTTCTGGATTTTCTTGAGAAATCAACACACTCCTTAGGCAATTGCTTGGATAACTACATTCCAGGCAGAGGGAACATGGATGAGAAAAACCTGTAACAGGGTGTGTTTCTTTTTCTTTCTTTCTTTCTTTCTTTCTTTCTTTCTTTCTTTCTTTCTTTCTTTCTTTCTTTCTTTCTTTCTTTCTTTCTTTCTTTCTTTCTTTCTTTCTTTCTTTCTTTCTTTCTTTCTTTCTTTCTTTCTTTCTTTCTTTCTTTCTTTCTTTCTTTCTTTCTTTCTTTCTTTCTTTCTTTCTTTCTTTCTTTCTTTCTTTCTTTCTTTCTTTCTTTCTTTCTTTCTTTCTTTCTTTCCTTTCTTTCCTTTCTTTCTTTCTTTCTTTCTTCTTTCTCTCTCTCTCTCTTTCTTTCTCTTTCTCTTTCTTCTCTTTCTTTCTCTTTCTCTCTCTTTCTCTCTCTTTCTTTCTCTTTCTCTCTTTCTCTCTCTCTTTCTCTTTCCCTCCTTCTCTCTCTGTTTCCCTTTCCCTCTTTCTCTCTCTCTTTCTCTCTTTCCCTCCTTCTCTCTCTCTTTCCCTCTTTCTCTCTCTATTTCTCTCTCTCTCTTTCTCTATTTCTCTCTTTCCCTCTTTCTCTCTTTCCCTCTTTCTCTCTTTCTTTCTGCTTCTTCTCAACTAAGCAGAAGATGAAACACATGGGAAATTCCAAGGAATGTCAGTTTTTTTGGATTGGTGAAGAAAGTGTGGTGAGACAATAATTATATGGCATTTGGAAAAAGGTCACAAAACTTGGAAATATTCTGGAGGTTATTGATAGCTCCTTCTCTATAGGGCACAACAGCCTGTGATGGCAGGTTAATATATTCCATTGTCATGCACAACCATTGTTTCAAATGTCCCTGAAGACAAGTGGTGGAAAAAAACCCACCCAAGAGGATGAGAGAAATGGGGTGAGGTAGACAGAAGATAAAGGAAAGGAATAAGGAGGTGCGTAAGATTAGAGGAGCTTGTGCCAACATGACCCAATAGAAACCTACACCAAAAGAAAAAAAAAAAGAGAGACTGTAGATTTTTCAGGTACGGAAAAGCCAAAAAGAAAGTTGTGGAGAACTACACATTTCAAGGGCATTTTATGATGTGTGCATTATTAGATGTAGCTCAGGTGGTAATCCTGAGGCCACCTGTGCACTGCAATTTGACTACTGTGAAACCAAATTTAGGACGGTGTTCTGAAAGTGTGACTTCAATTTTAAAGCTCAACAGGGACACAGGGTGTTATTGGTTATTGTCCTGCCTATATGACATGAAGTCAACTGCACAAAATTAAATATTTCCAGGAATCATCAGAAGACCACTGAGCACACTACAAATCTCTTGGACTTCATAGAGCTTCTAAATATAAAACCTGTAGAAAAGTTTGGTGTTTAACAATGGGGTATATTAAAAAGGAAAAGAGAAAAAAGAAGTCACTCATATAGTTATGTATTTGAACTCTAGTTTAGAGCAGATAGATTTGTTTGATGAAATTACCACTTTAAGATTGAAATTTATAGAATACATAGAGTGCAAAATCTTAATAATTTTTCATGGTAAGTCTGCTTGAACCTATAATGTTTACCAGAATAGTTATTTACATATTTTCTGAGCCTCCATCAATCTTACAGTCTGTAAGATTTGTATCTATCTGTTTAAAATTGTTCAGAACACAGTTTCTGATGTATGCATATTCTTGATTACAAGGTGACATTTGTGTAGGTATAGAAAAACCTTTTAAAAAAATGTTTTGCTGATTAAACACAGCAAACCCACCTTATTTTCAAATGCTTTTTAAGTGAGTTGAACTTTCCATATAGTGCAGTGGGTTGATGCAGGCTGGATGCAGGAACCAATCAAAGATGTTTTGTCACTTCCCTCTGCAACTGGACAGAGGAGAGGAAACATAACAAAGGCTTCATGGATTGAAGGCTGGGAGAGAGCACCCACCAAATACTGTCACAGGAAAAACATTCAAATTGGAGATATTAATTGAATTTATTACCAAGAAAAATAAAATAGGGTAATAACAAAGTTAAGCAAGACCTTAAAAACACCTTTTGACCACCACCTCCCTCTTTCCCATCTCTACCTCCTCCCCCAAGCAGTGCAGGGAGATGGGAATGAGAGTTATGGTTAGTGACCACAGATTGTTCCAGCCACTGCTCAGAGAGAGGAGTCCTTCCCCTGCTCCAACACGGGGTCTCTCCCATGGGAGATCGCCCTCCATGAACTTCTCCAGCTTGAGTCCATCCCACTGGTAACATTCCTCCCCCGACTGCAGCAATGTGGGTTACCCTTTCATGGAGTGCAGTCCCCCAGTGTGGGTCCCCACAGGGTCCTGCCAGGAAACCTGATCCAGTGTGGGTTCTTCACGGGTTCACAGGAAGATTTCCAGGAGCCTGACATGGAGAGGGCCTCGCACAGAGTCACAGCCTCATCTCAGGCATCCACCTGCTCCAGCATGAGGCCCCTCCAGCAGCTCCTGCAGGGGGTGGATCTCTGCATGCCCATGGTCCTCCAGGGGCTGCAGGGCACTGCTGCTTCACCGTGGGCTGCACCAAGGGCCACAGGGCAACGTGGGCTGGACCACCTCCAGCCCCTCCCTCCTCACTCACCCTGCTGTCTGCAGGGCAGCTCCTCTCAGGTGTTCTCTGTGATTCTCTGGCCACAATTACAACCTCACAACCTCACATAACTTTTTTCCTTATTAAATATATTATCACAGAGGTGCTATAACAATTTCTAATTGGTCTAGCCTTAACTAGTGGCACATCCATCTTGAAGCAGACAGGGATTTCCTCTGTTGAGATGGAGGAAGCTTTTGTCAGCTTCTCACAGAAGCCACCCCTAGCCAACCCTAAAACCCCAGTATCAACACCTGTCCATACAAACCCAATATAGATTAAAATTAAATTAAATTAAATTAAAATTAAATTAAATACAGATTAAAAGTATTTCTTTCTGAAACAACAAGATTGCATTTCTATGGGGAAAAAAGAAAGAGATATTTCCTGGCAGACTTCATTAAGAAGTCAAAAAAAAAAAAAATCAAAAACTTATAGATTTTTTTTTTAATAGCTGCCCATGTAAACACTGAATGAATAAAGTGTCAGATTTTCTTTGAGAGACTGAAGATTCTCTTTCACTGTGCTGCAAGTGAACTACTTTCCTGAAATACAATGATGTGGACTAGTGGCATTCTTGATATATGAGTATAGCCCTTCATTTTATTGAAATACAAGGAATTTTAAAAAACTGATGTAGATCACAATATTTCTGTATGAAAATCAGCAACGTAAGCACAGAAAGTCAGAACACTGGTGAAAAAAAAAGAAAATTATTCTATATATGGCATTAAAAGGAAAAAAATTAGCAGTAGACATAGTAATTGCTGAAGGATGAAGACAACACTGTTAAACAGAAAATCAATTGCAACATTTGTACACAAAGTGACTTATATTACATCCTGTCATTGAACCTTAAACTTAATTGACACTCAATAGGTCTGTCCCGTCCAGTTGTCTTTTCTCGTTTATTTCTATGTTAAAAAATTACAAGTCCTAGGCAGCACATTATCCAATATTCTAAACAGGTTTTATTGCATAGGTCAATTTTTTAGTGTTCTAAAGGGCTCTGTGCCCATTTGAAAGAAAGGGTTTTACCTTTAGTAAATCCATATGAAATAAAATTTCAGTGAAGAAAACACAGACAGTGAATTAGCAAGCTACAACAAATGCAGGCTTAAGTTTATTCGTTCTTCATCACTGAAAGCAGTTTTTAAATGCACTGTTCTTGTAGCATCTGAGTCACGTACCTAAACTCCCCATATGTTACTCAGAGAGAGATAAGTGTCAGAAAATAAGTTTCTTGACTACTGTAATACTCCGAGTCAGGAGGAATTAATAAATAGAGGTTATATCTTGACTCCCTCATGCCCTGAGTCTTCAGGCTATGCACTTCCATAAGACTAGTGGCAGGTCACAATTGAATCTGGAATTCCTCTTAAATGAAGCAACAGATCATTGTTCTAAAATTTAACAGGGAGAGGGGACATGTAGAACCGTTTTCCTCTGCAGATGGAAGAGCCTCTGGGTCACAGAAACCGACCCACTACTAGTTTAATTTTACTGGGGGAAACAGACGCAGTTTACACGTTCTGAATAAAATAATAACTAAGAAGCTGCTATCTAGCAAATGTCCTATATAGATAGATCCTGAAGGGAGCACAGGCATGAGACAATTCTGAATATTTGCTCACTGCTGGATATGTAGACAGGAAAAGTTAAACAGGTTTTTTTGGAAAATGCTTGTTCTTCCTCCCCAGAAGGAAAACCAAAATGGTTAAAACATAGTCAAGCTAACCCTTGACTGGATGAAACTAACACATCTTGACTCAATATAAGGCAGCCCACATACATATATATATGTAGGGTTTATTATATGTACAATTTAGTTGCAAAGGAAAGCAAGTAAGTAGCCATTTTGGTTAGTGTATATTGTAATGGGGAGGGGAAGCATTAAAATATAACTTAAAAATGTATATGGAAAAATAAAAAAAAATCAGAGTAGAAAGATACATAATCACCACCCATTGAGCCAGCAATAAGGATTAACTGTTGCTATTTCAATATCTGTTGACATTGTCTGTTGTAGTGTATCACAATGCCCTAAGCATATTAGCCAAGAAAGATTGCTTAAAGGTGGAAACTTCTTAAAGGTAACTTTCTATTTAAGAAATAGAATATCAGAATAAATTGAAGGGAGAAGTCTGGGGTTTTATACTGCTTGATGGGAAATACACTCCTTAACACGTGCACTTCTGTCTTAATTTAACACTGTCTTGAAGTTTACTGAATTAAGTACCCTAACTCTAAAACATTGTTTGTAAATGATGCAGAAAAGCTTCTGGGCAAGTTTACTTCTGCATCCATAATTATATATCTATATTTCTCACAGGATCTTGGTAGCCATTACCTTATCTAAGAAGTAGCGTTATACATGTAATTCTAAATTACTTCAAAATTGAATAATGCAAGGAATATCTCACTCAGATTACCATATCAGTCTGTATTACTATTTGAGCCCTACACTTGCATTTGTATGTATCAGGTACATTTGTTTAGGTCTATTATTAAAGCAAATGTAATGAAAGATTTTCTGAAATCAAGGACAGAAATCTATACTCAGGTTAATTGATATTGATTTGTAACTAGTCCCACATTCACCAACACTGAGATCAAAAGATGTGATAACATAAATTAGTGAAATTATTCTGTCAGATCTAATGGCAGCAGAAAATGTAGCATTCCATTGTCCCAGAGAACTTTTCCAACAATACCTGAATCTACTCCTAGCACCATTTTACAGTCTAGTCCATTAGTAATCACATGATTTTAGAGAAGAAAATATATCAGGATGTGGTGCTAGAGGAGTTTTCAATCTGTACAATGGATCAAAAATAAGAACCAAAACATGGTTTCATTGCAGTGTATAAAAACACATTTAGAAGGATAAACCTGTGGGTCCTAACAACAGATCTATCAGAGTAGCAGGATCAAGGAACTTGGTACACTTAAGCCAGAAATAATGTGCTTGTCTTTCTGGGAAGTAGGCTTAATTAAAACAGAAGATTATTCCCGGCAGCCTGTGCCCAGCATGCCAACTTTATTTTAAGTGTTTGTGCTTACTATTTGTTCTGTTGTATTATGCTTTTACTTCAAACAAATGAACAAAGCCATCTGGTTTGAAAACACTTTCTGGACAAAAAGGACCTGAAGTTTATGACAAACGGCATTCATAAAACAGTTTTCCAATACATAAATGTCTGTGTGTCCAAAATACAAGTTTCATTTTTAGTGTATCACTTTCAGCATAGCTGAAAATAAGCACCCTTCCATAATTTTTTTTTTTAGAAATTTTGTAATGTAAAACAGAAACAAATATGTAAGTGAAATACATGATCAGGGACATCTTCAACTATATTGGATTACTCAGAACCTTGTCCAGCCTGACCCTGTTTCCAGGGATATGGCACCCACCACTTCCCTGGGCAACCTGTGCCAATGTTTCCCCACCCCCACTGCAAAAATTTCTTCCTCATATTTAGTTAAAATCTGCTGTCTTTATTTAAAAAAAATGTATCCATTTTCCTATCGCTGCTAAAATTTGTACACATCGTTCTTATAGGCTGCATTTAAGTACTGGAAGGCTGCTATAAGGTTTCCCTGGATCCTTCTCCAGGCTGAACAGCACCAACTCTCAGCCTTTCCTCATAGGGATGGTGCTCCCTCCCTCTGGTCTCCTTGGCCCTCATCTGGAATGGATCCAACAGGTCCGTGTCCTTCTTGTAGCAGGAACCTCAGAGCTGGACTCAGCGCTGCAGGTGGGGTCTCATCAGAGCAGAGGGAGGGGCAGAATCCCCTCCCTCATCCTGCTGGCCACACTGCTTTGCTGCAGCCCATGTGCTGTTGGCTTTCTGGGGTGCGAGTGCACATTTCTCAATCACATACACTTTTTCACTCAATAATCCTCCCAAGTCCTTGTCAGCAGGGCTGCCCTCAATCTTCATCCACTGAGCAGTCCATCCATCAAATGCGTATGTCTCTAAATTAGAGTGAAAGATGTTGTAGGGGGACCATGTCAAAGGGCTTTCAGAATTCCAGAGATGACTTGTTGGTGGGGTATATGATACTTCATTCATTTCACAGCATAACAAGCTTTCCAAGATGCCACAGGAATTACTGGTGTTTAAAGAGGCACCTATTATGTCAAAGGGTTTAAATACCTGCCAGAGGACATCGTGTTGTGGTGGCCAATCCCTCATATAGATTCTAACACCCCCATCTAATGTAGAATTTATCCTTTAGGCAGTTCTCTTGATCAGATATCATCAGAACAAAGAGAAAGGAAAACAGGAAAAGAAACTTCAGTAGGATAGAAGGAAAAAGAGGAAAATAAGAGGGACTGACATTTGGAATGCACAAAAATGTAGGTCCCTTTTAACAATAATTTTTTTCCTACAGAATTTAGCATTTCAATTAACACTAAAAATAAAAAAGACATAAAATCAAAAAGAAATTTGCTATTACTGCAGTTCATTCCAGTATGAGAGAAAAATGAACATCTATCTTATAATAAATTTAAATACTTAAATTGTATTATCTGATATCTTTCACCTTGTAGTGAATATATATTCAACTGTCCTCTAGTAACCTGAATAACTTAACATTATTAGGATATTTTTGTTCACCACTCTTGGACTTTGAAATTGGTTTTGGTAATCAGTAAATAGTTACATGTGCTAAAGAAACCCACAGGCATTCTCATCTCTTATAAGGGAGTCTAAGGAAAAGATTTAATTTTTAATGCTGTACAAAAAAAGCTTCTTTTAGAAAACGTACTGCTATGGTTCAAGCATTTGTTCGTTATTCCTCAGATGTAGTCACTGTATCCAGAAGTATTTAGTTGCCCTGAAACACAAGATAAACTCAGAAAGCAAGTTAAGTTCAAGAAGAAGAACTTTATTTTAAAATCAAATCAATTTTATAGCTGTTATTTCAATTTCCTCAAATAGTTCTTCAAAAACAAAACAATCATAACAAATTTCTCCAAATTGTAAAGAAAGAAGGACCAAGAGGCATATGGAAATACACACCAAGAGAGATTAATATTTAATTTTGTATTCTTTGCCATTCAGACACAATAATCATAACATTATTTTAACATAAATCATATCACACCTTAGAGAAAAATCTCTGAGATTCATTATCTATTTACAGTAAAGAAAACTATGCATTAATAATAAATAATTTTCAGCAGCTTACAATAGCACCTTGCCTAACCAAGAACAGTCCCCCTACAGCCCTCAATGGGAATAATTAGTTCTTAGTCTATCAGGATACTTCAGATTTATTTTAGCATTGAAAAAGAAAAAATATTCATGAGTGAAATATCTTCTTTAGTAACAATGAAGAGCAATGGATTTCTTGCACACTTGAGTGCTTCTGAAATTCTGTATAAAATTTATTTCATTCCTGCACAATTACCAGACTCAAATCCCAGATATTTACATACATTATTGAGAGTGATCAATGTGATGTATATTCCTGAGATGCCTGTAGAACTGATGAAAAATCTTATAATGTTTTAGCTATCATAAATTCAATCATATTTTATATTCAAGCTATTTCTAGTATAGAATTACTTTTTTTTTCAAGACTGATTAATTAGCAGATGTTTGAGTTTCAAACTATTCACACTTCTTAAGCATCAAGAGAATTGCTGCAAATTTGCAATTAAACAGTCAGAAAGGTGAGGAGAAACCATGTTGAAAGAGGGAAGAACATAAGGCTGTCATCAACAGCTCAAAAGATTGGATAGCTCCAGAAAAAAATGATTATTTGAAATTATCACCCAATATTATAAGTATGATATTTCCAATGAGATTAGGTTTAAGATTAAGAAGAAGGAGAAATTATGTTTATTTCCTCTTCTCTTGCAAACATCTTAGATTGACTACAGAGAAAACAGGGTACATCATACTGCTTTGTTAGTTACAAACTAAAATGGACACTTAGAAACTATAGTCTCTAACTGGATCTCATGTTGCTGGAACATCTTTTGGTCAGTCAAAACTTTTCCAAGTCCTGGCAAACAAATGGAACATGGGTATTCAAGAGTGTGGATAGACCATCATTTTTCTAAATGAAGCAGAGAGGATGGACTGCAAAATAATTCTCAAACATGGCCTGACTGACAACATGGTCCCTGCAGCACTGAAATATCCATCTCACAATCTGTGTGAAGTTCCCTATATTATTTGTATTTCTTATTGAAAGGACTGGGGAGCAAAAAATCTGGATGCCATGGTTTTATCAGTCACAGCCATGAAAGACAGCCTATTCCATAGTGTGTCTGTCATGAAAGACAGGCTATTCTGCCAGTGTGTCTGGCACAGGAGGAGATCAGTTGTCTCTCTTTGCAGCTTGGGTATGTCCAAAAAATGGAAAATGTGGTAAGTAGACAGGACAGATCACTTCAGATGAAAACAGAAAGATGTTTTCTCAAGTTATTTTACTGGTAGAAAGGAAGACTGAAACATGTAGAGGCAGATGTGACCGGATACAATAGCAACAAAGGTACCTGGAATAGAAACACTAGGGATTAACCAGCAATAGGAGGGAGTGTTTTAAAAAGACTTTCAGGCTCATATCACATCTTGCCAGAGCTGATCTGGCTCTGTCACTTGGGCCTGCGACAGGAGTGGGTCACACCCCAGAGCAGGATGACCCGAGGTGTGACTAGAGCACTTGCTCTATGGCTTTTTGGCTGTCAGTCTGCGCTCTGAGGAGACAAGGATGAGAGGGAGGTCTTTTGCAAGGGATAAGAGAGGATTTATTGCTATAGGGAATCTTGGGGGCAAAAGACAGAAAATGTGAGTGTGCAACCGCTGAAATAGGGAGGTGTTCAAAGGGAGGGTACAAAGAATCAGCTAATCAGAGATATCCTGGGGAGGGTAAAAGGCAGGGTTCACAATATCATCCTCCAATGAGGGAGGTAGGGGAGGAAATTGGGTCACATGGACTAATCAAATGTCAAAATTTAGGGGATTTCCGAAGTGGAATTCCAAGCATGCGGTGGGCCTAAAACAGATTGACAGGAGACTCAGGGTAGATTGACAGCGTGGAGTGGGAGGGTCTCATTTGGACCAAACCATCAGCACAGGCAACAACAGAACGTACCATTAACAGGAAACATACTGTAACAGGCTCAGGATATTTATCAGGGTTCTTAGGAAAAACTGGACAAATATTGTGAAGTAGGCATAGGTAGCTGACAATCTGTACAAATAGTAGTAGGATTTCCTCAGCCTACTGAGAAATTGCTAATAAATGAACTTTCCAGGCCTTAGAAAAGCTTTACATTTTTCTGAAGATGAAGGAGAATTTGAGATATTCACAAAGGACAACCTAAAAAGTCAATTGAGGACTTTGAAGGATATGGAGGAGTTGTTACCCCACTTGATCTGTGAGTACTTGTAGCTTAAAATTAGCTACAATGCTGCAAAATTCTGTAAAATTAAGAACTGTCACATAACACAAGGTCATAATGAGGAAAAAAATCTTACGAGATAAAACACTGATGGTTTCTTTCCATATGGATAAGACACAAAGACAGTAGTCAGTAGTAGACATGAACCAGTGTGCTAAGGATTGGCACAATAAACTAGTTAAATAAAAGACATTTGAAACCACCTCTTCAGTATCTAACACTTTAATACCTGTTCATCAGGGAGATGGGTTTTAAGGAAAAACTGTTCACACAGTAAATATTTTTCTAAATGTGTTTGTTTAGTGATCATTGCCTATCCAGTATTGCAGAAAGCATCCAAAAGCATCTTGAACCAATCACTACTCCCCAGAGGTCTTCCTTTCATATAAAACCTGGATGGTAAATATCCATGAGGCAATATTTGTACATATATTTATATTCAAATCTTAGGTGTTATTGAAGAAATTTTCCTGTGTAGATCAATCTAAATCTATATTCTCTGTAAATATTTTTAACAATTAATTTTTTTTCTTACTTGTTGAATAGAATCAATGAATAAGAAGAAAATGTAACTGGAAATTACAATAGTCCATAAAACAGTGATTATAATTATCAGACTAATGCAAAGGTAAAAGGCTGAAGTATCAGTCTTAGAAAAGGATATCAAATTCTATGTCTTTCTGTAACCTTGCCTTTGAGAAAAACTACATCTTAATCTTCACTGCTACACTTCCTTCAGTTTGTATCTTAAAGCCATCCAACAAAAAAATACTATAAATTATGCTTAAAATTGTTCTTGATAAAGAGCTAATGTTAGGGGTGGGGGGAAATTTCTTTTTCTACTAGTTCTCATTTTGAGTTGAAGTTCTCATAAGGAAAACAGTTCTGAGTATTCAAAATTTGCAAATATTTTGATGATAAATATATCCACTTGGAAAAAGTATTTTTAGGCCAATGAGAAACAACTCCTTAAAAAGTCTTTACAATTTTGTACCATTTTTCATTTGATTCAAATACGGTATGTTGTTTTAAGGAAACTACAGGTATTTCTCATAAAAACCAGAAATGGTACTAGTAATAATTAGACTGCTCAATTGCAGTAAGAATTCCATATGCAAATGAAACCCCCTCTGCACTCAAATAAGATAAACTATGCCCTGCATTAACGGGACTTGTTTTGTGCACTTTCTTGCCAAACACCTGCTGGTCGAGCAAGATTGCTGACTGGTTAAATTGATTAAATTCCCATGTGGGGATACTGTGTTGTTTCTTTAACTCACTGAAATACAACACTTCACTTGGTGAGTGACAAAATGTTTCTGAGAAGATTATGTGTTTAATAAACAGCTATGTGGTGCCCTAGGGAAAAAAATTACACTCGGGAAAATTCCCCTTTTAAATGTTACTGTCTCTTCACCTTTTACTTTCTCTGCTAAAGGAAGGGAAACTACATTTATAGAATTTTCTCTACTGATTATAGCAAAAATAGGATATCAGAATTTTCTAATGTAATATACAATATTTCACAGTTTGGTCATTTTAGTTTCTGTGCAATTGAAGTTCTACACGTGCCATGAGGATGTTCATATTCATGTGACAGGGAAAATAATTTTTATAGTTAAAACATCTTAACCCATTAAAAAAGGAAGCTAATATTTCAGAAAAACTTTGTGTATGTAAGAGAAGTAACAGCAATTCATGGAAGACATCAGCTAGTTTTAAATTTAGAAAAAAAGTGCTGATATGCATTTATCAAATTAAGGAAGGAGTCTTAGATCCATGAAGAAAAATCCAGAAAATCAACTAAAAGAAGTTTTATTGATCTGAATTACTAATGAATAATAGATGAAAAAATGTTCATGATATGCAGAATACCAAAGTGTGTTTCTAGTACTTGCATTACATACATAAGTAATATTTATTAATAGTTTATTCAATCTTGAATGCTAGGAATATGATATTGAAAGGATAGATAAACTTCTTATACTAAAACTGAAGGGAAAGTATTTTGCACAGCACAGACCTCAGTCCTGGTTTACCAATTATGCAGATTGTGAACCTGTTCTAGAACCCTATTTTTCCTTCCTCCCATAAAACTAAGGTTCTTTTTCATTCAAACAGAAGCAGATTCAAGTACTTTGCATGGCAAAAATTACAGTGGTGGGGGGTGGGGGGATGGTTCACATTTCAGTTTCATTCTTACAGGAAGTCAAAGAATTACAAAATCTGAAAAGCATTCAGAAATGCCACAGTTAAGATACAAACAATTCATCCTTAAAATTCAAAGTAATGTTTTTTGCACACCTGACTTATTTTTTTTGAAAGAAATTATCAGTCTATTTTAGACAAAATTTCTGAAATTTCTTTGCAAAAATTTTAAAATAAAATTCTTTTTTTCTTGTTCTGATCTTGCTAATAACTAAGCTAATAGATCAGAGGAAATATGCAGCCTGCTCCATGGGTTATTAGTACCAGTGCTTGCATGTTTCATTCCATAAATATAATTTGTATTGTAATTGAAATAAAGAAAATATCAAAAAAGGAATTCTCCTTGGTGAAATATTTCTGCTTCTCTTTTTGTATCTTCAGTGAGGCCTTGAAGTGTATTGCTAATGAAAAGCAAGGACAGCCCTAAGTGTCATACTTCTTGAAAGCTGCCTCTTCACAATAGCATGTTAAATCCAGGTAATTGTTCTTTAGCAGCTTTTTCAATTTTTGGCATTGTCACAGAGTTTAGAAAGTTTAGTAGACTATGTAATACAGAATTAATCTTCATCTTCGTAAATCATCCTTGAATTTTTTTCCCTTTAAAGCCACTCCAGTCATGAAGTTGTTGGCTGGTCAGCATTTTAGAGAGCCTTATACACACCTCTGAAAGAGCTTACAAGATTCTGTGAAAGGCTCACTTGACAAATCACTATTTGGCAGAAAGTCATTGGCAGAAAACTGCAGACTGATAGATGTATAGATATAGCAAGACATTGAAATATTAAAGGAATGTGTGCCATCCATGATTTGAAGGCTGGCATTTAAAACAAAGTGCACGAATGCCTTTTTCCTTTCCATGTGCAATTTCAACCTGTGACTGAGTTCAGTGTTTATTAAAGCTATCACTCAGTTAAACGTAAGATAACAAAGACAGAAGGAACAAAGAGGTGGAAAAGGTAGAGCTGGGGATCTCCAGAGAATTAAAGCAATTTAAGAAAACTGCTGATTTCTAAATACTTGAAAGTTAAGGCTAGGTTTTTGATAACATTATTTTAAATACTTCAGGAAGAAAGATCTCTTCTGTATACAAGCTGTGCGGAAGCAAAGACAGTGAGACAAAAATAGGTGTAAGAAACTTGAAGAATTATTTGTCTGCATTCTCATTCTCTTTAAAATAGAATTTCTCACAATGGACAATTTTCATCGTGAAGCAGAAAGTTCAGCTATGAAAAAGAAATATATGCATATCTACCTAGCTAGCTAGCTGGCTACTTGTATATGTACACAATGCATTCATAAAAACATACACACAAAGAAAGGTTTTCAAATTTCCACTTTGGAATGGATCACACTGAATGGCAGCATCGCATTGTGTATTTTCAGGAGCTGGCAGTGACAGGATCAGATGTTTTTAAAAATTGTTGTTAGTGCCAACTTTACTTATAAGGTTTTTCATGTTTAATAAGCAGAACAAAAATATTCACAGTGGGGAAAAAAGGGAGGAAAAGAGGAACAGGAAAGAGGAAGACTAGGAGAGGAACTCTAGTAGAAAGTAACTCTACTGCTGCAAAGAAAATGTGCCAGAATCAAGGTTTGTATTGTTCACTTAACTAAAAGCCTAGTAGTGAGTGATGAAAATTTTTTTCAGCCACCATCTTCTGGGAAAGGCACTGGTCAGTAACTTGGAAAACCATGATGATAATGATAATGGTGATGGTAATGATGTGGCTAGCCAGGACAAACTGCTCCCCCACAGTGCAGAATCTTTCCATGGAGAAAACTATTGTCAAAGAACTGGCAAAAGTTTGTTTGTCTTATGTTGTGGTGTTAAAAAACCAGGCTTCTTAGAGTGAATTCAGAGAGCAGTTTCTAGCCCTGCAGCTGCACCATCCCTGCAGCCTCTCATGGGTATGAGTAGAGGAAGGGAGCACCATTACCTCCATTCACATTTTCTGTGAATAAGCTTTGGACACGCCAAATTTATAGCCAAACAAGAACAGTTGAGGAGAAACACAGATCAGGTCACACAGGTTGAAATTATCTAAAACATATTTGTCAATGTATCAGTGATTTTGCCCCTTTGGTGTTCACCTGAAGCTGATGTCTCTTATTCAAAGATAAATTGAAAATCAAATTCAAAGATAAATTCAAAATAAGCTATGTAGCAATGTGTTGATATCAGGAGAGACCCATCTGTGTAACAATATTGACATATGTCTTGTGGTGGAATGACTTTACATTGCTGCCTGAAGACATATTCATTTAAAGTGCTGCAGAAAGGCCATGGAATATAAATTTCATGCTGAATTATTGTATCTCATTCATAACTCAGTAATAACTAGGAAGTTTCTTTACTCCAAATCTATATCATACAAGAAATATATGATGTAGGGAGTAACTCAAAGGGCTGAAAGCACCTGGATCCCCTGAGAGCAGAATACAGATAACTGGTCCACCACAAACCCTTAATGTCCGTATTTTTTGTGCTATTTTTTGTTCTAAAATGTTTAAAACAGACTGTAGGTACTTTCTGTTTGGCAAACACAAAAAGCAGGTAAGCTGGAGAGATGTCTCCACGACATGTTGTCTACCCTGCCCAGAAACTTAATTCAGATCTGTTAAAAGGAAACTAAAAGGAACTAATCGACATTTTGTTTTCAAGATCAACGAAGTTTGAGCTTGGTGAATAACAAATTCATCTTTCATAATATAAAATACAGAAATTATATGAGCAGGTCAGACCAAAAGGGTATGTTCATACCCTTCTGTTTCCTCTTTTACTTTTCCTAAACAAGATAACAAAATCCAGTGTTTCACAGTAGAAATTATTCAGGCAGGGAGACAGGGCTGCTTATGATTAACAAGACATTTTTGTCTTTGAACAAGGTATAGAGAGGTGCTTCATTTTGATAGAATTAACACAAATTAGCTTTCCAACAGAATCCTCTTCCTTTCTCCTGAGTCTACTAGTCAGAACTGCTTTCTTTTGCCAGTATACAGACATCAGACACACAGATTATAATTTTCTAATTCTCCCTGAAGCAGCAAAATCATGGACAAAGGACTCTCTAACTACTTAAAGTTCGAAAATGGTATGCTTTATTACGGCTGGGCGAGAAGCCGGAGTCATCTCCCAAAGATGTGTGCGCCCCCCACTGCCCCTTTGTCGAGATGAAAAACGAGGGATGGGATCACCATGCTATTTAAGATGATTTATTGCTCAAATAAGCCAGATAAGATATCAGTCTCAAAGGCCTGAGATTTGGAGAGATGCAACAAGTCAGCCATAGTTCAAGGTAGTCACAGGTTTCTTCTTCACACAGCAATATATCACATTTTGATCCAATGGACAGCACAAAACTTGTTTCTACTTAATAACCAATCACCTTTGCTTAATTCTGCCACAGTGCATCTGTCTTTCAGCCAATAAGCTGATAGTTTACATAGCCACACACACCTCTGTTGTGGCTTCTAGATCACCAGCCTACTCTGTAAGTCACATTATTACAGCTGAAACCTCTCACTGTTTTATTTAATTTCTTACTCACTTAAGGCATATTCTTAGGTACAACTATAAGAACATAAGTTTATAATTTTTCTACTTAATGTTTGTGTACCTTTATCATTACATCAACCCAAGTTCTTTCCAAGGCTGCAGATTGAACCCTTCAGTATCTGTGGAAGTTTCTATTTTTCCATTTCCCACATCCCTTATTCTCCATTTATTCCCCAAAGTATTACATGTGCATAGGATTACACAGTACACCTATACATATTCATTGCCTGACTCCGCCGCTCTCAGCTCGTATGGTAATGAGCTCCACACCCCTCTGGGCATGCTCAGTTCTTCTTTTGAAATGGGTCTGGGGTCTTTTTAATGAAGTCTTTCTTTTCCCCGGGTTTGAACTATTTGTCTGTGTCCTATTGGCAGCTCTCCTGGTTCTCTTGGACACCGTTCAGATCCCTTGCTTGCAGGTGTAGACATGGTCCTCTTTTTTCCACAACAGTCTATTCTTCATGTCTCCTACAAGCACAGCTTAAGACAAGTAAATTATATATATCCTTGGGCTATTCATTTCATTTTGGCAGTCGTTGACTACTTTACATTTTTTTTACAAGCAAGAGGTATGTAGCCTTGCTTTTAACTAACTACATCAAGTAATCATTAACTACCTATATTGTTGCCACCTTAAATTTTCATGTGTTTCTTTTACCTTGTTTTTTTTATGTTGCTCCTATCCTAGTTAAAATCTTAATTTCCTAATTTTTTAACTCATCCCAATTCTATGTATGTGCCATGATCACCAACATGCATTCTTGTTATATATATCAAGTAAAGTAAAGTAGAGATAACTAAGTTGGAAAGTGCAATAGGAGATGACTTGCTTTGGCTGGACTCTGATGTGACCACATCACCTGACTAGCAGCACTTCTGTGTAGTTTGTCCACATTTGAAAATGTCACCACTTTTAAAGAACTATGAATTTTCAGGGACTGGATGTCCTTGAACACTGGGACGCTTCTCTTTTCTTGGTGTGGCAAAATAGCTAGTAAATGGTTTGTTCATGGATTCATGTGTTTTCAAAATTGAATTGAATATATGTATCATCACGTACAAATTTATATGAATGAGAATGAAGCAAGGGCATAAAACTGAAAGGCTGGAAAAGATACAAGCAAGTGCAATGGAAGACTTTCATCATCTCCAAAGTTATGGGAACTAATCTTCTAATTGCTCAAACAAAAAAGCATTAACTTCATTCGTTGATCTATTTGAAAATTTTAATAATGTAACTAGTCCTGATGAATCAAGCATGTTAACATAGATATTCCAGTCATTACTTTCTTCAAGCATCTTTTGAGAATAACTAATAAATCTTCAGTTGTGGCACCTTTTCACTCAAAATTATAAACCAAATATTTTACAACCTGTAAATTTCAAGGTGTTTCTGAAATCCACAAATATTTCTCTTCATCTCTTCAGTTATAAGCCTTTAAAATAGAATATTACCCAGCAGTGGGATTGGATTTTGCTACTGGAAATAGGAAAATATTACAGGAAATAATAATATCTTTCATTATGGTAATTCCAAAGACTGATGGATAGTATTTTGACACTATTGCAATGAAGTTGAAACACAGGTTTCTTTTTAATCTAACCTTGTATAGTAGCATCCTAAAATCTGGAATGTTCACAGCATTTTTCATCTACACATGTACCACTTCTTCTCTCCATTATCTAATGTATCAAACAACTTGTCAGTGTTAGATAAATAGAAAATTTTCTTACCATAACAAAGGTCTTGTTTTAATCTCTTGGTGAGCTACTGGCATGTTGTACTGTGCCTATTACAAACATTGCAGTCCATAAATACATTTATTTATTTATTCTCTAAAAGATTTCAAAAGGAATTATGTAAAAAAGCTCATGCAGGGCAAGTTATTCTGAAACTTCCAAAGAATTGTGGATTGCAGCTGTACTACCCTCAGCCCACAGAATTTATTCTGTTTCAGAAAAGGTGAAATAAGGATAAAGTTAGTAATTTTATTTCACTGAAACTATTTCTTACAATCAGAGTTTATTTCCAGCTTTTGTCAAACAGATATAATAATAGCAATGCAATATAATTATGTAGCAAAACAGCTTCTGTATGCCTATTCTTATTTATGCACTAAGTTACATAGGTTCTGTGAAAGAAACGACATTTTTCCCTCTGAGTCTTATTCTCCTTGTGATGTGACTGTAATCAATATGCCACATCAAATCGCTGGAGTCCCTTGAATCTAGTGAAACTACTAAGTCAGATAAATTTGGAAGTTCATTTCCCTTCCTGGCTGCTATTGCAAGATAAAAAAGCAAAATAGGGGCAGGAGGAAATTTTGAGTGACATGAAGAAAAATGCCTACAGACTGTTGTAAATTACACCTCTTTTACAGTGCACTCTTGCCCCTTTCTGAAGAAATGTGTAAATCAGCTGATTTTTTTGCAAGTGACCTTGTTAACAATGGGATTCTGTTCCTTGCTTCTAAGACTCTCTTTAAAAATACTAAACCTGAAAGTTTTGGGTATTGAAGAAACTTCATATTAAAAGAACTGTATGGGTCTTTTTTTTTAAGCTCCAGTGTGACACATAAGATTTCATTTCTGGAAATGTCACAGGTTTCACTTCTGACTTGAACCAGGAATTCTTTCTACACAGGTAGATACTTCAGCTATTTATAAATAAAAGCAGAAAACTAATTCTACATTTGCTCTCTTTTTTTCTTCACAGATGTATTTATTGATTATCATCTGAGATCTCTACATTCATCAGTGATAAATCCTCCAAGCGATATAAATCATTTGGGTTCTTTTCAATACATTCTGTTTCAAGCTGGCTTCCATTCCCTTTATTGATATGAGTAAGATTCCCTGATTTGGGAACACTTACCTCATGTCTGTGAACACTCTCTGTACTTTACTTGCATAAAAAACTCCATGGATAATACTGCATAGGGAGAAAATCAATAATTTTGTTTGATAGTGACTATTTTGGGTTATTTTTTGAGCAGATATTTATAATGATATTTCTGTGTTTCATTTTCTTCTAAAGATTGACTACCAGCACCAATATACATTAAAAAGGAAAAAAAATTAAATATCTCTTCTTATGATTTTCCTGTCATTCAACAACTTGTTCATTTTGATTTCTTTAGGCTTCATCTGCCATCCAGCCTGCATGGCAATGGATCACATACCTGTACAGTTTGTTAATGAACCCAGTGTCTTTTTGTCTTGTTTTTGTAGATATCACTGCTGGACCACCACTGGTAAGTTCTTTCTGTTGCAAAGAAACAAGGTATCACCAAATGTTCTAGTTTTTTCTAAGTACTTCTTGAAATTTTGCCAGTTTTTTGCCATCTCCTGAGGTGCCAAATTTTATACTCTAATTATTTTTCATATTATAACTCCAACCCCAATGGAAGCAAGACATATTGGATTTTTTCAGATTTTTTACCCCCTCCTGCGAGTATCACTAATTCCCTTCTTTTTAAGAGGAAAGAACCTTGACTGTGATCCTAAAAACTGTGGTCTGACCTTCAGAAAAAAGTTCAAAAGCCCAGTAAGTGTAGACAGCAGGTTTCTCTTAAGCAACTGTAGCAGCTGTGGGAGCTCTGACAGTTCTGAAGAACTGATTCCTTTTTAGGTTGCCATGGTGAGGCTTCTTATTTATAAACCATTAATGTTATACTTTTGGTCCTCAAAGTCAAAATTAATTGTTTAGCAAACCTCTTCCATGGGAGGTTGATAATGAACTAAATCAGAGTAAAAATCCTACAAAATAAATTAGTAATCTCTCCTTTCAGAATCTCTTCTTTTGAAATTCTTACTTTTTAAATTCCTCATTAAAATTGTGAATGAGTTTTCAGTTGTCCATACATTATTATTTTAGCTAAAATATATTTGTTTTTAAAAGTCTCCTCAATGCTATCTCACTTCTCAATGCAATGCATATATCCTGTGGCCTGTTTTAGCAACAGCTTTATAATTAATGCATGTTGACCAAAGAAATTCTTCTGATTACAAACAGGTCACTTATTGAAGTTACAAATTTTAAAGCAACAACTTTATATCATAAAACATATTTTCTATGCAAAATTGGTGATTACATCCCGTGTCTCTCAGTTCTATTCTTTACACATCCACTTTGCTTGTCTTTAACTTCTACCTGCAATAATTATTTTGTTATAGAGGAGTCCTGCCTTCAGTACAATGATTGCCACACTAATAAATTCAAATCTACACCACCCTTGTTTCAAATAAATATCACAAAGACAAACCCATCATGCAAGCAATATTAAAATGGTCCAAAAAACCAACCACAGCAACAAGTACACTAATTAGTGCCATTAGTGCCATAGGAATATATTCTTTTATACTTCGGGACTACTAGGAATTATAAATTATTATTAAAGCAGAATTCAATCACTGTTTTCAGCTCCTGAAGCCAAAGTGTCTGGACACTTTGATTTATGTCTGAATCATATATGCACCCCTACAGCTTCATTTCAAATGTTGCAGAAAAGATTGGTCCCCAGGTATTAATCCTCCAGAAACTGAACTTTAGCTTTTCAGGAGCACCTATTTTTTAAAAACACAAGTATGGCATAGGAATAAGTATATAGTAATTTATGGTGCTAAAGTCTAATCAGTGCTATCTGTAATATGAGAGAGATTTAATTCAGAATTATTTTTTTTTTAATGTCAGAATCTGAAGGGTTCATCTGGAATAGTACAGCTGAAGACAGCAAATTAAATGGAATGAAATATCATGTGAAAAAGAGACTTAAAAAGGAAAAAAAAAAACATGCAAAACCAGCTGTACAAAAAAATGAAAGAAATATACACTCATCAAACTGAAATGGCATGAAGTAGCAATACATGGAGAAGTGATAGGCAGGGAACAAACAGGCAACTGAGGAATCATAGCTGGAACACAGCTGCTGCAAATGGCCAAACCTTCAGCCTTCATGAATATTAGTCTGATAACAGTGTTCAACTTTTCTGTACAATGAAGAAACATACTGGAACACAGCTGCTAGCCTAAGCTTCTGAACAACTGCTGTCATTTAATTCCACATATTTAACATACTAAAAACTAAAGTCTCCAAAGAAAATTAATGTATAAAAATTATGCTGTTAAGACCTGAATTTCTGAGAGAGAAGTAGAGAATGTTTCCTGTCTAAATCCCATTGAACTGAACTTCTATTTCAAGCATCTTTCTCTGATAGAATTTACAGGTTCCCATGATAATGGTGTTATGCTTGCCATGACAAAAAAGCTCAAGGAAGCACATCTAAATTCTGTGGCAATATTTATGTCTCTGAGAATATCGTTCATCTCTCTCTCTCAAATCTGCATTATTGTGACTTATGTTGAAAAGACACATTACTGAACCATTTTAGCACAATTATGTCTTTCTATTAAATGCTTTATCTTGAGTTCAATGGTTACAATAGAGACTCCAGTCAGACAATTCAGAATCTCCTTACCTCTCTTCATGAGTGTTTGAGAACTGGACCACTAGTCCCATCATCAGTCCATTTTCTCATACCCTTTTGTTGTTCTCTTCAGATGCAGCATGTCCTTATTTTCCTGAATTATCTGTCTGTGACAAGAATACTTGCTCTTTGTCTTCTCTTGTTTCCTGAAATACTGGAGACATCTGCAAAGTAGTCCTCCTTGAAGAAAAAGGGGGACCAGTGGGCAGGTTCAGGTGAATTCTGTGAAAATGGAGTGATAGAAGCTTACACTCATGAACCTGAACCCCCTAGGGCTGCCCTACAGGAAGTACCCATGGAACAGGGAGACCTTCCACAGGTACCAACTTACTCCTATAAATGTGGAGGCAAAAGTGAGGCCAAATGTCAGATTTTGAAGAAGATGAAGCTGTAGCATTGTAAACATCTACTGGGACCTCTTCCAAGGCATGAGTGACAAAGTTAAACTGTCCACTTCTCATAAATAGCATGAAGATGGAATTAGTGTCTATTGCAGTTTTGGGGATTTTTTTCCATTATCCCTTGAAATAGTGAGAAATATCTAATTCCCTGACAAATCCATCAACTTCTATGAATGAAATAGTCTGAGGCAGTTTATGTCTCATGGGGTCCTTGCACACAGCTGAGCTTCTAATACACATTTTTAATCTCTTACATTAATAAGGACTGGAAGTGTTTTATTCCCCCAGATGAGAGCTCTGATTCTCCAGTGTAATGGGGTAATAAGTTTGTAATTTGCAAGGCAATTTGATGATTGCAAAATGCACATTATATTGTGATAATATTATTTTAAAAGCATCACTGTTTTTAAACAAAAACACTAACATTCCTCTATTAATTTAACATTTTCGTTGCTCGCAGACTTTTTGTACTTTCTGTCTAGTTTCAGATCACTAGTACTAATATGAAATGGAGTTTATGGTTTGACAAAGATACCAAGCTCATTGTGCTAGACCAAGTCATGTTAATCCATTCATGTTCATTGTACTTTACTGTGCTTCATTATTTCATAGAATCATATAATGGTTTGTGTTGAAAGCAAACTTGAAGATTTTGTTCATTGCCATGGGCACAGACAGCTCCCACTAGACCAGGTTGCTTAGAGCTCCATCCATCCTGGCCTTAAATACTTCCAAAGATGGGACATCCTCAACTTCCCTGGGCAACCTGTGTCAGTTGACCTTCACAGCAAGAATTTCCTCCTAATCTGATGCCCTTTCAGTTTGAAGCTATGCCCCTTGTCCTGTCTCTACATGCTCTTGTATGGAGTCTCTCTTCATCTTTCTTCAGGCTCCCTTCAGGTACTGGACGGCCACAATTAGGTTACCCTAAAGCCTTCTCTTTTCCAGGCTGAACAATTCCAATTCTGTTCGCATTTGCTCTTGGAAGAAGCGCTCCATCCCTCTAATCATCTTGGTGGCCTCCTCTGTACTCACTCCAATAAATCTGTGTCCTTCCTGTGCCAGGGACCAAGGAGCTGGATGCAACATTCCAGGTGGGGTCTCATGACAGCAGAGTAGAGGAACAGGTTTTATGCATTAATGCTTATTCTGGTCTTTTTGAAACAAACACAAAAGCAAAGGCAACTGGAAACATTAAAAAAGTAATATTTTAAAATATTACTGTTGGATTTTTTTCACACAAAATGTTCCAATTAGTCAACCCCATGGAAACTAGAAATAATGTCTCCTCCAACATATCTCTGAAAAATTAAAGGAATTTTTTCCTTCCATTTTGACATGAATATTCTGTCCTGGAAACAACCACTAACATTAATTCAACAAATGATTGTAATACTTCAGTGTCTTGGGCATTCAGATTGGAATAGTTTGCCATATACTGGATCTCTCCCTTAAATAGCAATGAATATATCCAAGAATGCCCTGAATTTAAACAAGCACTTTCACATGATCTTACTAATTCTTGAGTCATAGGAGTGGTTTCATTATTAATAATGTAATATTTATAATGTAATATTCATGAATATGTAATAATGTTGATTACGGGAAGCCAAAGAAATCAGCTTTTACTTCATTTTCCATAAATCTTTCATAAAGCACAACTGTAGCTCATAATCTTCTTTGTATCCATATGAAAATAATAAGTGAAAACTCCATGAAACAAAGCACAATAGTGGCTGTTATAGCAAGATCTTTCCATAATTATCATTTTCTTGGCATGAAAACATGTGCTTTTTTAAATCAAAATCAGAATTAGAAAAAGTTCTCGAGGAATGAAATTTCTCCTAGGGTTAGCTAGGAAAGCAGGGCTCCTACCCTTGCTGCATGCTTACAACACGAATAAAGACTGTGCTGCAGGGAAAAGGTAGCAGCTGTAATTCTGATACATTATTCTGTAAGAGCAGCACAAGGCCGTGACTGCAATTCTTTGAATG
Source organism: Cyanistes caeruleus (assembly GCF_971803275.1). NCBI lineage: Eukaryota > Metazoa > Chordata > Aves > Passeriformes > Paridae > Cyanistes > Cyanistes caeruleus. The sequence goes on along the minus strand of NC_141701.1, from coordinate 56,669,559 downwards.
TCTGGGTAAGCACTATTCTCCATCTATTATTAATGTCCATGGGAAGTTCAGGTTCATGCTTAGCACTCACTGTGCCTTGCTTGCCTGCTGCATGCAATACATAGCACTGTGGCATTCATAGCAATGCTAAAGAAAGTATTTAGGTTGACCCAATTTTTACTTTTATAATATTACAATTTTTATTAAAGAGTTGAATTTTTTCTGAGTGAATTAACATCAGGCAGTGGAGACCTTTTCTGCAAAAATCCCTGCATGAAAATATTTGCATGAAAAAATTAAATTAAATTGTAGCTTATACGTTGAATATATTAAATACCAGTCTTTCTTTTTTATCAGGGTTTTTTGTCTTTCAAAGTCTTGAGTTAAGCACCTTGGATAATCTTAATATTATGCCAAAATGGAAAATAATTGAAAAACATAACAATTTTTGCTCTCAAAAATTCAAATTATTATATCTGTATCTCTCTCTACCTTTCTTTACAAATTCTACCCACTTCATATTATACAACTTTCACATGCATTAAAATCCATAAATAAAGTGATGTTATATGACACAAATTGAACCAGGAAAAATTGTTTTAGAATGATTCTGTGCTTTGCTCACTTTTGCTATATAATTTGTGATGACTTGCCTACTAATACATAAAATAAAACTTTTTTTTCATGTCAAAATATTATAAGAGTGTGAGAGATCTCAGCATTAATGAACACACCATTTTTAAATCAGTGAATATATTTAAAGTGTATCCAGCATTACAGTATTGTTTAATATATAAAAATATGAAATATATAAACAAACAAATCATTTTTGAGCTATTTTGAGTGTTGTGCAACACATTTGTATTTTTTAAAATCCATGAATGTTATGTGAGATAATCACAACTCAGAAAACAAAAAATAAACACCACATCTCCTTAAAAGATTTCTGTCTACTTCTGTTTCACTCAGGGACCAGTTTCCCGAGGGGTTGTTTTAAATATATGACATATGGGTGTTCTATAAAAATTATATTATATTCACTATCCATAAAAGCTTCTTTTAAAGTTCAGAGTCATCTTAGTCTTAAAAAGATTTCAATCAGACTTTATCAATCAATCAATCAAGTTTTTACCAAAAGCTTTAGGCAAAGAGCAGTTATAAATTATCTGCATTCTTTGCACTTTATATTAGGTTGTCAAATGAACATCTTTTAAATAAATGTACTTGAGTAGGGCATTAAAAACTTTTGGACAACTGAATAAAAAATATTTGCGATGGCCAAATATCTTGTTCATGTAGCGCAATCATAGCCAAAATGTTTCTTCTTATGATTACTTGGAACTTCACTAGATCCTCTGAATTCTATTTGTCTACTTAGCTGAAAATAAGAGTTTATCTATGAAAAGACATAAGGCACACTGTTTGTGCAAAGACTTTTTTTTTTTGCATTTCATCATAAAAGTATGGATATAGAAGAATAAATATATCAAAAAATATTCATATTTTTTCACAAGCAGTTGAGACTTTGCAAAACTTGATCTTCTTATAGCTGTGTCTATTTCTGCTAAAATAGAGTGGGAATACTATTTCATGCACCTGTTCCACAATATCATTGTTTAAGCTCAATCAATATAGTGGCATTTGTCTCAAAAAAGGCTTGAAAGTATTTGAAGTTTTAAAATCCTCTGCACATTTTTACTACACTGAACTGAGTGGAACTGCCCTAATTATTTTGCTAAGCTATATTCCTTCTTAACTGAAGCATCAAGAGTAGTGTCAGAACCTGCAAAATACTGTAATATTGTACACAATAGGATGTCAAAGTTAAATTAAATTTCATATTTCAAAATATGAAAACCCTAGTAAGCTACCTTAATTCTGGCACATAAAAGTATTTAAGCTATGATTTATAAACAGTGTATTTTATCTATAATTTTTGTTAGAAAATATGTTTAAACACTAAGGTTTTCATAGATAGTTTCATCATAGGCTGATTTCAACATGAACAGTACTCAGAAATTCAACTTTGCTCCTTCATCCATTGAACATCACTCAGACACATTAACCAGAAGACAATATTAATTATCCACTGCATGTCAAAACAGATAAAATTAAACTTAATTTTTTTAAAATTGAAAATGTAACATCTCAGGGCTGTATTGAAATTAATGAAAGTAGAGATGCCTCTGTCCATGGAATAGTAGGGTACTTTGTGAAAGTGTCCTGCACTGATTTGCTCTGACTGTGAGACAGTGAGTAATTTAACAGCAAGAACATTTCTACTTTGAAGGTCCACCACAGCAGAAAGTCAAGGGAAAATGGAGGAGAAAAGAATGTAAAGATTATCTGTCAGGTGTATTAAAAGAGTTATTTACTGGAACAAATCAGGAATTCTGCTTCCATGGTCATTAAATGTTAGTTTAATGTGAAAATACGCCGGCAGACAGTGTGTGAGTTATTAAAAGACATAAAGTATATTGAATGTTCCATTTTTCTAAAGCATTTCAGCCCAGTTTTTATGATTCATCAAACTTCAGTCTCAACATATCACCCAGAGTCTTCCCACTATGATACACCCAAAAGCAGCACAATAAAAATGAATATTTTTTTCAATATGCTTCATGGTTCAGACACTTCTCTGGAAACCATTTTTAAACTAGATTAACTAGTCAGCCTGAGGGAACACACCTAACATTCATCCTGGCTGCATCTGTACAACCTGGTCTACAGCACATCCTAAACATGAGAAATTATACAATCAGAATGTTTAAGGATCTGGCATTAATTTTCAAAAGCTAAAAAAGAATAAAGCCATATTATTGTTCTAACACTAAAAGTGCCAAGCACCTAGCGTGAGAACCAGGCCCATACAGATAGACTCCTGAGAGCCCTAAAAATAGGTATTAGCAAAGGCATTCTCACTGCAATATTATGGTGATGAGTTTGTGAATCCACATCAAAGGAAAAGCCTCTGCATGAGAAATACAGACTTAAATTCTTATGGATCAATATTAACCTCTCTCCATACAAGTATAAAATATTTAAAATTGTATTTGCAATATGCCCTTTTTTAAGGACAAGGAGATTAAGCTGATAAGAAGGTTCAACATTCAAGCTAATCACTGTGAAATTCTTTGCAATATATTGAATAAACTTTTCTTTTTAGACTTAGGTCCAGCTCAAAATTTGTGTTTGTTCAATGGTTGATTTATGTTTAAATATTCCATTTGCAGCAAGAGAATATTAACACCACAGGCCAGATTCTATTGGTTTCATGTGCACTAGATGAATTGTATATTCATCTATAATCATAGTAACTTAAACAAGAATTTAACTTTGTAATAAATACTCCTTAAAACTTCTTAAAAATACTCTGATGTCTCTGAAGCTATTTTGCATAAGGTTTACATCACATTTTTACAAAGATGACTAATGTTTGGCTTTGGAAAAAGCTGTTAAGGGAAGTGGTGAAATCATCCTTTGAAATGTGCAAAAAACATGTGAATGTGATGTGTGGGGACATATTTTAGTAGGGAATTCAGTGGTGCTGGGTTAACAATTGGATTTGATGATCTCAGAGGTCTTTTCCAACTTAATGATTCTATGACTCAAATTCTATCATGAGGTTGATTTAGAAATATCCTTTTGTTTCAAGATAATCTAAATTATTCTTCTGCTTACATTGCATCGTTTCTAGTGAACAGATTTAATTAGAAGTTGAACTTCAAGAAATTTTCATTGCTGTTTGTTGTTTGGTGAAATATTGATGCTTTTTCAAGAGTAACTCTAATTGGATGCATTTTCTATATGAACCTAAGAAATAAAATTCAGCAGAATATAACCTATTAGGAGGGGCAAATGGCTTTTTATATGCTTAGGGAACTGCTCCCTTCTTTACAAAGAGCAAAGTCAACCTAGAAAAATAAAAATACTTCATTAGTCAAAGGAAACCTTTGTATTTTAAATAAAGGCTCTTTGATTCTTCACACTATGTATCTTCATTGAAATGTGTGTGTCTAAGGGTGAAAGTGAAGTAGGTGAATATTTATACAAGATCACATACTCAGTAAGTACCCTCCTCTAGAAATTAGGTGTTGTTATTATCAATACTATTATTTATATTATTAAGGAGGCAGTTCATTTCCTGTTTCTCAATTATTCAGCATTTTTAAGTAACTCAGTCACACAGAGTGTATTGTTAACTTCACAAGGACAACTTCATCTAAATTTGACATCCTCCTGCTTTACATATGTTCCTGTTTCTGGTATTTCTTCTTTCACATGCTGAAGGTTTCTATTTTAAATTCTCATTTGGGGAGAAAAAACGTCATAACATAATAAAATTATAAAATAAATACATAGGTTATATCCTTCAGAATCGACATATTGCATATGAGTGAGTAGGTGCTGGATGCTCAAGTAACTGAGGAAGGTCAATAGAGATATGTATATGTTCACTTTAGAGGTATAATTGGCATATTAAATAAAGATTATGCAATAAATCAAGATATGTGGGGTAACTGTGACAGCTTATCCTATCCTGTGTTTAATATACATTTCTATATAATTACTCACTATACTCACATGTGATTTTTGTTAGGTGTGTTCTCTTATGATTCTCTATTATGTATTTTTTGCTATATTGTTCTATCACATATGTCTCTTACCATCCTTTAATTTTCTTTGTTTTGAAGACAATTCAGTTTTATGGGTTTTTTGTTCATCCCTTCTTTCAGTTGTCCTTCTCATGATTATTTTCGCAGGATTCCGACATACTTTGATTTTGGTTTTGTTCGTTCTATCACCAAACCACATTTTATGTCTCCAAATTTTTTCCCTTGCCTTACTTGTTCTTTTCCTGGGATGACTGGGCAGTCTTTGCACAGTTTATCTGCTTTGCAGTCTGTCTGCTGCTCTTTTGTGCTGTTCATCATGTGCTGTTTGCTCACACTGCCCTGGAAAAGAAATGAAAATATCCTTGATCGAGTGATTCTCCAAGGTTGCTGAAGGGCAACAGACCTTCTTCAGCTCAAAGAAAGCTGAGCAGCACAAAATGCTGTTGCATCAAAACACCCAGAATTTTGTGAGTCTGAAACAAACTGCAGGAGCAACTATCTGAATTTACATGGTCTGAGGACTTGCAAACCCACTGGTTCACTAACACTGTCCAAATTTTTCCTCCTGTTATGACAGAGAAGGCCTTATAGATGTGACCAAATAAAAGTAAAAATGGCAATTCATTTTTATATTTGAATCTTCAGGGCTTCTTTTTCTCTGCATGAGTATCTTACCAAGCACCATGACAGATTTTCATATAATTAAAGCGTTTGAGCTCTTTTAAAAAAAGCTAAAATCAAATCAGTTGACAATCCCTTCTTCTTCTTCTACCTATTCCTCCACTATGAAATAATCTTTCTGCTCATCAGAAACATATTATTTCCACTGTAGTTCATATCCTTTCACCAGTTGATTCTGCCTCACCTTCCAATTTTTTTTTCTTTTATTTTAATTGATTCTTTTTTATCAGAATAGGAACCCAAAAGATAGTTTGTCTTTTCCAGGACTTTAGGGAATAATAAGAGTTCTTTAGTGGGTTAATCTAACTACACTGCTTCTAACACATAATTCAGTGGTACACAAATATCTGTGACCATTTTCAAGGGACTCTCCTAGATATTTCTAAATTTAAAAGAACAAGCCCATTATCAGACGCTCTAAGTTAAATAATTTATTGGTTTATGATCCTCTGTCTCATATAACAGGGCCCACAACCACAAAAGTTTGAATACCACACAGTTTAGGAAGGAAAAATATTTTCTACATGTACAGATAATATCTCTCAAAAATGGAACTCACAATCCTGAATCAGAGAGAAGGAAACTGAGTCATGAGAATTTTAAAAAAACCAAAACAATGTAAAAAAAAAAAAAAAATCATTTTATATAATTAAGGCATTTCTACTGACACATTGGGATGGTTGCACAATATGGCCCCTCTCAGAAAGAGAAGTAAATGAATCAATCAATAATCCCAGGCTAAGTGGCAAGAATAATCAAACCCATGTAAATTATTTACTCAGGTGGGAATATTGACAGTCCTTCTGCATGATAACATTAATAATCACCTCTGTTAGGGATGTGGGAGTCTGTGCAAATGCCATTTACCTGGTCCTATGCAAAATTCTTGTTCTTTAAAATTTTAGTTTTCATAATATAATACAATACACAAATAACAGAAAAATTACATCAAGTCTTATAGTCTTAATTGATAATACTTACTATGAAAAAATTTTTGGAAAATAATATATAACTGGGAAGAAGTGGAAGAACACAGGTTACCTGTGTTTACAAGTTGAATTCACTTTTTAATAGTCAGATCTGCTGTCAATTCTTGGAAATGACTGATAATTGATCAGGAGGAAAAACTCCCATCAGCCACCAGCAGCTTCAACTTCCCCTCTTTCTAAGCTGTCTTAAAGGTAAAGCTACCCCATGACATAAAATAAGACCAGGACAAAATGGCTTTAAAAAAAACTAATAGAGAGATCAGGCTAAATTACCTGGCTAAAACTGAAGTACATTAGGAAAGCTGAAGGAAACATTTAAATAGAGGAGGTTTTCACCACCAAATGCTGAATTAGCAGAATTTGTCTGTGCCATCACTGCCATCTCTCTCAACAATCAGGAAAATCTTTTTTAAGCTAATGTCAGTTTTTTGTGGCATCTTCTGCAGTGTCTGACTTCACAAGGTCTGCTGGTCTGAGCTTGGCCCTGCATGCACACTGCCTTGGGGACAGGGACCTGGTGCTTTCAAAAACCACAGTTCTGGAAAGAGCTGCCAGGTGGACAGGCTGGGGTCACAGCCATGAAGGCTTCCAGATTTCCAGAACAGCTGGTGCTCTGCGCTGACTGGCATCCAGTCATAGAAAACATCTGAGCAGACTCGGGAGAACACAATTGCAGATTCCTTACTACAATGTGATCTCTTCTGTAAAATCCACTTCAAAAAGTTGCGATTTGAGCCAGACAGGTAAAAGAACTTTTGACCCTTTGAAAATGTGGTAACAAAAGTCCCACTAGGAGACAGGGAAATGTCTTTTCCAGGCCTATACCATAGCCACACTCTGTTCTCCCTATAAGTAGTCCCTCCTTGTTGTCTGCAACATTACAATATTACAGAGAGATAATTTCTTAAATTTCATGCACATAACATAAATATGGACATAAAGGCCCGTATTGAATCAAATTAAATATGACAAAGATATTCTTCAAGTGATAATGCTCCCTTCCATAAGAATTCATGAAGTTCTTTTAAATTCTGTTAGAGCTAAAAGGTCAAATTATAAAATCTGAATCCTTTTAACCATTAGGCAATGATACATGCATTAGATTTTTTAGAAATCCATTCACACAGCAGTTAATAATTTTACTTTTTAGCTTTCAAAAATTTTGCACTCTCACAACCTTTCACCTGCAAAATGCTAAAAATCAAAAACTGAAAGAATTTTCCAATTTCCTTAATTTCTTTTATAGTTCCATGTCAACAGAATTAATCAGGACCTCATTTATCAACAAGGATCTCTTTGGTCATAACACAGTCCTCAGACAAAATAACAAGAGTATATATAATACAATTGTAAAAAATATGGGTGGTTTTAGAATTTTCACTAATATCAAAGTCTGTGCATGTTTGGAAACAAAGGGGGAGCTAAAATAATCATAAAGGAGGCATCATTTGTAAATATACCCATTAAATTTGAAGTTCTCATGCAACAGAAGCTATTCTCCATTTCTGGAATCATTGCAAGCAAACTTGCTTTATGTCTATAACAAGCCATGACCTCTAAAGTCAAGGTCTGTAATGAAAATGTTCCTGCACAGCTATGAAAACTCCTTGGCTTTCAAATGTTTTAACAAATTGCAATCTGCCATTTTAAAAAATCTATATAACATTCAAAAACATAACCTTCTTTTATTTGACTGTGTATGACCATACAGAGATCTCAGAGTCCTCAGATGCATTTTCAGTAATTCAGCCTAGGAATTGGTAGGGACATGTCGAGTCTCAGATTTGGCCTGTGCACACACATCCAGCATACAAGTATAAAGTTAACAAACTCAGTGGAGTTTAGATCCCATTTCAAATGAAAAAGCTTAAAGTTATCAGAAACATTCTCTTAACTGAAGCATTCAATGTGTCAAAAATATCTTTCATGAAAAGATGAACTCTTTAATCATGTTCTGTAGAGAAAAATACTGATAATAGGAATGTTTAGATTTTCAGTTAAAACTCTCTGTACATCACACCATTAGCAAAATTAGGAGTTCTAATTGATGCTAGCAAGTACAACTTTCTGAGAAAAATAGTAGGAAAATGAGAAACATAGTTTGACTGTACACACAAAAAAATCTTCCAAGAAAACACAACAATATGTACTGCAGCACACTTCTCTTTTAAATCAACACAACACATAATCCTACAGGCATCTCAACAAAAGGAAGTACTTCTCCATTATCAAAATACATATGATATTACATTGGGTTGTATAAATGGAGTAACTTTTTTTTTACATGCATATTCAAAGGAAAAAATTGAGTTATTTTCCTTCAGCCCAAAACATACTACCTGTGATTTTTATTTTTTTAAACAATAATTTTAAAAAATACATAAACTAATCCCAAAAAATGGTATTTTCTGGTCCAAATTCAGCCATTTTTGATAGCTACTTTTACATGTAATACATCTACGCATAATTCTAATGTTATTTTATATTTTATGGTATGTTTTTATATTATGTTTTTTATGTTATGCTATTCTATGTTTTTCTATGCTATGCAATGTTATGTTGCATCTAAGAAGCCGGTCTTCTACAAAATTCTGAATACTTTTTTTTTTTTTAAATAACAGTACTTACAAGTTTTTAAATTTGGATTATGCTACCCTATCTCAACTTATTTCTGCAATATTCCACCAGAAGGAAGATTGGAAGATTTCTGAAGACTGTTTGAAAAGGATAGTTTATTAAAACTAAAGTTGTTCCAAAAGAACTTTTATGAAGAGGACATGGAAATTTCTGGACATGAAAATCTCAAGGGTTTGAGGGAGTTGGGTTTTTTGTTTGTTTTGTTGTTTGGGTTTTTTTTTTTTGGGGGGGGGGTGGGGCTGGAAGGCATTATTATGAGGGATATGGAGTACTCATATTCATGCTTAGATTCTCCAGTGTCAAAGTACTTTTTTATCAACCTCCTATTTCACCACCTAGATTTCTGTATGTATCTTTTTTCAGATTAGTATTTCCCACTGAATAGTTACTCAGTATATTTAATAAGTGATACAGGGTCCCTTGTTTCATTTTTTTGTTTGCATGTAATCCTAAATCCTAGTTATTAATTAGATCATGCCTTATTTCCCTATAAGATTTTTACATTGTGGTCATCAATAGTTACTCTTTCAAATCCTTCCAGACAAGAAAAATTATGTTCCATGGAGTTTATGAAGATTAAAATGTCCATGGTAGAGCATCTGTGTGAGACTGAGAGATAAACTTTTCTTTCTCAGTAAACAACACCTGGGACTACATTTTCTAACAATGCAAATAATTAGGAAATTGCATGAAGAGCTTGCATTCTCCTCCAGAAGAGAAATTAAAAGGAACTACTAGCTCTAGGAAAGGAGTTCAATCCTTTGTAACACGTCAAGACAAAAAGCTACTCAAGAAAATATAATGACCACATTTTTAAAACCGCAGAATGATTTCTAAATATAAATGTGGTCCATCCCTAATCATTACACTGTGTAAAAGTCTGAACCAGATTCTACACACGCTAAATGTAAATTGCAAGGTAGGAGTTTAAGGGAAACTGAAAATCATGGAATAGAAAATATCAATAATTGGAGTTGCCTCAGTATCAACACAAATATCTTTAGCTTTGACTGCAATGAATTCTCTGGTATCAAATCAATTCTCTGTACTCCTCAGTATTAGAGAAAATCATTTTTATGGCAAAATCTTTTTTGGGTACCATAAAAATGTAAATAATATCATCTTTTAAATATAAATTTTAACCTGATATAGAAAAAGCAACAAGATCTTAATTTGATACAATAAAACATCACCTTAATCCTTTGAACTAAAAAAAAAAAAAAACAAACCTAAGGAAAGGAAACATATACATGCAATAAACTAAAGAAAATAACATGGGCAGTAAGCCACATGAATGTATTGTGATCCATGACACCCATAACATTAGTCTAGACAGAAGACAATAAATGACTAAATATTTTATTCTATGCAATCTAACAAAGCAGGTCTAAAAACCTCCAAAGACATGAATTTGCAGTAAAGGGGAAATACCTCTCATGATCATTTTTTATTTTTATTTTTTTGGGTAGCTGCAATGTGGTCCACCCAGGAAGTCAAAATATCCACATTTTGTTTGCTTTCACAAGCTTGCTGAGATATATTATGTTCTTAGTGTCAATCTTATGACATAGTTCCTTGAGAAATCTAGTCCATGACAGCATGATGCAGCTTATGAGGATATCAGGAAGTAAATGTAAAGGTATTACAGAGTATTACCACTGCTAAAGGGTGCTAAAAGGGTGATTATTTTGAAGCTCTGGATAAGCTACATTTCTAGCTATCTTTCTTACTCTCCTAGACTTCTAATTTGAAAGACATGTTTCAGTCACTCTTTGCAAAAGCAGATTTTGAAGCAGCCCTGGGAGAGAGAAAAGGTGCTGGAGCATTTATTACAGTCTGTCCAAGAAAAAACAGGGTTAATAATGTTTGATAAGCCTACGCAATGTAAGCAGTGAAAAGAACTGATGCATTTTTAAAGGGATTGTCAGTCCCACTCGAGGCAGAGGCAATAGTCACCCAGAGAACTCTGTCAGTAAGCAATGTCATTAATAATGATTCATGGATATGGATATTCACAACAGCTGTGTCCTCACCTTTAAATACCTCATACAATATTTAGGTAGTGCTGGGAGATATTGCAGCAGGGAAGCAACTAAATTGCTAGAAGGCAATGCTGGTTTAAATTGTTTAATGTTCCTCCTCAAAACGGGTGTACCGATTTTTCAGAGTAAATCTCTCTTCCTCTGTCTCCCTCCAATAAACCTGTGGCAAGCAAAATGAGCAACATGCTAATCATCTAGTCAGTGAAATCTTAAAATGATGGGATGTGTTGGTATCAACACAAATACTTATCATCAGCTCATGAATAAGTTGTTGCCAATCGTCCTTCCTCCATTAACATAGAAAAGAAACATATGGAGCAGTTTCCCTAGAACACCTTGAATTTTAAAATTCAGAAGTACATACTTAATGTTCCTTTTTTATTTTACTCTGAGTTGTTGTAGTTCAAAAGCATGAATTCATTGTTTTCATGAAATAAAATGTATTTTATCATCAAACTCATCAAAAAAAAAAAACTAACTACAATCTAATTATTCTTGAAAATAGAACAAATAACTAGTAAAGTATTCCTCTTGTATATTTCTCCTCATCTTTAAGGAATATAAAAAATGCGCCCTAAAATTACAAAGTAAAAATGCATAAATGTTAACAGTATTGCCTAGATTGTTCAAAAGAACATAGTGAATTTCTTGTAGGAGGGAATCACCATAAGATGGGCCCATGCACAGTTCCTGGGCCCTTCTCATCCTAATTTCCTGAAAACTGCACTTTAGCCCCAGAACTCACAGATGGCATGAAAGTGATCAGAAACACAAAAAATTACAAGTCCCTGACTTTTGCAGCAATTCAGGACCATCTTCAAGCCAAGGTCTGATTCAATTTACCAGTATATATCAAGAAAGGTCTCCTAAGCACACCACTGCTGCTCCAGGTTATGAGCCATAGAATCAACACCTTCTCAAATTGTGCTTCCCTTCTGCTGGTCCTCGATGTAGCAAAACCTAAAAAGTTTTGCATTGTCATTGTTGGCTTTGCATTAACAGTGGATGGCTGTCACAGGCAGAGTGGGAGTTTCAGATGAAGCTGATTAAAGAAATCCTTCCACTGAGTCTCAAAGTGCAGGAAAAAAAACCCTGGTCCTTCCAGTTTCTAAACTCTGAGGAAGAGCTGTCTAGGCATGGCTGGATCCAATCCTAGGCCCAGACTTAGTCTACATTTTGCATCCAAAGGATGATACAGGTATAAATGAACCTTTACACAATCTTGTCCTACAGGATTAAGCATGGCAAAACAAATCTATTTACACAAATATAATTAATAATTGATTTAAATTGATTAAAATAATTACAATGATTATCTAAAAATACCTTAATCGGAGTTATTCACTATACAGTAGGTATATTTGTAACTTCTAGTACAGCAAAATCTATTTTGAAGCAATTATATTAAAGCAATTATAGTGACACAATTATAGTAAAGCTAGCAAAACAATTATTAAGTAGAGATTGATGATTCTCACCCATACCATTTGCCTGTGGGCAAATCTCTTTCTTTCAGCCTCAAGCAGTAACACTGAAGGGCAGGATCTTCACACACCTTAGGGAGACATGCTAGAAGTTCTCACTGTGCACAAGTGTAAAGGGCCTTTTTATAGTATTTTTTATGATACATTTTTATAGTATAAATATAGTATACATTTTTACAGTATACATCAGTATACATTTTTATAGTATAAAATGATTGTCAGTCATATGCCTTTTTTAGATTATGTCTTGTCAGGTTTACTCAGAAAAATATGATTTGTGCTGAAAAAGGTGTCAGCAGCTCTTTGGTTCATTCTGACTCTCCCCTCTCTATCAGGGCCTGCACACTCTTGCTGCTGCCAGGCTCGGTCAGGAAGCATCTGTCTTGTGTGTCCTCCTAGGGGATCTGATAGTTGGTCAAGCTCGTCTCGGCATTCTTCAACGTTAAAAGCAGCAGAAAGACCTCTTTGCTGAGTCTTACCACTGATCAACAGATCTGCCTTGCTCCACCAAACATCAGACCCTCCTTGCTCAAGCCATCACTGACAACTTGTAAAAAGTGTGAGGGTCCATTCTTAAGGTTAAGGAACAAGATCAGTTTCAAGCATCTGTATCTCTGCTTAGGTAGAGCATCTTGCCACAATAGCATGATATTAATGGCATGCAGCAACAGCCGGGTAATGTCTATGAAGGATTCTTTCACCCTGGCTTAGGCCTCTTCCACTAGGGCCAATCCAGCAACAAAAGCTGAATCACTCTTGAAGTGACTGGAAGGGCTCCCTGTGGATCACAATAATTACAGAAGTAACCCTACCTCTAACCCAGGTTTCATGCCTTTAACACTCTGCACCAGTACCTGGAACATCGATTCTGTCAGTGCTGGTTAAGACCAGGGGCATTATTGCCAAGTGATTCCAGCTCTCCCTAGCTTCCAGTTGTGTAGAGCTTGCAATGACATCACCTAATCAGAGTGTGCTCTTTAACAGTTGGTGCCTCGCAGATGTACATATCTCATGATGCCACTTAGTCTCTCAATGACTATTCATGTCTACTCAAGCACTCACTGTCTTCCCACCTCATCCTTTTGCCATTTCCATACAGGCATAAACAATTCTACACTCAGTATGAAAACTTTGATACAGAGAAAACACGGAAGAGGCTGCTATTAAGAAACAAAACAATCTCCTGGGGAAGCCAATAAGACTGCTTTTCATGGGTCAGCCTTCCTACACCATGCTTTGTTTACTGAATCCATGGAAAGCTCTAAAATATGTGGTATAAACAATACTAGTTGTTAAAGCACCTATTTCATTTTGATCCATAAAATATTATAAAACATTGCAACCTGTATTTTAATTTCCTAAGCAAATTCAATTTTTTACAAAACATCTGTTGGGAGTCGAAAATGTCTCATAAAGATTCAAATACTTGTAAAAACACAAATCTGTGCAGCTCGGATTTCAGCTGAGTTTTAGAGTTTTCTGAGAGAAAGCCACAAAAATAACCAAAATCACCAAATAAAATCAATAACTCTCGCCTTCACATTCCTGAAATCTTGTTCAGTATCACAGAACCACAGAAACACAGCATAACTAAGCCTTGAAAAGACCTTTGAAGATTGTTCAGCTCTTCTCAAGCAAGGTCAAATGCAGCATGTTTCTCAGGGTTTTGTTCAGTTGGCTTTTGAGTGTTTCTAAAGATGGAGACTCCACAACCTCTCTATAAACCTATTCCAGTATTCAAACACATTCACACTAAAAGAGAAAAAGGTTTTATTCTCTTATGTTTAAGTGCAATTTCCTATATTTCAGTATTATTAAATAGATAGTTGGGGATTCAAATTACGATACTAATTTTCATCTGTGACATACATGGACATTCAAATTTCCACTTGTGGAAATGAAAGACAAATGCATTGCCACCAAAACTTTGAATATTTTTTCATAATTGAGTTTTTAATTGGATTGCTAACCTACAGGGCAACGAAGGGCAGAACTTTACCCTTTGGCATAGGATTTTTGTCTACTTTTGAGGAAAAGATCAGTGAAATAAAGTAGTTCTTTAATCACACTTCTTATTAGTTTTGACTCAAAAGGGGACAACAGACAGTTGGCTAATTCAACGCCATGAGACAGAGTGAACACATGCCCTATGCTGAAGATCAGCCAGCTGGCACAATCAGCTGCTCCAGGCATGTTTCCAGTTTATAAAGTAGAACATTTAACATATTGGTTCAAAACACCTACCCTCTTGCCAATCATGTGAAAACAAAATCAACTATGGTCAATTTAGCTATGTGCAGAACATGGAAGGGTAACCAGCCACCTTATTAAGCACTATTTCTTTGTCCCCAAGAGTGTATATGTTCCATGCCTGTTGAATTATCAGAGGGAAAACACATTTCATGACTTATTTTTTGGAAGGCAGAAAATAATCTACATGCTTTTAAATTGGGACCACCACAAAGTCAGGATAGAAAAACTGTAAGAAGGCCTTGGCATGTAAACTTAGTGTTTAAAATTCAGAAGGAAATGCTAAAGCTCATTGCCAACAAGTTTTAAATTTATTTTTCTGGTCTGCTTTAAATATTTTGTCTCTCTAAGATATCTTATTTAATAGTGCAGAAATTAGTTTCATTGAAATAAATGGTCAAAAGCATTAAGACTTCTTAGTCATCTAAGTCTATTGAAGCTCACACTTCACTAATGAGAATTTACATGAGTAAAATGGTTTCACATAATCACTGAGTGCTTGTGGTTGGAAGGCACCTCTGGAGACCATCTAGTCCAACCCCCCTGCTCAAGCATGTGCTCTTGGAACAGGTTGCACAGGACCTCATCCAAGCAGATTTTGAATATATCCAGAGAAAAAGACTCCACAAGCTCTCTGGGCAGCCTCTTCCAGTGCTCTGGCATGCTCAAAGTAAATAATTTTCTCATATTCATATGGAACTTCCTGTGTGTCGTATTTTGCCTATTGACCTGTTACTGGACCACTGAAAAGAGTCTGATCCCATCATCTTAATACCCATCTTCAAGATGTTTCACAGAATCACAGGATATTCTGAGTTGGGAGAGACTTCCAAAGATCAGCCAGTCCAGCTCTCAAACCCACACACCCTTGGCATTCTTAGCACCATGCTCCAACCTCCTGAGCTCATCTCAGGGTTAACTGTGTGCCTATAGATAAGATCAGCTCTCAGTCATCCCTTCTCCAGACTAAACAGTCCCAGCTACCTCAGTGTCTCCTCCTGGGAGAGATGCTCCAGATCCCTCATCATCTTTGCAGCCTTCCTCTGAATCCTTTCCAGAAGCTCCATGTATCTCTTGTGCAGAGGAGCCCAGACCTGGACACAGAACTCCAGGTGTGGCCTTATCAGAGCAGAGCAGAGGAGCAGGATCATTTTCCTTGACCTGCTGGCCGCAGTCTCCCTGATGCAGCCACGGATGCCATTGGCTTTGGCCAACCCACCTCCCTTTCCACTCCCGTAACTCACACGTCCTGAGCTTAGCTATGAGGATGTTATGGGACAGTGTCAGGAGCCTTGACATCCCCACGTCCCCTGCTGCCCCCTCATCAGTCATGTCAGTCCACCACAGAAGTCTATCAGAATGGTCAAGCATGATTTCCCCTTCTGACTCCATTTTGAATCCGTTTGACTACTCCTGATAATACTTCTTTTCCTTCACAAGTTTAAAGAAGATATTCAGGATTTTTAACATCTTTCAGGAATGGATGAGAAAATGAGACAGAGATGTGTTTTGTATTTTCACTTGTGGGGGAGCTTCCCCTTATGGTTCTTTTCACCAGCACAAGGTGACACAACACTCTTTCGTAATAATTGAAATTCAGGTAACCAGATTAATTGACATAATATTTAAAAATAATTTTGTAAAATTAACGTTTAGTACTAAGACTCTAAAATGCCAGATAAAAAGGCAGTTCTACTGATTTAAGTATCAGGAGAATATTAACAGAGCTACAAAAAAAAAGAAGGAAATTACATAGCAATAGTAAAGTTCCTAATAATAAGATAATAACTGCAGGTCACAACCTGCTTTTCATCAAGTGGTCCATTTAAGCAGCATTGAAGGTAAAAAAAGGTAAATCATATCAGGAGGATATGAACTTCACTTGTTTCAGCTTAATTCTCGAGCCTCCTAACAAGCCCAGCTCCCTCAGCTGCTCCACATAGGACTTACCCTCTAGACCCTTCACCAGCTTCCTTGCTTTTCTCTGGACTCACTCTAGCACCTCAATGTCTTTCTTGAAGCTAGAATTAACTAAATTTTCTTGACATTTATTTAATTGCATGCTGTTAATCTTTTGGTTATGTTATATGAATAATAGATAAAGTCTATAATAAGTGAGAAAATAGTTCTATACAAAGATATTTCTTGGAATGAACCTTTATCATCACACTTATAAATCACTATTATAAATGTTAAAGTGAACTTACAGACCAGTGTTAAATGAAATAGTATAAATTATGCTTGAAAAGATTTGCAAAATATGGGGAAACACTCCCTCTTATATGCAGTTTTCCTCTGTGTATTTTCTACATCAACACACAGAAATCTTGGGTCATCCATGAACAAGTATAGTGCAAACTACTATAATTCACAAAGAACTTACCATTCTGCAATAAAACTTTCATTTCCTCATTAGCAGAGACATATTGAACACAATGAATAGAAGTTTCATTATTTATTTATTCATTATTTCTGGATAAAAGCTAGAAACCAAGTTCTTCCTTTAAGCTGCTGAAACTTTATTGATGTTAAAAGATTGTGTGAGTAAGGCAGAAGAAAATGAAGTTTTTACTTTTAAATGCTGGGGTAATGGAGCCAAACTTTCTTTCAGAAACAGTAAAGAAATGTGTTTCTAAGACCTTGACATTTAAATCTATTGTATGATCCGTGGTTTTCCATTTCTCTTCTACTATCCATTAGTGTGCTAGGGTTTATTTAGGATTTCTCTTTATAACTGAAAGGAGACACAGATATAATTTGACCTCATGTAAGCTTATTGAGCTATTTAGACAAAACCACTTTTGTTCCTCTCAGTCATTTTCTCTGAGGTGTAACAGTTTCACGGTTTTTGGGGGTGCTTTTGTTACTAGAGATAATGCTTTATAAATCAAAAATAACAGACTTCCAAATCTTCTACACCATGACTATTTCAGACTCATAATACAATAGAACAGATTCACATTTAATTTCTAGCATAAATCAAAATTATATTAGTATCAATAGCATACATTATGAAATTTAAATAATAAACCAATGGTTTACTGAAATGGGATTTGATTTACTATTTAAACTTCTACTGATGTGTGTGTATAGAGGTGTCTCTCTTTTATACCCAGCTCCCAGTGCTGTTAACAGCATGGTGTATTGAATCTTCACCAGAAGTACCTGTCACCAAATGAATTTGAAGAGTCTAAATATGGAGAAAGAAGAAAAAAACCCACAAGAAATATCAACAATCTTGACGTGTTGGGCAGGTCACGGCTGGTTAGAGGAAGACCTAAGGATATGGGAATACTGAGTGAATCACTAGAGTTTTTCTCATCTTTACAGCTGAGATCAGATGGGGTTTCTGTTGTGACCATTGGTGTAATAAAGCAGCTGCTCTTTGCAGTTCAATGGGTTGTGGTCCTTTTTGACCGGTAGAGCTCAGGATAAAGGAAGGTCCATGACAGCAGAACAGAGCTTAACAATGCAGGAGCAAGACAGGGTTGCAGAAGAGGTCTTCCTGTGACTGCTTAGCTGATGAGGAGGTGAAGGAGTGAGGGGAAAAATAAATTTCCTTCAGACTTTTCTCCCCAGATAAAATAAGGTTGAAACTGTGGTGTTCCTGTAGGGTACCAGCAGCAGGGAAGTTTTCAGCTCAGGGAGGGACTGCACACAAAGATACATTGATCTGCCCCATGCAGTATAAATATTCTGCAGCAGGAGAGGCTCAGGTGAGGGGAAGGTGGAGAGCCCCAACACTGCAGACAATTCAAACCTCCATCAGTCCCTCAGCTGCATCATGGAGTACGAATTTCTTTACCAGCTTCAAGAGTTTTCAAAATTACAGTACAAGCTGTTAAAAATTACACCAGAATCAATAAAAAAATTTGAAATTATATCTTTCTTTCAGTTTGGAGTAAAGTATCTCCTGGTTGAACAGTCAGCCTTTCAATGAATGAGCAAGCCACAGCTAGCAAATATTCTTGCCATTTTGATTTATTTTCAAGCCTATTCTGAGGATATTTTTGGTTTTGATATCGGTATCAAATATTTGCTATTTGATATTTTTGGTTTTGATAAATGCTAATATTAAGCTGTCATTAGCTCTTGGTGTGTGACACGGCATTTGTGTGTGGCAGCCATAAGTAGATATGGATTTAGTCTTGGTTCAAAAACTAATATTTTTTATTGATTGTTTCTTAGTTTTTGTAGTATATACACACTACCAATTTAAATCTGTTAGATTTCAAGAGAAACACCAGCAGAATGAGTTTCATCTTTTCTGAGATTGCTACCCTACATAACTGAGGCCTGCATTCAATAAATTCAATTTTTACTATTAGACTTCATGAATTCTGAGAAAACAGGCAAGTGAAAAAAAAAATAAAAAAAGGTCCTTGTCTGGCTGGGGCAGAGTGCACACTTTCTGCAAGTAGCAGCATGTCTTTTGCATTGTGGTGGAAAAAGGTTGGAAGGACTTTATGTGAAGCTCCATGTGGATGCCCACAGACTCACTCAGTCACTCGCCTTCCCGGCTGCTTTCCACTGCCAGCTCTCTCACATTGTCAGGCCCTGCCAGCACCATTCTGCCCAGCATGGGGACACCAGTAAAATCCAGCCTGGCCCCAGCTGCCTCCCCTGTTTCACCTGTGGCTGCAAGTACATGCTGTCTTCCTGGCAAACATTCCCTGTCTGTGCCTAAAATCGCTCACTCATGCAGCATGTGTCTCTTGCCTCTGTCCCCAAGGATATGGATTTTTGACACTTTCTGGAGGTTGCTTCCATAGATAGCTTGAGTGTTCTATGATCCCAAAAAGTCAGATAATAGAAACTAATAACAATTATTATATAAAATATCTCTCAAAGAAGTTTGTTCCAGTAGCCATGACGCTTCAGTTTTTCTTCCCTTAAAGATATGGCTTTAAGCTCAATTATAAACATGTTGGGGGAAAAAATGTCTGGGGGCTTCTCACTTTCCTTGTAAATGAACTTAGTCTGGACTAGACTTTCACAAATCACCTAGGTTCAAGCTCAGTTGCAATGCCACCAGCTAATTACACATCTTTCAGTTATGCTTTTTATAAAATTATCTGATATTATTTCACTGTCAGTTACATGTCATGGCACATAATGTAACTATGACTTGTCAGCAAAGAAAGAATCATCACTATAATGGAAGGCAGAATAGCTTGCATTTTCTCCCAGAAATGTTGAATTTATGAAAATTGACCTTGAATTAATTAGCTGTGGAACCCATCTCAATGGAAAGATTATTATTACATTGTATTACTTGTTAAGTCAGCCTATCACTATTATTTCTTTTTCCTTGTACAGCTTTCTTTTTTCCTTCTGCTGTTTTTTTTTTCTTTGCAAAGACGAATGAAGTGACAATTATTTTTTGAATTGCTGAGAGCTATTTTCATGTTACCTGAAGATTTCAGCAGTGACACCTTGCTTATACAGGCAGTGCTCATCATCTATTGGCAGACAGCGTCAACTGAGAATCCACACTCATCATTACACAAAGTATTCAGCCTTTTTAAGGTAAATCTTTCTTTGGCTCTCTTTTTGGAAAAGACAGCACTAGAGCAGAAGACCAAGAAGAGGGAATATCTGCATTTCAGCTCTGAGGACAGCTCCTAGAGTTGGCCCTCCTGAAAGCTACAAGTCTGGGAAGAGCACCCTATTGCACTATCCTTTAATAAAAATAAAAATTATTAAGGAACAGCAGAAATTCAGGACACTAGTGCACAAAAGAATAAAAAAAGCTATCAAAACAAAACCAGTCTTCTTTTATGTCTATTGATTTCTCCTGTCAAATCAAAATGGGGCTTGAAATCTCCTGCCTTTATTTATTACATAAATACCTTTATGTCATTTTTGACAGCACAAGTGGAATATCTCCCTAATGATGTTGTTACAATCATTTAATTTTTGGCTTCTGTTACGACAGGAAAATTATTTTGTTTGTATTCATAGCAAACATGGTAATATTTCAAATATGCCTAGAATTCAGATATTTGAAAGATCCTATTTAGATTACTTTTTTAAAGCCTCATGAAAACTAAAAATAAATATTCCTCACAAGAAATGCCAAAAAAAAATCACACAAAGAGTAATGTTTATAAAATAAGTGATCATATTTTCATCTGTTCTTTTTATGGCACAAAGCAAAGGCCATAGAAATCTAAGGAACATATTTTACAATTACTTCAATTGATTTTAAAACAAGCTTTGCTTACATGAAAAGGGTGATTCTGATACTACTCTGAAGTCTACATAAGTATTCACAGTATTTAGTCCAGAGATAATTGGGTGACTTAGACAATGCAGGAACTTTGTGGTACATTTATTGTCATGTATCCAAGGACTGTAAAGTGCTATAACTCTACACCCCCAGAACAGCCCCATTTTTCTGTCCCCTGCTAAAGCTGAATGGATTAATAACTCGTTTGTGAGGAAATAAATAACACCTCAGTTTGTGCCAAATGAGCCATTTGGAATTGTACTCTCATAGCAGTTGAGGCAACAAACGCTGTATGGCTACTCCCTTCCTGAAGACAGGAGTAAGAGGCCACAGAGCAAATATGCTACTGAGATTGCAGGCAATTTAGACAGGTTTTACTGCAGCCAAACATGAGATGTAGAGAGAAGATGGATTCCAGGAGTCATGCTGGGTCAGCTCTCTTACTGAAGTGTCCTCCATCTTAACTTGATGAGGAATTTCATAAGCTGATGTACTGGTTTGGGCTGAGTTGATTTAATTTTCTTCAGAGCAGATAGTATGGGGCTGTGTTTTGAATTTTTGCTGGAAACTGGGCTGACAACACAGGGATGTTTTTGATACCACTGAGCAGCACTTGCACAGAGCCACAGCCTTTCCTGTTCCTCACCCCACCCCACCAGCGAGGAGGCTGGGGAGGCACAAGGAGTTGGGAGGGGACACAGCCAAGAGATCTGACCCAACTGACCAAAGGGACATTTCATACCTCGTGGCATTGTGCTCCATAATAAAACTGGCCATGAGGAAGGTCATCTGTGGCTGCTGATGTCTGGGGACTGCTTGGCAAGGAGGCTATGAACAATTGGGGGTTTTTGTATCATCTGTCTGTCTTGGCTTAATGTATTTTCTCCTTCAAAATTTTTCTGTAATTTCTGATATTTTTATTTGTTGGGGTTTTTTTAAGTATTAAATTGTCTTTATCTCAACTGTTGCGTTCTCTCATTTGTGCAGTTCTGATTCAGTGAGTGGTGGTGTGGGGCTGAACTGCTGCCTGGGGCTAAAACACAACTGCTGCCAATAGACAATTACTTTCATAGGAAAGATTATTTTCTATTCCATATTTTCCTTGAACTGTAAAGGAACTTTCAGACAGTACAGTCCAAGTACTGTTTCTAACAGAAATTCCTTGTAGAAGTTCAGACAGACAAGAAGGCATGCTTCAGTCCAGAGGTTCAAACATTCAGGAGAAGTAGCTTTCGCATAAAAAAAGACACTAAGATATAACAATGAAAGCTAATATTTAAAATATTATATTGCTGCTTTAGATTTCACAGGAATTATATTATATTATATTATGTCATGTCATGTCATATTATATTATATTATATTATATTATATTATATTATATTATATTATATTATATTATATTATATTATATTATATTATATTATATTATATTATATTATATTATATTATATTATATTATATTTATTATATTATATTATATTATATTATATTATATTATATTATATTATATTATATTATATTATATTATATTTATTATATTATATTATATCAGAAAAAGATTGCAGGACAAAACAGACTTTCTTAGCTCCCTCCTTAGCTGAGCTATTCTTAAGTCATCTAACTTTGACTAAAGTTGTAGTACTTGAGCTTTTCTGGAATAATAGCTTCTAAAAAGCATTCTTCACTTGGTGATATTTCTGTATAATGCAATCATCTCAGAAGAAATTTTAGTATAAAATTGTTGAAATACAAAGCTAAAAAGCATCATGATGTCCTTGAATCCCCAGCTAGATTCTCACTGCAAGGAAACACTGATCAAATCTAATTATATTTTTAGTGGGTGACTTTCTTTTCTTAGTTTCAACATTTAAAACCACTTAGTTTTCAAATTATTCTGAGTGAAGCTTATAGTATTGTTCTATAATTTCTTGCCTAAGGATTTTCTTTTGCCAAGTCATAAATGTAAGTGGAAAACATACAGTGATAATAACTTTAGAATGTAAGTCATAAAGAAAAATAAGATTCAAATTCAGATTTTCCCTGTGGTTATAATTATGGTGTCATTTGGTACCAGAGCAAGGTCTGTATACACACCCAATGCACTAGGTTATTTTTCTCTTGGTCCAGGAACTCCCCAGATGTCCTCTGCACAGGAACTGAATAGATATAATGGACTGGCTTGAGATAATAAAAGGTGATTGAGATACTTCCCAGACTCTTTTACAACAGATTTTACTAATTCCTGCAGGAACTCTAGAGCTGGGAATTTTGGAAAGATCTAGAGATTTCCCTAGGCAGCTTCTGCTCTGCATAAACCAATTTTTATGTTTAAATATGTAGATTAATATCCTGGGTGGAGACATGGACTATCACAGAGAATCTCAAGTAATTCTAAATTGTGGAACTGGCCATGTTGTACAGAGCTGTAAGGACAAACTGTTACTGCAGATGCAGCATCACAAAATAAGTCCTTTATACATCGATAAGATAATTGGGAGATATTTCTTGTTAAGATTAATACAATCAATAGTGAAGGATTACAGGTGTTGCTGAAGAGGTTATGTAGGACCTTGGGCAGCTGGAGCATAAAAACCAAGTAGAAAAGTGATTCAGGACATCTACCCTGATTCAGCTGAGGATGCTGTTACAAGCACCCCTCTCAATGGAGATTTCTATTGCTATCCAGACAGAAAACAATCATTATTCAGAGATTTTATCTTCTGTGTGAGTAGTGTTTTATGCAAAGAGGAGTTTTTAACAATTTTTCTGTGTCTGCACAGCTGTATAGAGTTTAGGAAGATGAGAATCTAAACTTCACTTCTGCTTATTTGAAAAAAATTATTGAAACAATATTGGTAGGCATCTGAATAAATTAGAGAGAAGACTGAAAAAAAAAAATCTCTACCTTGAAGGGACTTCTGTTATTTAATTTTTTTCTAGAAAGCCATCTTTATGATTAAATGCATTTTCTGATGATAAGAAGCATTCGTTTTATTTGAACATTCTTTTTTAATACAAATATACTGAAGCTAATTTCTTTTATAACAGCTCACATTATGATAAATATATATTATGGGAAATGTTATAACAACTTACTTCAGAGTCCCTTATCGATACCCAGGTGACTTCTCTTAATCATTCAAACCCTGCTATATATGGTATTCTAGCTGTAGGGCAAGTGAAAAGAGAGAGGGGTCTGTCATTTCACTGACCTTCTCAACAACTGGATAAGCTTTCATCAGCTTTCTCATTAGCAACATCTGACTAGGTTAACCCAAACAGAGGAGCAAAAGCCAAGAAAACCATTTCCATATTATATTAATGACATTCATAAAACACCATTTGGCATTCCTATGGGAAATATAACAGCACAATTTGATTGTTTTTGCATTCACTAATTGTTGCAATGAAAATGGCAGTGTTTATCTCTAATATTTTAGGGATACCATTTATTTATACTTTTCTAGGAAATCATAAGTGCATAAGAAAGAAATATGCCTCTGGATGATCTGTGAAGGAAAATAAATTAACTGATAAAGAAAGAAGGTCCAAAAGTATTCTAATTCACCTAAAAATTTAGGTTCAAATACCCATATGGAACAAATCTCCAAAGATTGAGCAATGTGTTCTACCTTGGTCAGAGGCAATAAAAGCAGACAATCCATTTTGAAATCACAAGCTCATAAAAAGACATGATGAGAGGTAGCTCATGAAGTTCCCCTGGTTATACAATCATTGTATAACCAAACATTAAACTGCAGACTGTAAGGGGGTTTTTTTCTATATTATTATTTATTGTTTATTATTATTATTATTACAGCATTGGGTATAATTTCATAATTTCAGGAGCTAAAGATTGAGAAACAGTTCTATCCCTATTTCCCTTCCCCCTAAAAGAGTACAATCTGTAGCAAACACTGTTATATCATACTTCATTACCACTCATTTATGAGTTCAGAGATGCTGGCTAGTGTGAGAAAAAAAACATCTCTTTCTTTCTTTTCTTTCTTTTCTTTCTTTTCTTTCTTTTCTTTCTTTTCTTTCTTTTCTTTCTTTTCTTTCTTTTCTTTCTTTTCTCTCTTTTCTTTCTTTTCTTTCTTTCTCTCTTTCTCTCTCTCTTTCTCTCTCTCTCTCTCTCTCTCTTTCTCTCTTTCTCTCTCTCTCTTCCTCGAGTCTCCTCTCTTCCCTCTCTTCCCCTTCCCTTTCCCCTTTCCCCTTTTCTTTCTTTCTCTCTAGTACACCACAAGTTATGTTGAAAACACTAGAATATATAGAAATGTATGTATTTTCAGATGTAACTACTCAACTGCATGTCATCTAAAATTAAGTAATTTAAATCAATTACATTTTTATGATATTCAAGCAGACAAGAGAGCAACACCAGTGCTGACTTTTCCTGTTCAGACCTTGTCTATGCATGTATATATTTGGCATATTCCCTGTATAACCATGACATGTAACTACATCTGGGAGATTAATAGTGAATGGAACTGAGTCATTTTTTCTCATTATGGACCTTGCAAAACATGTTATGGATCTTTCCCTTCAAGGAAAGTTGTTTGTAAATGCTGTCATCACTACATTCCATGGTGCATTGCATTTACCACTAAACCACACTGTGCCTTTGAATGTTGTCTGTGTACACAAAAATAGAAATTCTGAGCCTTTTAGACTGTGATGAATTCAACTGCAGGCACACACAGCATGCTTGGGAGTCAGTTCTAGCATATTATTGCCCTCCATATCTCTGATGTTTTTCTACAGGAAAATGATGGGAAATGAGGAGCAGGTAAATAACTGTTTCCTGCTGTCATGATTTAAACCCAGTTGGAGATTAAGCACCACACAGCCACTTGCTCAACCCTGCCCCTTTCTCCCCCCTCACCCCAGTGGAATGAGGCAGAGAATCAAAGTAAAACTTGTTTGTTGAAATAAGAACAATTTAATAATAGAAAAGAACTGTAAAATGCAGTAATAAGGGTAAATAATAAAAAACAAATGACTACTCCCTGCTGATCAATGCCATCCTTCCCCTTGATCCTTCTTCCCCCAGTTTCTATACTGACAGAGTGCCATATGGTCTGGAATATCTCTTTGGTCATTTTGGGCCACCTGTCCCAGTGGTCTCCTCCCAACCTCCCATGAACCTCCAACTTCCTTGCCAGTGTGACAGAACAAAAAGCAGAAAAGGCCTTGGCTCTGTGGGAGTCGTGTTTAACAATAACAAAAACATCTCTGTATTATCAACCCTGTGTTCTGCAGAAATACAAAACACAGCCATGCACTAGACATTGTGAAGAAAATCAACTCTGTCCCAGCTAAACCAGCATACCTGCCCATGACAGCACTTCATCTGTTGTTTTTTTCTTTTTCCTTTTTTATGGATCTTGAAAGGCTGCTGAAACTTTTTACTCAAAAAAAAGTAAACTAGATTAAGCAGTAGACTAATGTGTTGAATGAACCGTAAAAATATTAATAGTTAATTGCTGAATATTAAATACATGCCATGTACTGTGCAGCTTTTTTCCAAATACTGATACACTTAAGCATGAAAAGACAAATTCCTTCTTTCTATATTCTGTTTAATAGATAGTTCTCAAGATTTGTAGAAACTGTCATGGAAAAGAAAATTACAAAAGTGCAAAGAAGTTTGAGGAAATCCTTGAGGACATGACCTTTTACTGTTTATATAACTTTGAACTTATTACATGACTAAGGAACTTGTCATTTGTAAGCACTATACTAATGTTTGATAGCTACACTTCTAAAAAATCTATGTGTTTCTAATTAGCAGAGGAGTTTCCTAAATTTAAATTGAATTCTTATTGGAGACATTTATACTCAAGTTGCTTCAAATATAAAAACTCATACTTAGTGTTAAATATGCATATTGATATTTCACTGATTATAGCTATATTTTCATATGTCAATTTGAAACCTGAATTCAAAAGATTAAATTAGAAGAATAGGTTAATACAAAAATTCTACATATTTCACTCATTATTCAGTCCAACTTTTTTTCCAATTAAGTTCTGTTTTTCCTGTATGTCCTTAAGCCTTAGAGGGATCTCTGGTAGCGGTGTCTGAATGCTGAACACTGTCTTATTTAAATGTGGATTATCTTTGTAACTGCCACCCTCATCTCAGTAATTATTAAGACTTTTATAGTTTAACCTGTGCTTCAAAACACGTTTCCTGCAAAGCACAGACTAAAATAGCATGCACAATGTTATGTTTCTGATTAGTGTAATTAGTATCTGTAGTACAGAATTTAGAATTTCCTACCATGATGCTGTCAAATGAAGAGGACTAGGAAACCACTGTGAAAACACTAGGAAAACACTGTGAAAGATTTCATTATGGATTCAAATTTGAGGGCCTACATTGTATACATAAAAGGCATCTGCTTAGATAATTGCTATTTGTTGGGTTTTACACCACTGTCAGACACAAGCGACATCTGCAGTACATAATAGTATATTTATGCATCAAGTGAAGTTTTGAATACATGGTCATATAAATAAATTATCCCTCTGAAGAATGAACTAGCATAATTTATATCAACATGCATTGAAATCCAGATAATTTTTTTTACTGTTTAAGTAGAGCAGGTGAATGTTTTCTCATACTTGCCATGCCAGCTTACTGTTTTACAGAATTAAGCCTTTTTTACAGAATAATCACAACCAGAACTGAACCAATAAAGATTTATTCTGCTTTCAATATAAATAAGATTTGGTTTCCTTAATGCTTATCAAAGTGTTTCTGCAGTACCTTTATTTGACAAAGTATTTTTTAAAAATGTTATATATTTTCCTTAGAAGAGCAAAATAGAGGGAATTGTGAGACATGAAAAATTACAAGGAAGTTATTTTCCAAGTTTTATACTATAAGCCATATTTTAAGCTGGGGAATAATTTCTCTATACTTAACTTTTCCCGTTTCTGGAAGTCACACTAAAGTAGTCCTCTTAACCGACAAATTTAATAATAGCTTCTAACTAGCCAAGCTGCGATTCCTTTGGTGTCTTGAAGCACCTGAGGAAGATTCTTTCAACTAACAAGGCAGTTCTTGTGATTTCTACACATTCAGTGTGTCACCTTGCCAATTTGAGAGCTCTTGCTCAGCTACTCCTCGCAGACTGCTTCTCCCAGCACAGCCTGGATGGCCAGAAGCCCTGTGGAAAAGGACAGCATTTTCAAGCTTCCTTAAACATGTGAGAAGTGAATCTGAAAAATTAAAGCACACATATGTAGGCAGGCTCTATGGGTGATGCTTCTATACAAGAAAAGCATGCTTTGTTTTTAGGGAGCAGTTTCACTTGTGGGCACTAAACCTCAACAGTTATAAGGCAGTGTAGGGTCACCTTAACCCAGGGCTGCTTTCTGCAGTCATCAGATACTAAATCATCAGTTTTGCCATCAGCTCTGTTTTGTATTGCAGAGCAGACAGGGTTTACACTCAGGATGTCTTTATTTTGTACAAAAGACTGTCTTCTTTCGGGAAACACTTTGGTACTGAGAGACAGCTGTCCAATAAGGCTTCGCACAGAGACAGATTTGTACAGATTGATTGACAGAGCTGTGCTACAGCTTTGGATAAAAGGATTCAGCAATGGTTTAAAATATATCTGAATTGCCGAACAATCACCTCTCCATTGACTGCTGCTCTCTCAGCTGGGCTGGGCCCCTGGGATAATGGACTGTCATGTGCAGTGCACAGCACATGCAGCTTTCAGCCAGTATCATCCAGAGAGCCTGGCACTCTGATTACAATGAAGTCTTACTAAATGTGGGGCTGACTCCATGTAATCCTCCTTTGTAGCTATTTCTTCATGCTCTCTGTGTTTCAGGGTGGCCTTATGGTCTCCCTGCACTCCTAAACTCCCTGTACAACACAGAACTTTACCCTGGCACCTGGAGCACCTCCTCTCCCTCCTTCTTCCCCTATTTAACTACACTATCCCAAAGGTGCTGCCACCACCACTGATGGACTTGGCCAGCAGTGGTTCTGTCCTGGAGCCAGCTGGCTTTGGCTCTGTCAGACCTCAGGGAAGCTTCTGGCATTTCCTCACAGAAACCACCTCTGGAGCTCTCCTCTACCGAAGTCTTGCCACACAACTCTGACGCACCTCTCTCTTGCAGCTCTCAGCACCGTATTTCTGCACTGAAAGTTAAAACCTGGTGGTAAGCTAGGCAAGGGAAGACAGTGTTGATATGGAATGAGCAAGGAGAGAATAAAAATTCCACTTACATAGCTTCTGGCATTTAATAATGAAAAAGGCTGCATCTACAAATGACCATCTCATGCTATAGAAGTGTTTCAACATGTTTTATTGACAAAGAAATTCTTTTACTCTGAATATGTAGCTACACCAAGTGTTAATAATTTTATGTCTCTGTGGGAATTTTTTTTCAAAGTCCACTTCTACCTTAAACAAAATGGCCCCTTTAGTACCTTTCAGTATCTGTAATTCCACTCCATCTAAATCTAAATATTTTCCATATTTGCTAGTTCCATTGAAAAATCACTTTCATCCATGCAGCCAATGTTGCTCATGACACGTAGAGACTGGACTGTCAATTTGCTTGTACATCAGCAAGATTGTATGATCACCCCTTTTTAATCACAAAGATCAGTTCAGATAAGACAGTATATGTTATTACATAATATTTTAAAAAAAACATAATTGAAAAATTATTGTCAGTCTTGAATGGAAACTATTCATGGATTTTCAGCCACCAAAAATATAGTGGGGAAAAATTCAAGAGTCAATGTATATGCAACAGACATGCATATATTATATATATATATTATTACTACACATTTTCAATTTTACAAAGAACTCAAGATAATTCCAGTGCTCATCTCTCAGACTTGCACACATACCTGGTTACTCTGGGAGCAGAATAGCTCAGAGCCCAGAAAAACAAGATGTAATGGAAATGTATGTACCTTCACTCTGACTTCTCAAGCGCTTCTCTGATGGTACACTTAAGTAGTGACCAAATCACCTCCTGTTTAATTCTATTAGTTGTTTCCTGAAATAACCTGCTGTATCATGACTAGTTTACGCAAAACCATAGCACCAAAAAAATATTATTAGCACCCAAATTCTGGCCATCACATCTTAGTGACAAAATTCCCAGTGTTCTGCATTTCATATTAAGCTATCAGTCTTCTTTAGTAAAACTATTTCCAATTCTTTCTGTAGGTTTCAGAGGCAGCTCATTATAGAGTTGATCCTCTTGTCTAACAAGCTGATTAATGAACGAAGCCTTTTTTCTTTTTTTTCTCTCTCCTGCTATTTCTTTACCCTTCTCATTGTAGACACTGAAATGAATTCTGTCATTCCCATCAGGAACCCACTGCACAGGTAATATTCAGACAAGCCTCAAGAAGTCCACCTACACAATCACTTTCTTGTCAGAGGAACATTGCTGAATCTCACATTTTCTCTCCTTCACTCTTTGTCTTCCCACATCCACCTTCATAATGACTGTCTAATTTTCAGTCCACAGCCAAAATATTTTTTTTTAAATTCGGAACTTTATTAGTAGCTTCTATTACAACTGAGTGGCATTTGGAGCTGTTAACAGTCAGAAAAGTAGGAGACTAAGATCTCTGAATAAATAAAATAAAGTAGTCTCACTTTTTGATGAGTTGATAGAAAAAATATAATTTCTGCAAGTAGTAGGAATATATTCACAGATATGTGTACTTAGAAAAAAGAACAAAAAACCTTTGGCTTAATAGTAAACTACTGTATATTATGTATATTTTACATCCATTTGGACACACTAAATCACAGACAAAAATCTTTGGGCAAAAATAAACATAGTAATGGTGTGTATCTGGAGTCTCAGGAAGCCATAGGGCTTCCAGTTTGAAACTAAAGAATCCCAGCTTATTTGATCTTCAGGAGCCCATCAAAGCCATTCTATCACTCCCCTTTACAACTGGGCAGGGGTGAGAAAACTTAATGCAGAGTTCATGGATTGAGATAAGGACTAGGAGAAGTCATGCTCCAAATACCATGTTGGGCAGAGCAGACTGGAGTTAGGGATATTATTTGAATTTATTACTAATAAAATCAGAGCAGGATTATGAGAACTAAAATAAATCATAAAACACCTTCTCCTCACCCCTTCTTCCTTCCCAGCTCTACCTCCTACCCCTGCAATTTGTAGTGTAGCGGGACAGGGAATGGAGGTTATGGTCAGGTCATCAAAGATTGTTTCTCTTGCTGCTTACAGAGCCTTTCCACTGCTCCGGAACAGTCCACAGCAGACAGTTCTCCATGAACTTCTCCGATGTGAGTCCATCCCATGGGATACAGTTCTTCATGAGCTGCTGTAACATAGGTGATTCTTCCATGGGATACAGTCCTTCAGGCACAGCCTGCTCCAACATGGAATTTTACCAGGAAACCTATTCCAGATGGGGTCCTCCCCCCATGGGTCTGCAGGTCCTGCCAGGAACCTGCTCTGACACAGGCTTTCCACAGGTCCACAGCCTTCTCTTGAGCATCCACCTGCACCAGCACGGGTCTCCTCCACGGTGGATCTCTGCATGCCTGTGGTCCTCCATGGGCTGCAGGGGCACAGCTGCTTCACCGTGGTTTTCACCATGGGCTGCAGGGGAATCTCAGTTGCAGCACCTGGAGCAGTTCCTCCCCCTCCTTCTCCACTGATCTTGGTGCCCGCACAATTGTTCTTCTCACATGTTCTCACCCTGCTCTTCTCTGGCCACAACTGCATCTACACAACAACATTTTTTATTTCTTAAATATGTTATCACAGAGGTGTTAACCACCATCTCTGATTGGCCAGTAGCAGATCCATCTTGAAGACAGCTGGCATTGGATCTGCTGGATATGGAGGAAGCTTCTGCCAAGTACTCACAGAAGCCACCCCTGTAGCCCCCACACTACCGAAACCTGGCCATGCAAACACAGTACATATCTCATCTCCTGAAGCTCTGCCCATTCTCATTTGCTGAACAGGACGAAGCACTCCAGCTCAGGCATTGCCAAGGCTTCCTAGAACACAGGACTGTGCATTCCAGGGAGGTGTTTTCCCTTCTGTGCAATGGCACTCAGGCTAACTCAGGCTCCAGACTGCCATTCAGCGTCCCTGGCCTCTTCTGAAGAGCAGATTCCTGTCATGCTGCTGCCTTTCCTTGCAATGTTCAGGGATGGCATAACTCTTCAGTAGCTCTCTAGGCAACTCAGGGCAGGAGCTGCTGATGCTACAGTGGTACCTTGTCTTCTCAGCATAAAAAATCAGGTTATTAATCTTACCTTTAGTGCATTAATCTTAGGCGCATTCATGTTAGGGAGAGTCCTCATTTTCCATTACCAGAGCATGACAGATTTCCATTATGGTTGAAGCACAGACATTATTCATGTTTGTTTATTTTCAGTTCAAGGTGTAAAACTATCTTATTCAAAGCAAAAGTCCAGGAGCCTTACCTAGAAGATAACAATAGCACCTGTAATAACACTGTGATGGCAATAAGGACCTTAGATCAGATTCACTGTTCTACTCATGGGGAGAAATAAAACTGAAATTAAAATAAGTGGAAATATTAAATGTAATTTTGGAAAAACATAAAGAAAACAAGAAAACTGAATAGCTGTGATGATTAACAACTGGATTGTAAACTTAGGGAATTAAGCTCTTTATATACTTTTACTATGGACTGATTAAATATTGAATATCTTTACCCAAATTGCATTGCTCTCAGTCCCTCCTGTGCAAATTCCAATATGATATAATACAATTTATACTAATTAAAACCATAAAAACACAGCTTTAGAGAACAGTAGCATAATCATTTTGGTAATATACACAGTGACACTGTAAAAAGTAATATTTCAGTAAAAATAAAAACATGAATCAGAGGACCAGAACTCAAGAAATATTTTTTAGACAATTTTGTGTAACCACATCACTCATCATTAGAAAGCTGTCAGTTGCAGGTCTTTGGATTTCAAAATTAATTTTTCAATCATTGCAGCAAGTGAATGCAAAGGGAGTGCATCTGGCCATATGTTACAAGTTCGTAATCACTGGCAAAAGCAAGTGCCTGTCAAGCTCTATTACTGGTAAACCTACCTTCTCACTGAGAAAGTAACTGTCTGCAAACAATTTAGTTTAGTTTAATCACTCCAAGGCAAATTTCCCAGGAATTCTTCCCTTTAGCCTCAAGATATCCTGGGGCCAGCTCACGTTTGATAGCTGTGATCTGTAAGAGGTCTTCAGTCACAGCCATTTCTCTCAATCAGCTGTGTGAATGGAAAATGCATGATACACGAGGTCATTTCAGTCCTGTGTCTGCACTCTGAGTAATCTGGCCCATGAACTCTGAAAATGTCTATGAGACACCATAAAACTAAACAAATGCTCATGATGCCTATTGGAGGAAACAAAACAAAAATAAACAAACAAAACCCCCCAAATAAGAGCAGAAGAAGCAGCAGCAGCAACAACAACAACAAGTATTTAGGACTTGGTTATTACAGAAAAAGAAAAATATGCTGTAAGAGTATTGACTTGCATCATCCAGACTCACAGCATCTGCCTAGCCTTTGAAGGAGGAAACTATCCTTTAGAACAGAGCCATGAAAGACTTTTAAGTTGCTAGTGGGGAGATTTCCTGCTAAGTGAGGCTTAGACACAACACATTAACTGTTCTACCCAGAGCAACAGAAACCACAGCTAAAATCACTCTTCATTTACTGGCCACTCGCAGAAAATAGGAAGGGTTTCCTTTTCAATCAATATATACCCTGATTATTTTCTAACTCTGAAAGAATTGTTTTAGCTCAAAGCAATCACACTGCACAGAAACACCCACAATGGATTAGGTAATGAATAAACCAGCACTAAGAATAAAACACACCAAATGACAGACAAAATGGCATTTATAACTACGTTCTGCACCCAGGAATTAGGAATTCAAATTACTATAAATTTTTAAAGTGCAGACCTGTCAGGAGGAAAAACAATAAACATAAAAAGGAGGAAGGAGATATTGTGAAGAAAAGAAAATTATATGTATAAATATTCCTATTGAACAAATTTTTTTACATTGCTAAATCTCTGGAGTTTCAATGGGAATTTTTGATAGGTACTTATGAACATTTAGTTATTTAGTTTGCATATCATTATGACGGATAGAAAGACTGGACATCATCAGCAATATCCACAGCTGTCCAGAAAAAAAGCAAAGGCGTGTTCCCTTTGTACCCATGCCAGGTAGCTGGAAGAGACCCTGAATAGTTAATTTCAGCAGAATTAGAACTGGTCTCTGTGAAGACGCTGTTCATCATTTAGAAATGTCAAAATGAATAAAAATGGGAAGAAATTAATGCCTTATTTTCATGTAAGAAACAAAGATGACATAAAGTTGATCTATTTTCATGACAAAGAGTAAAACAATCAAATAAATATGAATTAAGATTAAATTGACTATAAATACAAGAATGTAATAGTACACAATCAGTTTTATATTTTGGAGTAGTAATGTGATCATGTCTTCACTTTTTTCTATTATATTAAAATTTATATTAGAGAATCAGTGTTTCAAAATCTTCTTTACTCTTATTTCAACTGAAACTCTCTTTCCTTGGGTTGTAGATGTTGCAAAAATATTAGTTGCCTGAAAACAACTCCTGATTGTTGTACTATAACATCAAGTCAGTGTATTTTGGTTTGATAGCTATTTCTGATACAGCTATTGTATCTGAGATCAAAAATTGTTTTATATTATTTATTCTTCCTTACATGTGATTATAGCAATCAAAGCACATTGCAAAATAACGACTGCTTATTTTATTTTCATTGTAATGCTGTGGGGCAAATAATTTCTTTAGATATGCGAGCACAGGTTTTCACATCATCAAAAGACACATATTCATACCCAAGACAGAATAGTTCTATTTGTTTTACAATAATGTCAAGCTTTTTCACCAAATTTAACAAAAAAAAAATAAAATAAAAATTAACATGAGTGTTTGAAACAGCAAAGTCAAGTAAAATTCTTATAAAAATATTTGGGTTTTATATGTAAGGACTAAAATGTGCAATGTCTTTAACACGTGAAACTTTGAATAAAAGATTATGTTTTCATGCAATTTCCAGAGTCTAGATCATGTATTTGTCTGATACTCTTGAAAAAGCTGAAATTTAGGTGTGGTGGTCTGGAACAGAATGCTTAACACATTTTTATTACAACTGCAAAAGGAAGTACAGAAATACCAGCATTGCATTTCTCACTTCTGTTTTTTGGTTTGGGTTTGTTTGTTGGTTTGGAGATTTTTTTATGATGGTAACAGAAAGGCTGAAAACAAGGCTGTATTCTCTAAGGAGATATCTCTGTAAGTGTAAAAGTAACAGTTGACTGCTATTTTAACCTCTTTTTTTTTTTCTTTGATGGCAAGGAGGTGTTCAGCTTAAATTTCAGATTCCTTAGTGTTTGACCCTCCTGTCCTTTCTGAAGTACAAATGACAGCATAGCTTACACCAGTCAAAATTTGTTAGGTTACTTTTCAAATTGATTTTTCATTCCTTATTATCTTCTTTAAATCTCTAGTATTTGAGTTAATTCTGTTTAACTTTTTTCTACTAATTTTTACTTCAAAAACATCAGGAATGTCATATCAGCTTTTCACTACTTCATGCAAAGGACTTTAGATAAGTCACAGAAAAATGAATCATATAGTCTCCTACTTTCTTTAAAAGAGAAAGAAATAAGAACATCAATTTCTTTCTTTAAGATTTTTCTAAGACTAAGTCAGGAAATGTTACTGGAAAAAGAAAGCTAAACTTTTTCCCAGAAATTTAAATTTCAGATGTTCTTTTCCAAAGGATGAATTGGAAGAAAGAATTATCTCATTTTACAATTGATTGTAACAGTACAGGGTGAACCTTGGTGCTCTTTTTGAGTCTTTTTAAGATCTAGTATATGTCTTTTAACAAAAGGGGAACAAATAGCACACAATTTTCAAGATGGGGCCCTGCTGAGTGTACTCAGGCAGCTTTTTTGCTTTGTGACCTATTGCTTTCTGAATCACGCTAACTTGTTTTACTTTTACAGCCATTCTTGAGCCATTGCTCATGTGAAATTATATGTCAAAACACCAGGAATGCTCAGCAGAGAAAAAAACACAAGACCACCACTGCATGCATAAAGGTAGACTTGGAGGCAGAGGGAGGTTTCCCTTATCTTTGTATATGTTGACCTTCATATTCCCTACTACCACCCAGTCACTTAAGTTGCATAACATTTCTGTAATCCTTCATTGTCAGTTTTCTTGAATATGAATATGAATGTTATACTGAAGAGCTTATCAGCAACAGTAAGTTGTGTCACACAGCTCTTTGGGTTTCTTTTCCAGATCTTTCACAAATATCTACCATTCTGTAATGAATGTAAGTTGATAAATATAGGCTGCTGACTTGGGAAATGTTTACAAGATTTGCCAAACTATGTCACACAGATTCACGAAAAAGAATGGGATTTAATCAATTTTACTTGTCCAGTGTGAGGTGATTCTTAACTTTATACTGTAGGTTTTTTTATACTATGTGTGAATATAGATATTTTCAAATTATTCTCAGTCTGTGAAGAAAGAATATATATCTTTTTGAGTACTTAAAATATTTTCATCCTGAATAGTTTCTCATGTTCTTCAAACTAATTATAAAATAAGTATCTTGATTTGTAAATAAATGATAAAAAATACAAAATTTTATGTTTTAAACAATGATCTATAGAATAAAAGTCACCAGAAAAGAAATGAAAAAAAGTCTAGACTTGTTAGATTACTAGGTTGCATTGTGGTACGAGACAGAAGGAAACCTCCCTTTTTCTTGCTCTCCCTGTTTTATATATGTCTACAGAAACCTGATTAAAAACTGTGATTCTTGGCTGCTGGATTGTTTTTTTTATTTCCTTTTTCTTTTTTCTTTAATAAAAAGCATCACAGAGCAGTTGAACATAGAAAAGTGAATTAAACACTCAAGTCTTCTCTTTTTTTCAGGCTGAACAGCTCAAGTAAAGGAAGCAGCAATATTTCAAGTCTTCAATAGCCAGCATGAGTCAGTTACTGTTTGTTTCTCCCATTTTCCTGCTTATAAAGAAAAGTAAATTGTAGCCTGTGGAATAAAGGAGTGATCTATAAGCACAACGTTTTTCTGCTTGCCAGGAGGACTTATCAAAAAATGAGTGACAGTAATATCTACTAAGATATTTAGATCTCTGCATGGTTGAGCAATGGGTCATTTCAGTGCAGGTGTGACTGATGGAGTTAGCAAGTCCTATAACTTTACATCACTTTGTTGTTTCACTGAGAAGTGCATGCAGCTCCTGGCACAAATGTATGCCTCTCTCAGGGAAAGTGATTGAAGCTATTTTGCAGTATTCAATTTGGCTTGAGAGTCTGAAAATTCAACTGTTTACTGAATAGCTCATTAGCCACTTAGTCAAAATAAGCCAGTTGGACAAAGATGTTTTTTTTTAAGTTGATCAGCAAGCAAATTGTGGCTGAAATGGATTACAGAACAGCTCATCTGGTAGACTACACTGCAAGGATATCTCCAGTGAGATCTTTAAGATAAGTATTTTGTGCCCCTCCACCCATGCACACAACCTGTGGACACATAGTTACAGACTGTATAGACTCTAGGTCAGCCCAGAGAAATATTCCACCACAAAATCTATGCATATCTTTTCCCTGTGACATTTGTAAGAAAAAAAAAATCCACTATTTCTTTCTTATTTTTGACTATTGCTCACCAGAACCTTAATTGAAATAGCTTAAGGCATTTTCTGTAGAAAAATCAGCAAGCCTTACTGGAATTGCTATTCTAGTTTAACTTTGACCAAAGAGAATAAAACAGTTGGCTTAGTGATGTCGTTCACTGACAGAAACAGAAATTTATTTTTTTTTCCTGTAAAAGTTTTTCCTTCCAAAAGATTACTTTTAGCTGCATTTCCATGTTGAAAACAGATTTTCAGCCATGATTTTTCAAAATGGTGTCTGGAAACAGATGTGAGTGAACATCTGTGAGTGAACTTTCATACCTGTGGAAATATTGTTCATGTCAGCACAGGAAGCATTGTTGATACATATGCCAGAGTA
The DNA here is from genome assembly GCF_971803275.1 of Cyanistes caeruleus. NCBI lineage: Eukaryota > Metazoa > Chordata > Aves > Passeriformes > Paridae > Cyanistes > Cyanistes caeruleus. The sequence continues at coordinate 56,631,497 of NC_141701.1, read as the reverse complement.
TACTGAGTGCTGAAATTATTTGCATGTCAACATCTGGAAAAAATTAAAATTTTTGACTTAAAAATCTTGGGAGAAGATAAATGAAAAATGATTCTACTTTTTAAAATAAAAACAACAATAGACAGAACTCCAGTTAACCTTTTTATGATTTATGCAGGCTCCCTACTTTACTGAATTAGTCAACTGACATTTTCTAATTCTTTCTTCATAGGATTGCTCCCCACAGCTGTATAAGACCGTAAAATTTGTCATCTTTTAAACCACACAGAGGTAGCTTCACTTTCTAAGTCCTCACCCTAGAGAAGCACCTTGGCTGTGGCACAAAGCAGCAACAGGACATTGTGGATGGGGAGCAGCAGAAACAGCGCATGACTGCTACAAGCAAGGTTCCCATCTTTCCACCCTGTGACAGTAGACTACTGTGAGGCCCCACGTCTGCTCAACCATAAAAGATAATTTTGCAGAGTCCAAATAATTACTGGAAGACAAGACAAGATCCAGTGACTAAAAAATTGCAGATGGCCTGAAGCACTCACGCAGGCCAAATTCAACTTGCAGATTTTGAGAGCAACAGCTTGCAGAACAGAGCTCTTTGCCAATGGATTTACCAGATATAAATTACTTCTTCAAAGTGAAGGGGCTGCCCATTTTTCCTCACATCATTTGAGTTGTTAAGCTGGAGAAAATGTCAATATTGTAGACTTTGCAGGATTTTTTTTCATTTGAATGGATCATAAGTGCAAGGGTATTGTGTTGGTAAAGCTCTGTGACCGTACCAGGAATATCAGCCTGAGATCAATTCTAAGTTTTCTTATACTTTTGTTATTTGCAAGACATGCAAGTTATTAATTTTCTTGAACTGTATATTCTTACTGAAACAGAATTTTTGCTTCCAAAATGCTGAAAGGATGACCTAAAGCAAAAGAAAAATCCTTTTCTTAAGAGTCTTCTTTAGAGCCCAGCATTTTATTTGGACGCTCCCTTCCTAAAAGTAACCATAAATTGAGTTTCAGACTTCTCAACCCTCATGAACAAAAAAGTTGAGCAATTCTGATGGGCTTTAAGACATTATTAGTGACGTGCACAGACTGAAGAGAAGATTCTCCTTTCAACAAAGCCATTACCACCCTACTTTATGTACATTAATCTTCTGTGATGTTTTAGTTTCTCCCTCCCCTTGTGAAAAACTCCTTGAGAAACTGTAGGAAACAAACTTCTAGGACTCATCACACAATCAATATTCAGTACATTAAAACCTCAACATATCTCAATGTAGATGCTGAACATTTAATCTCTGTCACTAGCCCTGTGTACTTTCTTGAGTACACAGAAGGAATTTCAATAAATATTTTATAGATCTTTTCAAAGGCTTATTTTTTTCACTTTTGTCATCTTGTGTTTTATGGTTCCTTTTTATCAAAAGGTACAATTATCATCTGGACAATGATTATGATATTTTTGAGGTTCTATAGCTTCACGCTAACCCCTTGATGAGGTTCTTTTTAGTTCTAATTTCATTTTTCCTGAAAAAAAACATTAGAAGTTTTCAATTGAAAGCTCTCTGGTTTTAGGGTTTAGTTTTTCTCATCCATAATTACCATTAACACCTCTCTGAACTATCTTTCTAATTGTTTTATTTTTCAGCACTTGTTCCTTCACAGATTCTTTAAAGCTGTAGTATTGATTGTGGTGGGAATTAACTTACCATTTTAAAAATAATTCTTTAAAGTTTCTCATTTAATTCTTGGGGTTTTTTTAATAGCTCTAGGAGAGAGCCAATAAACTGAATTTGTCTAGATGTTCTGCTAGGATTTTTCCTTTACTTTTCAGAACAACTACCTTCCCACATTTTGCTCTGTGATGGATGAAACAAATGAATAAAGGTATTAGATCTCCCCTGTATACATCACCACCTAGAAATCATTCTAGCACTTCCAAGTGTTAGAACTATAAAAGTCTAAACTTCATGAAGTACAAACGAGCATATGATTAAGTGTTTATTGCTGCATTTCACAGATTTCCCTTTTTTATTTTAAACAATTTACACTTCACTTAGTAAACTTGCATCTGAGAAAAACATGGGCAATCCTAGTGATGTGGAATTTTAGTGCTGTTTGGAACAGGTATCATTCATTCATTATTGTTTTTATTGTTAATTTCTCAGTTATAAATAAACAATGTCTGCTTCACTAAATTGTAAGTGTTCTATTGTTTTTAAAGACAGAAGAGAAAAATACATGCAAACACAATCTCTTAAGCACTAAACATCCAGTGAGAGGCATGAATAGGATTATTGGAATGACTGAGGGAAATTTTACTTTTTAGCTTTATTCACAGTTTCCTAGTATATTCTGTCCTATCCCCTTCAGTCAAGATCTCTCCATTCAATAGTTTGTCTAATTAGATCCAGGGAGTTTGTCTAATTAGATCCAGGGTTGCGATTAATTTTCTGTATATTTCCTCTGTCATTTGTACCTAATTTTCTTTTTTTCCCCCTGGGGACAGTTTGTTAGCACCTACAGGTGTCTATATGCTAGAGCAAAATAAAAGTCACAACAAACAGCTCCATCCAGTGGCTCTCTTTGTGACTGTGTTTCCCATGTTCATTTTGAGAAAGTAATTTAGATGAATGCTTTGGAAAATGCGTGTGAAGAATATGAATATCAATATGAAGTAAACAAACATCCACCATAAGTTTCATTTTTCTCCCATAACTTCACTTTTTTACAAGACCAATTTCCTGTTTATGATTATATGAGGCAACTGCAGAATCTTGTAACCCAAAGATAAGAGGGAGCTTTTTTTATTCTAAGCTGCCTGATATGGCAAATACTGTACACATTCGCAAAAGAAACACTTCCCTATATAATATTTTTGATTTTAACTTGGAAATTTAGAAGCAAATGTATTTTAGCTTTACTTTGACTTTGAGTCTAAGGACTTAATTTTTTTTTTAATCCAAGGAGACCAATACCTAGTTTGTTAGTAAATAATAATTCTACAACACAAACAATATTTTTATTGCCATAGTCAGTTATATGTGCCTTTCTGCAGTAATGTTACAAATAAAATTATGAAAAAGCTTCAAAGCATCTTGAAGGGCAGCCAGCCAGCATTACTTAGAGATTATTCTGAAATGACCAGATTTCTAATTTATAAAACTGGGACAGAACATTTCAGGGAACCATCAAAAGGGGTTTTGGGAAGCCACACCTCTAGCCCCATCTTTTTGTCCCATGGACCCTTGTTTAGTGAGAAATTCAAAGGACCATGCTGGAGGAGAGCACTTGCAGAGGAATTCATTCAAAATGAAGCCATAATACGGGTTTTTGAAAACTTTTGCATACCAACCTGTTTTAAAACCTTTACATATCAAATCTATCATGCTACATATTTTATTTCGTAAATGAAATATAACTGTGAGAAATTAAATATATGCAAGAAGACATGCATATTGCTCTGCGGCTAAGGCTCCCTCCTTATTGCTAGTCCATTTGTTTTTCAGGTTAAATATGCTGAAATATTTTTTTCTGTAAATTTGACATGCAAATTACAAATGAAATTGCTATGGTTTTAGTTTGCAACCATAATTTTCTGAAATTATCTGCAAAGTAATGTTTTAATATTGAAGAATTGTATTTTGACTACTAAAACACTGCTCAAGACTGGGAATTTATGCATCTTCACAAACTCTTATATTTCTCTTAAGCTTCTACTTATGCTTTTTATCTTTGCCATGAAGTTTTGTATCCACTGCTATAGATTCATATGTATTTGTTTCTTTTCCTTAATAGACAGCACTTGAATATCAGTCTGCTCTGAAAGTCATTCTTGGATTGCAACAGAATAAATGCAATATATTTACTGATAAGCAAGGCACAGCTATTTATTATGCCTAGATTTAAATATGATCATAATAAAAATAATCCTGATTACTCTAAAACAAGTTTGGCCAAATTATTCTCTGAAGTGTAGCAAAAAATAATTAGACAAGCAAGTACAAAACTGTATCTTCAAAGATATCTTCCTCTGGGTAAACAAAGAAATGATTATATTTTAAAAAAATAATATGCTGTTTTATCTTAATTCCATATTTTTAATGTTATACTAATATTGCAAATAGTATTTGTTCACTCAGTATAAGATACCAAAGTCAGTGGCATAGAAATACAATTTAAAGCATTAGGGTACTGGGCTATCAGAAATTATAGAAGCACAATACATTTTTATTCCAACATCTGACTGGGTTGAAATGCAAGAAAATTAGGAAGACCTGTAGGTAGTTCAGCTACAGGTGATAAATTCTCCAAAGACCAGCACATTTCTCCATTGGATGGATGTGGTAGTCTGGGATCTGATATTCAATTTGTTGCTGTTTTACTTGTAATAATTTTCTAGTTTGAGAATTTCTCTCACCAAAAATTTCCATTTCTGCACCATATTGCACACAGTGCCAAAGCTACTGTTGTGGAACTGGTCATGAAGTGAAAGTAGAAAAATGCAACTCAAAATGAGAAGGCAGTAGTACTTTCCAATAGATGAGCTATGCTCATCTAAGTCCATGACACAGCAATAAGTCTAGACACAGCAGCTGGTAGTTCCAATTACATCTTACTCAGGGGATCTTCTCTTGTTCCAGGTCAGAATTTTCATAATTTAGGAGCAACAGTATGTGATAAAAGCATATAAACCTGTACAAAATAAGTCAAAAAGAATCACAAGGTATTTCATCATCAAAAGAACAAAATCTACAAAGTATTCATAATATATTTAATTTAACAAATGTTAATAGACAACATTTGATGGTTTCATGTAAAGACAAAAAAAAAATCCCACAGATTTCTGGGGTTTTTTTTACTTATATATGCATTATCTAATTAATTTTTATGTTTGGACTTATGTCTAAAAGGAACACAGGTTTATGTTTTAGAAGGCAGACAACATTGCTGCAGTAGTTATGTGAGCCTATTATTTTCACCTTATTGGGCTAGAATCAGTAGGCCAAATACTCAGTCTTAGCAAAGCAGACTGAAAAACAGTATTGAGACTGGAAGAGATCTGTCTGGACATGATCACATGCTGTCATAGTCATACCCATCACAGCAGCCAGTTTGACACTCCCCTTAGGAGGATGTGAGGTGCCAAACATTCACCACAGTGATACTTAGAAAAGATGCACAATTGTGATACTAAAACACTACAAAAAAAAAAACCACCAATATTCTGACCAAAGAGTTTTTTGACCAGGGATTTGACTTTTGCTTCACAACATGTGTGCCACCTGAAGCACTCTGTACCTGGAGTAACAACCAAAGCTACTTAAAATCAAGATCTGCATTTAATTATGTGAATATATATATATATGTGTGTGTGTGTGTGTGTGAATGACATAATTTCCTCACGTTTTTTGTGAGCGGCATTTAAAAATAAGAATTGATTTTAGCTTTAATCTATGAAACACTAAAAGAAACAGAAAAATTAAGATTCCCATTCCCTTTTGCATAGATTTTTAGCAAGGAAGTTTCTATCTGCTGACTGAAAAATAAAACTATCATTCTATTAAGTATGTATTACTTCCCATGCTCACTGGCAACCTTAGAATTATCATTTGAATCATAACATACAATTTCTCATAGCTGTCACTTCAGGAAAATAGTCACTCTTCAGATTAGATGCTTACCATAAAGAAATACCAACAGAAAAATAGCGGGAAATTAATATATTACGTACACAATTTTCACTTGCAGATCTGGGAAAGGCGCAGGAAGAGAGAACTATGAAATAACTCCTCTAGGTTTCAGTGCATGTTAAAGTACATTGAAATGGGCAGAAATGGTTTTATTGCTTCATCAAGGAAGCATGATGTACCTGATAAGAGAAGTCATAAATTATACAGAAGGTTTCCTTTGAATTCTTCAGCTCCTACAACTTTCAGTCACAGGCTCTGTTAGAGAAGCAATTGAGATGTTTATCCCAAAACTAAAATATTTCCTTCTCTGCCAACTGCAATCTGCTGTACTGCAGAGACCACTCTATCTGGCTCACTTACAGAGAATATTAATGTAGACTGACCACACTGTAAGATGTAACCTAGACCTGCTAATGAATTAATAGGGCTTCTCTTTTGCTTTCATGGCCATGGACTATTGATTTCTGCAGGAGTGAAACATACAAAGTTAGACTGTGCTATAAATAGATTTGTCTTGCCACATTAAATCTTGAAAAATTGAAGGATGAAAATTCTGTATAACCCCCTATTCCTATATTTGCTTTATATATTGTTTCAATAAATCAAAAATGGAAATAATAAGAGGACTTTACATAATTTTTAAAAAAAAATTAAAGAATCGCAAGAATTTTTTAAACTTACCTTTAAAAGCCTGGTTTTAAGTGTCTCAGAGATCAAGTCAAACAGTGATAGAGTCCTTTTTCTCATAGCAAAGAGTACTAGTAAAGAGTTTTGTTACTCAGAGAAACTGAGATCAGAGAAATTTCAGTCTTATTAACACTTGTGTGGAAAACATTTTATAGTGTCTGTGCTTACCCTAGAATATAAACAACTTTCCCTATTTTTCACACTTTTGCAGTTATTTCCTTAACTTCTCTGCCTGGCACCTAGTTGACCAGCTCTTCCTCTCTTTGGGAACTGGTCTCAAAGACTGCAGATACAACAATTACTAAACAAAATAACCAGAATTACATGTGTCAGAGGTGAAGAGAATGGGACACATTAGAAAACTGCTGTGTTTCAGCTTAAACTGCAATTCCTTTTCCCATGAAGCCCACCTTTTCAGTTGCCAGGCAGCCTGTCAGGCACACAGACCACAGAGACTGCATACTCGGTCATGTCAGGTATTTTTGCTGTTAATCAGCTACCAGTGGTTAGAATGAAAAAGTTACATTTACAGAGAAAATATTTCAATTATGCAAATGGATAGGGAGGAACATGCCACTCCATCAGACCTGGGATGCAGATGATGACTTCCTCCTTGTCCTTGCCTAAGTCTTTATCTAGTGCCTCTCAAATGCTTTCATATTTTTAGTAAAATGAGTCACTTCTCCATCTTACAGATATTTTTTTAGATATAAAACCAGTATGCTACAATACAGAAACAGAAGGGAACCAGGATACCTCAAATGCACACTGTGTTGTCATTTAAAGGCCTTTTCCACAAAGGAAAGCAGGACTGACTCCCAAAGCAGAGAAAATTAATATCCAGTATTACTTGCTGGAAATAATATAACCAGTTCTGTCTCATGGTACCCTTAGGCATTCCATAAGCTGAATAGGTGTTGAAGTGAATAAACTATTCAAAGCTAAAACTTCACAGCCTGAGGTGTTATAAACACAGTTAAGAGGAAGCTGCAGAGACTTGGACAACCATTACCCATACGGCACAGGGCTCCATTCACCTGCATTATCAATAGAGTATCTCTTCCTCAGAGCTATATTAAAAAAGAACTGCTTTTCACCCTCCAGTTCATGATTTATAATAATAATAATAATGTTTCTAACATAGAAATATAATTCTTCTCTTAGTCTTTTCTTATCCCTCATTACCTGATGGTTTTATAGTATGGAGATTTATTAACAATAGCAGTTTATTTTCGAAAAATAAAAGTGACTTATGCCTTTCTAGCTATTTTGATAGCTGCATTGGGAAGCTTATTCAAAATTAAGTCACCCAGTTTTATACATAAAATAAAGAAGCTGATGAAACACATGGCTATTAACTTCACAAACAGCACTTCCTCTAATCATGAATGCAATAAACTCATAATCTCAAGGAAAAAAGAGTTTTATTTTCCTTTTGAAAATAATTGAAACAAATATCTCAGGTATATAATGACAAAGAAATGCAAATAAACTAGGGAGGTATGTATCAAGAGAAAAAGCACTTTGTAATGAGACAGGACATGAATATTGCTCCTCACATACAATTCATAAAGTTATGTACCTTAGACAAAGGCAATAGTCAGTAAAGTGTAGTCTGCAGTCAGCAATTACCTCATTGAGGTATCTAACAGTAATATTAACACTGAAATAAGAGAAAAAGATTAATATATTTCACCAAACCATGTGATGCCATGCCCTAGCATCAAATAATAACAAATTTGACTCATATAAATCTAAAATGAAAAGAAAGAAGAGGTTAATCCACCTTGAGAGAAGTTCCCAAGCTTCTGTGCTGTGTGGTCCTGGACAGCTGGAGGTGAAAAGATGTACTTTTCTCTAAGGTTTGCAATCAATGATGCAAGGTGTGGAGGCTCAATACTGTACCTTGAATGCCAATCCCTGTACTTGATTATAACTGTAATAACTTAGATTGTTTTTCAAATCTATTTTTGTACCTTTGCTCTACTATTACAAAGCATATGCTTCAGTATAAACTTGGTTTTTGGCCTAATACGTAGACCAAACTCTGTAAATGTAAACAAAAGTATTTTGTTCACAATGTACAACAAACCTTAAAACCAAGATGTTGATAAGCAGCACCAATCCCCCCTATTTACCAGAATATGCCAGAGCCTCTCTGACCTACTATGTAAATTGATCTAGAAACTGAAAATGTGAGAGTCCATGCAGAATGGTTGAGTGACCAGGATTCACACAGAAAATTGTCCGGCTTTCAGCAAATACTGGAATGTGCATTCAACACAAAATATCTTAATAAAAAGTTTTCGCAAAACTATGAGAGAAAATATTTGCATGTCTTCTTCTTTAAAACTAGGAATCTCAGCTGGCTGCTGCAACAGATAATCTGATGTAGTCTGGATGAAAGCAATTTGCTTTTTAAAGAGAGCAGCATTAAAACCTAATTTCTTAGATTTAGGATTAAAATCATAAAGACCTTTCAATTGAAGTAGTCTAGTAGGAGGCAAACCCATGCCATGCTAATCTGATTTCTGAAATCACATCTAGCCAGAGTTAGATCTTGACTACCCAGTTCATCCTCCTGACAACAATTCTTTTAAAAGTCTTTTTCATCATACCTTCCAGTCCCCAGCAAAGAGAGGAAAAAGTATTTCTGTGTTCATGTCAACCTGGCAATGAACTCCATGCTCTCTCTCACTGGTTTAAGCATTAAAAATTTCAAATGGTCTCTAGGTAAGCAAGGAGGCATATTGTGCTGCTCTTTTTATTGCATGAAAAATATGGACAAATCATTCCATTGCTAAAAGAACCCGCAGCCTCCAGATTCTGAAATAGCACTTCATTCCTCAGACACTAAAACTGTTCCTCTCTGAAGAGTCTTTTGTGACACAAACACGCAGAAAGCCTTCTGGCTGTTTTATTATCTTACAGAGCCGTGTGCTCTTTTGCAGAGGCCCCACGCCTGCTGCAGCACCAGCACCATAAATAAACAACACACTGCCACGCTGGAAAGGATGAGCCCTTTCAACAGGCCTCTGTGGAGAAAGGCATCTCAGGGCTGCCTGCTGCCTGCAAAAGTGAAGTGTGATGAGCAGCGGGAGTGGGGCTGGCACGGACAGCCCCTCAGGAGAATGCTGCCTGGGAAAGGTTTTTAATTTATCTTCTTCCCTCAGTGATCATCCTGAGGATATTAGACTTCTACAAACTGATGGCCTTCCCCTCGGGTGCTTTCCCTCTTTGTTTGCTCTCTCCCCTCAGATGTACCTGCACAATGCTGACAATGGATACACCGCCAGGAAGAGAAATCAGGTAAAGACGAACCTGGGTAACAGGCAGTCTGTGGGAAATCATGAGCAAAACTTACCATCAGAGGTGGTGGGCTGCCCTTTTGGAAGTCTCACAAAGGTATAAAGTAAGTCTGTGTAAGTATTTTTTGCTATCTTTTTATGGCTAAACGCTGAGCACTTTCTGCTTGCTTGAACAATTGGATTTTTGTCTGGTCAGATGGCAAGGCTCGTATGAGTTTAGATTAGAAGAACTCTGATGTGCTGTCATGCATAGCATTCATAGCTCCATGCTGTCAGCAAGAGGAGGATTTATAAAGTCTGAACCTACAGAGGTGGTATTTGCATTCTTCTGTATGTCTCAGGAACAGCTGATAGAGGTCATCTGGCTCCTCCACTGCTTCATCAATAGCAAATGGGATTTGGAGATGCTGTCACTTTATGCAAGGCAAGTTCTGAAAGGTACCATGTCAGCTGTAACAGGGAATCCTGAGCTTCTGTAATGCTGAATAAATTCTGGACACATTCAACAATTATAGAATTGTAGAATAGTTTGGATTGGAAGGGACTTTATAGGTCTTCTAGTTCCAGCTTCACTAGCATGGGCAGGGACAGCTTTCATCAGATCTGGCTGCTCAGAGTCTCCCAAACTGGCCTTGAACACTTTCAGGGATGGGGCATCCACATCTTCTCTGGGCAGCCTGTTTCAGTGCCTTGCCACCTCACAATCTCACAAGAATAATCCTAATATCTAATCTAAACCTACCCCCTTTCAGTTTAAAGATGTTTCCTCTTGTCGCTATATACCCTTCTGAAAAGTTCTCCTCCATCTCTCCTGTAGGCCCCCTTTAGATGATGAGAGGCCAAATTAGATCACACCAAAGTCTTCTCCAGACTGAACAATCCCAATTCTCTAATCTTCTCCTCAAAGACAAGGTGCTCCAGCACTCTTAATCTTTTTGATTGCCCTCTTCTGGACTCAATCCAACAGGTCCATGTCTTTTCTGAGCTGGGGACCCCTGAGCTGGGTGTAGCACTCTAGGTGGGGTCTCACCAGAGCAAGGGGAAAGACTCCCTTCCACTGCTGGCCACACTGCTTTGGATCCAGCCCAGGAATTGGCTTTCTGGGCTGTGATTGCACATTGCCAGGGTGTGTCCAGTCTGTAAAAGTTTATCACTAGTCCCACAGATAAAGCCACTTGTGAGCACATTGCAGCTTCCCTGAGTAGCCTGGTGACATGAGTTCTGTCTATGTAGGGCACAGCTGGTGTCCCTGGAGCTATACATAGAAACTCCTGTAGCCTCTGCCTGACATAAAAGTGCCTCTCTGGTCTGATGTGGTGAATTCCAAAGTCACATCAAATTCCTTTTATTATCATTTAGGAATTTTCTGTACACAAATTAAACATTTGGTTCATAATCTGTACAAATGTCTAAGAATCTTCCCTTGCTAGAGAGTTAATATTATTTTCAGACCTCAAGGACTGAAGAAACCAATATCTGACACAATCCCTCTGAGAAGACTGGCTGACCTACCTCCAGGGTACCAGTCCTACCTACCTTCAACCCCATTTCTCTGAGACAGGGTATTATTGCAATGTTGCTGTGTACAGTGGCAGCTGTGCAAGAGATTGATTTAAAAAATCAAAATGGATCCATCCCAGCAAGTAAGCTATCACTGAGTAGGACTAAAAAAGAAATATGTCTTCCAGGCAAGTAATCAATGAGTGACGTTAGCAGCATCCCCAGTCATCTTTTCATAACTCATTAGCAATTATTATTCAGCCAGAAACTACCATAGAATGATATTGTACGATATTTTTCTTCATGCAAGATATTTCTTTTTCTCTATTCCAGATTTGTCATCCCTATTCAGTGGTCACTTTCCAAAGTCCCCAGACTCCATTTCAAGTCTGTTGGTCTTTCTACCTGGTGACCCTTCTTTCAGCTGTCAGCTTGTAAAAATTGATGTCAAATCATTCCCAGTGCACTGCCTCTGCTTCTGCCATTTTGTTAGTGCCGTTCAGGTCTGATAATTCCTGATGAGAACTTCGTAGGAATAAATTCAAGTAAGTGTTTTAATTTTGTCTGTAAACAGTTCTTTCTTACTTGATGCTCACACATAAAATAAAAACTTACATTTCCCACACTGTAAATTTACTCCCTTAAGCTCCACTAATAACAATAAGAAAAAAAAATTATGCTCTCTTTTTTCTTTCAAAACAGTAAAAACATTCATGCATTCAACATTCCTAATTTACTTGAAGTACGTGTTCATATATATTATTAAACATGAAGGGAGTAGAAACACTATCCTGTCTGATAAGTAATAGAGCAATTACAGGACCTGAAGGGAAATTTAAAGACCAAATAGCCAAAATATTATTTCATTGAGTAACTGAAAACAGGAGGAGAAATGAGGGAACCATTAAGACATGAGCATACTTTACACATAAGCTAAATAGTATCATCCCAACAATTTCAATTTTATCACCTATGTAAATAGTTTAATAGTAAGGAAATGGTGGTCCTGAATAGTAAACTAAATACAAAACTGAAAGGTAGCAAATAGGCTGCTTGACAATTTTAAAATATATTTATGCTTGCTAGGTCTACTTATTTTGTAACTAATGAGGAAAAGTACTCAGAGGGAAAGGATAGAGAGATAACTAAAATCAAAATACATAGCTTTCTTTCTTCTGAAAAGCTTGGTCAAATTCTAGGGCTCACAGACCCGTAGAAAAGAGACACAGAGCGAGCTGGATGAGTCTTCCAAGAGAACAGACTCTTAAATACTAGATCGCTTTGAAAGTCTCTGATGTCACCTTCAAAATTGGCCTTTTGTCTGTTGTTGTCCCGTCAGAGATGCAAAATGTGGCAAGTTCCTGTTAAAATCTTATTCTTTTTATTATACTTAAGATATGTGTAAAGTTCTAGTGAATTTCCTTGCCTGTTAAACATCTTTCCATTACACAGTGATTTGTTCTTAAAGATCTGACTAAAGAAAAATGTTTCTTTGACCTCCTCCAGGTTTTGCTGAGAACAAAATTGAGCTGGGTTTCTAAGGTCCTCTTTGAACTTGATTTCACTGCTGAAGAAAGGTTACAGTTAAATTAGGAGCTTCAACAAGTTTCTAAAACTTATATAAAACCCTGTCCTATAGACTTCATCCTCTGTCGAGTTTTAGTTTTCAAATGACATAGTGTGTGCTATTTAAATCTTTTCTTCCTATCTCTTGCAAAGTGTATTATAGTGTAATAGAGCTATGGAAGCAAATTTGTGAGTTTTTCATGCCCATTATTCCAGAAAAATCTCCAATACAGTGATTTTGTGGTCTTGATAGCAATTGTGAGCTGCGTGAATTATTGCGACTGCTTCATTTATTGTTCTGTATAAAATGGGTACCATTAGTTCAGAATAGCACCAAAAAAAAGATGTTTTGCTCATTTGAAATCAGAATTTATGGAACATCTAACTTCTCCAGGGAAGAAATTCTTCTTTTCCCCTGTGCCTGAGAATGAACAATTAATGATGTCTGTGATATTAATGATTCTATGAACGCCCCAATCTTTCTATATTTAGGCATGGCTGATATTTCTGGAATACCACCAAGTCAAAGAACACAAGGAAAGAAGAGAAGGTATGATTTTTAAATAGGTTTCTCTTCCACTCTGGAAACGTGACTGATATCTGTTTGTCTGAGCTTCAGTTCATCCTCTGGCAATCTGTGTAGCAGAAGTTATTTTGATTTATTATCTCATAACTTTTACCAGCTCTCAAATTGTTGCTCTCAAGGGAATCATTTCCAAAACACATTTCAGCAGTGGTTCATATGCAAGTACTTCCTATTCATCAGGAAGCAATCTGCAAGAGAAAAATCTAACACATCTCTTCTCTGTATACTCTGCAACAAGATCCAAAATCTTCAATATTGAGAATTGCCTATGTTCTGAAAAGTCAATTCCTAGAGAAGAAAACTATTCTACATTTGACATATGATATTTGGGACTTGATCCAAACCTTCCAGCAACTTCACCAGCTACGGCTGGCTGTGTGCAGATGGGTAACTTGCACCTGGGTAAACATTTAAATACTGAGATTTTTTGGTTTTAAATTTCAGAATCTACTGAATCATTCTCTGGGAAAAACTCTGGAATTCTTTTCCAATCTTTTTTCTCACTTTCAATTCTGGACCAGAAAGTGATAAGTATATGAGCCTAGGGTTGTGTTTTTCACAGCTTTATTCTGTTTCAGTTTAATCAGTGATATCATCCAGTTGAATAAAGTGGTTAGCCAAGTACACAGGCCGCAAGTGATTAGCCACTACACAGGTTTGAAGTAGATTACAGGTGAGCTGTAATATACAGCTGTGTCTGATGCAAATTTTTTGTGGATTTTATTTAACCCCTTTGTGCTTTTGCTTCTGGATGATAAGCAAGATGAAATCAGCAGAATCCCAGGAGGAAATAATAAAACCTGAGATCAGAGAATAAATCAGGAATGACACCTGGTGGAAGAAGTTGTGGAAAAGGTATGGCAGAATCAAATTTCATTCCAGAAAGATTCAGAAACATTGGCCCAGAAAGACATTGTGAGACCTGAGATATTAAGTATTTGGTCAGAGACCAAAGTGTCTGTTCATAAGTTTGTCCATCAAACTATTACAAAATAAATACTGATATAATAACACTTACTTTACAGAAGAAAATATTATGGTCTGGAAACTGAGTTTGTATGATTTCTACATGAGTTTTTATATTACTCCTCTTCTATGACTATGAGTGTCTAAGGCAAAGTCCAGTTGCAGTGTAAGAGGTTTGTTTACCTTCAGCATCTGTTGTACACATTCTTCTGGGAATCCTGAAGTGAAGAATTAATTAATATTTTCTCCTTTTCCATTGGCTCTGTCTGCTATGAATAAATAATGCTGGTCATTTGATAAATAATTGTTGTCTCACATTTCTTGCATCTCACATAATTAAAAAATGAATAACTGCACTATTAATCTCCTGTGAAACCATAGCATCAGTCTTCACCTTTGCTTCCCTGCTACATTGCCTAGTCTCAACAGGGCTCTTTTATCTGAAGGCTAAAACTTTTCTAAGCTTCATTTTGACCAGAGTATTTACGTTTCTTTCACTTGGTTCATTAATTACTTTTTCTTAATTCTTCTGTCTTTATTTTTGAGTACCATTTTCAATCCTTCAAGCATGTGCTTACTTTGCAACATAATTATATATGTATGTGTGTCTTCCTATTACCACTGCTTCTGGCTCCTTTTGTATACGTTAAAAGTTCTTCTTTTGATATTTTCTATCTTTCTTTTCCCTCCTACATGACATTAATGCCATTATTAAGCAGACTTTTGTCTCTCATACTTGTGCCCCAGGATTATTTTCTACCTCAGAATTACTGAGGCAGATTTTTGTGTTAATCAACATAAAACTAGAACCTACTCATTTCTATAGTCTTCAGTATCTCTGGTAAAATATATTTCTATTTTATTTCTGACATCCACAGGATCATTTTGAATCACTCTTTATACGTAAAAGATCACAGTTTATACCTAACAGGTAAGTCTTGCTACAATAGAAAACTATAGCTTTGCAGGAAATTTTCTGCCATCACAATCTCGAGTTAATTTTTCCACATTTGTCATAAACTCATCTATCCTCAAATCCAAGCCACAAACTACTAAGGCAGCAAAGAGTAGAGGTGACTGGCTATTTTCTGCAGCCACTTAAAGAATCAAAATGTTTCCTTCAGCTGCCACTGTGTCGTACGTCGAGGTGAAGTAACAGCCACAGTGGGAACCTCCCCACCTGGAAACCTTTCATTCTGGTACAGGATGACTCTCACAAGTCCCACCAGTTCCATTAGTAGTCCTGAGAGTGCCTGAGAATCAAGTACATTTTGATTAGTCCTAAAATTCCTCACATATAATGGCTACCCACAACACCCAAAAGAAGATCTGTCACTTTACACCACCTGTGTTGGCACCATCCTTCATGAATAAACATCTAGCCATCCTTTCTCACTCCATATGAGCTGACATTCCAGGTTACATTATAACTACATTTTTATAAGATGTCCTCTGTGTAATCTTTTTGATTGGGAAGCTGCTGCAGTGATGAGAAATTTGATAGTCCATCAACAAATCTGCATGTACTAATTGATCTGATATCCACTATAGGCAAAACTAGCTGACCCCTTTGCAAAGTCAAGGCAGAGAGAAATCTTGTGAGGCTTTGCAGGAAGGTTTTTCTATATTTATTCCCTGTGGTGGCTTTGGGAAGAGGAGGGAGCGGGGGGGTTTGCTCCACAGGAAAAAATATCATTATCACAAAGAGGGAGAATGAGGTATTCAGGGAATATATATCTTTCCAAATATTTTTAAATGGATGTGATTTTCTGGGTTTCATGATTATTTTATGAAGGGGTAACAAACTAATCCCATAGATTCTATTCTCCCTTGCACTTTTCTGTACCAGAGGTTACCTGCGCTTATATTTACAATTTACACTTTTAAATTATGATGCTTCTTTTACATTCCAGTTAATTCTTCCGAAGTTTCATGCCACTGTTTACAATTCCTTGTTTAACATATTTGAGGTTTAAGCCATAGTGGTCTCCAGGCAAGGGCAGTGCTAAGCAGGCAGCATAACAATGAGTTTTAACTGCACTTGCATAAAAATAAATCATCACAATTAGGGGATGGTCTGTGCTGCAGAGCATTGTGCAGCTCAGTAGCAGGGGTTTGCCACACACTGTGGATCTTTTACTGCAAAATTCCTAATTAGTTTGTTTTCTCCTATAGCATATTTGTTTGAGTTGTATCCATTCTTACCAAAAGACAAGAATTTTCCTTTCCACACAATCCTCAAGGGAGATTTTAGGTCATCTTTCTGAGTTACCTTGGAAAGGGGGTTAGAGTTAAGCTTTTTGGGTTTTTTAGAAAAATCTTTGATGGTATTCTGGCTACTGTTTGCTCAAAATCTCTGCTACAAGCCCAGCTGAAGCATTCAAGTTTATGCTAATTTCAGCTGATGTGACAAGCAAGGTTGTAAAATTCAAGTATTAACTAAAGCCTAAAATGTGAATATTTATGTCAAATTTTTGAATTGCCAAGCTGGTACTCTACATTCTCCAATCTTCTAAAGGTGCCTACTCGCTCTTACAGGGGGAAGTGGAACAGGTTTCCTAGAAAGGATGTGAATTTCCCATCCCTGGAAATGTTCAAGGCCAGGCTGGGTGGGGCTCTGAGTAACCTGCTTTTGTGGAAACAATCCATGTGCAAGGCAGGGGGGATGTGAATTCAATGATCTCTGAGGTCACTCCCAAGGCCATTCCTTGAGTCTATGAAAAATGGTCATATTATCAAGAAAATAACTCTCAGAAAAGCATAACCTCTACATAAATATTCAATCTTTTAATAAACATATGTGAGAATGGAGTGATCTGAGTAACAGCTTTATGAATTGTCAAGTATAAAAAGCCACAAATCCTCATGACTGTGATGCTGGTTTCAGTGAGTAACTCTTGCTGCTGCTGGGATTAGCGTAAATCCTAAACACCAAAGAAAGCAAGGAGAAGAAGAAAGTATATTCTCTTTGGTATCAAAAATGACAGATTTTTAATTTTTTTTAAATATTTCTATATACATAAACACATACAGCTACATAAGCAATGAAAACATCTAGGGGGTGCTATTTCTCTCCAGCTGGCTTTGTCCCCTACTCAATTATGAACCTATCTGAAATGCCACTAGACAGAAGGGCCTCTACTGGCTTCAGCAAATACTGAGCCAAGCCCAGAATTACCTTCAGAAATATCATTAGCTTAAACAGCTCACAAAATGGCAGCACTGATAACCCAAGCCCCAGGCTCCTCTAACTCATTTGCTCAATCAATATCTCCTCTTTGACTTTATCCATTGAACACTTAACAGGTATTTCTTTGGGAACCGTGTGCTAAATGTGAAACACTGACATCCTGAAGGCTCGCAGAAACTCAGTCTAACAACTTGGGATTTTTATTACCTCTCTCTTTTTTTTTTATTTTTCTACCCCGAGGAGGAGGAGTGCAAACCTTTTTAGAAGAATGTAGTGGCCCAACACTTGACAGAGAAATCTTAGAATTTCATTGCAGTCTTTTTATTGGTATATAGACTTTATTAAATGAGAAGAGGTTTAGACAAAACCAACAGAATCTGACTACCATTTCACACAATTTCTAGTGCAATTGTAAATGATACATGCATACACATACATCTCTGACCTTTGCTTTTAGGGCTATAAAGCTCTTCTAGTTCTAATGACAAATGCTTTGGAGACTGTTCCATTTGGAGCAAACACTAGTTACAAGGTAATTTGAGCCATCTCTTATTTCTGCCTCTTACAGATTTTCTTTACAATGGAATGCTGCGATTAGAAAACTCTCACACCAGCAATATGCAGGCAAACAGGCTGACAAAACTAAAAGTGACTTTAGAATAGCCACTTGCATCCAAGAGCTGATTAAGTGCAGAAAAGACCATTGCCATACAAATATTTGAAGCGAAAGACAGGGAGGGATGGAGGGAGGGGAAGTGTTTCAATTCATCCTATCTTTTTAAAACAACATTACACCGTCAGCTATGCTGAAAGCAATTTTTTCTGTGTTACACTGTCTGCATTAAAATCTATTGGACCAATTCTCAGCAAAGCAAGTATCAAGTGAAGTCAATGGAGTGTCACCTTGCAGGAGTAGATACAGATCCATATTTCAAAGTTTGTCTTTGTAATCCTTGTAGCAACAACATTGCTTTCCTTCTGAAATTTACCCATTCCCTTTTAAAGCACAAAGGGATGCTTGCCAGCTGTCCCTGTGAAGAGAAAACTGCTTTAGCCCAGATAACTCACCTAGCTCTAAACCTTCATGTTCTTTTTCTCACCATAAACTGTGACCAACAGTGCAAATTCAAAAAATAATAACAAAAAAAGCCAAGTCATCTACTCACATTTATTGCACTGTTGTAGCTGAGGTTATGTTACACTTATACTTAGTTACTCAAAGGATGCATATTGTCTGCCTAACAGTACTAACAAATTCAGACTTATGTTATGCTTTGCAATGATTCACTGTGTTTCACCATAAAATGTACAATATTTCATCAGCAAAGGAAAACAGAATGTCTTTTAAGTCTTAATTTCTAATAAGTACTTAAGTGTTTACAATGAATAAATCACAATGAAGTCAAAAATTTAGCTATGGAAATTATATAAGAATTCCCATATTATATCAGTATAATATGCAATATATGATAACTGCTTTACTACAGATAGAATGGAAAAAATTTATTCTTGTAAAGCTCTCTTAAAATAAGTTGAAGCCTATGTAAAATAATGATTCATTAAAATGGCTATTAATTTCAAGAACACACTTTCTATTCCCAGAACTTCAACTGTGGCCCTGGCCAAAAGCCTGTATTCTCTGTTTGATATTACTCAATCCTCAGTTGGTCTCACTGTAAGGACCCTCCTGAGAGGTCTGGACAGGAAACCCCTGGTAACAAATTACAGATTTCTACTTCCAGAGCTAAATTAGTAACCTTGTTAGATGTAACAGCTGAAGTCTGTTATCCCTTCTGGAAACATGAGCTCTTCTGTGGTTCCCAGAGAGGGATGTGACAGCTGAGAGTTATATTACTTTAATTGATTTTTGCTTGTATCTTGATCATTCAGAAATATTCCTCTTTTTAATCATCCAGGCTGTTACAATTTTTACATTTTCTTTTTCCCTTGCACACATTTATTAGAGCTGTTTTTCCCACAAAAATTTATGAGGGAGGGAATTCCTGTATCAGTCTTTTTTAAGGTGACCCTATGCCCTAGCCTCTTCACAAAATACAGCATTAGCAAACTAAGCCAGGCTGTGACTTAGCAAAGTTCAGAGATAATTCAGGCAGTGAAATCACAGTGATACAGTGTCAAATGTTTTCTTCTGCACTATAAAGGAAAACATTCTCTTTGAACTCAGCAAGGACTTTGTAGGACAGGAGGATTATTTGAACCAATTTTCAGCACACTCTTCTCAAACTGTTCTGTGTGTTGGAGGAAAGCTGCAGATCCCTTGGATGTAAATTGCAAATTGTTTCCCCCAGTCAGATAAAGGACACACACAAGGTTCTCCTTGTATTTATGTGTCTGGTGGTACTTGAGTCCGTGGCAAACACTTAGTCAATAAGAGCAAACATCAATAGCAATAAAAAAGGCTTGTCTTTCCTTTTCCTCAAAGTCAATGGAATCTGTCTCATGTGATTTACTCGCCCCCTTTTGCAGGTAAAATGGTCCCAGGGCTGGAACAATTCTGTTTGATAGGCACATTTTACAACTATTTAAATGGCTGTCAATATCACCATCCATCTTCTGCCATCAGAAGGGTTGTCTTGCTAATTTTTGCTTGTCACATCTGCACTGACCATAATGTCACATCTGCACATAGAGACTGTGTTGATATCACCCAAATTTCTCTAATTCAGAAATTGCAAGGCAATTTAGATGCCACTAAAACTTATCAAGCATTGCTAAGTCTTTCTAAGATCATCTAGTAAGGATAAACAATCAAGATCCACATTATCTGCAATGACCTTTTATTTTGCCATTTATTCATTACAGAATACTGGTTTTTGTAACTTAGCTTAATTTGCTTTAAGAAGGAATGATTTTCTGGTAACATCGTGTGGTTAACCAAATACCAGATGCCATATCCCAGCTTCAAGTTTGACTCTTGAAGGAAAGAAACAGAACAGAATGAAGGACAGTCAGAGCTAATCAATTTCTTTTTGATTTGTCAAAAAATATGAATGTGTACTCTGTGTCACTTTAGCCTGGCCCTTGTCCCTAATGACCACTATACCTTCACACATTTGAATGTCTCAGAAAGAATTCACAAAAGGGAATTTGCTAAGTACAGTCTTGCAGAACTAAATGGACTTTGGTAGTATTTGTGTGGCATATCCTGAACATCAGCAAGCATTTCATCAGGCTTCTGAGTAGTTCTCTCTGCAAAATTAAAAGCACTGCGTGATATATTTTGAAAAGAAAGTATTTAAAGAACCTAAAGATACACCAAAAATAGGAAAGGAAAGCAAGGGGGCCAATGAAAGCAACAAAGCATTTCAAGAGAAGGTGATATTGGAAGGACAAAAGGGAAAAAAGGAAATAAGTAGAACAATAGCTGTGTAAAAGCCTCAATGCATGTATGAATATGATGATTCAAAAACTAACAAAGTGGCATCTGTTATATTAATTGCATGACTTTTGGGGGTGTGTCTGGAAACACAGACACAAATTTCAGCAATTACAGCACAGCAAAATTTTGCTCCAAAATATTCTGTTATATTACATGGAGTATATCTTTTCAGGTAAGGACCTGACAATAAAGCCCTCAGTGTCTGTGTTAATCTGGCTTTCCTTCTTCATAACAAACAGATCACACTTGTCACATACAGTCTGACCTCCGTGGAATTTTTCACTTTCATCAACTTTGCCTATACAATTGTTCAAGACCATTCATGGGGCTGTGTCCCCCTTCTGGAATAAACATCAGTATGGTTTTTTTTTAAATGCCCCTCTTCTTTCATCATACACAGGAATGTGATCAAGTCAGGAATTTTCCTTGATCTGAGACATTGTAATGCCTAATTTCCTGCAATAAATCACAAATAGTGGTATCTGTTTTTTCCATAGAACTGGAAATATTTTTTTTTTTTTTATGTATTTTGAAGGTCAGGAGATCAAAGCCAAATGTATGGCTCATGATTTCATAGCCTGTCCCAGCTACAAAGTAAAATTACTTCACATGAGCTACTGTCATAGAGAATGTTCAGCATCCTGTCCAGGGTACAAGATGGAATTTTTACACTCAGTTTGCAGTAGAAGAAATAAAGACATAAAAATTGCTATTATAAAATATAGAGAGAATATCAAGTCTTGAATAGATTGCAGTAAATCTTAAAATCAAACAAAACAATAATCTGATAGTAAACAAAAAGATTTCTGTGGGTTTCCTGCCAGATGCTGTAAACTCCCTTTGACTGTGGATTTAATCGATGCTCCATTCCGACATCAATAGATGCTGTGGAAGTTTGACAGTGTCCCAAAAAGGGCTCTGAATAGTCCCAGGGAGCACAGCTAAGCCTTGCAGAGAATGACACATTAGAGAAAGAGGCTCAGCCTTAGTAACCAGGCTTACAGCATTACACTGGTTAAAGATTATTACTCACAAAGAAAAGGATTAGAGCTTCCTGTTTAAAACAAAAGCTGACATTGTGTTTTATAGTTATATATCCCCAAGGAGAGAGAAACAACTGTACCAGACAGCTTCACAGACCAAATGAGCTGAGGTGTTGATGTGGACTGCACCTGCAAACATATATTGTGAAAAAAAAGTCTCTAGAGTCCCTGACTATAGAAGAGGGGGAAAGGCTTCTTCACAGAGGTCCTGGCTTATTAATGTGTTAGGACTATGCCTATTCACTTAATTGTGTACAAATACACCAAAATCAGTAGCAATAATGGACCTGCATTTCAATGCCCTATGAAATTTGTGCCTCTCTATCCTCTAACAAGATTTTTTTAACAGGTTTTAATTGCAAAATAATTTTATTTTTCTAATTCTTATTATTTGTGTTTTGTTGTTCATTAGTCTCATCCTTGATATTACTCAATAAAGCAGAGCAATGAGCAACAAGAGTAAATATGTACAAGCTTCTCAAATGTAGTGCAGAATGTGAAGTCTAGAGCATATATATATATACACATATAAACTCTTGTCAGGAAAATAAAATTATTAGAAGCAATACAAAGTTTAGTATGACTCACAATCTTGAAAAGCAATTCAGTTTGGAGAAACTATGGTTTTGTACAGTCCTCCCAGAGCTGGCTTTTATGTCCTGCAGAAAGGTATGTCCAGAAAATGCAATACCAGCAATATAACAATAAAGCTCAAAAATACTTCATGACCTTTAAAATACATTAGACATTACACATCTGCATAGACAGTAGAACACAGCAATGCACTGTGCAATTACAATTACATTTGTAATTCCCGTTTTCATGATAGTCGTGTGTGTAGCAGGATGATCTGCCCAGAATGTGGAAGAACAACTCCGACAGTGCCCTGTCTGCAAAGCTATCAGTAGTGAACTGAGAGGGTGTGTCATTTTGCTTTTGGTGTTGAATTATGTTAAAACCAGTCTGACTCATCAATCCCAAAGTTAAACACCCTGATATCAAGGTGAAGATGTGGCAGACATGGTAAATTACCCTTATCAAAAATGCTGAGCTGGTACAGCTGGCCTGAGACATATGACTGACAGTCAATCACTTTTAACTCTGAAAGTCCAGTCCCACTTTCAAACTGCAGGTTCTTCTTGGAGTGTGTGCAGAGATTCCTCCCTGGGGTAGGGATGCCCCTCAAGGCTAAACAAAAGAGATTTGTCCAAGGTCATTGGTATATGGATGAGTAACAACAATCTCTACTTAATAACTGTTTTTTTCCTTGCTGGCTTTAATATAGCTGCTTTAATATAGAACACTGTACTATACTATGCTATAATAGTAGTTTTAGCTTCTATACTGTGTACTAAATAATTCTGATTAAGATCTTTTTTGTCTATTAATTTATCATAATAGGTCATTCCTTTTTTATATAAATATATCTTGTTTGCCATCTTTAATCCTACAGCAGAAAGTTGAACAAAGCTTCAACCACACCTCTGTAATTCCTTAGATTTAAACCACTGAAAAAGTCTGGGTCCAGGATTAAATCCATCTGCAGCCAGGCTCCTCTCTGAGAAGGAGTTTAGAACGAAAGGGGTCCTTCCCACACCTTGTAACTCAGTGGGAGGACTTCTCTAATAAACTGTCTGAAGCTCCCCCTCCAGCCACGACAATGTGATACTATTTGCTGATCTATCTGTGACAGATTTAACGTGTTGGCAGATAAAACTTTCATCCTCCTGACTGCTTTGCATGCCAAATCTCAAAAGTAGTTAGTAGAAGTCCTTAGTTTCAGCACATGTTCTGCACTTTACTCACTAGATACTAAAAATATATGGCAGATATTTGTAAAACATATATACAAAGGATTCAACTGCAGACTGTATTCTGACACAGTTCAGTGTGGGTTTTTTCTACCTTTTCTTTGAACTAGTTCATAGTCTAATATAAATTGAAATGTCAATACCTTGTATGACATTTACCTTGGCCTAGCAGGGGATCAAGAATAAAATAACAAATGGATTTTCTTCCTGTTCAGCCACTCTACAGAATGAAGCTCATATTTTTAGCCAAGGTATTTTTTTTAAATACCAATTTCACTTATATTTTGAAAGTGCTTTTTCTCGTTTTTGCCACCATCCCTTGCATCAAGAAGCAGTGGCTGCAGACACTGGCATAGCAGTACTCCTGGAAGCATCTGTGCTAAATCACCTCTCCAATGATAAGATGCTGAAAGAGCTGGAGCTGTTCAGACCGGTGAAGAGAGGTTCAGGAGGATCTGATCAATGTGTGCAAATACCTGTGAGGAGGGTGTAAAGAGGACAATACCTGGGAGAAGGGTGTAAAGAGGACAATACCTGGGAGAAGGGTGTAAAGAGGACAGAGAGAGGCTGTTCTCAGTGCTGCCCAGTGGAAGGACAGAAACACATGAGGTCCCTTTGAGCACCTGAGAACCCTTTTTCACTGGAAGGGTGTCAGAGCACTGGTGCACATTGCCCAGAGGGGTGGTGGAGACTCCCACCTTGGACATATTCCAAAGCCATCTGGACATGGTCTTGCTCAACCAGCTCCAGGCAGCACAGTGTGAGCAGGGGGTTGGACTAGAGCACTCTCTTCTCATCTTAGACACTTCCATAACTCTATGTTTCTGTGAAATCTGTTAAGTTGGACTGTGTTTCAGAAGACATCCAAACCAGCATAACAAACACAAGGTCTTTTATAGAACCTTTACCTAGAGACATAAATATCCTCAATTGTATGCACGAGAAGAAAGACAAGAAGAAAATTAATAAAGGAGGAAACCATTATGTGAATTTTGAGTCACAGTGGAAAAATGCCATATGAAGACAAACAGAAACTCCAAAAATTAGAATAATATCATTTATAAATATTTTAGAAGTATTTTTCACCATTCAGGATCTCTTTTTTTTCTGGCTGTTAGTAATAAATAGACATCTTTGGATATCAGGAATGCCATTTTATGACTTTCAAGGGTAAAATAAAGTTATACTTTAAAGTTATACTAAAGAATAAGTACACAAAGATTGCCTACTGCTCAGTGGTTTAACTCATAGAAATGCTCTGCATTTAAAATTTTCATGCATCTGAAAGATTTTTTGTTGTGTTTAATGTTACCATGATGTCAATTCATTATTATAGCATCTTACTAATGACAGAGGACACATCCTTTATTTATCCATATCCCTTTATTAACCTTACCTATGAAGTGCTGCATTTCAAGAACTGCAATGGCCAGTGAGACAAAATACTTA
Organism: Cyanistes caeruleus; assembly: GCF_971803275.1. Taxonomy (NCBI): domain Eukaryota; kingdom Metazoa; phylum Chordata; class Aves; order Passeriformes; family Paridae; genus Cyanistes; species Cyanistes caeruleus. The sequence goes on along the minus strand of NC_141701.1, from coordinate 56,606,302 downwards.
TTTTAAATTATGCACTTAATTTGTAGCTATGTAAGTGCTCAGAAAGGCAACCTGCCTAACTGAAAGCTTGCAGCTGCAAGATAACATTGGGCACACCCTTCAGTTGTATTGAGCTGCATTATTTCCCCCTCAGTACACATTTGGAGGACTTATTTTACAAAACATGGAAAGATGGTTTCAGAGGGTGTCCCGTGGACTAAAGTTGATAAATTGTGAATTAGTTTACACGGTAACATTTCGATCCTGATCTGTGCTGTCTGTGAACCACTTCTGGCAAAAGTGGAGCTTTTACTCTCCCTAGGCTGTCTGCTGCAGAGCCCTCTGAACTCGTATTTATCTTGGCAGCAGGCAAGAAAATTTGTGTGAGTAAAAGAGATTTACATACATGCATACATACATACATACATACATACATACATATTCCGACCTCTACCAGAAAGACAAGAAAACACTTTAGCAGGCCCACAGGAACTTCCAAGAGATGCCATTTTAAAACCAATTAGGAGGATTTTGGAGGGACTGGGGGAAGCAGTGGAACATGCAAGCAGAAAATCACAGCTTTCAGATTCTCATCAGCACTACAGAAGCATACGGCTGCAAGTTCATGGTGTGAATTAGACTATCTTATGAATAAAAATGGCATGCCCTTAAGACATATTTGCAATTGAGCATGCAGCTTAATAATTTTTAATTTTGTTAATATCTGTAGTTGCTAGATAGAACGTATTTTTCTTATTACTCCGCGGATGGGCTTTTTCACTCTTTCTCCTATTGGAATCCAATAAATCTTGGCATGTGTAATGCAGATGGAGCTAAGAGTGCTCCATCAGTCTGGAATCATTTGGAATCGTTCCCGAGCGAGCTCCGGGGCCGGGGCAGGCGGGATTCCCGTCAGTGCGCAGCGCCCTCCTGTGGCCGCGCCTCGGAACTGCGGGAAGGGAAAAATGATGCTGACAGCCACGGTCCACGGCAGTTTCCAAACCTCTCTTTTCCCCAGCCTTAAAGAAGTATTAATCCAAGGATAAAGCGCCAGAGCTTTATTTCCTAAGCGCCAAAGTTAAAACTAGTTGTTTATTTAATGACATATTAGTGCAAAACACAAACTGGCAGGTTATCCAAACCCTGCCCAGACTTTGCTTTCTTATGTGCCACTCTTCTCAGTAAATCTGATTAACAGCCACAGTAGATGACAGACACATTTTCAGGGCTCTCGTTTCCTATAAGAAAAGGATTTTTACTAAGAAATAGTACAGGGGAGCTGCTTTTGTAGGGGAAAGTTATCAGAAAAAAGCTTCATGCTCTGATCTACACCAGCAGGGCAAGGCTACTTTCAGGGAGGCACAAGCACAGGCAAGGCAAGGGCAAATCATCTGGAGACTGCAGCCAAGCAGCTGCTCAGGGAATTGCTTGGGTTATGTGGCTCCTCAGAGGCTCTTTTTTGGCCTTAATTTGCTGTGCAATAGAGAAAGCAGATTCAGCCACAGCTCTGCATAATTACTTGAATTAATGAGACAGTCCCGCAACTTAAAAATGCACAAATACACAAAAGAGATGTTTATTTCAAGCTAATATATCCATTTAAATCAAATCCTGGTAAGAATCTACTTACAGGGCACCCGCAGACCCCCTGGTAGGGAAGGAGAGGGTGGACACAGTGCATCCTCATCTGTGCAGGCACCTCTGGAAATCAGCCTCGGTTAGGGACTTCTTTAAAAAGATCAAGAAAAACGACAAGATCATTCCTGTTTTCAATATTCTCACACTACCCATCCTCTTCCTTTTACTCTGGTGAGAGCAGCTTATTTCTGGTCCAGCTGTACTTAGAGCTAACTCATTTGGTGACATCAATGATGAACTCTGAAGGGGTCCAGTTCCAATAACCACACTGTCTGTCTGCCTTGATGCAGACATGAGCAAAACAGCAAACAAATGGAAAATATACTCGGGTTTTCAAAGGGAGTCACATCTCTCTGCCAAAAGAAACAAACAAGCAAACAAAGAATACCACCTTCATTCATCCTTCATTGGGTGCACAGGATTTTAAAGAAAAATACCAACCAAAAAAAAAAAAATTTAAAAAAAAAAAAAAATAAAACTCAGCTCCTGAGAAAGCTCTACTGAGTCCCTTCTCTGCATGTTTTGCTGGTCCATGGTCTCTGTTTCCACTTCTATCTCTGCTTTTACTATACACACTGCCCTTAATTACTAGCACAAAGCAGTACAGAAAAAGGAAAGAGAGATATATAGGACATCCCAGTTATGCATGGTCCTGCTTTCAGTTACCACAGACAGAATTTTCCATCTTACAGCAATGGTGAAACCCACTAGTGCCAGCAGAATTCAGGCACCCCCATCAGGCTCCTCTCCATTAAAACAAGCAGTTTCTGCATGTAAGTCAGGAGAACCTCATGAGATTTGTCCATTGCTACATCCACAGAGATCACCAGACCTTATCAAATTGCATGCAAATCTGCTTCATGCAGAGCACCATGCAACCTTCCTAGAGGTTGTGTGGAGTGGAATACCAGTAGCACCAAAATCAGACATAATTCCTAGCTGTTTTCAATACTAAAGTTTTATAAACAGGTAAAATGCCTGCTTGAAAAAGTAAATTTCTCCATCATTCCTCACTTTGTTTTAACATTTGTTACACATATGAACCAGTGCAGTATCCTCCATAAATTTTACATAGTGTCATGTTATATCAGTCTTTGAATGATTTAGAGCAATAGTATATCTGAAGGCTTACAATAAGGACAAGTTCATGAAACTTGGTATTTACTCTGCTGTTACTGGACAAAGAGGAAATATCCCAGTTATAATTGCTAAACTCTAAGAGAAAATGCTTCCAAACAATCAATCTGGATAATATATTTATCTTTTTATCATATACATACCAGATTCTACAAGTATTTTACAACCCTTTTTTTTACTATGACATATATTTTTAAAGGTAAAAGTAATACATTATATGAAGTAACAAACTCGTAAAGCCCAGTATACCATAATTCCCAAAACTGAAGGAGCAACCTGAAATCACTTTATATGCTTCACTATCTAGAACATATTTTTAGGTTTATTTAAATGCAAAAATAAGAAGTCTATCTTTCTAAATGTGACTTATAATTTTGGTACACATTGTACCATTCTTGCTCATTCATACATCTCCTGGCATCTTTAAAAAATGGTAATAATTAAGCTGAGTGCAAATACAAGTCCAGTCCTGTTAAATTTATTATGAGGAATTATTTGTAATATTTATGGTGTTATTTTCCCTTATACTATTGTTTTCTCTAGGAAGATGCTTGAAGAGGATGTTCCTGCTGCAGTTTTCTCTTGAGACTTCTGCATCTGTGTATGGTGAGTTTATACACCAAATGACCAAAAAATGTTAAACACAACACAGCATGACTAAGATACCAATCTCTTAGACTATTTAGCTTATAACTAAAGTTATAAATTTTTAGCTTATAAGCATCAATGTTGATTGCCACAGCTGCTAATGAGGCATGAATGTCCAGTTCCCTTTTAAAATCTTAAAATGTCAGAGCAAATGAAAAATACTAGTTTATCTCTCCAGACAGATTTCATCATCTACACAGACTGGCTCACTGGATGTTGGTTTGCTCAAGTACTGAGTATTCTCAAAGTGAAATTGAAAACAGTCCAGGAAGTCATCAAGAAACCAGATGCAAAAACCATAGACCATTAGAAACTGGTTGAGAGCAGGAAAAGCTATCAGACGCAACTCTGCATTCCTCTAACCACTAGAAATATGCTGTCTGTACAATGCATATTCTACACATATGTTCATAGCTCATAAAAAAGAAAAAAAAAAAGCCTTCCTTTTCATTCACTTTTTCAGAACTGGTATTCACAGTAGTGATAGATTCTCTAACAAAGAAGGGAGACCACTCCAGAAGAACATTTCAGTCTGCTTCTCATTGCTAGTCAATAGACTGACAGAAAATAAGATGTTCTTTTGAATTGCAGCTTTCTTACTGAAGATGTATGTAAGTGAATGAGCTCTGAGACAGTATGGAAGATCTCGAAAGATTCTTCGTAGGACACTTTATAGAGTTGCAGTCCCTACTTCTTGCCTTCACTCCCCCATGAAAACTCATGAAACCAAATGAGTTCTTTTATGCTCTGTCTTGGGCCCAATTTATCACAGTGATAATTATTTTTATTTCTGCTTTATATTACAGCAAAACAGAGTCAAAGAACACTTTGGATTTCTTTTTCCCCAATATGATGCCAAAGAAGTTCAAAATATGACAGGCAATTACTTTTCGGGGACAAAAATAAACAAAGAAACAGGCAGGTTTCCTGTTTTGTTATACAAAAATCAAATCAAATCTTGATCTGACTAAATGCTTTTTAATTCCCACTACTGGCTTAACTCCCGCAGAATGGGCTGCTTTGCACAAGCTTTTTTTCATGTCTGAAAAAAAACTCAACCTCAGATCTGAAGAATCATCTGGAAGAAGAGTGTAATAACCCAGCAATATTTCAAGGGAGGTGGTAAATCCAAAAAAATCAGCATAGTGAAGAGAAATTATCATCAGATCTGACTATACCTGATTATATTCTGTATCAGCACAGTAGCACAGGCATGTAGTGTGCTTCTAGAGGCAGAATCCTGTTCTAAATGCTGTCCTTTCCAAAGACAGAGGCCATATTTCACCCATCATATAAAAGAGTTATGATACATAAAAATTGAGAGGTTTGGTGGTGGGTTTTTTTTCACATCTGTTTATTGGAAGTTTGTACTATAAATATGTTGTTTAATGTGTCATTCCTGTGGGCTGAAGTATGCAATGTTATGTTCTGTTTTAGATTGTTAGAAAAACCAAACATTTCTGGCATTAGTAAAATAAAGACTCTCTAAACACAGAAACATTAATAGAATGGCCCAGGATACCCTAGAAATAAGAGAAAATTATTGTTTTAATACTATTGAGCACTGAGAGCATGGTTGGAGTAGTTAGATTTTCACAGAAACTTCTGTCATTACAATAAGCAGTCAGAAGTAAAATGTGTCATCTGCCGCTTCTGTTTTTTCTCATTGTTCCCAAAATCTAACAGAAATCTAGCCAAAAGTATGAATTGTCTAAGCTTAAAAGAGTTTTAAAGTAACAAAACAAGTGTAGCCTGAGAATGCAGAGTCTGTGGAGGGGAAGGGAGAGATGGTGTATCTTCAGGCTTGGGAGCCTTCCCATCAATAGGCCAAATCTGTTATCACTTTGTCATGGGCATGTCAAGAGTATGGTGTCTTTAGACATCTTCAGCATATGCAAACAGAAGAGATAAAGTAAAATAAACATAGCAGATTATGCCTTGCTAGTTAGCTATACCTGAATTCCAGAGATGATCCCAACAGGATTTCATTTCTGCATGGAGTTTGGTGCATCTGCTATCATGCAGTCAAAGCTCAAGGATTTTCTTCTCCATCCCTTCATCATACCCAGAGTGACACTTCAGAAAGCACTGAAGCTCTATTCAAAGGGATTGTTTGTCTGCTAGAAAAAAAAAAAAAAAAAAAACAAAAACAAAAACAAAAACAAAACAAAACAAAACAAAAAAAAAACTATAAAAGAGAATTATGGTATGAGAGGAAAAAATCATTTTGATCAATTCAAAATCACCCATCTCAAGGCAGGTAGTTATTTTCCTTTAAAATGCTCTTTTTCCTACTGTTTCTTACCAGGCTAATTGTGTGAGTTTTATTTCTGGCCTATTGCAGTTGGTATTTGTTGTCAGTATAGATGCACTGGATAAATTCCGGGAGATCATCTGTGACTTTCCAAACAGAAATACCGTAAATAGTGCCATTTGCTTTCAGCTTCCTTCTTTCACAGCTGTGAAAATTACATTTTCCTGGAACACTGCTGTACAAATTCTGAACTCAAGATGACTTCCAAAGTCCTCATATGTATAGATCAGTTGGTTTCCAAACAGTAGATCCAGATGGGTGCTACACTATATTCTTAGAAACTACTAAAAATGTGTAAGGGAAAATAAAAAATTTTATAGACCAAATCATTTGACACAAAATTGTTTCTACATAACTTACAGGACTATTTGTTGTTAGATTTTAATAATGTGTCAATCAGAAGTCACAGAAAAGCTATTGCTGATAGTAAACTCCTCACAGTTTTGGCACAATTCAGCACACTTCTCTACTGGTTCATAGCCTGAGTACACATTTATAAGACAGACCTCTTAGTTCTGATAACTGTTTTGATAAGCCTTTTCTCATGATAATGGGTGAAAAATGCTTTCATCACTCCAGTTAAGGGAAGTATCTTGGTTTAGATGTTGGATCAGGTAGTTTGATTCAAATGTCATTTTATCTTCAAATCCGTTTCAAGTCAATGCAGTGATTAAATGCTTTCACTACGTACTCTCTTTTTCTATAAAATAAATATTCTTCCTTCCTGTTAGAAGAGCAGCTCCTTTCAGCATCTTCAGAAGCAACCTGGTGAGAAAGTAATATAACACCCTTTTTCCTTCACAGCTTGCTTAGGTATTTAGGTGTGATGCTCGAGTTGCTTACGACTGTGAGTTCTTTGAATGCGTAGTGTTCCATAGCACCACTGCTATTTAAATTACATCTCATTTGCTGCCCATTCAAACATTCACACTGATGATTCAGACATCCATCTGAACACCCTTCAGGAAGTAGAAAATCACAAGTGAGCACAGTTGCACAGGACAGAGTTACAAAGAAATCAATCACAGATGCAACGCAAAGGTGGATGGCTACCTCTCACACTCATAGCAGCATATAATAGCACATAGGAAATGGTGCTTAAAGTCATTTTAAGTACTACAGTTAATGGCAGTTTCAGAGCACAGTGCTGCTGTACTGACTGTATTTTAAAAAGTCAAATGTCAGCTCTTCATCTGCAATCAAAGCAATGACTATGACACCCCCAGCTAGGCTAGTTTCACCCAGCTGATGACAGGAAGCAAACTTTAGTGTTCACTGAGCATAATCCCACTTGTTATTTCTTCCCATTCCTTCAAGACTCACTTTTCTACTAATTCTGAAGAGTGTATTTGTTATTTTCAACTGACTGATTATGTATTTAAGACAAATATTCACAGTGGTACTTGGTGCTTACTTGGCTTCAATATATGAAACAGCATTCATATGAACAAGCTAATTTTTCTGAAAGTTAATTCATTAATTGTTTTGATCACAAGTTTTCTCCATTATTCACTCATTTCCTAACTTTGATCATTCATTTTATATTATGGTATTTTTACTTCACTGAAAGAATACCAGACACTTTTTATGGATTCCTTGTCTTCTCAGACATTGTAGCAACTTGCCTGTGTGAGGAAAAACTGCGATTTGCAAAGCAAATAAAAATACTCACACTTAGCACTGAGTCTGAAGTTCTAAATCTCTCACAGAGGACTAAAATCATTATTGGTGTACAGTGAGAAGCATTCACAATGAAGTGAGAGAAGAAAATGCAGTTTAAAGTGCTGGAAAGTAGGTCACCTTCACTACACAACATAAAGGACCTACAATGCAAAAAAAATTTTCTGAGAGCTCAGCCCCCTGTTGTACAAAAAGAGATGACACCATAAAGACAGTGTGGCACCTGAAACCCAGCAACACACTGTCTGTCCTGCAGAACAGATGGAAGGGACATTGCTTATCACCTCCACCTGATCCAGCTTACAGGGGGTCTGAGGATGGCACCACTACTACTAAGGCACTACTAAAGCATAACTTCAAAGGGCACAGTACTTTTATCACAAGGTGGTATCTTTACTAAAGGAAATACAAATCTTTGTATCATTTTCAGGTGGAGGGAAAATAAATATTTCTCAGTCTTATATTGATTTTTTTTTTTCCTTCTTAAAAATAGTAAGCCTTTCCAAATAATTTTGAAAATGTTTGGTTCATTTTCAGATTGTGTTAACTGAGTGCCTTTTCCTTATAAAAAATATTGAAGCAAAAATGCTGACTTCAACCTTGCTTCCATCTCATTAGGCTGCTGCCTAATGCATTAATACAGGCATTAATACAGGCAAATTTCAACTCTTTGTATCCCAAAATATGAGAAAACTGAAGAATATTTAAAATTTCTGCATCAACGAACTGTTACATTTAATGATCAAATTAGTAAGGATTTTTCCACTAACAACTTTTACCTGTAATGTCTAATTAACATGTTTTGAGAAGTCTATTCAACAAAGCTATCAGTTCCTTTTCTAAACTACTGAAATTGTTATGTGTCTCTTGTCTGAGACCTATACAATCTCCTTTCCTGCAGAATGCATATTTACCTCTATTTTGTTCAATTAAAGTGCCTCCTTTAATCTACTTGCTCTGGCACTAGGATATGTTAACTGTCTGTTCTTTAACCACTTTGCCATAAATAATTCAATTAATTTAACAAACCCATGATTTTCACATTACTCTCTAAATTTCTTATAGGAAATACTGTACCTTGGCATCATAAAAAATATGCATTCCTAAGATTAAAGAAGTGTTATGCGATATCTGGAGCAGTTGAAATGCTCACCACTATCTGAGAAGTAGAAAATGCACTGTTACAGCTAAGTTCACTTCTAAGATATACAGATTGTCATTTGAGAAATCTTTTTTCCTTTCATCCCCAGGTTTTAAAATATGTGCATTGGTTAGATACTTTTCATAAGATACTGAAATGTCATTTGGGTTATACTTACATCATTCATCATAGTGTATCACAGGTGATATACTGCTAAATACTGATTTTGTAGGTACCATAAAATACAGTTTAAAACACATTACAGGGATACCGACTGTCTACTTTTCAATAGCATAACCTTAATACATCAGGGCATTATCATTTTATTCTTGTTAATATGAATGCTTTCTCTCATATAAGAGTGGTGGTTTGAAAATAGCTTGGTTTTTGGTTTATATTCATTATTATGTGCTTATGTCTATGTCCAGACTCTTGCTCCTTAGTTTTGGGGTTTAAGTTACTTTTGTACATAGAATTTAAGAGAGTTATATCTAAACATTTCCAAAATACATTTGGGTTCTGTACCTTCAAAACAATCATCTCCATAGGCCTCAATAAAAATGATCAATACTTCAGCACAACAAATATAAAGCTGGATCATAGCTAGTCTTTAGAACTATAACATAAACTTATGTATATTGTGAGAAGTTCTGCTTAAGCCCACCTACCAATAAGTAACTGTTTTATTTTCTAACAACAATTTTAAACCTCTACTGCCATATTCTACTTCAGCCAAGGCTGCAGAAGTTGGAAATCCCCCCGGGCGCAGAACAATCCCAGCTTGCATTCCCCAGCAGATTGTGGGAACACTAGTGTGAATGTCAAGGCTCACAGCAGCAGCCAAAACTCAGTTGCTCCCCTACAGCATTTCTGCAGATTTTCTGTGTTGTGGGTAAGAGAACAGGACTGCAAGATTTGCAAGCATGCTATTTTGCTATAATAGTTGTAAAATAAATGCTTGGGTAAGGAAGAAAAAAAAGGCCAATAAACCCATCTAGAATTTCGAAAATTCCTTTTCTGTCAATATTTCATCATTGACATTTTACGCCATTTTGAAGTCTTGCTGTCCCTAGAAAGGCCTACTATTTGAGAAGATTAATATAGATTACAGCAAAGCTGACTCTTTCTGACACACATTGAATTATTTTCAGCACATACAAAACAAGCAGGATTTTCAGGTATCACCAGTCAAATTACTGAGGAATTTCATTACATTGTTCAATAAAGACTGTTTTATAAAGACTTTATTAAATGTTTAATATTTCATTGAATCTTTTCTACAGGATCCTTTCACTAAACAGATATTAAGCTTTATCTATCTCAGGTCAACTCTGTAAAATTTTTTGTAATTGGAATGGAAGATAGGAGGAAACTTAAATAACATTTTGTATATCACCATCTGTATTTAACACTTAAAAATTTCTGTAGACATATTGATGTAAAGACAATCAGAACTTTATGAATACAGGAAGCACCAATAGTATGATTAAAAAAGAAACTGGCAAGTAATGTGGCAAGGAAGAAAAGTTAATTAAAAAAAAAAAAAAAAAAAGCTAAAGCAATACAGGGTAGATGTTGAACAGTAACCTCAGTTTTTAATTAGGCAATGAGACAGATAAGGTCAGGTTCAAGGTCAGGTTGGACAGAGGCATAATCATCCTGATCTAGTTGAAGATGTCCCTGCTTATCTCAGGGTGGGTTGGACTAGATGAGTTTTAAATAACCCTTCCAACCTAACCATGCTATGATTCCATATACAGTAATATGATGGACCAATAACAATATGGACCAATCCCATCATGAATCTGATAAAGAAGAAGTGTACCATCCTACCCAGATATGAAAGTCAATATTTTCTGGGGTTTGATGTTTTCTACTCCATTGTATTTGGGCCTTTTTCTTTTATAATTGATCATTTCAACAGATTAGAAATCAGTTAATCAAAATTGTTAAAATAGATCTTGTGGGTAATGTTCCCTGTAAATGTTTTATTAAGGTTTCTTTCCTTATACCTCTTATTTCCTGTGATGCTGAAGGCCATTCCTGAGCCCATCATTAGTATACTTCCTGAGTGATAATCATTAAGTATATTTTTTCATTTCAAGGCTTTACTGATATCTTGAAATAAGACTAGAGACTTACTGCACAAATTAGTTAACAGGTTTTGTGTTGGTGTCAGGAGAAAGGAGATAATGGAAAATTGCTGAGGCTCACTGCATGACTTTTTTATAAAAAAACTAAACAGCAAGGGTGTGAAGGGAGGCCAGAATTGTCATATATACCACTGAGACAACAGATTGATGTTACACATATATTTGTACTTCAGCCCTGACGGGCTTCTTAGCTTACAGCTGCTGTGCTCCAACGGGAACACAAATGGGTCTCAGGTGGGATATGTGACAGTGAGTAAATGATCTCAGCTTCAAAGTGTCCCAAACAAAACTGATGTAATCTCACTGCTGCTTATAACCAGCTCTTTTTGGCAATAAAGCCAACTAGTTTACTATAATTCATAGATAACACAACCAACTTGAATGTGTGATTGGCTGGTGCAATTAATTTTATAATGTCATTCAAGTCCACACCAGCCCAAACCTAAGATACCAGAGAGACACTCACTTCTTCCTTTCTCTTTGTACCAATAGGAAAACTTCAGGAGTACCAGGAAGCAAGTCCTATATTTCAGATAAAGAAAAGCTGATATTTGTTGAAGCATAGCCTTCTGCCTTTAGAAGTATGGGAAAATCAAGGATTTTCTGGAAGAGAGGAAGCTTACTTTGAAAATACACAGCTGAGACCATGATGATTTAACAGTTCAGGAGACTGAAGCTCACAGTATTTTCCTTGTGCAACTACCGAAAAACGAAAGTTGTAAGAGATCAGGCTCAAAAAAAGTTGCCCTAGAAAGCAGATGAAGCCACCTCCTGGAAATGTCATTTCTTTCCACATGTGTACACAGCTCAAGAACCGTGTGGGCATACTTAACTCTGTGAGAAACATGATATTCTAGCATTATGCTAGCATTAGCCTAACACAGCTCCTTGAAAGCCTCTGGTTTTCCTCCTTGGACCCAAACAGTTCTGTACAAGTTACTGAAATTAAGTCTGCACAGCATTATTCATTTGTTAACCCTCACTGATGCTGCTGGAACTATTAATGCCACATTTCCACTAGTAACTGGTGTGCTTCCTTACATGTGCTTATATTCACAATTAAACTGGAAATAGCCTTTAATTTTTCACAAGGAACTAAAGAGGATAATTGGATTTTATTAAAATAAATCACTCACAGCTTTTAATGCAAATGCATGGGTAACATCAAAGACACTGAAAAGCTTCTGAAAGAAATAATAATAAAACAGTGGATCAGTCTCACAAGTTTAACTGGCAACTTTTCTCCAGCCAGAGGGCCTGTTCTATTAAAACATGGCAAATATATAGCAGCAGAAAAAGAAAAAAGAGAATTTTCAAGAGGTGACTGCCAGATCAACACCACAAGAAGTTACTGAGTTTGATAAAGAAATGAGACATCAAGGGTGGAGGGACTACAGAGTTGCCTTTCCTCTGTAATTATCAGAGAGGGCAAAATGTGCTACAGGGGGATACAAACCAGGGCAGCTTGCAGGCAGAGCAGTGCTGTAGCTGCAGTTTCAGACCCAGAGTTAAGATATCATAATATCCCAATATGGAGAACAAAAAGTCTACCAAAAAAAAAAGAAAAATTAAAGGAAGGATAAAAGAGGTAAAACTTCAGAAAGCTGCAGGTAAAGACCAAGCCACCAGAGAGGTGTTAAACTTGTGATGATGAGCTCATCATTTGAGATTCACAAATATAAGTCAATGCCAGCTGACATTTACTGGTATTTACATGCTTTACTGAGTTTTCTGATCTCAAACTCCAAAATCTGATTCTTTCACACACTCCATGTCTTTCATCTTTTCTTATTTTTTCTTTATTTCTCCTCTCTAATCATCCCATTCCACCAGTAACCATTGCATCTTATAAACCTGCATTTCAAAAATAAGTATAGATCAATACTTGATGGGAAAAAATAAAAGGAGACATCTACAGGACAAATATTAATGATCAGAACTTTACAAAAAACGTAACAAGATATAGGAAGACATTGATTAAAATTACTAAAATACTTGAACTATCAACACCATTAAGTAAATATTAGTAGCTAGTTCCTCTACTCTTGTCTATCCTCAAAGCAGGCAAAGCAGTTGTGTTGACACAGAGTTTCATAAACACACTGACCATTTAGTATATGCACTTTCAGTATATTAGCACTTAAACTCTCTTAAATTAAAAGAGTGGAGTGAATTATTTTGTCTGGCATATTAATGCAATGAAATCACACTATTCTGTAGAATTAGGTACCAGGAAATTTTCCAAGACTTCAGAGGATAGACTTTGGTTTTATATTGTTTGAAGATCACAGAATACTGACAGAGGACATGGAAAAGTTGTCATCACAAGACCACTTGGTGATCTTTGAGCAATCATTGTGACAAAGAAAGGTGTCTGAGGACAGGAGAAAGAAAATGACACCTCTGTCTTCAAGAAGGACAGTGAAATAGACCCTGAGAACCCTGAGTCTTGGAACCTGATGAAGCAATACTGTAAACCATATGAACAAGAAGCTCATCAAGAGTAGTTTTTACAGTAACATCACTAGAAAGTGTTGCTTGACCGATCCAGTGAAATGACTGCCTCAGCAAAAGAGAGAGCAGAGGATACTGAGCATTTTGACACTGTCACCCATGACATTCTCAGAGGGAAACTGGTGAGGTATTCACTGGACAAGACAGACAGCAATGGATGGGAAACCAACTGAATGGACAGGCCCAGAGAGGGGGTGGCTGGTGACCCATAACACAAACTCTAGTTTGAGAGCAATAACTACCAGTGTATCCCAGGGGTCAGTACTGGCTCCAATCCTGTTCAATTAATGACCTAAACAATGGGGCAGTGCGTAGCCTCAGTAACAACCATGAAGAACTGCATGAGGACTAGTCTGACAGGAGGAAGAGGTTAGATAATGGGCAATGAGAGAGATTGAAAGCTGTCTGAGCTTTTCAGCTCTATGGGCTGTGATCAGAAATACTAAATCCTGCTGGGGGCCACTTACTAGTTGCATGCTCCAAGGGCTATTGCTGGGCCAATCCCATGTAACTGCTTCATTAATGACTTGGATGATGGAACAGCAAAGATGACACTAAGCCAAGAGGAGTGGCTGATACACCAGAGTCATCTTGCCATTTGGAGGGACCTCAGCAAGGGGGTGAAATGGGATGACAGGAAATTCATGACGTTCAACAAAAATCAAATCCTGCATTTGGGTAGGAATAGCCTCACGCACAGGATAGCTGGGAGTCGGCCAGCTGCAATGAAGCTTTGCAGAGAACTACTACAGTATCCTCCCTACCACAGGCTGATCATGAGTGAACCATGCCTCCTCTCAGCAGAGGAGGATAGAAATGACATTGGGTCTGTTAGGAAAAGCCTTTCCCACAGGTCAGGGCTGGCACTGATGAGCCCACATTGGGAATGTTGGATCAAATATTGGGCTCCTCAGTACAGAAGAGGCGTGGAAATACTCCACTTTACTGAGAGGGCTCAGTAAAGGAGCACAAAAACAACTAAGAGAAGTCTCTACCATTCTTATCCACACACACACACACACACATATATATATATATATATATATATATATATATGTATGTATATACGCACTCACGATGGAAGGGAAGAGGAAGTCAGACTCTTCTTGCTGATGCTCAGTGATAGGAAAAATGCCAGTGAACACCAACTCAGAGAGGAAATTCCATTTAAATGTAAGAAAAATCTTCTTTTACCATTACTGTTTTGGAATACATGTTATTCAGAGAGGTCATGGAGTCACCATGCTTGGAGATATTCAAAATACAACCAGAATCAGCCCTTAGCAATTAGCTCTAGGAAATCTTGCTTTTAGCAGGATTACTTGGCTAGACCATGCCCAAAACTCCCCTCCAACCTCAGTGGTTCTGTGATTTAAAGTAAAAATGCCACATACCAGTATTTCAGATTTTCAGAACTAGAAAATATGACTCAAAAGAAAGCATCAAGAGATGAAGTTGATTTCTACATTGGCACTACTGTATAATACTCACAAAATATTTGCCTTGCAAATTATTTTAAATCTTGGGATTACCTTTTTATATACTGTGTTAAAACCACTTTCATTTTAGCCTACCAATACTGATTTTCAATCTTCAGTTTCTTTCGAACTTCAGAAGCAGAGAACTTTCTGCTTATTTTGGACGTGCTCAGGTGGGTATACACCAATATTACCAGAGAACTTGATGAAAATAAAGAAATAGTCCTGTGGCTAAAAAAAATATTGTGTGTTTTTTCTAAAAAAAACCCCTTATAAGCTTGCCCTGCAGTTAAACTGCTATTGCAAACAGTAATAGTCCATTCACATCTATTATAAGAGCAGTATCACCTGCAGTTTTATTGACTGTCAGAAAACAGGTCCCATTTTGTGAAACAATAAAAATCAAATTTAGTGTAAAATCTCCCAAGGTTGTAGCCTGTAACCTTATAACATCAGAAATGACAGCAGTAAGCCTTTTCTTTCCCTCCTTTTTTTTTAGTTCAGATACCAAAAGAAACCAGAGATTATATTCCAGAGCAGGGAGTCCTGCAGACACAGACATATTACCATGCAGAGGCACAACAAAGGTACCAGAAAATGTTTTCAGTTTGTTTCTTTTCTTAGTTGTCTACACTTCTAGCCAATACAGAAAGGCACAGCCTGTTAGGGATTAAACAAAATATAAAGTATTACCAACACAATGTAATTCTGCTTTTCTCAGTCTTTAATGTTTCCCCACTTGTGTTCACATAAATAATTATGCAAACACAGTGAAAGAACATATAGGAAGTGCAACTGAACTCCTCAAGTACTCAGTGTATTGTTTGCATGGCAAAATTTTGGTCTAGGAGGGGCTATGAGAGGTGTCTTCTCACCTGAGAATCACCAGCAGCTTCCCCCATGTCCAACAGAGTCAATGCCACTTAGATACCACAGTGGCTGAGTATTTCACCCCAAAGTACTCAGTAGCTCCATTCATTTTAATTCTCCATTTCACATGCATGTTGAAATTATAAAAGTTCCCCAAAATTAGAAAGTGATAAAACGTGCAGCAATACAGATTATTAGACACACTTTAAAGGAACTCCACAAAATAGAAAATTGCATGTTTCATGGAAGAAGGAGAGTTGCATTTTAAAACAATGGACCATATTTACATTGGTGACATATTGCTCTGTCTTTTCAAAGAGAAGGAGTCTTATCTGTAATGGAAAGATTATTAAAAAAAAAAAAAGAATGCCAACTCAGAATCAAACACTTATCAAATAGTGAAATGTCAGTGTGAGATGCACATATAAACTTGGAATAGTCTTTACAGACTTCACACTGCTGATTGCGAGATTGGAATTTGTACCTGATGATATACACACAAAATATTTTAAGTTTCTGTAATCAATCTCTTTTTCTCCATCAGTCCTGACGCAAGCAAATGGAGAAGAACTTTATGGGAACAAAAATTCAGACTATCCATCTACTCCCTACCTCTCTTTCTTCAGCAACCATTTTGGAAAAGAATAAACCTACTTTTCCCTCACTTAATACAGCATTGGACTCTGAAAACTTTAGGATGGAGTAAAAGTTTGTATCTGAAGTAACAATTTAAATATGGTTCATACCATATTTAAACATACAGTTAGGATCACTCAGATAGTCCTAAGTTGTCCATCAGGAGCCATTTCTTGTGCCTTTCAGAGCAGGCGCATTCCACTGCAGGTCTCTTGCTAGATCCCAGTTAAGTGTTGCAAGGGACCTTGACCAGGCAACAAAATAAAAATAACTTGATATAGAAGATGGGCTCATTTGATTCAAGCAGAGGTTAAAGCAGGTTATCCAATTTTGGGTTTGCCCAATTATGATTTTGGGCTTTCTTTTTTAGCCCAGCATGAGCTCAGATTTGAGCCTTAGTCGAGTAAATAGCTGCCTCAAACAAGCTGAACAAGCTATCTTCATTAAAACTTCTCTACAGAGAGTTTGAGTGTTTGGGCAAGAAAAGAAAAGGAAGAGGGGAAAGCAAATGAGGCTCTCAGACTAAGAGTTCCCTTTCATCTAGGCAATGTAATGCAAATCCTTTATATTGAGCATTTTAAGATGTAAATTGGATTCAAGTTGATGTCCACCTGTCTTGAACCAGCAGGGATGTCTTCCCATTTTTATCAAAGCATTTCTCTGCCAATTACTGGCTGTTGTGACAGTTGGAGATTTTTGTGTGTGTGTGCAGGCTTTTACAAATACAAACTCATTAAAATTAGATCTTTCACATTCTGATTCCAAGAAAAACTGTCACTGAAAAAATATCAGGGGTCAAGTGATCTGTATAGTCTAATTACATCCTAAAAGACCTAGAAGCTTATGTTTATGAGAAAAAAAAAAAAAAAGAGTTCTATTTTCTTGGTATTTTCCATTCTCAACATTTTATTCTTTTTAAGAGGGGAAAACATTTTGCAATGCAGAAAGATACCTATATTGTTTACTCACTGCGGACAACTCTCTCTATTCATTAACATAAATTTTATTTAATAGCAGCAAGCAAAAATTTCCCAATTAATTTAAGTAAATTCTCTGCCATTCCATGGAAAAATAGATGTTCATTAGAACAACTCTACAGAGCTCATATACTGGAATTCACCAAATCATTAACAAGAAACAAGTTCAGATCAAGTTGCTATGATACCTAACTTATTTAAGAACACAAACTTTCATTTCACTGGAAAAAAAAAAATGGATAATACAACTATAATTTTTTAACAATGAAAAGGAGAAAATGGAACTTATTTTTTTCATCTTATTAAATTTTTCAGCAGATTGGCTTTAAAACCTGGACTTTATTTTACTTTTTTTTTTTCAGAGGCTATATTATTCTATTGTAGTATCTTGGTATGAGAAACATTCATATAATGTTCTGTATTTGAAATTAGCATTGTAAATGTGTTCAATTACTAAGGATAGGCACTTCTCTATCCTTAGACAGAGTCACAACTGTGACTTAGGTAAGTCACTTCAGCTACCGTGGTCTCAGAACCAGCTTTCCAATGTGCTGAGGCAGATGTATTCCTGCATGCTGCAATATTTGATATACGGATATCACATTGTAGCTATATTTATGATAGATTTCAGCTGTTACTTTGGATTTTTTTTTTCTCACTACCCTTTTGCAGTCTTTCAGCCTGAAAATTGTTGACAGGCAGGTAAAGGTGCAAAAAAAAGCGAAAGCTGAAGGAATTTTTGGTATTTGTGATGCCTTAAGTTTTAGCTTTCTTATTTTTCAGATTCTGTGCTGCATAGGTGTGTAGTTTTGAGCTTCATATTAAGTGCTAATGAGCTTTCTTCACACAGTAGGTAGGCAAAATAATTCCTTTTCTAGCTTGATACCAAAGACAATTGTTACAAGTTTCAGGCCCATAAATAGCAGACTGAAGAGAGAAAACAAGAGGGATGAGACTTCATAACCTGAAGTTATAATTGGACAATTAACCCTGATATGCAGATGGACCAAAACTTATAAAAATGAGAGACTTCGTGACCAGTCATCCATTTTGTGACCATTTTGGGTCCATCTTGGGTGTAGCTCTGGCCAGGCTCTTGTACTGCCCAAGGTGTATCCTTTAAGGCCCTTCAATAAATATCTACTACTTTATTCTTAACTCTGTCCAGCCTCTGTTCTAGCTCAGCCTTTTCAAGGCATCATTGGAAGTACCAGAGGTGGAGAGGGAGACCTTTCAAGGTCTAAAATATCTTGCTCTGGGTCTCAACAATGATGTGTACATACATGCTTATTTAAGGGCAGAGTTGGTCTAGAAACCCTTCTGAGAGGACTCCCACATTTCATTTGGCCTTGTAATTCAAACATGCGATAAAATATCAGGAAACGTTTTGGAAACGGCAAATGCAAAGAAGTGTACTTGTCAGAAAAGTATGTCACAGAAGGTGGAGTCATCTCCTTTCCCTCTTTGCACATATGTTGCTCAAATCTGTAGGCTTTTTATTTTGGAGTGGGGGAAGAGAAGGACATGTTTTAGTTTCAGTACATGGGCTTTTTAGGTGTGAGGAGGGGCCCATATTCTCCCTCAAACATACAAACTAGCTAACAGATTACTAGAAATTATTTATCAATAATGCAGATAAATTTTTGTTAAGATGAAAAGAAAAATCTACCAAGATGCCAAAAACATCTGGCACATTTCAAGTTCCAGCCCCAACGTGGCCTCCACCACATCCTTCCTTGTCCAAGCATCTGTACCTCACTCCTCAGAGCATTTCCCTACTTTCTCTCTCACTATGCACTTCCATTGGAACGTTAAATAAAGCTTTCTCTGCAAAACCTCCAGCCTGATGGAAGGAAGCCTCTGTGGCTCAGGAGAAGCCACTGGCAGATGTGCCTCTCCAGGGAGCAGTACCACCTGACATGGATGGAGCTGGGAATCAGGCTCAAGAGAGGCAAAGGTGGTGACAGAGCACAGTGAGGGAATGTGCAAACAGGAAAGGAAACAGGCATGATCCAGAAAACCCTTTCTAAGGAGATGGGCAACCCAGTTTCTTGGACTGTAGTTCCAGCAACTGCAGCATCAGCTGCAGGATGCTCCTGTGGAGACCCCAGTCAGGACAGGACTGTAATGGGAATGAATCCCCCCATTGCCTGGCAGGGACCTACTAGAAGTCATCACAGCACCCATACCTGGTGTCTCATACAGTACAAATTAGATAATTCCAAAGTTGTTAAGATGAGAAACAAGCATTTTCCTTCATGTATCACATTTGTTCTCAGATCTGTGACCTCTCCTTGAAAAATCTAAGTTAAGGAAATGAAATTCATCTGAACTAAGCCTTTCCGTCTACACTAAAAAGAAAATAGTTACACTAGCTCATCTGTGGTTATATACTGCACTATCTGCATTAGATGTTCCCCAAAGCCTGCAGGATATTATTTTCAGTTATATAAATGGTAGTAGTTGTGTCTCTTCCACTTTTCCAGACAATATGGAAGTGTACACACTAAACCTCTATAAAATAGAGATCACATTAAAGGGTTTAATTTGAACACAGGAGAGAGATATTCAAAATTAAAAAATAATCCCAGACACCTTCAAAATAATTGATTTGAAAATCAGTTTCCAGAAAGGCCAAGTAAGAAACTCTAGGGCAGAATATTGGAGGTCAATGAAAGTTATCCTGAGTGCCTTCACACAGTGCTCCAAATCCAGCCAAGGACAGAGGTATATATTAGATACAGCAGAGGAACTGCAAATTTTAACCATGAACCAGGCTTACATAAAGCAAAAAGAAATCATTAAAACCCTCTTGTTTGAAAGACATGAATCAGCACAGGAAAAACAAATTATTTTTCTCAGCTGAAACATCCTTATGTTCTCACAGAGCAGATCAAAATTCTATCCACCTCTCCTGACTTTGTATTTCAGAGTCTATTTTCCATAAGCTCTGAAATGTGGTCACATACTGTTATTTTCAAAGCAGAGCAATATTATGGAAGAATTTTCAAAACAAGATAGATCTCTACAATAGAATATAAAAACGGCCAGCTCTGAAGCCTTTATCTATACATGTGTGTCTGCACAGTAAGTGTACAAATATACACAAATGTACCTACATACCTACACACACACACACACACACACACACACACACATATATATATACACACACACACAGATGCTGGTATAGCTATATCAATACAGATACAGATACAGCTATAAGTACAGAGGTGAGTGTGCATACAAATATTTTAAAGCAAAGAGAGGAATTAAATATTTAACCCCTAAGTTCTGCACCCTGCAGAAACTGAAACTTCAAAACATCTTCATGCAAGATTGCCACACATTGATAAGACACAGGCTGAAAGAGGGAATCCAGCTGGACTGAAGCCCAATGCACATAAATGTTCCTCACAGCAACTGATTGCATTTGTCCAACTGCTACCAGAGCAAGCTGATCAGCTGTAAGTAACAGACACTAGGAATCATTTTTGGGTTTTGGGTTTTTTTTTGCATTTTATTATACAAAACAATTAAAATGTCAGTCGCAGAATCTTTTATAGTAACTCAGCTGAGATGCTCTGCCTCTTCCTGTGTCTTTCCTTCTGCTGTGCAGAAACACAGGGTGACATTTTCTCACTGTGAGAGATCTTTTTGCTGTTTTGAGAATTAGAAATTGCCAAGCAATTCTAAAACACCAATCTGTTTATTCTGTTTTGGTTTATTTTTCATTTCTTCTTTTTCAGCATCTAGTCCTAAGGGATTTGGTAGAATACACACATCTTTTTAAAGGATAATTATGCCTCCATGAGGTGACTATGTCACTGTTCTAAATCCTGCAGTACAGACATTATTTTACCTGAATAAAACTATCCTTAAATTTCACAAGAATCATGTTAGATTTGTTATTTATGGGTACAAATTATGGACATTTTTTGATCCAGTGGTAGTTTGGAGCACTTAAATCTCTTGCTGAGAACAAAAGAAGGATCACAGGGGGAGCAAGAATGACAGTCCATAAATGCTATAAATGTTCTGAGCAAAGTTTACTGATGGTTAGACAAAACTTCCCCCTTGTAAGTAGCACTATGGCTACCAAGCAACCTAATTGCCATTAGGAACGAAATCATATTCCTCATCACTACCCACTGCTCTTGTGAGCACAAAGTAAACTTGGGATGAAGGTCAAATCATTAATAGTCATGCCAAGTCAAATTTGTGCAGCAGCTGCAAAGCAGCTTGAGCCAAGGCATTGTAGGAATAGCTGAAGATCACTATTGGAGCAAGTAGAATATTCCTTTTTCATTCTTTTTATATAAGCCAAAGGATCACAGCAAAAGTCTTCAGAAAGCCCTTCATTAGTAGTACTCCTGACAGGCAGAGTAAGCTTGGACTTTAAGAGTCTGAAAAATCCTATGCAGACGAATCAAAGTTCTTTATTTTAATCTTTTCTGACATTTTATCTGATAAATGATTGTTAAAAAATTGATTCTTTTAAGGTCAGTCACTGTTGCTTCTTACCTTTCTTCTAAAGCTTCCAATAATATACTAGCTTTTTTTACTTACCCCACTTACTGAAACGCACTACCAAATTTATCCTTTCAAGAGAGGGGGATTTTTTTCATACATGTTTTGAGAAGCATATGTTGCTGGACCAGTTCTGAAATTTAAGTGTGACTTAACTTTCTGTACACAAAAAGCCATGCAGCAGAATTGAGTGAAAAAAAGGGTGTAGTGTCCCAACAGTCCCAAGGCATTGGAGTTTTAATATGACAGCTGAAAAATTCATACACAGAAAATGCAGTTTATTTTTCTAAAAAGAGTGAAGGGCTGAGTCAGCCACAAAAGAATCTGAGGATATGGCATTAGGGAGCCTTATATCCTTGAAACCAGAAGATTAAACCACTGTGACACTCCCTTGAACAGAAAAGAGGCAAAATAGTGAAGCGACCCATCCAACCACCAGTGCAGCATCTTTGCCCAGAAAATGAAAATAAAGCAACTCACTAACCAAAGCTTATTGGAACAGAAATGAAAAACTATTTTAAAAGCAAAAAGACAAACATAGCCTATTACATAATTTGGAGTGGAAAGGTCCTCTTGAGGTTTCCTGGTCCCTCCTTCAGCTGAAACGGGGCTAAACTCAGCATTAAACTGAGCTGGGAATAAACTGCCTTGTTTAATTGAAAAAAAATTACAGTAGATGCAGACAAGATAACTGTGCAAGATCATATGAAATATAAATGATTGAATCTCTTATCCTGAAAGCATTTCTGATGGGGTCAATTTGTCAGGACATAGGGTACATAGCATAATTACAGAAAATAGCATCAGGAATTCTATAATTCATATTCCTGTAGAATCTATTGATCTTCTTCACGGGACATCCTAAGCAAAAAACATAATATAAAAACTTAATTTCTGTCCCCCAGAGACTGACATCTACATATAAGACACAGCAGATCAATATGGACAGATTAGGGAAGAACAGTCAAACAGCCTTGGCCAACGTGACAGGCACAAATCACAGCAGATGGGAGTTTGGCCTGCTGGCACTCATTTTTTAGTCATCAATACATCTTAAAGTTGTTACAAGAGATTAGAGCAAGGACAGTGTTTTGCTGTTTTGCTCAGGTTTGTAAAGTGCCCTTCTCACAGGCATTACAGCAAGGTTCAAGGACTCCAGAAATCATTGAAGAGTATAATCTCATTCTCTCTGAAAAGATTTCCAATTAAAAAAAAAAAAAAAAAAAGAAAAAGAAAAAACACAGTAATGATGTAGTGCTTATTCTAGAATCCAAATTCCTTATCTAAGGGTATACTTGGAGCCTCATAAATGTTCTTTATTGCCCGAAATTTACCTCTTTGATAGATCTTTCTTGCTTCAATGCATATTTTCCCATACTAGTACAAAAGAGACCCTCCCTTTACCAGTGGGTGTGTAGTCAGGAATCACTTGGGAGGGAAGCAGGTAAGCAATAGATAGGGTGGTCACAAGTTCAGAAGCTTTGAGAGAACTTATCCATTTATAAGTCATGAAGTCACCCCTGAATACCTCAGTTTCATAAGGAAGATATTGTCAGTAACTGGAAAAGATAAAAATAAAAACTGTTCTTAGTTTTCCTCTAGCAACAACTGGTAGTCATAGGTTTGAGGTTTTAGAGGACCTTTCAACAGAAGCTATGCTCAGCAACTCTGCAGCTTCTGAAAGACCATTCTAGAGACCTGTGTCTATCAATTCATGTTTCACTCATCCTGTGTCTTGATTTTTAGAGCGCTCATGGAAGGGAAGGGGCTGTGGCCAGTGGGCTTGTCTGAAAACCCTGGCTGAGTCCTATGAGAACAAGGAATTAGTTACAAAACCTGTGTCACCCCAGCTGAGAGACTCTCTCAGCATTCCCAGTTGCTGTGGCTTGCCTGGCTCAAATGTAGCCCAGCAGCTTCATATACAAACCTCTTGAGAGCTGTAGCAAAGTACAGCAGAAGCCACATCTAGGAAAACAAGAACCCAGAGTTATGGGTGATTTTCTCAAGCACTATATCAAAATATAACCAATACCAATCTCCTAACAAAAAACAAAAACACCAAAAATGTGTGTAATACACAGGTAGTAAAGTTTCTGTTTTATTCATAAATAAACAAACCTCTCCTGAGGTACTGGGTTCAGATTAAAGTATGGTACTGCTATGAAAAGTCTAACAGCATGGTCTGGAAATCATTTCTTATAAGAGAACAAAGATAAATTGAAATTGTTCAGATTTGTTGAAGGAAAGAGAAGCAAGCTGGTTCTTGAATTCTTAATAAAGTAACTGCAAAGAAATGGGAAGAATTCTTCTTCCTATCTGTAAAGGACAGAACAAGTACATTTCAGTTACAAGTAAAGAAAAGGAAAGAATGTCATAGCTTTCTAAAGTTAAGAATAATGATGTTTGGAAAGTAGTTAGTAATGGCAAACTTAGTTTTCTGACACTGAAGGTCCAAGAACAGGTTAGATATCTCAGAAGTGGGTTAGCTATAGTTAATCCTGCTTAGGAGTAGTCAAATGGATTGTAAGACTTTTTAAGGTCACCTTAGGCCTTAGAATCCTGTGATTTTGATCGTTATTTTGAGTTTCAGGCATAAATTTTTGGTTACTATAAGTTACTTTCCTCCATCTGACCTAAATTCTAATTAAAATTGATCTTTGAGTGGTCCAAAGATATTTTCCAGTGTCAATCATACATCTCAGCATGACCACAATTTTACCTTTAAGAAACATCAAATCATGCTGAATTCTACATTTAGTTCCTGTCCTACTTTCAAAGTTGGCACAGTGCTTGTTCCTTACAGTTTTCTCTTTCTGCAGGTTAAGGTTATATTGATTTAAATTCAAAATTTGAGGTTGGAGGGCTTTCATGACAGAACTAAAACCCATCAGTTTACCAGCTCGATTTCCTGTATTTCCAAGTAAAGTTCTTAATTTGAATTTGCCTGCAGTAATGGCATTATTTTAAAATAGTCGACAAGGATTTTAACAAACTGCAATCATCACTTGCTAAAAGACACTTTGTACATGCCTCTCTCCATCACATTACCAGTGGCATTTTTCTGATGAAATGCTGCTACTGATACAAACATTGCTCTTGACTGTTTTTTTGACTTTATGATAAGAACAATTTTGGAAAGTTTTATGAAAGTTTGACTTGAGAACTTAAAGAAACTGAGAGTTTGCTTAGACAAAAAGTGACTGATGCTTCCCTTGCAATATCAGGGAGCCATGTGATTCCTTGGCAGCCCCCATTTACCATGATCCCCAGGCTACCCTGCGACAGACTAAGGGCCTTTGAAACTACTTTGTATTACAGGAAAAGATGAGTGTTCAGTCTTTAGAATTCACTCCAGTTAGGTGTATCTGTAAGTTACAAGTCCTACAGTTTTTGTGAGTGAGCGCAATAAACATGGTGTCTCCGGAGCAAGGCAAATAATCCTGGTACAGAGAACAAATTTGTGCTGGCATCACCCAGAGGACCGATTTTTCAAAAGTTCTTCGTGCCTGAAGCCATGACTTCAATATGTGTTTTAATTGGGTTCAAGGGAAGAAACAACACTTGTTGAAAAATGAAGCTGTGATTGTTTCAGAGTTATTTGGAAATTCAAAAAGTAGTCTAATTTGATTACATTTCTGAGGGTTTCATTTAAGGCTGGAAGAAATAATCTTCTGGCTGAAAGATGCAGCATCTGAATCATTCTTTACACAAGGGAACCCCAGCTGAATCTCATCTTCACTAGAGAGTCTTAAACTACATTACAGGGAAATGTAGAAATGTCCATGTTATGAAGTACTCTGAAATTAAATGTTTTCAGTTCCTGCTGTTGACCTTCTTTCACTGTATTCACACAAATGTGGTTTTTAATTTTGCAGGAAATTAGACCCTTGAGAGGTCCACTTAATTAGAAGGCATAAAATTGACTGCATTATGCTAGCATTTCTTTGTTAGGAGAAAGACTTTGTTAATTGTAAAATGGGGAAGAAATGTGGTAACATGTTTGACATCAATTTAGAACTGGCTTAAAATCAGATATTTTTAGAAAGCTACCAGTTTCAGTTGCAATAAAAGGGTAACCTATTACTCTTAACATAGAACTGGCATAATTTTTAACGATTTAGAAAGTGAACAAGTTTGATGGGCTAATATATCAAACAATTTTGGGATAAATTTGAGAAATTCCATGAATGAGAATATGTAAATAAAGAGAAAAGGGTAGATATTGCTGCTTCTTTGGAGCTTTTTTCAGAGAGAAGCTTTAAAACCTTCTCTGCCATTTGCCAGCTATGTAAGCAAGGGTTTTAATGCTCTGTATTTTTTACCTTTCTGTATCTGAGATCATGCTGAAGTCAATTCCTCAAACATAGAGGCAGCAAAATAAAATTCTTAGATTAGCATGGAATATTTTGCATTAAATAAATACGATTTTTTCATCAAGATGTAGCAATTTTAACTCCAGTCCAAAGCAAACTAATCTAAACCAGTATTTGTTTTGCTTTATTTCCTGATTGGCAACCAGATGGAGAGATGTGCTTTTACACAGGACAGGCTGGTGACAGCAGCCCTCCATAGCCACATTGAAACAAAATCCTAATTAAAAATCCAGTTCTGTTCTAGGATGTCCACAATTATTCTTTACATAGCAATGCATGAAGTAATCCAGCTAAGCAGTACAGCATGGGAAAATGAAGGCAACTGTGATGGAGAGTAATGCAGATCTTGTTTCCTTTTTCACAGTTCTGAGAATGATCAGCTGAGAAGTCTAGCTGACACCTGGCTATGGCAAAGAGTCAAACACTAGATAACACCTAGATGTGAGATATATTCCTTCATCATACTACTAGCTGAATTTGCAGCAATTTTCATTTTCCAGATTTCATTTTTGGAAAAGGAATCCAGAAACAACTTCTTTCTTTTTTTTTTTTTTTTTTTATTTTAACTTTAGGCTTGCATTTTCTCTCTTCTTCCTTATTTTATAGAGTTGTTTTTTATTCTTCTTCTGCCTGAGTATCAGATGCTTCTACACAGCCAATAAAAATTTAGAATCTTGTAGGTAATTTCAATATAAAAGGGAAATTGGTGTTTGATACAGAAAGCAACAACATTTGGATTTCCTCCTCCCACACCCCAGAAAATTAATAAAAAAATAGCATGCCTTCTGTAATATGGCAGATATCACTAGTGTTTTCTTGCTCAGAGCTGTGAGCTTCTTTTAGTCACTGCCAAGCAAAAGTAACCAAGAATGATAACTGACATATTTTGGGATGCCCTTCTGTCTTAGTGTTTTCATGTGCTGCTTTTCCCTACTTGGCCCACTCTTCTATAGCAGCACCTGTCAAAGTCACACTGTCAAGGGTTCCCTACTCCTGAGCAAATTTATATTTCTCCTTCATTTTTTGGAAGATAAGAAGGAAGTACTCCATGGACTATTACAGCTATATTAGGTGAAGATCAGTACATAATTCCTCAAGCTCTGCACTGGTAAACAGTAAACCAGCTGTGAGAAATTGTCTCTCTGGGATAACAGCTCCCATATTGATCACACATTTGGAGTGCACAGCCCCAGCACATCTGATCCCATTTCTCAAGATAAATTGATACTGTCTACCTCTGGAGGAGTTCAGGCAGAACCTGAAATGCGACAGTTCAAGTGCTTGCAATGGTTCCCTGATGTTAATACCACAACAGGAATCCAGAGAAGGATTCAAAAAGCAGTCATTGCACCCCCACTCCTACACAGAGCAACTGGACTGCACTGATGGCCCAGTGAATTCTTCTGGAAAGAAAAGTGCACTCAACACTGGTAGAATAAACTTTCCATTGTCTTGAGGAAGACAAACTATGAAACAAATCCCCAGACAAAACACAGACACTGAAACACCACCCCATGGCAGACTGACATAAATAACCAAAAGTGCACCCACTGCACTGACACCTCCTGAAGACTCCAAAGTGGACAGAGGCTGTAGAAAGCAGCATTGCAGAGGCCCCTCACTCACTGCATAGCCAAACTGAGTGGAGGAAAAGTGGGCAGCCACTTTGCAGAAGACAGAACTATGCAGGTAGTATTAGAGTGGGATGAAGGGGGAAAGTGGCCTACAGGCCATATCTATAACTATTCCAGAATAGCCACCACAAAATTGTGTGGAAATGAGTAAAATAATGGAAAAGAGCAAAGGGTGGAAGCATTAGGATAAAGACATCAGGCCAGCTGAGGTGTGTCAATGGGTAGCTCATCAGAGATATTGAAGACCAACGTGAGTTCAATATGTCAGTGCACCCGTCCCAAACAAAAAAACTGCAGGAGAAGAGAACAGAGGTGTATTGGGCCTGACTGGGAGTTAATTTTTTCCTCAGCAGCCCTCACAGTGCTATGCTTGGCATTGGTAGCTGGCAGGGTGTTGATAACACACCAGTGCTTTGGCTGCTGCTAGGCAGCACTGTCCCTCTAACATTCCGTCCTCCCATCAAGGGACTGGGAGTGGGCACAATCCTGGGAGGGCACACAGCCAGGCCAGATGACCCAGATTAACCAAAGGGACATTACTTTGGACATTCCATGGGATGTCAACTCAGATATAAAAGCTAAGGGAGGGAGGAGGAATGGAGGTGCATTTGTTGCTCTTCAATGTTTGCCTCCCAGAACAAGCACTACATGTGCTGAGGCCCTGCTTCCCGGGAAGCATCCAAACGTCACTCCCTGGTGGGAAGCAGAGATTACCTTTTCCCTTTGTTTATGATTGCACAAACTTTAGTTTGTTTCTTTCTTTCACTTTAAATAATTACCTTATCTCAACTCACTGGTTGTTTTCCACCTCCTTCTCTCCCCTGTCCCCCTGGGAACAGGAGTGACAGAGCAGCTGAGAGGGCACCTGGCACCCAGCCAAGGTGAAACCACTGCAACTGGCCCTGTTGTGTTCCTAGTGGAAAAGTGCAGCCAGCATGGACTTATTGCAGGGAAACACTGGCTTCTTGGCCTTATGGAGTTCTCTGAGTGTATCAAGTAAACATGTGGATAAAAGAAATCTCAAAAACTCCTTCTAAGTGATTTTTAAAAATGTTTCTATTATTAAATAAAGTTGCCACAGAACTGGAAAGGGAAAAATATTTCACAGCTCAATATGAATCAAAAGACAAGGCTTAATGAACACTTTTCAGGATCAAGAGGAGTCAGCTGTCAAGTTCCCCAGGGAATTATGCTGGTTACAGCTTCATTCAGCTTCTTTATCAATGATCTGAAGAAATCGCTGTGCTGTGAAACCTGAAAGCCTGAAGCCAATTCCACTCTTTGAGGTGGCCCAAAGCCAAGTCATCAGCCCAGAATGCCAAAAATTCTCGACAAACTTTCTCAGTTGGTAAAAAGGTAGCAGATGAATTACCAGGAAAAGGTGCAATAAGGAAAAACTACCCTAAATCTTTTATACACCATGTTGCATTTATAAAAACTCAGTTGTAATTTAGAAGGATTTTAGATTCATTGCTTGCAGTTCTCTGAAATCATTGTACAGCAATAGCCTACAAAAGCCAATAAAATATTGGACATCAATAGAAAGGTGTTCAGAGCAGGCCATCACTGTGCTATTTTAAGAAATTCTGGCTATATCCAGATTGGGACTGCTATGCCTAGTTCTGGTTTCTGCATCTGAGGAAGGATCTGGAACTAGAGAAGGCAAAGAGGATGGCTAGACAATCAAGGGGCTAGAGAGCTGTCTTATGAGAAGAGATGTGAAAGGCTGTAAGTCCTCAGTATGGGGCTAAAGAAGTCTTAAGGAATCACGAAGGCAATGGAAGATCAGAGGATAAAACTGTTATTCACAAAATCCTGCAATGAGAGAACTAGGAAATGCTTGAAACACTAGTAGGAAGCTTACTAAAAACAAGTAAAATACTTCTTCACCCAATGAGCATTGAACTTATGAAAGACAGGAAGACGTGGAAAGGAAATTACACCACCACACAGACTGAAAAAAAGAGATAGACTGATTCATGGACCACAATACCAGTCTAAATTAAGAGAGGTTAGGGATGTAGCATCTAACAGTCCTAATACAATGATTGGGAGCGCTGGGTGAATAAAAGGGGAGTGAATGCTAAACATGACAAACTGAGTCTGCCTTGTGCTGTCCAAAGTAGAAGAAATATGAGATATAGCCAATCTATTAGTTATTATTAGTTATTATTATTTACCTCTTAAAGGTAGGTTGCAAAGTATTAATCAACCAGCAGATGAGATACATGTCAAAAGTTGTAATACAAATTCCTCTTCCTTATGTCATTCCTTTTCATCATTAACTCTTTAGTGACATCTGCCTCCATTTTCACACTGGTTATACATGTTCTGAAATGCCTTCTTGACTATTTTAGGGTTGGTATATTTTGACCTACTACTAATAAAAAGGGAAATAAAAACATCTTGAAAAGATACCCAAATAAATGATGATATCGCTAAATAAGGTTGTCAGTCCTTCTTAACCCAGAAACAGATGTCAGTAGAAGGGGTTGGCATTTGCTCAACTCCAAATTGTCAGGAAGCATTTAGGTGTGCCACACTGTACTGAAGCTGACAAAATTTGAAGATTTCATTCCCAGAGGAGATGTCAGCAAAGAGGAAAGAAACAGGAGCTGTTCAGAATTTCAAACACCAGAAACAAGAACCAGAAACACAGCATTTGCAAATTCAGTCTCTTCTACACTAGTCTGGAACTTCTTATACACGTTTCAACACTGCCCATCAGCTTGGTAATATTTAAAATATCTCTCTTATAGTAAGTAGAGAAGGAAAACGTATAGAATGAGGTGAGAAATGCAGAACTTTGAGACTATAATGAGACTGCAGGATACACCCTTGCTGACGTTTGACTGCTCTTTTGAGATATAACATATGTCAGATATGAGACTTCACAGGACACTGAAATGAGTAGTTTTTACCCATATGTGCACCTAATTCTCTGTGGGAAGTCTACAAAACCATCACATACATGAAAATAAGAATTGTCAGGGAACACAGGCACCCCAGTGGCCACCAAAACTGCTAGACACAACTACAGGTCTTTTAGTGGAGAGAAAAAGAGAAACAGTTGGTTGTATACATCCTTCCAAACCATAGCATGACATACACAGTAGCAATAGAAACTTAAGTGTTGTAGTTTCGCTTTCATCACCCCTAATTAATAGAATTTTCTTACTTTTGACATCTCCACTTTTTCAGAGTAAAAAAAAAAAACCAGAGGTTCATACTAACTGGTTCTGATTTTTGACTGCCTAAATGACATTGCAGCTTTAAGCATGTACTTTCTGCATTCAATATACAAATCTATTCTGATTAAAAGTAACTAAATTCAGCTGTGAAGCCTGAATATCAGTGAAATATGGTGGAATTCAGTCTCTTGTATCATGCAAGTCTGCTTTTTAAGTGCTTTTATGTGCTGTCTAACAATATTTAATTATGTGTTAGAAATAATGTTTAACTATCCTAAAATTTAAAGGAAGTAAAACATAAATGGATAGCAGCACAATCTCAACATACTTTTTAAAAAGATCTCATTCAACACAAATTATCAGTTTAAGCCCTTTTTTCGTATGTAACTCTCATCTTCAATGCCAGGAAGAAAAAAATATAATAAGAGCTTCATGTCAGAGAATGAAAAACTGTTTTAAACTTCCCATCTTTATATTTTGATTTTGCTACAAAAATTCTTGATTCAAGAAGTGGGAGGATCGTCCCTTCCCTCGTCTTTTTCAAGCCAAAATTAATTTTTAAAATTTAGCAGGCAGGACCTGTAAATATTTTTTTCCACAGATTGTAGATGTTATAAAGAATTGCCAGAATTTTGATCTTCTAATCCGTGTGAGCAAATCTATCAAATGACTTCTGATGAGAAAATAACAAATTTCACCGCGAGAGGGTGCTGATGGCAAACCAACAGAACTGTTTCTCCTGATACCAATGTCCTCGTCTGATTTTCTGGGTGAAAACTTCAGGTTCGGATTCCAATCTCATCCCAAAACACAACGGGCCAGACATGTTTGGTCAAATTTGGTCAGCGGAATCCTTAATTAGAAAAACATTGAAATATTCTATACATTTACATTTAAGAGAACAAGGATGCTGTGTAAATAATGGCCCAGAATTTCTTAAGTGCTGATGAAGTGTAATGCATTTAGCACTATTTCTTATAAATTCACATTTACATTTATGAAGCCAACTTTAAAAAAAAAAGGTCTTTTATTAGTTCTAGGCTCTTGGTGAGTAGGACGTACAGAGGAGGCTGAAAAATGCAGAAAGGGTTTGGGGGTGGGGGGGAGAATGAAAATAGAGCTTTATTTCTCGCAGCAATTTAAGTTTTGGAAGCTCTTTAATACTAAAATTAGGTCAGAACCTAAACTGATGTAACTGAAAGAGACAAAGTTAGGACATTATTTTACTGCTAACATAAAAACTCGGCCACAAGAATCAAATTGTAAAATGACAATCAAATATCTAAATAATTCTGTCCACCAGTGTGGTTTTATAGCTTGTACATTAATGTGGACTTCAGAAAGAGATAAATATTTCAAAACAAAATTTCTTGTGACAGAGGCTAAGATTTATTTTTTTTCTGGTTTTACCATCAAGATCTTTTTCTTGGCATTCCAAAAAAAAAAAAAAAAAAAAAAATCTGTATCTTAATTATCTTAGAGTCACTTACCTTTGCTGCTACAATGCTCTTTTACTTGGAGTTTATAGTCTTTGGAGTCACTGACTTGACACTGGAACTAGCAAGTTGTCATGATTTGCCCAATTTACATGGCTTCATAAAAAAAGAGGAGAGAAAAATAAACTTCTTACTGTAACCTGGTGTTTTCACCCAGCAAACATGGAAACTGTCCATTGAAATTGAGCGAACACCACACGGCACTGTGAAAGCAGGGCTCACAGCTGAGCTGTGGATTAGCTCCCTGGCCTGGTGCTGGAGCAGAGAAAGAAGCAAAAAAGAGATTATTAACAAGACAAAGCTGTTTCAAAGCTATGCAAGAACCACCAGCTGGCCAAAATTCGGATCATATACAAGCCCCTTCAGAGACAGGTAAAGACAGCATTTTAGGACAGTGTTTTAGGATTTATTGCTTTGTCATCTACCCTGTTCCACTTGGCACACCACCTGCTGAAACAGGAGCAATGCTTTCCTGAGGAAAGGAGAGAGATAAGGATTTACTAATAAGTGTCATGAGGCTTATATGAATACGTATGATCTGAATTCTCTGGGTGTGTGGAAGCAGACTACTTTGGCTGTTCTGGCCATTTTTATCATGATTTGCTATCAGCAGATGGAATTCACTAAGAAGCCTTTTTAAAATATTGAAGTAATTTCTCTTCCCTGCTGCAATAAAGTTTAGAAGTGACATTTATAGTCTGTAGGTCAGATCCTGAGGGGTACAGTCACACACTTGCAGGAATATCTGTCCAATTCACTGTAAGAAGAAAGAGTCCAGTTCCATAAGTCTTGTGGAACTCAAGTCCCTGTCGGGAGTTCCTTGACAGTTGCTTTCAAGAATGAAAGGCATTCAAGGTAGATTGGGCAAGTCTTCTGAAGGTTTGTAACCTCCTGTGGAAAGGGAACTTAGGTCTCTAAAACTGTATCAAAAATATTCTGCATTTCTAAAGCTACCATTACATACTGGTGCTTTTATCATATTCTTACATGCATGTCATATTCACATAGATCAGTATCAGACTGGTTTTCTTGTCTAAAGTCAATTGAACTGATTGGACTGGGCCCAGAGAGACCAGCAGTGTCTGGGAAGTTGCTATTCACAATTCAGCCATTGTTTCAGACCGCTCAAAATAAAGCCACAAAATTTTGGTGTTACCAAGCCCCACATACGCTATAGTTCTGCTCCATCCTGATCCAGGGTTTTCTTAGGAAGGTGTAGTAGTGGGATAACCAAGGAGAGGACAAACACAATTCCCTCCTCCAAGCAGCTACTCCAGCAGCAATTGAGGGTGAAGAAATGGTAAGGAGAGGATGCTGCACAGAAGCAAAAACATTTGGGGTTTGCAGTGCTATGTTGAGTAGCGCTGGTAACATCAACAGTAATAACGCTGACACCTCCTCACTATAATCTGCATTGGGAACAGTGAAAATACATAGTGAGCACCAACAGAATAATGTAGCTGTACACATCCACACATGAGGAAATCCAGAAGTTCAAATCACCCTTTTTTCTCATCCCAGTACATTTCCATGGATAAAATGTATATTCTGTGCACCTTGCTCTTGGGAAGGTGAAGGGGACAACTGCAAAACTGAAAGAGAGAACAAACTCTCCATATGTCATAGGCCTGACCAAAACCACCATTTCTCTTGCTCCACGTCATAAATAAGTGGGATTCTAAACAGATGCCCTTATCCCATTTCTGTTTGTCAATATCTACATAAGCCTTCTAAGGAAGAATACAATACACCATCTCTTTAGGGTGCTTGCCTTAGTGTACCAGTTTTTCCCTCTTATGTCTCAGTTAAATTTCAAACAGTTAAGTTTAAATTTATTCAGTATTCTGTTCATTCTTTGTTTCTTTTTTTTTTTTTAAAGTTTGTAGGATGAAATAAAAGAATAAATTATACTATTTCTGTAATTCAATTAAAGTTAAAATAAACCAGAACTCTTTTATCCCAGACTCAAACAATTTAATGTACAAGTCTATTAAATTAAATAGTAAGTTACATATTTTTTTTTCCAGGATGCCTATCTATATGTATTTATCTGATTATTTCTTCCAGAGCTGGATATATGCATAAAACTGATATGCAAGCTACACAGCAAGGAGGATAATTGTCCTTACCTTGTTAGTAACACATATAACTGGCCATGGTAAGCAAAATAATTGTATGGACTTCAGCCAGTTTGTTAAAACCTTTTATCTGTAACGTAGGGTGAAGACAGCAAGACTTGTTAATTTCATTCTGCTTTATAACTAAAACCTGGCCAGAAAATATCTGCTGGATCTCCACCAATAAACTCTGTCACAGGTGCAGGCAGATCACTGAAAATACTTTCAAACCATAGGGTCACCCTGATCCAGCTCATATGGATGAGTCATCCATATCTGCCTTAGAGAAAAATAAGAGAAACACACTTTGAGAAAATTAAGTCAGTTAACCTAAAAGAGAAACTTTTATTAAAAAGATCCAAAAACTACCAAACCCCAAAAAACAGCCAACCAAACAGAAATGTGCCCACCCCACCCCCAAAAGCTCAAACAACAAAACCAGCCCAAGACAATCTTGACTGGGACCTCACTTGTGAGCAGTGTGGTAGAAGTGGCCACATTTTGGTTCATACACATTTCCCCAGTCATGCCTGTGCATTACAGACCCCTCCAGATTCTGAAACTTAATTAATTCTCATAAAAACAAGGAGTCAATGTGTCTGTGTAGCCCCAGTCTCAGAAGTACTTTTAGATCCTTCTGATTAGAACCAGGTTTGGTAGTTAGTCTTAATGACTATGGGGAGCACAATCCTTGACTGTCTGCCAGAACAAAATAAAATTAAGACATATTGTGAGAAGTTTGAAATTGAAATTATTAATGTAAGCCTCATTAAATAATTAGGGAGCATTTTAGATTTTCAAAATAAAGGATGAGAAAGAATTAAAGAGGGAAAGATCACATGTGTAAAACCTAAAGACCCTAACAGAAATGAAGAGAAAATGAAGCAGTGGGAAAACTTGTACCAGTAATTAGCTGCCAGACCTTGCATAAAACACAGGATTCTACAAGAAGATCAGCACATCTTACCTAGAAGGTAGCCTCTTTCGCTTCAACTACTGTTCACACATGATGGTCTTGTAAGGAGTGCTGTTTGATTTTTGAATAAAAGAACTCTTGCTTTGACTGTCTGGCAGCTTCAGGATTCTTCACCTAAATTATACCTATTCCAGTGCAACTTTCATCCATCCTTCAACTTGCTAAATCTACCCTGAATTCAGATATCTTACTAGATCATCACATCCAAAGGTTTAAGAGAATAAAAACCACTTGCAATATATGAACAGTTTTATTCCTCGTGGCTCTACCCTGCCAGAGGCAGTGAGGCACAGTTATATAAAAAGTGTTCTCAAGTGTGAATCAATGTCCTCAACCACCAGTTCAGGCTGCATCTAAGCAGCAGGGCTCCCACAGCTTTAGTGCCATGGCTAAACTGGTGAAAACAGATGAGATGTTTACCCAGAAGGAGACATAATGAAACCGAAAATTAAGAAAAATTGCAGCTGAGGATAAAAAATGCATAAATTTCTTTCTGATTAAATGCTCTTGAAGTTAATGGAGAACTTTTCCCAGCAGTCAAGGACTGGAAGTACAGTCTAAAATCTTGTTTTGGTCCTCATTGTTGCTACCTTTTCACAGAGAGTAACAAGAAAATATAGAAGCATTTCCAATAATGAATTTAACCTGCTCTTTTCAATAGAGTTTCTGTAAGCAGTTAATATCCTTGAACATATTCATTTAATTAAATGTATTTATTACTTTAATTTGCTCAACAGAAGCTGGCAAGAATTATTTCATTTAATCTCTAGCCTGCACACCCACACATGCTTTCCTGCAAGAATTTTAGATTTAATGTCAGAAACCTGAGATCTTTTTACTTGCAGAGGGTCATGAATATTGTTTATCCCTTTTAACTGGCTCCAGTCATCAAAGTGTTGAGGGAAGCAGCTGGGACTGGGAATCTCTCAGGAATAGAAAAGCAGTACAAGGGAATGGTAGTAAATTTACATCTCTGAGTGATTTGAGGGTAGTAAAGACCTTCCTAGGAAGCAGAATCCTTTTTAAGATGGCATGCATACATAGCTGCATGCAGAACTTAATTTCTGAAATTAATTCTTTCATGTAATAGTCATGATTTTTGACCTCTACTGTTTAAAGGCTCTGGGACAGGGTCCATTTTGGTGTTCTGATCATTCCTTGCTCATATACTGTAAATGTCTGTCATTCTCCAAAACATGATTTTTCTTTCTGTCCCTGAATGCTGTCTTTAATCGCTTAAAAAGTGAATCAATCAATGCTGTTACATTTCACAGTTACATTTTTAGAGTATTTTTAACATTAGTAGAACTTTCTACATTGCAAGTGGTTTTGTTCATTTATTAATTAATTTGTCTCTGCCTATGCCATGGCATTTTAACAGCCTGTTCTGCAAAGCTGTGATATTATATTATTGGATGATATTTCTAGCAGTTGTAGAAAACTCACATGAATCTTCAGTTAATTTTTGAATACATTTGCTATTTGCAAATAAAAGCATTAATTTGTTTTTAATTTAGAAGACCGATTTGCAGCTGACAACAAGACAGATCAGGTACTGCAAATGCCAAATAAACATCCTCATAGCTCCCAGAGGAAGATCCATTAGCAATGAACCTTAAAAAGGAACATTCAAAGAGCTCTGATGGTGACCTAGGGTGCATCTCACCAGGCTGCAGTGTGGGAACAGACCTGCTCCTGGGAGGCTGTGGAAAACCTTGACAGAAGTCAAAATATAAGCAGCAATTTCTCTTCTGCCATGGTAAGAGTCCATAGGACTGGTGCTTCTTACGTGATGGACGCAGGCAATGAAGGGGTTATCATGTCATATTTTTTTCCCAATTGCTGTAAATGTGGCTGGCTAAGGATTCAGGAAATATTTGCTATAGTTCTATGCCAGCACCTGATTGTGAAAGTCTGATTAGATTGAATTACTGAATGTATTGTCTGGTTTGCATAATAGAACAAAGAAAGGACACACCCTTCTCCTAATCCTATACACAGTCCTGGTGCTGTATTTCCACACTGAACAGATTTGCAGGTTTTCTACGTTCATTTACTACCCCTATTGGGTGAAAATAGAGGCTGTACTTAAAAAGTGTGTCACCACACTAAGTATGACTAGCTTTAGAGCTATTTTCTTCTAGCCAATCCTAAGGTTATCTAGCCCCAAGCTATCATGCTGTTACACACCAATGCACCATTTACCAACCACAGTGTAAAACATTGTTCTCCCCGCCTAGACAAACCCACAGCAGCAGTCCAAGAACACCTAACTAGACCTGAGCCTGGCTTTATTTTACTGTGACAATATTAAATGCAGCTCAAGAAGAAATTTTAATTTTGCCAGCTACAGGGAAGTCAGAAATAAACTGCGAAACATTCAAAAGACTTTACTCTCCCACTGGTTGCTTTCAGCCTCATTCTCTGTGGCATGAGTGCAGTTGGAACATGTTTTCACAGATGAGTGTTCTATTTGGACTTAGATACACATGAATGTATTGTGTTCTTACAGACACATCTCTCGGGCACTGGGGAGCCGGGCATAAACCTGTCAACTATTTGATGAATATACTGAGCCTGTCAGTCCATCTAGTAGTTTCTGCTGCAAAGTGCCCTGCTGCCTCAGTGGAGCTGCTACTTTTGTCCCTCTCCTTTGTTTAATATTTCTTGTTTCCTGTCTTGTAAAGGCAGAGCTGTGTCTGCTGTGATAACACAGATCAAACATTTTGAAACAATGAAGAAACCCAAATGTGCAAGGATTTATTTTCAATATATGTGATTCACAATCAGAGAACTAGGAAGTGGCAGGTACAAGTGTTAAACTGTAAAATTTGAAGTGTAGCCTGCTTTATATATCTTGAGCACAAATGACAAATGAAGCTGGGAAGCTGCAGCATCCTGGAGTGAGTACCACAAAGCCAGTCATTTATAGAAGACAGCCACAAAACCATGAATGGGTGGAGACAGGAAGAAAATCCACTGATGTGAACAGAAGAATGATGTGTGTTGGGGCACTGAGGTCATTTCATCAGTTCAAGAGGACAGAATCAAACGAGCATGAGAAACCTTGCAGGAAAGACATCATAACTGTAAAATTAGGAACTCCTGTAATGAAAACTGATATAGTCCAAATGACATCAGGGAGGGAGGAAAGTAAATGGGATTGGTGTCATCTGCCATCAGTCAGCTCCAAAGTATAGTCAATAATTTGTTTTTTCAATTTTATTTTTTTTTAATGGGCTGCAATTTAAAGTAACCACAGAAGGTCTGATAGCTTTAGAGAAACAGAGCTGTACTCTATGGTCATAATTGCTCAGCTACCATATAATTCTCATTTTAAAGGTTCAAACCAATAACTTATGGAACAAGCAGCTTCCTATATACTGTGGAAAAACTTGTAATGGTGCAGTGGTGTTCGTGACATCAGACTATACAAACCTATAAAGATTCACAGAATCATTCAGTCTGGAAGGAACCTCTCAAGATCATCTAGTTCAACTTCTTGCTCTAAAAAGGTCCACTTCAAGTAGGTTTGCTCATGTTCTTGTCTAGCTGAATCAATCTGTGAAATAATGCAATCTCTAAAGATGCTTTAGACACCTTGTTCCAGTTTCTGATCATCCTCAAGATTAAAATAAATATTTCTATTTCTTACATAGAATTATATCTGACAATCCTCACATCTAGAAGGAAACTCTCACCTACAAACTCACAACTCTCATCTCAAAACCATGTGTCTCCAAGAGGAGTTTCACTCCATCTTCTACACAGTCTCCCACTAGGCAGCTCTGGACAGCAAAAGCAGTATTGTGCCTCAGTGCTTTCTTCTCAGAGCTTTCAGCTAAAAGCTGGATTTGTTCAAACCAAATCCTCTCAGCTTTTCATCATACACCTTGTGCTGCAGACCCTTGAGCATCTCACTGGTGAGTCCACAATGGGATGCAGAACTTCAGAAGCGATTTCACAAGTACTCTACAGAGGGGAAGAGACCCCTCCCTTTGTTTGCTGGCTACAGTCATGCTAATACAGCCCAGGGTGCTACCGGCTTTCTTCAGTGTAAGTATTCTTCAGTATAAAGAAGTGCACACACTGCTGGCTGATGGTCAGTTTGTTGTTCACCATGATTCCCAGGGCCTTTCCTCTGAAGCTGGATTCCAGCTTCAGTCATCTGCAAACTGTTTCTGTGCACAGGGTCATTCCATCTCACATGCAGGACTGTACCTGCTCATGTTTGACTTCTGCATTTTCCCACAAAGATCCTTCTGAAGAGCAGCCCTGCCCACTGTCATATGCTGAGAGCACAGTGAGTATCTTCTCTGCCTCATCATTCAGTTCATTAAGACCATATTACACAGAATCAGCCTCAGAACTGACCCCCAAAGGACATGACCAGTAAGCAGCTGTCAGATGGACTTCGTCCCATCGATCCCTCTGAGACCAGAATGACATGACATAATTGCCCAAATGAAAAAGAGGGCAATTATGGCTCTTCCCCTGCCTGTGACTGGTGAGAGCATATGATTGCATTGGCATGGGCTGTCCCAGGGCAGGAGCTGCTGGACAGTCCAATTCCCCAGCTGTGTGAGGGAATGAATCATCTGAGAATGACGAGACCCACACTAATCATCCATACGATGCCACATTATTCATTCTACACAACGAGACACAGCTGAAGCAGTGAAGCTTTCTGCAAGCTCTTATCATCTCCTCGGTAGTCAAAAGCATGGTCACCTCTGATCTGGGTTCTGTTCCCAGTTTTGCAGTAGATTTCCTACATAATATTAACCAGGGCACTCTTGAGCCATTTACTTGGTTAAAATCTATGCAAAAAACAGCTTTAGTGAGAAATCTAGAAAGTGACCTAATAATAGAAAATAGGATTAGTTCTTTCACTGCATGTACCACTTTTATTAAATTCTATTTATTCTTATTAGTCAACATCTGAGTCTAATGGTATTTGCAAGGGTTTTGAGCTATTTGGTGGAAAATGTAAAGTGGTACCATTGTTTCTTAATCAAGTACTGTGACAATTATTT
This sequence comes from Cyanistes caeruleus, assembly GCF_971803275.1. NCBI lineage: Eukaryota > Metazoa > Chordata > Aves > Passeriformes > Paridae > Cyanistes > Cyanistes caeruleus. The sequence goes on along the minus strand of NC_141701.1, from coordinate 56,565,784 downwards.
CATAGGGTATTTAGATCAAGGCATTGACAAATCTCCAAACCAACTTCCTCCACACCCCAGCTCTTCCCCTGGTGGTGCAGGGCTTGCAGCGCTCCCATCAGCTAGGCGGGTCCCCTCAGCAATAATATGAGTGAAGCCATCCAGCATTTCACTTTGTAAAAGGAAATGCATTTTCCTGAACATGTGCCAGGTTCTACTCCACCCCTAACTCTTTGCACTGCTCAGTTACACATAGTTTAATGGCACAAAAGCTACAGAATTAGTGATCCATTACTACTCTATCACTGCATTTTCAGTGACAATGACTGACTTTATTGCATTATAAATAGAAGAGTGAGAATAGGTGTAGCAGTGAACCTTGTAGATAAATGAACCCATGAATCCTAGAAGATTCTAAAACATTCTTTTGCACCTGAAAAATAAAGAACCAATTGATGAAATGAGATAGGACGTGTTCTAAATATCAAGCATGCAAAATAATGTGTGAAGAACCGCTGAAAACATACCCTGCATATATGAATATTAAAAGAGAGATAGGTTATTTATGATAACAGTTTTGTACGCTCTACAAAAAACACTTAATTAATAGATACAGTAACTAATATGAAAATCATTATATCCAAGGTAGACTTTGTAAAGGCATAGGGCAATGAAGTAATTATTATACTTAATGAAGATCCATGACAAAATGCAGTAAATATGAGAGACACAGTTATAATTCTCCTATGTTAGTAACCTTCAAAAAAACCCTCAGTAATTCAGAAGGGGTCATCCAAAGTAATTAGTAGAAGAGGTAGCAAAGGAAGATACTGCTGTCTCTGAATTCTGCTCTTGATTACCAAATAACTTAGCCAGAAACTTTCTGAAAATATCAATTATTTGTACAGCAAGAGTAATCATTATTCATCAATAATAAATACTATTGATGACTCCATTTCATTTCACATCAATCCAAAGTGCCTATTAATCCTTATTACTTCAGCATGATGGGAAAAAGCTATACTTTCCTAAACATTCCACTGAATGTGCTGTTCAAGCTATTTTCAAACTAGTACCAAACTAAGTTTCAAAATAAGATAGTGAAAAATTTAATTTGGGAAGAATGACATAAAATATTTTTATGTTCTGAATTTCTTCCCCTCTGCCACACTGTTTTTCAGATAAAACTACATGCCAGATTCAAAATTCCTGAAAATATAGCCAGAACTCTTGTACCATCTGTTTTCTGCCCCTCTGCTGAGGTAACATCCTTTCTGCAAATTTATGTCAGCAAAGATTATATTAAGACATATGCTGAAAAATATAACAGTTAATTTTCCAGAGAGGCTAATCTTTAAAAGGTTTATTTATAAGAGTAAAATTTAAGTTAAGAGGGGTAGGTTGAATTTGAAGTCTCCATACAAATATAAAAGGACTACTATAGCAATATACATCTGGGGCACCATTGTGAAATGCCACTGACTGGGTGTTAGGCATATCATTTTCTGAATTGCAGAAGAGAAAAAGAAAAAACAAACAAAAAAAAACAGTGGCTAAAAATATTTTTTTAGTAAAATACCCTTTAGCTATGTACACACAAAAACGTTAGCTGTGTTTTTACCTTAGGTGTATTTTAAATTTTAAAAAATTAACTCCAGGTTTTTCTACCAATTGTTCATGAATTCAGAGAAATAGCTATTACTGAAAACTATTTTCTCTAGGTCTTCTCACCAGGTGCATAAGTATATCTTGTCTTAAGGCTCCATGATTTAACAGGATCTGTGTGTAACATGCTTCACAGAAGTAATTAATAGGTGATTTATTTTGTAATTCAAGACTTAGGCTCAACAATCCATTACACAATGGGAGCAAAAAGAAGGCACTTGAAATTGAATTTCTGCTTGGAGGGCACCTGAAAGTATCACCCTGTTCAGCACCATTTTTTGAGTGAAAGATTAGGAGGTTACATTTGGATTTTGTTGAGCACTTGGGTGTTAATTTTCACACATGGACATTTTGCTCATAAGTTTAACACTCAAAAACTGTCCTAAAGCATGGGACTGGAGCTTTCAAGTGGTTTAACTTCCTTAAACCTTCTGGACAAGATCCTGCTTTCAATTTTGAGGCCATGCTTACAATGAAATTTCATTATTTCCTCTTTAATTCAAAAGATATGAGGTTACCTCTACATATTTAGTTTCCTCAGATGTGTCCTCTTCTTCTTCCATATGAGATCTGAGGACTCTGGACACTCACAGGATTTTTACTGGCACCCAGTAATGCCATCCTATCACCTGTTTGAGAAATCAGAGAATGCCTCTCAGATCCACCTTGCTGCAGTGGAAACCTGCCCATGTTTTTATCTCTGGAAGTAGACATTCTCAGTGATTCAAGCTAAACTTAACACAAATCATCTCAGGACTGAAAGCAGTAACATTTTATATACATGGCAGTGGGATGCACGGGCTTTGCACATATCCCATATTTCTGGACTTCATTTGCATAGGTTTGTATTATCTGTGCTTTTCTCCTGGGCACCAAAATCCTCCATTACCCAGAAAACTGAATGTTAATTACAGTTGGTTCTCAAAGGAGATTTGGTTTTCAAGCTCACAGGCACAAGAATGGCAAAGCACTGCCTTCATCTCCCAGAGCCTTCATCTCCTCTGACCCTTGCATCCCAGGGATCCAAACTGAGCAACATTTTCATCCAAAAGCAAATTATAAATTTGATCTCAATGCTGCAAATTCTCACACATTTAGATCATTTCACAGCTCTGATTATTTCTGAGGAAATTACTAGCTGTGGTACATCATGCCCCTAGAAGCACAGACAAGGCCTGAATGACCCCAAGATCTGGATTCCACAGGTTTGAGGCAACTCTGAAAGTCACTGAAAGAAATAAGTCATTTTTCAGGGTACTGAAAACTACTGCAATTACTAATAGAAAGGTAAAACATAAAAAATTATATGCTTCTTATAAAAAAAGATAAAGTGGTTTGCTATAACTACCAAGACTCCTGCCACATGAAGACATTTTCTGTTCTCATGTCACCCATAACAGGAGACAGGTTTATGACAGCACTTGCCACTGGTTGAAGGGACAGGTAAAATGAGGTAAAGAGAAGAAAGAGCAAAAAATGCAGCTATGGAACCAATATTCAAAGGAGATTGAACTGAAACACTCTCCTTTCTTGAAATTTATCTTTTTTGCTTAGAAAAAAAGTAGTAGCAGCAAAAAAAGCTAATGTAATTCATTGTAACTACTTTTCTTCTAGTTTTGCAGTTCTTACCTTTCCATACTGCCTGTGTAGAAAGCCTATGTAAGGCCCCTAAGAAACACTAACCACAGTCTCTGATGAGTGCAGTTATGAATTATAATAAATAATTATGAAGCAGTCTAAATTTGAAGATTTTATGTACACAATCCCTGCAGGCCACCAAAAAGGTCATTATTAAGATCTTGCGTAATTTGGTGTTTTTACTAGGGACTTCAGAGGAAGAAAGCAGACCACATAAATTCAAGGTTAGCTAAAGGGCCACTTGTGAAAACATCTGGAAAAAGTGATCCAAACAGTAAAAATTACATTCCTTAAGCGAGAATCAACTCTGCTGAGCAAATATGAGTTAGCGAAACTTTTTATGCCCCTTTCCTGATTTGAATCTCATCAAGTCAAAGAGCTACAGTCCTAACTTCATAACCACCCTTAAAAGGTTGTACCAAAGTCCTTTCTTTCAGTTTGTTTCTCCTAGATTTTGATATTTGCATATAGTCACATTTTTCACTAAAATTTATGGAGAAAATTTAAGAATACACAGAAGCTTATGCTGTATTTTGACAAACCTTTTCCATAAGATGCCAATAAATAATCAGAATAGTCCCATACTTCACCCTGTCAGCATTCAGAGTAGCTAATTAAGGGAAGAAGGATAAAGAAGGCAGGGTTAATCTTCTCTTTGATGTAAAGGAGGTTTTATTCTGATTTTTCCTTGTACATAGAAAGAGAGTTTTTGTCTTGTTCAGTCACTTAACACAGGGACTGGTCCCAATTACCCTTTACAATGATTTAGGTGTGTCCCCTAAGCCTGTTATTCTGCTTCTGAGAACAGGGTATGAAGAACTGATATATGTCATTAAACAAACAACAAATCCCTCTTTGCTGTCATTTCAACCAACTTCCTGCCTGATGATACTTCTCTTCCTTCCACAGCCCATGCCAGCACAGTACCAAAACTATGAGTTTTCAGTTATGTTTGTGTATTTTCAAAAGGAAAAAAAAATAATAATCCCCAGAGAGCACAAGTTGTGTTATTGCTGCATCAGCAGGCTCTTGCTTGCTTCCTGTGATCACTAGGCAAGGAGCAGCAGCCACAGGCAGAGTAGCTCCCAAAATCAACAATCAGCCAAGCTGATGGGTAAGATCTGGTTTTAACCTGAGAGCAAAGAACTGAGCTGTGATTTAAATCAGAACTAGTAATGAAAAAATGTGGAAGATGAAAGGAGAATGGTAATAGACTCAAATATCTGGGGACTGCTATAACAGCTCTCATTCTACTGTGTATTGAAAAGTATCAGGTCAGCTGACAACAAGAAAATATATTCTAATCTCATTATTGCTGTTGAATATTGAAGTAGTAATAAGCTAGGTAAGCCTGTCTCAACCTTCCCATTTTGTGTCATCTTATCATGTCAAAGACAGAAGAATTAAAGGCTTGTCCTTGAATAAATTACTGCTTCTACATATACAGAAATACTGTATAGGTTACCATCTCTCCATTTTCTCTTGCAACCATTATTCATCACTATCACAAATCTACAGCTAATTGTCAAATGGCACCCTCCATGACTAATTAACTATCAGGGAAGCTAACATTACCAGGAATAAAGTGTTTGATGGGGTGTTTCCCTCTATTTCACTTTCAAATAGCCTGTTATAAATTGATGATACCACAGCTGACTTTTCTTTCAAATGCCAAAGCCTTTCCTATGTAATAGAATGTGAATTTAAAGTAGATAGGCATTATCCTTTATGAACCATATCACTGCAACACCATGAATCACTTTTCTAGATGATTTCTCCACGTTACATGAGTAAAATGCTGAACCTATCAATCCCTCTTGCTTTATGAGTCTCGGGACAGCACAAAGGCGTGAAAGCTGAAGGAGTATATATTAATCCTTCTGAAAACTCATGACTCAGCTAATGTAAAGAAGCGAGCATGCCTGACACTGCTCATTTGAAAGCTACAAAATGAATAACTCAAATGGGGAAGGTAGTGCTATCACATTCTCACAAGGAAACATAACAAATGGCAATCTACTGAGTATATATCAACAAAATCTGATCACGCCAGTAAAAACATCTATTGTGGAGCTGTCAGCACAACAAAGACATGAACCTTTTGCAGTGGGTTCAGAGGAGTCCACAAAATTTATCAGAGGGCTGCAACACCTGTCCTGTGAAGAAAGGCTGAGAGAGCTGGGGTTGTTCAGCCCAGAGAAGGCTTTGAGAAGACCTTACAGCACCTTACAAAACCTTAAGGGGGAGTATTAGAAAGACAGACCTTTTAGCAGGGCCTCTTTGTGATGGCACACGGGGTATTGGTTTTAAATGGAAGGAATGTCAGTTCAGATTAGATATAATGAAGATATTTTTTACACTGAGGGTGGTGAAGCACTGCAGCAGGTTTCCAGGAGAGAATTCCTCATCCTTGGAAGCATTCAAGGTCAGGTTTAATAAGGATCTGAGAAATCTGATCTAGTTGGAGATGTTCCTGATCACTGCAGGGGAGTTGGACTAGATGGTCTTTAAAGGTTCTTTCCAATCCAAACTATTCTATGATCCTGTGATCTTCCTTTTTATATTTAACTGGATACTCTTTTTTTGCCCTTTCTACTAACTGGTAATTGTACACTGATGTCAGGCTCCACAATATTTGCAAGAGCCTGTTACATCAAGATTTTTATATCGCTAACATTTTAACAGCAGTACTAAAATTGAAGTGATTAGCAGATAAATTCCTTACTATAGTGAAATGATGGCTATACAAATATTCTTTCCCCTGACAATTACCTTCCATAGCGACCAGCCTCAAGGCTTTGGGTTGTCTTTTTCATCCAGAGGTGAATGAAGGAGACACACACCCCACAGCAACTTTGCCTTGCTGGAGAAGCCTGCTCAACATTCTTTTTGGGAATCTAGAGATACCCCTTGGATATTAGCTACACCAAATCCAAGTGTCAGTAGCAAAACCCAGACTCCTCGGCCAGCAGCTGTTAACAGTTAGAATACTTTTTAAATTTATTTAAGTATATCCCTAACTTCCTAAAAAACGCAGCCAAGGTTGAGGGAAAGGTTTTGCTTTTAAAAGATATTTTCTTTAATATCCTAACCTGTGGAATCAGTATGTGGCCAACTGTTGGACGGCTTCACAAAGCAGGCCCACTGGTGTGTAACTTTTCCTAGGATTGAAAGAATCCTTGTATCACTTTAATCAAAAACAAGAAGACAGAGCTGTAATTTTTAATTGTGTTTCTTCAATAAAATAAGCATCTAGATATATAAATAAAGCAATGACATGCTGTTGAACAGAGATTTCTGTTGGTACATGACTAAGGCTGTATAGAGCACTCCACAGACATGTAAATTACTGACATCCATGGGAGGACATTATGCATGAATAGTTTAGTTTTGAATTTGAAGTATCATTCCATATATCTACTCATCAACACTGATCTGATAATCTTTCCAAGTACCTGCCTGTAGATACTCTTAGCAGACATAGTCCAGCCACTAAATTACATAAAACATAAAATACTGTACTGTGAAATTTGAAAAAATTCTCAGTGATATTCTAACACTTCTGAAGGCAACATGCTTTTGATTTCAATGTAAATGGAACATGAATTCTCTCCATATTGCTTTCCAAGAACATACAAAATTTATGGCATGATGAAGTAATTAATTCAGCTACAAATCTCTAAACTATTTCTCCTTTACTGACTGTACCATCAGAAACTTTGAAACCTCTAATTAGGGACAAGGCTGTCTCATACTTTTATGGGGTTTGACCACTTTTAATTTCTTCTGTTCAGCAATCTGGAAAAGCTAAAATGATAGACATAAATTTCATACTTGAAAATACACAAGTGAGCATGCTGTTTATTGCTTTTCTTTTCACTTCCACATCACTAAAATAATTATCAATGTACTTAGAGAAATTACAGTTGACAGTACCTAAGAGACATGTTAGCCAAGAAATATGGAAAAAGGTAATTTGATATTTAAAGTTCTTAGCAAATCCACATCTCCTAGAACAAGTTAATACCTATTGGCATTAGAATATTATTTTAAAAAAAACCTCACTCACAGACGCAAGTAGTTCCTCATACTGTCTGACAATTAGCACTTCTGTTAAGTTGGCACAAATATTTGGCTTGAATAATTTCCTAGAAGTATATCCATTAGTTTGATACCTATGGCTAAACAAATTTCTCCCTTGAACTGAACAGAGATGAGTTACTATTGACACAGAAATGTAACTGCCCCCAAAATCCTGACTGAAAACAGCCTCTGAACTCTGCAGTGCCCCAACAATGCTTGTCAGCTGACAATTAAAACTATTTGTAGTTTGTCATAAGAACATTTGTCATTATATGAATTGTTCCTGATTTTCTAACAGAAAGATCAGCTGGAACTACTTGCCTATATTTTTGGTTAAAATTTGTTTTAATTGTGTTTATAGAACGTAAAAAAAGAAGAGTATGCCTCAGCCACCAGTCATTAAGTCATTAATACATTTTTTTTATATATATAAGTCCTAATAAGAAAAACAGGCCTAGAAGATACTTATTCAGTTATTTAGTTTGCAAGGTAAACCAGAAAAAGTTTACTAGTTTCCCTTGTTCAAGAGTAATCTTTTAAGCAATATGCATTTCATATCGCTTAGTCAAAACTTTACCCTCAGTAGTAAGCTACCCTTCTCCAGATGCAGTTTCTTGCCCTGAGTCTACTTAACTCAAGAGAGATCCTTTACATCTAAGGAAAAAACTGTTGGGGTTGCTGAAAACCCAGACAGAAGGCCGTGGGAAAACCCTTCTGTCACGGAGAGAAAAGACAGTACCCACACTGCCCCTTGTTTGTAGTTATGTAGGTGTTACTAGAAAGTTCCCTGCTTCCCCTGTTGTCATTGGATTATTTTTGCTACAGTGCTTTAAATATTCCTAACCACCCCTGTTCATTGGGCCCTTACCCTCAGAGTCCTCCCCTATCCTAGTTAATATAAATTACTGTAACACCCTGAACCCTGCCCTTTTGGCGCACCCTCTATCTTATACGGATTACATGTTTTTGTTTTACTGTTAAAGCCTTTTCATTTCAGGTCATAAAATTGGGCCCATCCTTTTAGTATTTTACCACTTCTTCTCCGGCTGGTCTGGTCTTGAAGTCGTGGTCCCTAGCTCTGACAAAAAACCAAACCAAATTTAAAAAAAAGCAAACCAAACAAAAAAAACCCCAAAACTAAACAAACAAATAACAAAACAAAAACACACCCCCAAAAAATGAAACAAAACAATAAAAAAAACCCTACAAGGTACATGCAATGCAGAAATGTACTTTATTTTACTTTTAATTTTTTTTTTTTTACACTTTGAAGCTATTTCTGCATATAAGCAATTACCGAAATTTCCACACAAAGTAAACATTTGTCTGCATGTTATCATGTTGCTCATGATGGCATGAAGTAATTCACAACTGTAATCACAAGGTCTTAAATGCTTCTTTGACCTGTCTGTACTTCACCAGCATCCTCACCCACACAGACACGAATGTGCACAACTATACATGCACAAAAATGGATGGACAGATTGCACTTCAGATGAAAAACTCAGTGGGATTATTCCTTTGTGTAGATTGACTTACCTGGATAGTTTAGGTGATCTCTTTGGAGTCTCATGCAGCCCATTGCTCGCTTCACATCCTCCCCACAAATAACTCATCTCAAAACAGTGCGTTGTGTAAAATTCATTTTCCTTTTCCATCTGTTTTATCCAGTGATCTTGTGTTCTTGTCTGGTTGGTCTGCCAAGCTTGCTGAGGCTCAGGGAAATTAAACAACTGGTACAGGGTCACATACGTGTCAGCTCAGCCAAAATTAGCATCAAGTTTTAAAAACAGACATATAACTGCATACAGCATAGGGAGGAAAATGTGAAACCTCGTTACCTTGAAGGTTGTTGAGTTTTGTTTGTTTTTTTTCCTACAGATGAGCTTAGGCAAATTTTGATGCTACCAAGAAGAGGTTCTCTTCTCCCTTTTCTCCTGGTAGATCCTTGATTGTGCTATGGAACCATCTTTTTGCTCAGAAGGAGCAAACTTCGTAACGGTTTTCCTCTTCTTATACCACCTCAGAAGGACAAATTGTAGAAATGAACAGTGCTGTAACCAATTTTTAAAAAAATAAAGGCATAAGTGGCTGTTGGTACCTACATTAGACCCTCTGTTAGACAGGAGAGACACAATATTTGTTGTAACCTTTCTTGTAGAGTAAAATAGTACAATAGTTCACAAATGTGAAGAAAATTCCTCTTTTTCTGTCCTGATTTTTAAACTTTCCAGCTTTAGCCCTGCAAATAACTTCCCTTAACAATCAAGAGAAATGTGAAATGTATAATAACAAGACAAAGGTTTTTATGAGGTAATAAAATATTTTCTGTATAAATATTACTGTGTGCCTAAGAAAAGTAGTTTTGAAACCAGAAGATTGCAAAGTAGGATCTGTGTGAGGCATCGACAAGCTTCAGTTTGGCTCAAAAGTTGGTAGTTCCACAATAAAGCATGCATTACTATTAAGAATATATGAGGACATAATACTATACTATCTTACTACTAAGAATAGATGAGATTTTAATAATATATCACTTCTCTATATTATATGAAGGGTTTTACTTCTTGACATCTTCCCAAGATGCATGCCAACTGCCTCATGATTATTTAATATGTGTTTGTAAGTCTAAGATTTGAAACTTGTAAAAGGTCTTCTGAGGAGAAAAAATTGGTGCTCATCCATAATTTCTTTTGTAACTCCACAGCTCTACAAAATAATCTGTGTTTAAAATGAACCACTACCTCCTTTTCTAGAAAAATCATAAGCATCTGGTCCCAAGAGATTCCTAGAGAAAGGCAAGATTTTCAGTTGATTGCCACATTTTCACAATATCCACCCTCTCAAATTAGAACTTCAGATTAGGAGAAAAAAAGGTAATAAAAATTTTAGTATATAAAAGATAACTGATTTCTTGCAGTACTACTGACTAGCTCAGTTCCTAATATGTAACATTTTCATTTTCCTTGACCTTGAAATGGAACAGGTGATGCATACACATTTATGGTTCTATATGCATGAGGCTCCAGATTTTCTTATATCTCCCAGTACTTCAGATTTTTCTAATACCCTTTCAGAATTTGGAAATCACTCATTGTATGCTTACTACTTTTAATTACTTCCTACCACTTAAAAAAAAAAATAAATATTTGGTCAAAATCCTTGGTGATTTTCAGTTTCTCTCCTCGAGGGAAAAAACAAAAACACAAACCCTGCAGTATTTGACATGCCCTTCAGCATTAGTACTTTCGGAATAAAATATGTCTTGCCTTTGTTCCTTATCAAAATCTATTTATATATTTCCATTGGGAAATATCTGAAATTCATAAAGCAATGAGAAAAAGCACTAATCCATCCATTAATTGAGCATTTGATCTTTTCCAAGGCTATTCAGGACAAAAAAATTAGACTTCACTGTTTTTCTTTTACAGCAATATAATCTTTAAGAAAAAAATAATCAAACCCACAAAGCTGTTTTTTGATAGGTCTTTGAAAACATTATCTCTGAAACTCTTTCAAAGCAAGCTGCAAAATGCCTTTGAGAAGAAATATATACAGGTGCCAAATTCTGAAGCTCAGACACTATGTATAGGGGGTAGCATGACCAAACTCAGCTACACACACACTGAACAAAAAGAAAATATTAAACCCCCCTGTAATGTAGTGTTGATCTTCACTCAAGTTTTCTCCAGCCCCTCTAGTAGTATTTCTTCTCTTTTTGACTTTTATATAAAAATAGAAGGATGAAAGATGTTTTCCTCATTCCCTTTCTCCCCCTTTTCTTCAATTCCCCCTAGCTATTTCATCACCTCAGCAACTTAAACCAACCTCCAGTGTAAGAATTAAAATACAACATGAAATAAATATGTCATTATGTTTCAAATTGATTTTAAGGATAAGCAGGTCAGATTTTCTTCTGATATTAACTGATACACAGAGATTTCTACCATTTTCTGTGCAGTTAAATATGCTTATGCTTTGGCAAACATACAAGAAAGAATGTAATTTCAGATTTGCTCTTGTTCTTCTTGTGTGCTAAAATATTTATACTATACAGATTCTATGTTGGTTCAAAGAAAATTTCTCTCTTGGATATGATATTTTTCAAAGCTTTCAGTGCTAGAATGAATCTGAAACAGATCTTGAATTAATTTTAACCCTGGCTTTGCACTAAAAGAAGTATAGAAGAGCTTAATAAAAAATCTTTTAGATGCTCCAGTTGGGGACAATCCTTTGCATTGCAAAGGATTTATTACTTTATTTACTATTCTGTTTAATGTTTCCTTAAAGTAAAATAAAAAAAGGCAAAAAAAAGGTAACACTTTCCACAATGATCAAGGTACTCATCATTAAAATTCCCGCTAACCCCAAAACATAGAAACAAGAATTCTTAGGCAATATCTCAAGATTTACAGTTTCTCAGCCAATGTGAAAACCTAAGCACAGGTGAAGAGTCAGACTAGAGACCCTCACGGCACAGCATTATGTTTGTCCAGTTAGAAGACAATTCTGGAAAAGATGACCAGCACAGGAAGTAAAAGTAAATAAAAGTAAAAAAGAGAAGAAATACTACTAGAGGGGTTGGAGACATCTTGGGTAAAGATGTCACTTAATTACAGGAATTTAGTCTTGCCTTGCATAAAAAAATCTGCCCTTCAGATGTCCTCCTAGGCATCCTGTGCCACACTGCGTTTAAGCAAAACAACACAAGTATTTCTAACATAGAAACACATTCTTGCCCACACACATTCTTAGCACCTAAAAAGGCCCATAAAAAGGAGCTTCACACCTCAAGACCAGCTGTATGAAGCACAATACTCCCTTCTTTTGAACCTCTTCCTCCTAGTTTTCCTTTTTCCCCCTTAGATCTTGTTTTGGGAAAGGCGATGAATCATTGATCCCATTTCACACACATGTCATCAGCCACCTGAAATAATGCCCTTGTCTTTGGCCAGCAACCTGCACATTATATCCTCAATGGGTTGGCTGTGGAGACCCTCAGTAGCTGCAGGTCATAACTCAGGGCAGATAAGTTGTGATTACCAGCATCAGTACTAAATGGAAGCTCACTTCTCATATATTATTCTTATTCTTGAAATCCTTGAAAACTCTTGAAAATGCTTGTCTTAGACTGCTAAAAGCCGTAAGCATTGATTTTGGAAGTTTTCTATAGAGACTTCTAGAAGCTAATAGTTCCTCTGTTCTGACTTTAGGATAACTTCCTTCAGGTTGTCAAGCAACAGCCATTACCACGCTGCTGAAATCAGACAAGGATTTAAGCCAGCAGCCTTGTCTGTAGCCCCTTCCCAGAGCTGCACAAACCCTGGAGCAGCTGAAAGCATGGACAGCACCACTCAAATGTATGATGTTTGTGTTGGGCTTCCTCCTCTCTGCCAGATGAAGGGATAGAGGTTATCTTTAAGTCACAATGAAAGTTTTAATAGGAATATCTCACACAGCGAGCCTGTCAGAGATGTTGCAAGGGCAGCTGCAGGAAATGGCACCAAAACAAGTGATTGAAGCTACAGGAGAGATCAAGCTGCAAATGATCAGGCTAGGTAAATTGTGGGGAGGAGAACTGAGTCACAGTGCTGAAGAGAACTGCTGTCTCTACACACTGGCATGCCCTAAAGTAGGTAGGTAAATACATATGAATGTGAAGTATGAGCAATGTAAGGCATAATTCTTCCTTTTTTTAAAAAAAAAATAATAATTTTAAAAACATTGTTAATTTTCAAGTAGATTTCCTTAAAACTCATATCTTATGTCAGAAAATAAAAATACATAACACTATAATCTCTGTTTAAAAGTAAACTGTAAGAACTTTTCTTCAAATTTTTATTCTAGCAGCTCAAAGCTATGATTTTGTAACTGTTTGGTTCCCTTGCATTGCACTGTACATCACATATTCTATACTATAAAATATTGACTGTTTTACAAGGACAATAACCTTCCAATGACTAACACATTACCTAAATTTTAAGAATAGCTAATCACTATGAAACTAAGCAGTTCCCTATCTCTGTTTGTACAAAATGTATCTTTAACCTTCCTGAAACTGCAAAGCTGACAACACTAGAAAAAAGTCTACCTCTACTTCCACCTCCACAAAAAAACCTCTTAGGTACCATCACCAGTTTAATTCTGATGTAAGTAAATTTATATAAAGTGACCAAGTATATTGGTTATTATATGTCATGCTAGGAGGCATGACATCTAAAAGTCTCTGTCAAATAAAATTGAAACTGGTACTCAGAAGAACAACTAAAAGTTAGTTAAAACTGAAAGTTACTTGAAACAAAATTTTATGTGTGCTGTATGCTTTTCTTAGGGTCATTAAAATAGTTTCTATTTACAAAATATCTCTTTTAAATGACACCATCGTTTGTATATTTAACATCGTTTGTATATTTAACAATTACTTGTATATTCAACCCTAAGATTTCTCTTGAGCATTGATTTATTTGTATGTAATACACGTCACTGAACAATATTAGCTATATATGAACAAATCTCAATGGTTTATTATTTTGTTGTAGTTTTTCCACAATCCTTTTTCATTCACAGTTGTGCACAGTGGTCATGTATAAAATAAATACGGATTTTGGGGTGGCTTGAGGCAGGGATTGCTTCATTCTCTTCAAACAGATATTTTTGCCATTGAACAATGAGGTTAGCTGATCTTAGGAAGTTAACAGATCATCTCAGCAATACAGTAGGGTAACATCAGTGAAAGTAGTATTTAGTTCTTTCTTGTATGCATTACAGTTGGAAGTCCTTTTATTTTATTAGAATAATATACTGAATTCATAAATTACCAGATGTTGAGACAATTAGTCTTTAATGATTACAACAGCAAGTACTATTTCTGAAACAACTCTTTCAGACTAACATTCTGCTTCTTGGCTATCCACAGAAAACTGTTCTAGGATTACATTTAAAATTAATTAAACTTGAAAATTTATTGAGGTCAATGTTAATTTGAAGATTTGACAGTGCAAATTTTTTTTTTTTTCATGTAAGGAATTTTTTTTTCCAAACACCACTGTCAGAGAAAAGGTAATGATCTAATTATGAGAGGCTATGGCTTTCATTCTTAGCAATAAATTATCTTCATAAGAAACTTGGATATACAGTAAATTAAATACCAAAAGATGACAGTGAGGTTATCTCCACTTTCAGTATTATATTAACCAACATGAGTGCACAATTCTTTGATGAACACATCCTAACAGTTAACTGGTATGAAGATGTTAACGATGTCAATATTGAAGTTTATGTAACAGCCTATAATCAGAGAAAAAAGTTCTCCTTGAAAATACAGCAATAGTAACAATTTCCATCATTCTATAATTTTTCAGTTTGGACTTATTGACTGAAGTGGGAAAGATATGCGAAGAGAAAGAAAACATAAGGGGAAATTAGAAATTGTCATAGATGAGTGACAAAAAGGAACAAGTCTGCCATGGACCTGTGCTTTGCTATTTCCTACCTTCACTGTAGCCTAAAAAGATAGAAGTTTCTCAGAACATTGCATTTCCGAACTTCATGCTCCTAAGAAGAACAGAGTATCTTTGAATTCGTTGTACAATGAAGTCTTGAAACTGAGACTTTTACAGATTTCAACATCATCAGACTGACAAAAAACATTGTTTGACTACAACAGTTCAGGTAACTTTTCCATTAGCTCAAAATAGGACTTTTGAAAGTGTTTTGCTTCAGGAAAGATCAGGTTTGAGGAATGGTAGAAGATTAACAGATTTATTTTCTTCTCAGAGTGATACAGAGCAGAGAGGGAAGGAAAAAAAGGTGCTCTGGAAAAAGTAAAGCATGCTTTTCAGGGGAAACATGAATTTGTATTAGTGGGCACAGAAAACCTTTTGACAAACAAAAACTCCAACCAGAAACTGAAAAAGATAGCTGCTATCTCCTGATGGAAGCAGAAAACTGGGGCAGAAGAAAAAAGACTGGTATTTTATTGGGAAGCAGCACTGCCAAAAATCTCTTCAGCCCAGATAGGCCCTTAGTTCATGTGGTGTGGTCAAACACAGAAGCACCAGGCAACAGCATAAGAGATTCAAGCTGTGTTTCCCTTTCTTCCTTAGTTGAAAGGTGTATAACTGAAAAGCCACATGAATTAGGAAATAGATACAATGATGATCACATGATAATAAATGCCCTATCTATTTTACAAAGGGCTGGAGCATCTCTCCTATGAGGAAAGAGGATTGAGATTGGTCAGCCTGTGGAAGAGAAGACTGAGTTAATTTTGATCTTCCAGTGCCTGAAGGGAGCCTAAGAGAAAGGTGGGAGACTTTTTACCAGGGTGTACAGTGACAGGATGAAGAAGAAAGGCTTCAAACTGAAGGAAAGTAGGTTTAGGTTAGGATTAGGAAGAATTTTTTTTCCTTTGATGGTGGCAAGGTGAACACTGAACAGGTTTGCCCAGAGAAATTGTGGATGTCCCATCCCTGAAAGTGTTCAATGCCTGGATGGGGCTCTGAGCAAACTGGTCTAGTGGAAGGTGTCTCTCCCATGGCAGGGGTATTGAAATGGACAATCTTTTAAGTCCCTTCCAACTCCGAGCCATTTCATGAAGTTGAACTAAGAACCTGCCCTGAGACAGAACAACTCCTATTTCTAAGTCATTCCTCAAAGCCTAACAAACAGCCATTGCTCTCTACTCTCTACAATATCCTACTCCTACTTCACACATTGACAGGAACCAATAGTTATTACCTTATCAGAAAAAAATCAAAGCACATACTAATGGTTGGTGCAAAAGATGCCAAAATCATCTGAACCTTAAGCTTTGAAAAGGAAAAACAAAAAAAACCAAAAACAAAACAAAAAGATGGACTGCAAGCAAATTGCATAAGCTGGGGGAAAGTAACAGAATATTAGGACATTGTTTCCTAAGTTTCCACTAGATCTTGCAGCTTTCTAAGTTTTGAGGTCTTAATTGCAGAAGACTTAACTCAGTCAAGCCCTGCTTTGATCCCAGGGTTGTGTTTTTAGACATAAAGCAAGATTTCTGCATCAGGCGGTGTCTCATTCTTTCTCTTCTACCACAACTGTAAAGACTGAGTGTGGGGTAGAAGTAATACTGTAGGCATCTTGATTATATAAAAAATCCAGCTCTGTCTGGATAATGTGAATTTTACAGGTGGCTGAAAAATTACTTCTTACTCACCTTTCACCACTTACCATGGAAATACATGAGGGTAAGTTTATTTTTCACCAAATTTCTGGAGTGAACAGAACAAACATAAAGAACATCTCACAGACCTAGCAATGAAACCCCTGCAAGATTCCCCAAGGGAACAACCCCCAGGGGAACAACCACACAATGTACTGAGCATAAAGCAATACCAGCCTCAGCAGCAGGAAATAGGAGAAAGTGCTTTTATCTCAAACAGCAAAAGCTATGAATTCTTCCTGTTACTGTTTGAGGACTTAAGTTACAGAATAAAGAGAAAAGTACGTGTCACTGCGGACAATACGAATTACTTGCTACCAAGGTTGGATTTTAGTTTGCTTAAAAAAAAAAACCCAAACTGAACAAACACCACCACCACCACACCTGGTTAAAAACCAAGACCTAAGGAGCTGCTTGCTGGCATTCACTTGAATTTGAGCAGTGAATCCAAGTCAAACTACATGAAAACATGTGAACAATCGTGCATATCTTTTGTAACACAGATGCTGTTTATCTTCAATCTTCTGTTTTATCTGTGTGACTTCCCAAGGTTTAAAATTTCACTCTCTTTTTAAAGGGAATCTAGGACAGCATCAAGTGAATATATGATGAACAACACAATACCTAAATTTTTATTGTGGAGTTACATAAGAACTATTTGGCTGCTTGAAAGGCAAGAGGCAATATATTACATTTGAGGTACATCTGGATGAAGAGCCAACTTTAGTTATGAATTCTGTAAATTTTTAATGTAAAAAAACCAACTAAAATTATCAAAAAGTTAGCTTAATATAGTATTTATGCAGATCTTTCAAAACTAATATTCTAGTTATATCATGGCAATTTTTTTATTTTGAAAACTAGAAATCAAAATAATTGGTATACAGAAATATTTTGAAAGTCAACTAGCAAGGGTTAAAAAATACAGAATAGTTTAAATAGTAAGCATTAAAATTTAAATGTTTAAGACAGATACTGAAACGTGTACCTCAGGATTTTCTTGTTTTAGAATGTCATTAACGTATAGAATACTCCACAAACCTTTCTGTGAATGAAATTTTTATTTACACACTGTATCCAGAAGCAGATACATAAATCCTTATACAATTATTTTTCAAAAATGTGCAAGAAATTACTATAATTTTGTTTACAAACGAAAACACATTAAAATCAATGGACTTTGGATAATTCACTCTGTGGTGTGCTTAGTACAAATAGCGCACACCAGGTCTGAAACAGAGAAAAGTGTAAACTACAGCAATCTGGATTGCAAGTATTAACTTCATGGCACTCCATCATCTATAAAAATTCTTTAACCCAACAGGTATTCATAAAAAATTCTTTTAGAATTTTTCATTATCTGTGTAGAATTTAGATCACTTTCCAGATACAACAATGCCATATTTTTCACATTATGAACTACCATCTAGGCCATTTTTTATTTATAAAGAATGCCTGTAATTTTTATTTTTTGCAGTCATAGAAAGATTTCAAGAAATTAAATTGGCAATCATTAATTCATCTATAGCTTAGCTCAGAATTTGAAAGTTCAGTAACAGAGAAATACTTCTCATCATAGCCCATATATTGCTGGTATGCTGTTTTAAATTTATAATTCCAGTATTCACACAGATGAAATGCATCAAAACAAAAACTGCACAAATCTTACTTAGCCCAGCAGTCAATATTCACAGAAAGAAATCAGCTTTAACATAATGCACAGTCAGCTCATCTGAGAACAAAGAGTTTAATTAATAATTGCATTTCTGATCCTTCTGACAGAATTACATTTTGATAAAAAGATGGCATTCACTATGTCAACAGCAGGATAAGCGCTATATCCTTCAAACAGATCAAGGAATACACATCACTTTCAGTTGTTTATAACACTGGCTTACAAAACAAAACAAACAAAAAGAAAACCTCACAGGAAATTGTGCAAATCTATTATTTCCAAATACCAGGTGTTGTTTTACTCTTCTAATTGGTAAAGCAGTTATCAATAATGTCAATCATTATGGACACTTAAAAAAGGAGCTTTATTTTAAAGTTTTGTCTTTAAAAACATTTTTCCTCAATTCAATTGCATAAAAAGCATACCTTCTGAACCCTTAAACTGTTGTGCTGAACAAATAGCCATATTTCTACTCTATAAGGATCATAGTCTGTTAGCTTTTATTCCTAGTGTATTTACCTCCAAAGGTCCCCAAAATATCCTCCATCTTCCTTTTTTTTGTCACGGACGCTTTGTTCCTCTAATTTTCACAAAGCAGAAGTCAACACAAGTTTTGTGGTTATTTTGAGTGCTTCTAAGTTGATTCATAACTAAATGTTACTGTGTTTCTTTTATATTAATCTTTTTAATAGGAAATTGTAAATATCTTTAATGTTTTTAAACGATTTTTTTCTGGGTTCCTTCTCCTGGTTGTCCAGAAACCTCAGTGAAAAAATACTGTGAGGTTCTGATTAAAAAAACCTGTAAAAATAAGTATTTGTGTCTACTTATTACTGATTTAAAGTATTTGGAACTTAGTAGAAATATCACCACCAGTTTTTATTTGGAAGCAAAATGCTCTACGGTTCTTACACCATAGACCTCAACCTCTTTTAAGTGTTCCTTTTGTGGTAGCTTTATAGCAGGGTGGGGAAATGACAAAGCTAACTTGACCTGGTTAAGTTCACAGATGAAGAACACAGCAAGGAAGGCAATTCAAAAACTGGATAGCTGAAACAGAGGGTTTTTTAAAAAAAAGCATCACTTATGAGTGAACAACTGAAATTTATAAAGGCATGGGCAAGAATTTTAGCATGTGTGTTCTTTCACGTTTTTCACTTCCACAGTAAGACCAGGATATTATAGCTTCAAATATTCAGGTTTCAATGCAATGACTGCTAAATTAATGCATGTGGCATAGTATAAACATATGTTTAATGTATTCAATAGTGGTATTAAATGGCAAAGAAAATATTTTATATACTATAATCTTTCAAAGATTCTGTAGAATGCATAGGCCCTCTAGTATGGGGAAAGAATTTTTAAAGTGAAGAAAATGCCAGAGGTTTTCTTCCAAAAGTATGCATCTGAAATCCATAAAAATGATTTTCTTTTTCCTCCCCACAGACAGAATCAGAACACTGTACCATACAATAGGTTATTGTGCCTTTTTGAATAAAGTTAGTGATCCTGATTCACGGGGGGGGGCGGGACGAGACATGACTGGGTAGTGGGAGAAGCCAGTAGAGGAAAAAAAGGAAAACAGAATTCTCCCTTTCATACATATATCTGGCAGAGCCAACAAATTACATGTATAGACTGCTCTAGATTATTTTCTTTTTTAAGTTTAAAACTTTATCAGACTAAAGAGGAAATCCTTATTCTCCCTCCCTTAAAAGCAAAGGCAGTCTTATCTACCTTTGATTTACTTTTTATTTTTTAGTTAAACATTATGGTCAAAAAAATAAATTAAAAAAATATAAATTTTGTCTATCAATTCAGGCAACCCAAGATGTAGTGCTATTACACCACCTTGCAGCAATACTGTATTCACTTCTAAAGTCTCATTTTAGGGGACAGAAATGCTAGATTAAATAAGGAGAAGAAAATGACCCAAACAAGAAAGATGTATCAAAGATGGACTTTTTTTCCTAAGGTGATCTTTACTCATTAACCACTTCTACCAGAGATTGGGAATATGACATTCTAAAATACGAAACCGTGGGGCAGAGGCATGCAAAGAAAGGCCTCTCAGCAAGGCAGAGGCAGGCCTCCTTCCCAAGCCAGCTATGACCCCTTTATAGCAAGTAACTCATAACAGTGATAGAAACATGGGAGAAAAGAAAACCAAACTAAACAGGAAACCAAACCAAAATAAAACAGGAAAATGCCATGGATTAACCTTGCATGATGAAAATATTACAGTGTAGAACCTGTACTCCCCACTGAAAGTAATTTTTTCCCTACAGAAGGTTAGAATAACTGTAAGCTTTTCAAATGCCAGAATCTTTGACAGATATCATGAACACTTACTTAATTGATTCAATATTTCATATGTCAAAACATATTTCATGACAGCAAACTGAACATTTTCTGTGGTCACTGTATATCCAAACATCTCTTCCCAATAATTTCAAAGGCTAGGAAAATAGCACTTTAGAGATGCATTTTAAACATCTTCCATTTAAAATGCTACCAGTCCTGTTCTTCCTCTTCAAAGGACACAGAAAAAAGGGGAAAATGATCCAAAGGACATTAGTGTATTACTGTACTTTCTGAAGTAAAAGAAAAATGTAGAAAAATGGAAACTATAAAATTTCAAGTAGCTTGAATATAAATATGGTAGAAATCATCCTATTAGAAGTTTTACCCCATCCCCAAAATGGCTTATAAATTTACGTTCCCATGATAACAATTCCTAGAGTCTTCCTACAAATCCAGGAAACTTCCCTCCCTTACTCTTCAAGAGTAAGCAGAAATGTAAAGAAGAAGGGGACCTGGTAGGTGTTCATTTATTAACTGATGGCATGATTATAAAAGGTTATATTTTACAAGACCCCAATACCACAATTTCCTTCTAGGTACTATACATTGACTTTCATAGACTGTTTTTTAAAGGCCATTTTTAGAGGACAAAACACTGAGACGAGAAGAAGGCTGAACCAACCTTCTCAAACACAAGAGTGTACAGACATTACAAGGCTTAGGAGGAAGGCTTTTTTTTTCCCAAAGATATGCTGCATAACCATGTTCTTATCATACAGCTCTGTCTATACATTGGGGCATACCTCTATAGAAATGTCTAATTACAACACTAGGAAACAGTTTTTAACTTAGATGTAAAATCAGTAATTTAGAATACCAATATGTTCCTTATCCATGATAATTTTTTCCAGAGGTTGTTTTAAAGGAAAAAAAAATAAAATCCATTCAACAAGTTTCATTTGACTTTTACTTATCGTTGAATACACATGAAATGTGCTTTCAATGCATAAAAATCACAGTGGATAGCAGCAAAGGACTTGGGGGAAATTAAGGAGAATTTGATCATTCACATTGTGATTAATCTGCACATTGATGAAAGATAGCTATTTCACACTTCTAAAAATAAACGAGATCATTCTTTCCAACAAAACAAAACAAGAAAAAAAAGCCTCCCAAAATACACAAAACCCCCTAAAACAAACAAACCCAAATGCATTACTTTTCTTTTACACACAAAAATGAAATATTTTTATGGCAGCAAAAGATTTTGATAATAATGAAAGTCTGTAAACTGTAGTTCAATCTCTTTTTGTTGTTGTTGTTCCCAAAGTGCAAGATGCAAGATTCCCGTAAGCTTTCAGTAGTGCTTTTCCTGTAAATAATCCTTCATTTTGTTTGGCAAAGGCAGTTTTTGAATCAGGTCTATTCTGGTGTATTGACGTATTACAAAACGACACAGGTACTGTAAAGAGCGCACCTGCATAAACCGGGATACTGGATTTGTCAGTCTCACTGGGTAAGTTGCAGATCCAGGCAGCCGGGATCTTGAATAGCAGAAAGCTCCATTTTCAGAGTCCCTGATTGAATGTTCAATTAAGTCAACTATAGATGTATGTCCCTCCACATCTGGCTGTTCATAAAAACTAAACCTACCATTTGAGTGTTCAATTCTAGTATGAAGAGTCTTTCCATGGGAACGAAAACTCAAACTTAAAAGATAACGATCATCAGAACTATCTCTAACGAGAAACGAGCCATCAGGCACATTAGCTAATTTTCCCTCTGCCTCCCAACGTGTAATGGGGCCCCAGTACCATCCTTGTTTTGCAAGTTTTTTCAGTTCTTCTGTGAGGCTAGTCACAACCATAGGACCGCTGTTCTGTACGGAGTCATAAACTCTTCCAACTCCTGGGGCAGTGTTAGGATCAAAATTCAAATGGCAGCGCATACTTTCAGCCACGTGGGCATCTGTGCCATTTAATCCATTGAAGTTCCTTTGGATTTGATTATTCTGCATTGGAGGTAGCAAAGGTGAGAGTGGAGGGACATCGCTATGATTAACTCTTGGGCTTTGCAACATGACTCCTGTGGTACCAATCAACAAACCATTCACCGTCTGGTCCACAAAGATATCCGGTGCAACGACTACATCCTGATCCACTTGGCTCTCATCCTCATGGAAAGCATTTCCCCCCACTTGAGAAGAAACAGTTGAAACTTCCATGGGTGAGGAACTATCCAGACAGTAACTACGTGATCCTTCCAAAGGATACATTCCCTCATCTAAAGGCACAGTATACTGAATGTAGTCCTGAGGCATTAATCCAATAACTACAGGCACATGTTCATCAATATGAAGATGCAAGTCCCCGTTCTGAGATTCCGTATTTTTTAATGCATTGGTTTGTTCCTGGAACACATTTTCTGACTGCAAGTCATGGAAGTCTTTTCGAACACCATTCAGGGCTGGGCTTGGATTAGAGGAATGGACCAAGGCCTTGACTTTCACTTCCATTTTGATGCAAGTCTCTTCTGAATTTGTAGGTCGAAGGGGCCACGGAGTTGGGCTGTAATGGTGATTACGGAGGGAAGTGGATCTCAGAGGTCTTTGAGCTCGCACATCTTTGAAGGTTATTGGAGCAGATGAGGAAGAAAATGTGTCATCATCTGCAGAGTTTACAGATGGTGTGCTGCCTTTGCCTTTCTGTTTTTGTTTTGCTGAAAGCCTCCTTTTTAACGTACCCATTAAACTTTCACTTTTTGATCTATTTTTGCCTCCTTTTTCATCTTCACTATTGACTTCACAGCTCGCCAAATCTTTACCATAGCAGCTGCCAAACAAGGAGTCATCTTTTCCAAATTCACTTAATGATGGCTGCTGAACCACTACAAAGTCACTTTCATCTTTACTTTTATTTAAGTTAAAGGACTTGCGAATTGTTTTGAGACTGATTTTCTTCATTATGACAAGTTACCAAATCTGGCTGATCAGCAGTGCTTGCGGTGATATAGCCCTAACACATGAAGAGCAGCTTCTGCTTCATTTATGTGTTTTATCCAGCCTCATTTAACTTCAAGAGCCATTTCCTGGAAACAAATAAAAAACAATTAAATTCACAAAAGAAATATTTCAAAAATTATCTATAATGGTTTCCCCCTCTCCAAGCAAAACAGAAATTGCAATACTTTAACAATGGGCATCACATAAAAGTAAAAATAGGGAGCTGACTTTGAAACAGTCAGGCTCAAAAATTTCAACTCCTACAACAGCCTTGGAGATCTCCACAACTTCATTCTGCTTTCAGCATGGTATTTTTTGAAACATCCACACACCTTATATTACACTCACAGGCACACATATTTAATGCATTTATTTATAATTTTCTAACACATAAACTCTTTCCAAAGGCTCCTAAAACATCCCCACACAAGTAACTACAGAAGATAAAACTACAGAAAACATTCTATTCAACAGAATTCCTACATGCAGGTTAAACTGTGATTGGTCCTAAAAACATGGTCATATAAGGTTATTTTTTCTCTACACAAGAAAGTTGAGTAATATTTAGAAGGTTATATATTTATAGATAAACTAACTGTAGTGAAAAAATGGTTTCCTTAATAGCAAAGTAACATACATTTAGAGCAAGTCCCCTCCTGAATTTCTGTGAAAGAAAAGATTTCCAATCTGTTTTAGGCACAGAAGACGAAGTCACAGGTTCTTATTGCCTAAAATTATTAGAACTTTTCTTCCTTCAGTATTTCTGCCAAGACCTAGTGGGCACAGCTGCTGGAGTTCCAGTCAACTGCTCCCACCTGGCATCTTGCACAATCAGGTACCCACAAATTTGATCTTTTGGATTGTTATTTCTCTTGATTGAGGTTTGTCTGTGTTTTTGGAGGGCTTGGTTTGTTTCATTTGAATTTTAGCTAGACCTTCCAAAGTAAACAACTCAGCAAACAAGGAGTATTATGCATGGGAAAGCGAAGAGAGGGAAGTTGCTACTCGCACAGAAGTAGGTACTACAATTAGTAGTAACTGTTATTCCACGTACCTCCAAATATGTGCGATGTTAGCAGCACAACCTGCAGCAGTAAGCCTGGCTCCAGGCTAAGCATGGCAAGCTGAAGGAGTCTAAGAATCTTTCAAGAAATCTTCCAACCTTGGTGGACTGAGGGGAAAGTAAAACAGCCCTTATATACGCACTTCCCACTTTTCTCCCAGAGTATCACAATACAAACATACTGAGAAAAATGGTGCAATAGACTGAAATAAGTTTTATCAACTAAACAATACCTTTTTCTTAAACAAGCATTCAAAAAATACATAAAAGCATGGAAGGACAATGATTACTATAACCAAAAAGCAGTGCACTGCCTATTGCCGTTGCCCAGCCCAACTTCTGTGGTTCTCAAGTACACAAGGGTTAAAGGATCACATCCAAAGCAAACTAAGAAGCAATGTGAAGCATCTATGGATTCTGAACTTCAAAACACCTTGAAAAATTTTAAGTAAAGCCCTGATGCTGGAGGGATGGACATTGCTCCATAAAAAGCAGAAGCAGTAAAAATTCATTTACATGGATGGTACCCTAGCCCTATCTGCATCAACCTATTTCAAAGACTCGTTCTGTGTCCTAGTCATAATCTCCAATATTTCCCAAGTCCATCTTTAGAGCACATTTATATCTTTCCATTTCATTTTCTTAATTACCAAATTAAGTAACACTTTCCTTTCTTTCAATGGGGAAAAACTAGGTTTCTCTTGTCCCTAAACTGATTTATTTTCTACCAGCAAAGACCAAACATGACCAAAAACTGCCTAGACAAAAGCCTAAGAATCAATTACTTGCTATAAATGAGAATTAAGACCTTAAAAAAACAGAATCAGTATTTTATGATATGTTCACTAGTTATTTTCCACTTTTAACATATCTGTTGTATCACGAGTCATGAAATTCTAAAACACCATCCTCCATTTACATAATTTGAACACAATCCTGAGTTAAGGGTATGAATTTTCAAAGGTTAAAACACTATGTTTACTTTCCTACAAGTGCAGATAAAGGGAGACTTACGTGCCAATAAAAAGGAGACTCAGAATGTCATTGACCTTCTATTCCTCAACTATTTGAATTTTGCCACCTTCCCAATTTATAGAACTTTTTGTCATATATAACCAAATTAAACTACACAATGAGTGAAAATTATAACTTTAGGATTGCATGCTTCTCCTAAACTAACAAAGTCAGAGCATTGATAAATTGAGTCATTAATTTGATAAATTTAACTGTGCTTTTGTGTATGTAGTACCAGAAGCCTGGGAACTGTCACATTAGCGTCACCTGTGAAATCAGCAGTGTTCTCCAACTCCTTCTGACATCCACAAGCTGATACTATTTCCGCTTTTCCAGAAATGTTCCCTCCTTCTTGTGGAAGGTACTGTCTGCAGATACCAACCTCTTCACTCTTATGACCAGTGACAAGACCCAAGGAAACAGCATGAAGCTGAATCCAGGGAGATTTAGGTTAGACACCAGGAAAAGGTTTTTCATGCTGGGTGGCTGGGTACTGGAACAGGCTCTCCAGGGAAGTGGTCAGAGCACAAAGCCTGACAGAGTTCAAGAAGTGTCTGGACAATGCTCTTAAACCCATGGTGTGACTCTTGGGGTGTCATGCTCAGAGGCAGTAGCTGGACTCAATTGCCTGATGGGACCCTTCCAACTCAGTATATTCTGCATTCTATAAAATGCATGGCTTATAAGTTGTATCCTTGTAAAATTGCATGCCAAGATATAAGAAAGGTTTGATAATCAACTGTAAAGCGCATAAACAACATGCAACTACCCAAAAGCCCAGTTCATTTATGCTTGAGAAGACAATAAAAATCTAGTGACAGTCCAGGTCTAAGCTCTCCAAAGTAAATGGAACACACTCACATCATGACAGCAAGTCTCTAAACAAGTTGTCCATACAGACCCCACTCTATGATACCTGCTATACATATTGTATCCAAGACAGGAGAAAAAAAAAAACACCCTGAAGTCAAATACCCTAATTGATCCCAATACTCCTCTTTCTTTGCATGTACTTAAATAGTACAAGCTAATTCTGCATTGCATATCAAAGTGTTTAAAAATGCTGTATAAACAGCCCTCAATATATGATACACTCATATGCATGCAAGTCTAGAATTCTTTACAGTCTGCATCTAACAGAGCTGAAGCAGAAGAACCCAGGCATACACTCCTTCCTGGAATACATTAAAATGAATTATGCAACTTCTTCACAACCCTCAGCACAGCAACAGCTTTGCTAGTATTTTGCACAAATTACGGCATGACTGAAGTCTCCCTCTTCCAGTGCCATCTGCTGTACAGGGAATTAGACAGACTAAAAAGAGACAACTCTAGAAATTCTGGCAGGTATTTGCAACTATAAACAGACTTGAACTCTACCAATATATTCCCAAAGCCTGGTGACTACGTGTGCAGAAACACCTGGAACACACAGACTGAAAATGAGAGATTAATCAAATAGAGAAAAAGAATGAGATCTTAATGCACAGAATAATGTGGATGAATGAAATTCAAACTTACAAACTTTCATCACAAATTCTGCATCTCAGAATCTTTAGTATTATGCAGGCTAACAAAATAGAGGCCAGGCCTCTGGACGAAAACTATCAGATGACTATCCAGAAAACACCATGTCCTCTTTTGAACATAAAAATAAAGAAAACTAAATTTGTACTTGGAGGAAGAGGAACATAAAGAAAACTAAATTTGTACTTGGAGGAAGAGGAACATTCATCAATCACATAAAATGCAAAATTATTAGTAAAGATAATTAGGGCTAAAAGTTCACTTCACAGGTTGCTTCCTGGAAACCTGAAGAGCAGGCCATGAAATGGCACATTAATTATTATGGTGGCCAGCACTGATGTATGAAAAATTAGGGAAGTTTTAAATATCTATCAGATACTGCAAATGTGATTTGAATATACCAACATTTCAGAGTAGTTTCAGTTCGATGGTACAAAATGGTTTCAGTAGATTGGAATCATATAGCTGTCTTGAAGAAGTGTTTGCAAAAGTACACCAACAAAAAAGTTTGATTATACTGTACTTATTAATTCCTCATCTTTTTCACACTTTTATATTAGGTATACTCATTTCCCAAGACAAATATTATAGACAATGGTGCCAAACTGCACTACAATAGAAATAAACTTAAGGATTAACTTCAAGGAGTTAGGATAGAAAACACCATACTGAAAACATACAGCAAAATACACCTCATGTTCAAGCAAAGAATTGTCCTTAAAAAGTTTGATAAAAATATCATCACAAAAATTATTTCAAATTATTAGTCAATACTACTTCAGATAACTTTTCTAAAATAAATGCTAATCTGTTTATTTATTTCCATAAAGTGAAACAGTTGAGCACCAAAGTTGATTTTTTTTAACCCATATCATCCTGCATTATTCCTGTAAAGTCTGTCTTTCACAGAGAAATATATAATCTTTATTCTTATACTGGATCATCAGACGACTTACATTATTTAAAATTTCAATTTATCTTATTTTAACATAATTATTAATACTAGGAAAATAACTAAAAACACCTCAAAAGTGACTTTTTTTGCATTCCTAGGTATGACAAGCACTAGGTTCTCATTACAGTCAGATAATGAAGCCTATTCTAATCTGCTGAAGTATAAGGTGTTATTCCCCTGCTTTCCCCAAATTCGCAGTGAAATATATTCATGCATTCTTTGGAAGAGCATGTCAAAAACAGCATCTTAAGGTAATGCAGGTTTCGAGTGCTGTATTTTGGAAATTCCTAAGTGTCTACATCTTCTCCAAAGTTACTGAATCTATTAATATGACTCATTAAGAAGTTGCTCTCCATACTCATTCATATCAACTTTACTTCTAAACTGAAGTATGTCTGTATCACTGTTGAAACTTTTCTTCAAAACATTAAACAAAATACTGACTCAAGTACTGTTATGTACTTTCATACTAGTTTTCATACTGAAACTAGAATTTCAGGCTATATGAGTACAAAAACTACACACAAAATACACAGAGATTCAGTATCATCACCAGTTTTTGAAAGAACATACACACTACATGGCAACTTTTTGTTTTTTCACTATATATGCCATAAGCACACTGAAGATGGTGAGGTTTCTCCCTTCGCTGATCTTCATGTAAATTCCTACATTATACTCCTTTTCAGTAAGAAGAGTCTTTAAATGAAGTAATCTAAATTCCATTGCATACTCTTATACCTTGAAAACAACAAAAAAAGATAAATGGTCTTAGTAGAGGCTTGCTTGCTAATGGATGAACATATTCCTGAGACGATCACAAATTTTATAGAAGCCCTTCTGACCTGCCTGCCTGCTTTTCTAGTGAGTGCAAGGCTCAGATGTACAATTCATATAAAACTGGAACAAGGAAAAAACAGACAAGCAGCTCATCTGGCAGTACATTACATTTATAACAATTTAAGAGTACTTAAAGCCTCCTATTTTTAAGCTAACTAATCAAAGACCTGAACAGTGAGTTATTCACCACAAATTTAAACCTCTACTCTCTAAGATTTGAGCAGCTGAGGAAAGTATGGTCAACCTCTCTACAGGGCAATATAATTGAACAGGTTTTATACAGATTACAACTTAAATCAACCAACAGTAAGTCATGTAATTTAGTCTTAATATCTCTCCTAATTTTTTTCCTCCTTTTACAAAGCTTAAACAGAAGACAGTCCATGGGCACTACTGTTCTAACACATTAAAGAGTAACCCTAATCACTACCAACCATTAGCAAAGAATAACCAAGCTACACCTTTGATAATATGTAGAAAAGTGGGGTAAATTAACAATGAAAACTTGATACAATGGAATTTTTCTTTGTCACTTCTGATTATGGGAATTAAAAATATGCAAAACCGGGAAAACAGCCACTGGAAAAGTCTAGTCCTAGACTGCTTTTCCCTGGACTGCTGCTGAAAAAGAATGCCCTTTAACATTTAGATTTCCTTGATTTTTTTTTTTTTTCTTTTCATTTTCTCTCTTTGAACACTATTTAATCCACGAGTGCTTGCAGCAAGTCCTGTTCTTTCCCATATTTGGATGCGGAACGGAATATTTTTATCTGATTGGTGGGGTTCCTCTGGGGAGTAACTTAAGGGTGTTAGATGGCATCTCTGTTACAGTTCATATGTGTATATACACTCTTATAACTACAATAATTACATCACTACAATCGCCAAACCCAGTTACTAATATCAACAGTCCTCAGCCAAGGTTACATCTCTGTTACCCCAAGGATAGATGGCTGAGATCCATGTCTGCCCATGAGCTATGATGGGCACACTAACATGGGGGTGTTAAACTGAAGTCTCAACAATACACACATCATCATAATACCAGAGCTGCTGTTGGAGGAGGAAACTCCAGGGAAGCTGGGTGGATGACAGCCAGTAACCAACTTTAGCCATTCCTGCTAGATCTCTCACAAACTGAGAACCAACACCCAAACAGGGAACCAAGCAGACTGTATTTTTCATACATTTACTAAAAGTATGACACAAGTACCACCTTTCATCACTTTCTTTTAAGCAAACATATGATAATAAAGCATACTGCTATCGAATTGTTTCAAGCATGTGGAAAAAGTATCAGGAAAATGAAACCACAATCTGGCTCTAAGACCCTGATTAAAAGCAAGGGAAAAAGGAGCAAACAAAAATAACCCAGTAGTTCTATGTATGCCAAGACACTGGAAAAGAGGAAAGTGGAACATTTTTGGTGAATAAAAATGGGGAAGTCACTAAAGAAATCTGACATGTTCATGTGTTTCACTGCAGGAAATCCCATCCTTTGACTGCAAATAAACCTTTGCTTTTCGTTTTCACACAGCTGTGCAGAAGCAGACAAAGAGTGAGAATAATGCTCAGTCAGGCTCTGTTTTTGTTTCTTACCATTTTACAAGAATGCAGCAGCCAGCCTTGCAGCAGACTGTCTATCAGCAAAAATTAAGTTTAGTTTCATAAGCAAAGGTTAGACTTCCTGGGAGATAATGCATGAGAAATTCTTTCCAACTAAGGGTCCATCTCCCACTCCATCCTGACAGAAGATAAATACACCAAAATGAGGTATGGGGTAGCCTCAGCAGGATAATAAGGAGGATTTATGTTTATCCAAGATATTTATGCAATCCTTTTAAACCGTAACACAGTTATGTTAGGAGTCTGAAAAGTTGTAAAACTATAATGCTCTACAAACCAGCATTTCATTTAATAATACAGACCAACATCACATTATGTAAAAGGAGTAAATTTTGAAGCATTTTTGTGCTAAGATGGCAAAGAACAGATTCTCTGCCTACGTATTTGAGAACATAAGTGTTTGAAATTAATATAGTGAAAATAAAAGGAAGACCACAAAAAACAACAAAAAAAAGTTGCATTTCTGAGCTTCTTTTAATTGAGAAGTATGCATAAATGTCTAAATGCTGGAGTGTGTGTTGAAATTAACATAACATATATAATTGTATGGATGCAGGTACTAAAACCCAACTCTGAATGCAGTTTCATTTTTGAATCCTGAATGATGCATTTCCAAATGTAATTTCAGAAATGCTATCCATCTGTTCAAATCATATGCCAGAAAGACAGAAAAAATAAAGCAGACCATTATCTCAAAGTGATTTTTTGTGGTCAGCAATAATCTGGCCACTCTTAATGTTAGTGACAAAATAATACAGTTGTGAGAAACACTTTTCCAGACCTTTCCAAAAAAGGAAAGAAAACACTCAGCAGACATGCAACAGCTAAATACTACCACTTCACATTGACTTATACTGATTTTGGTTTTGTTTTCAAAGTTCAGGCTGGTGTTTCTACAGCAAGCACAGAAACACTGCTACTGTGTACAACTTCCAAAACACAAACCAGACATCTGAAAAGGTCCTGCTGCGAACAAATATTTTGATGAGGAGACATAAAACAGGTACCATGATCTTTCCCTACTGTGCTATCAGAACAGACATTCAACTTCTCAGGCCAAACCTCTGTCACCAATGAACCCCACAGTATGAGCGGAACATACCAAATAGGCAACACAGAAGTACACCACTCTGTTAACACACAATGCTACATTATGTGTTTGTTTCCTGCTTCCAGGAGGAAAAAATTACTAGGAAAAAAAGGGAAGACATTGTGAGGAGAAAGAGGAAAATACAGGAAAAGTAATAGAAAGAAAAGCTTCATACCATATGGTACCATTACAGAGATGATTATTCTAGGAGGTATTGAAAAACACCTGGAGGACAACTCAGCCATTGGTCACAGCCAGAAGAGTGTGTCATGAGAGGAACGTCCTGCTTGTCAAACCTGATTTCCCTTTATGACAAAGTAACCCACCTAGGTGATCAAAGGAAACAAACTGATGTTATCTTTTTGGATTTCAGTACTTTTTGGTACTGTCTGTCACAGGATCCTTCTGGACAAAATGTCCAGCACACAGCTGAACAAACACAGCATGCAATGGGTGAGCAACTGGCTCACGGGTCGGGCACAAAGGGTTATAGTGAATGGGGTGACATCAGACTGGTGACCTCTCACTAGTGGGGCTCTGCAGGGCTCCATCCTCAGCCCTGTGCTTCTTTCAACATCTTTATAAATGATCTGGACGCAGAACTGGAAGAGATACTGAGCAAGTTTGCAGATGACACAAAACTGGGAGGAACAGAGAGATCCTGCAGAGAGACCTTGACAAAACAGAGGGCTGGGCAATCACCAACCATACAAATTTAACAAGGGCAAGTGCCTGACTGCAGCTGGGAAGGGCAAGCCTGGATGTACATACAGGCTGGGGAATGAGAAGCTGGAAAGCAGTGTCACAGAAAGGGACCTGGGGGACATAGTCGATGGCAAGCTGAACCTGAGTCAGCAGTGCCCAGGCAGCCAGGAGAGACAGCCCTGTCCTGGGGGGCATCAGGCACAGCATGGCCAGCCAGGCAAGGGAGGGGATTGTCCAGCTCTGCTCTGCATGGGCAGCAGTCTCACCCCAATTCAAGTCCCTTCCAACTCAGAATATTTTGTGATTCGTGTTTCTGCTGAAAATTATAACGGTTTGCACAGTATCACTACGTACTACAAATTCTTAAATATTATCATTCTCCCTAAATTATGAGTTATTAATTTGTTATAGTCATCTTTTTTGCTTCTGCCTGTCCCAGTCACCTGATGTGAAAATGAAGACAGAGGAAGTAGTTTTAAATTACCAAAGCACCAAGCAATGGTGACTGATAATTTTGCTTTCTTTAAGGTGCAATACAGGATACTCTCTTCTTCAGGAGCAAAAATGAGAAAACAACGTATCAGGAGAGCTATGAAGTCACATTCTCAAGGGAAAAAACAAACTCAAAACAAACAAACCCCAAAACACAATGAAACCAAACCAAACCTAAATTTTACTTTAAACACCTCACTTGCCACACTATCTAGCCAACAGGTGGCTTCATAGCCCATGTTTGTAAAACAAGTATGTTCACCAGCAAGTGGTAAACTGCTCACCTTCCCACTTACATTTATGTCATTTATGCTTATCTGACAGACAACCAGAAACATATGTAATTCGCCTTTATTCCCACAAATAACATCCACGTGGCATCAAAGATATATTAAAAAAAAGAAAATATATATATAAAAAAAAATCTGCATAAATTAGCTCCAGGTAATACGATTCCTTTCAAAATATCCAGATGGAAAAAAAAACCCAAAAAACAACCCTTTTAAAAATAAGCCAAAAACTTGGCAATTAAATTCTTCAAGCAGTAATTCAAATTTAGTTATCTAATATATTCCAATAGGAACAAAAGAAACATTGTTAAACTCTAAAAGATAAATATATTCAATAGCGATTTGACTACCAAATACATGAGCTGAAACAATAACACCTGAAACAAGTTTGCAAGACAGAGACTGGCTTGAAAATTCACTACACAGAAAAAGAGGATTCTGTTTTTCACATGCAACACAGTCATGTTCTGCAACTGGAGAATATGTAATTCCAGGAAGATTACTTTTCCTATTTTTCAGCTCTTCTAGAAGGCCCAAACAAACAGCAATACACTGCAGCCTTACCCCATCTTGTACCATTCTGCCTTGGATCTCATGACCAAGGCTGACTCCCAATTAACCTCCCTAGTATAGTTTTTCAGAGAGGCTGAATGACCCTTTGAACCTGTATGACCAGGTAGACTCTCCAATGTTTTTACAGCTATCACTCCTACCTGCTTTCACCAGGACACTTTCAATAAGAATGAAAGCCTTCTTTCCTTAGAAGATAACACTCCATTCTCTCAATTCAAGCTAAGATGAAGCAATTCCTTATGAGACAGTTAACCCTCTACATAAATGGAAGGATTAAATGAACCCACTTATGGTCTGAGAGGAAAGAACAGTGCCTTGATTAAAGAGAAATAAAAATGGAAACATCTTCCACACATCTGTACAGAGTTCACACATGCAGAGAAATTTCCAAGCATGCTGAGGAGAAAGAAGTAGCTAATAAGGTAATTCCCAGAATCACAAAGAAAAAAGGATTGATCTCTGTTTGGGGACCTTCTTCATTAAATTATCAGAGAGAAATACAATGTATTTGCTACACAGATGTCACAAAGGTCCCACCATTCCTCTCCAGACCATATAGAAATGTTTACTGTCAATACTACATACTCCTTGCCTTGAATCAAGGCATTTGGTTGCCATACAACTCAGATTTAGTAAGTTTTCAACCTGCAGACTCCTACCTCTATGGCTTTCCTTTTTTATGCACATTAAATCAATTCACATCTTTATGTTCTAACAGTGGAAAATTCTAACCGAATACAAATACCAACAACTGATATTATTCATCTGTACACTGTGAAAGAAAAGTAATTTTTTATTAAATGATCATAAATTTAATTCATTTATTTTTATTAACTAAAGACAGCAACATTTTTTCCAAAGCAATTTCCAAACCAATTGTGTTACTACAATGCATACATAACATACGCATAATTTAAAAGTGTATGCATCCTTAAAGTAAAATTCACTGACAGGAGAAACAGATATTCAGTGAACTATGAAAGACCTGAGATGAGATGAAAAGGCATTGGCTACATTTAAACAATAATTACATTTAGTCAATCAAGGTTATTCTAATCTCTGCAATAACAACAAATACATAAAATACTGCAATAGAGTGTCTCATATAGAGTAAGAGGCTTCTATTCAAGAAACCAAGTTCCCTAGTCACTTCTCAAAAGTTCAAAAACAAAAAAAAAAGTTCAAGAAAAAAAAAGTTCAGGAGTTAGATTCAGAGACTATTGCTTGTTTTAGCATTACATCCCAAAGAAAGAAAACTCAACCATGCAAGGCTTCAGTGTATACTCTGCAGCATCTTGAGTGCTGCCCAACCAAGCTTTATCAAATAAGCAGATAGGCTGTGTCCCAACTGAGAGAACAGCCATGGCAAAAATTCATACATTCTTACACATACACAAATCCAAGGGCATTTCTAAATACAGGAAAAACTTTCTTTGGAACTCAAAAGCATTTTGAAAACCAAGGAGAAAAGTGACATGAAACAACTCAATTTCACAGAGAGATGTTCACATAAACTGTTTAATTGTAACATAAAAATGTTTACCTCTGACCTTAAAGATACCACCCCCCTTCACTAAAAGTGGTTTGTTACTGTGACCTGTTTTTCAATTCTGATCAACTGTTCAAAAGAGAAAGGCTTAGGAGATACTTTTTATATCACTACATTAAGAAACCAATAGCACAAAATATTAAACCTTTAAAAAAATTATCTCCAAGTCCCACTGACAAGTTTATTTTTTGAAAATTTAAAACATTTTCACTGAAATAATCAGTCAACTTCTCTCAGCAACTAAAATCCTTTGTGTCTTCCCTCTTGAACAACACAGTGAGAAAAGTCATTTTATATCCTTAATCTGAACCATTTATATAGGAAACATAGTAGACAATTTCATTATGGTTCAAAATCCAAGAACTCAGAAGTTGAGAAAAGCCAGAAGAGTTTCCTGACCAATTCTCTTACTTCTTTCACATATGGGACAAAAATGTTTACATTAATTCTGCTCTCCAACATCCTTTAAAATGGACAGTCCTACCATTTACTTACAGTACACCAATTAAACTCAAAATTCCAGACAGAATTATTGGCGTCATTAAGGACATTTTTGCTGTCTCTATGTCCAATATTTAAATGTTAGTGCACAGGCACTCAATGCTCTATTCAACACTTTGTGAGTCAGAACATAGAGCACTTAATTTCCACTGTTTTTAGATGGATTCATAAGCTGAATAATATGCACCATTAGGCAAAACTAAGGTAATTTAATTCTGAAACATAAATTTTGAATTCACATAATATAGAGTTATGGGGAAAAGGGGTGAGAGCTGCTGGAGTTTTGAGAAAACACCTACCTACCTAAATCTGAATTTTCCCCCACCTCTCTAAGATAGCAGCAGAAGCAAATGAGTGCAGTGCCAAGAGTTGACTGCAACAGCAAATTGTTGTGTGCCGCAAGACATCACTTAAAGCTTGTGATCCCTTTCAGGGATTTACTGACAATGGAGGAGTAAGTCAAACACACAAGCTTGGGTTTCATCATTCTTTTGAGATATACCAAACCTTTCAGTAAACCTTCTATGGCTGTCCTCTAGTCAAGATTCAACTTCCTGACTTCCTTTAGAATTTCACAATTCAGCAGATATTTTACAAAGTCCTTTCAGTCTAGTTGTTTTGTTTACCAAAGCAGTAAGCAAATTAATAGCCCATGTTACAGTACCAAGAAGTATCAGGTAGCAGGATGAGAAGCAGAGGATCTATCAATGGTATGTAGCTAAAGATGTTAAAAAGATGTAGAAAAAAATAAAAGCAAACCACCAAAGTTTTGGAGGATGGTAACAAAAAAAAAAAAAACAACAAACCAAATCCCCTTCTCCCTAAAAAAAAAACCAAAAAAACAACAACAAAAAAACCCCAGCAAAATTCAAACACCATTACTTAAATATTATAATCTGAACCATTAATTAAAGTGATTGAAATACAACCCTCAAAGAAAGCAAATTCAGACTAACAAATAGGCCAAGGCACAGAGTTTAGATTTTGCATGACACAGGCTTCGAGTCGGCTAAACTGGTATCACTAGTATGGCTCAAAGCATTCTCACAACCCCTACCCCATTCTGCTTGTAACAACAGATCTGATCGAAGTTGATGGTCTGCTTTCCAAAAATATAATTGAAAACTAAGTACATTTTGATGAACTGCAAAGGTCAGAATTGCAACTACTTTTACCTAAAAGAGAGATAAGAAATCTGGCTTTTGTCCAAGTTAGGATTATTTTTTTCAGTATCCAAGTATAAGAAATCCCTCTAAAAATCGACAGGAGCTGCAAGCTGCTACAACAGTCAGGTTCCTTAAAACTTTCACAGACATGCGGACCTTTGCTGCTCTTGAAAATCCTTTACATAGAGGGAGCAGCTTAATCTAGGAAGTATCAGGATTTCAGAGAAATTTTTTTTTCTTTTAACTAAAAGCTCCTGAGTAGCCTTTTGTTTCACTTTTTGTATATAAAAGCAGAAGTACTTGGAGTTAAAAAACAGTATCAGTGGCTATCTTGTGGTTGACACCTTAACCTACATGTCTAAAACTGACTATCATCACACAGAATCATGCTGCATAAAATTCAGCAGCAACCACTTCTTTTTATGGACATCATGAGAAGCGGAAGCATGATCAGAGTATCCCTCTGGATCACATAAGAAGCTTGCACAAATGGATATCAAACTACAAGTCTAATTACTTGGACAGTGGTCCTAGACACCATGAAAGGAGATTCTCACTTTAGATATCCTACTCTGCAGTAACAGTTTCAGATGCAGGCTGAATTCAGACAGAAAGTCAGATGCAGGTTTTTCCTTTTCAAATCAGTTGGTTACTCCATTGGGATGAGAAAAAGCACACTATCTTTATCTAGACCATTCTTTTTCAGCTCTGTTCATCTTCTTCAGAACAGCTTTGGAAGAAGGAATAGAAATCTTTTCACTCTACAGACCAGCCAAAAAGTTGGTCTTCAGGGTAGTCCTCATACAAAAAGGACAGAAGTGGAAAATCACTGTGGCTATCTTCAATCTAAATGAGAGCTCTACCTAACAAGCTGCTATATCCTATATTTTTGCATCACTGGGAAATGCAGCCTGTACTGCTTGCAGTCTGTGAAACCTGTACATGCAAATGACAAGGGAATTTTTAGCTATGTACGTTTGTATTTAATTTCATATTTCACTGCAGATACATTTTGTCCATCACATGGATGACAGGCACAATATCCACCTATTATCTATAGTCTTAAATAAATAACAGTGGCAATAATCTGCTTCACTCACACACACTTGGGAATCCAGTTTAAAGGCATAAGAGCATTTAATACACCAAGCATAAGGAACCTACTATTACAAAGCTCAACCTCAGTTCTACTGTGAAACACCCATACAATTGAATGAGATACAATTCAACTCAGATTGTCAAGTAGTATCAACTAAAGAATGATAAGACTTTCACTGCCAGGAAAAGAGATCCAATCAGCAAAACAGAAACTAACTTTTATTTTACAGACAAACCAGCACAACACAACAAAACAAAAAGCAGGGGGTGAAGGGGCAGGAACAGAACTTCCATCTCCTTGTTTAAAGGCTGGGGGGATCTTGAGTCCGGTGGTGCCCAAGGGGCAATCATTCTGAGTACCTCTAATTAAGCAGTCTCTCCTGGAACACACTCCAGTAGCAGAACCTAGATCGGTCAAGCACTAAGCACAATGTGCCCCCTAATCCCCTATGTGTTTGGCCTGGCTGCCCCTCCAAGTTCATAGGACCCACTGCAGACAGCAACCCAAGCTCTACATTTCAGAAAGTGAGAATGCAAAACAGCTTATTTAAAATATTTCCCTTCCCAATTTCCCAGGCAGAAGGCCCAATAAGAACAGAATAAATGAATTATCTTCTTTATGGTTTAGAGTCTATCCACACATGGGAAACAGGAGACATGGCTGTGTTCAAAGTACTGTCAAATACACAGGGTAAACACACCTGTAGAGAGTATTATCTCCAGCTAATCTCACAAAATTACTTTAACGTTTAGTTTCCCCTAAAAAAGGTGAAACATTAAATAAACCTCTAAACTCACAATTCACCCTTTTAAGTCCAAGGGTCCTTTTAAGAAGGCACAAACCATAACACTGCACAACTTGCACACTGACCAGAACAGGAACAGAATTTTGCACAGGCAAAGCTGCTTAGCCATTTTTTTCATAAAGTCCTGATTTGTCAGAGTAAAACCTTTTTACAAGACTTCACCAGTTATGACAAAGCTTACTCTACATGCAAGTTTTCTCATTTTGGGTCAAAATGAGAGAGACTATTAATCATTCTTGATTAAGATCAGGAAATTCTTCTTTTCTCCTCCACCTACACTCTAATCATCTGCAGACAGAAACAGCTCACTACCCCAACCAACGAATCTGATGGAGAATATATTAATTGCAGTTTTTAGACAGACACTGTTTTGTCCTGAGGCACACTGGAAGATGGTTGGGTTGGGGTTGTCGTGGTTTTTTTTAAAAAAAATAATGTTGCCAGTAACAGAAAATCATTTCCCACTTAGCCCTAAACTATCTGATTTTGCTAATATTCTGTCCTAACCCAATAAAGATTAATTAACTGTGAGAAGACATTTAACTCAATGGGACTCCACTGTTCAGCTTGCACATGAAAAAATTGGGCCTTACACTGAACAACTTCACATCAGTGTATAAACTGTCATATACAGGATCAAACATAAAATTTTCACAGTCTGTATGAAGTAATGTGCTCTATCAGATTTACACCAACTCAAAGTCCTTAAGATAGGTATCTCTAGAGCAAGGTCAAATTTCTGCAGAGCCAGGAGTATCAAAGCCTGACTGCAAAAGCTAGCTAAGCTTCAAAGTTCAACCACAAATAAAAGAGTTGTGTACATCCCACTGACTTTCTTTTCTCCCATTCTGACATTAAATTTAAAGACACACTATAAATAAAATGAAGAAAAAAACACAAGTATTATTCCAATGAAAAAAAAACACAAAACAATAGAGGGGATACATACTTTTCAATGCTAATACATAGAACTTTTGGTCCTTTTTTCCCCCCATCAAACAACATTTAAAACACTGCAGATTCCAAAAGCACTTATTTTCATAGTACACAGGACACAAGTCAGTACTGATATAACAACTCCCATTCACCGTCATCTTCTGATCATCACTGGATTAGACAGACCAGTGTCAGGCCAGTGCTACTGGTGAATGTAGACGCTCTCTTTTATCCCTGCAGTAAGGGACCACAGAATATTTACATTTACAGCAAGTATTTTCCCATAATACTGGAAACTGGATTTTTTGTGCAAAATAATGCCAAAGACCTCTGGCTAGTATTTTATTACTTCTCAACACTACTTACTACTAACCAGCAGCTCTTTTCCTTTCAAAAGCCAAAAAGAGGATGAAAGTCAATGTTCCAGCGTGTATTGATCAGCACTGGTTTTGCCTCTGTTTTCCACTCAAGAGAGAACAGGGAGGTGAAAGAGTGAAAAAAGCCACCAGGCACTTACCTTACACGGACAGAGACTTAAGCTCTTATACATAACTTAGTGGCTCGTATCTCTGAATGCACAAACCAACTATTCTAGAGTCAGTCTCCTCAGCCTGACCAAAATTCCAGCCTGGAAAACTCCCCCAGCACAGGTTTCACCCAAACCAGTATCCCTGCACAAAGAGCTTCTGTTAGTGAATCTGGCGAGAATTCCTTACTCGCCCAGTTCCCACCAGCTCCTGAAAGAACATCCATCTGAAAAGCTGCCTACCCTGTTTTTGGAGTACAGCTTCCTAGGAGCCCATCCTAGAAGGCATACCTTCTGTAATCAAAAACCTTTGCCCTGCTGACACTTGTCTCTGTTTTTCAGTTTTATTAAAACTCCTAATCTGATACCTAATTACCAACCCAGAAGGATTCTGAGGATATCAAAACCCATTACTGATGCCAAAAACAGTCAGAATTACAGCTTGTAACTTGTAACTGCCCAGTCCTGCAGCACTTACTGAGGCAAAGCCAGAAGAGACAGAATACCCAAAATGGGATGGAACAGAAAAAGGAGGCAAGCTTGACCACTGTATTGGAGACATTGTGGGACTGAACATGCTTCAGAAACATTTGGAGTAGCCTACTATGTTCTCAGCCTATTTGAGGAATGCAGACTGCTTTGGAGAAGGAAAAACAATCACCTACTCAAGACTCCTACAAGCTACTGTTTTAGCACATTTACCAGAAAACGTCAAGATTAATTAAGAATAAAACTACTCAAGAAAAAAACAAGAGATCACACACTGTAAAATCAAGTCTGACTGGAATCTCATTTCCAACAATATTTTCAAAAGTAGCACTCTACATACTGTTTTAAGCAATACAGAATATTCTTGAGGAAAAATGCAGATTTAATAACTTTGGTAATCTCAAATGCTAAAATAATTATCTGCTAGCTGCATTCACCACACGAACTTAAGACCATCAAAACCTTACACCACTCCTCTTACAGGTCAGTATCATATACATCCAAGTTAAATGACACAAATACTGCTGATTCTACAGCGCACTAAGAAGCAAAGAACAATACCATCCATATATCTGTGTGATTTACTTAACAATAGGTACAGGTTCAGTTTCATGGCTTAAATTTTTAACTTCAGACCACTTAAAAAAAATAAATTACTAACATCTACAATTTATACCTTCACTGCCAGAGAAAATGGCTCTCATCCAAAACTATTTTACAGCAGTTTACAGCAAGATTATTTGGTGTTTACAACAAAAACCCACACACTTTACAAACCTAAGAATTTTTAAAACTGCCAACCTATTTCACTTGGCAGATTACAAAAGGAATGTTTCCCAGAAGACAGAGCATGAAAGGCTATGTGCCCTATATATATATACAAAAAGAAGCAATGTTAGGGGAGTAGCACCTGGACAGAAATGTCTATATACAGCATTCTATGCTTGGCTTTACCTGCAAGAAAGATTTTTTTCATATTCCTTCAATGGAGCTTGAAGTCAGAGGCAGAACAAGTCAGCCAATGTACTTATATCCATGCTAAACAAACACTTATATTTAATTCGCATAGTTTTCTTGGTGATGCAGCAACCAAGAAAGAATTTTTTAGGTAACATGTAGCTTACATCCCTGTCATAAGCAAGGCTGAGTTCCTCAGAGTCCAAAGTGTTTAAGTGAATGGTTAAGGAGACAAAAAAGGACCAATAATTTCCAAAGTATTTTATCTTGATATTTTTCCAGAAAAAAAATTCATGAGTGATATTAACTTAATTAATGTAAAGATAGGTTCTTGAATCCATGTTACAAACCAATGAAGAGCAATTAGATTTGCAAAGCCATACACCTCAAACCCTTCTGAAATTGCTTGGAGTTCCAGATGCTTATTGTTTGCATGCCTGTACATGACAAAAGAAGTCCATGAAAACTGGCAAAAGAAAATATCCAGAGCAACATTCATTTAAGTGAGCTTAAGGACTTGAAGAGCTACATTTCTAACACCTTGATTTGAAAATTTTAATTCTCGCAGTAAGTAGACAAAGCCAGCTTTTTCTTCATGTTGCTGATTCAAATTCAGTCTGTGTAGACTCTAGCAAAGTTTGTGTACCCTTTTTCATAACCTTAATGTATCAGTCAACACTTTACATACAGTCAGCTTTCCATTTTCATCCAGGGCAATAATTACAGGCCAGTTTGTTTTCAGCTTGGTTTTAGTCACCAGAAGCTGAAGTAGGCAACAGATTTTTGTTTCAATAGCTTAAGATCATTCAGCTACAGTGGGAAAAAACCTTCTGCAACAAAGAACTCTAAAGCTATGAGTTTCTAAATGTTTCTCTCAAAAGTAATGTAACTATTTTTAACACAGAAATTCATTCAACTTGCATAGTGCAGTGTTTTAATTCAGAAATCAATTATTTCCAGAGGAAAAAGCAGAAACAATAATAAAAGCAGGAAAGTACTGTGAACCATGAATTTTATATTCTGCTGTATAAAAGATACATTTTAATTATATGAAGCTGCTTTTAACCCTGGACAATAAATATCCCATTACAAGCACAATCATCTTCTTTTCTACAAGAATATACTATTTTATGTAACTTGACGTCTGAAATATTCAAGAAAAATTTTTAAGAACATTTTTCTTAAAGGATACTTCCTTCTCTAATACTACAAATTTATTGGGAGGCTGCAGGACAGAGGTGGTAAGAACTTGGGATTTTTGTCTTCTGAAGACTGATACTTATTTCCAGAAAATTAAGTGTGCAACAAAACAGAATGCAATCAAATTTTGGAATAAAGGTAAGGAGAGGGAACATTACGGATATAATTATTTCTCTTCTGAAAATTAAAAACCATAAAAAGTGTAAATTCAAAGTTCTGTATTTGCTCTCAGTTTAATAATTTATAGTACAAAATATACAGTTACATGGCATAAGATATCTCTATTCTGTCTGCATTACATTCCCTTTTATACTATTTGTATCTTACTTTCTTCCTTGGAGCATCAGAACTGCTTGAGCTACCCTCTCTAATTTGTTGCTAACACACATTAAAGCCCTATCAACAAAACACTAAGGCACACACCAGCTGAGAACAGTCTCCTTCCCATCTATTTTATGTTATTGCATTGTACTACCCAAACACTACCGAAGTAGTGCTGCTTAGGCCCAAGAGGGCAGTAAAGCAAGAGAAAAAAAGGCACTTGAGTAAGGTATTACCCTGGACTATGGCCCCAGTTTCACCAACAACAGAATAGCAAATATGTAGAGAACTCTGGGACTCTGGAAAGCCCTACCAAATGAAGTCCTGCAACTGTTTATCTTCAAATTATTGTAAGACTATAAAAAAAATCATAAAAAAGAGCAGAAATAATTAACTTGCTTTGTAAGAACAACTTTTTGTTAAGAGTTCACTCTATCACTCCACCAATTCACTATGCTAAGGAGAGTCAGAAGTTGTAATCTACTCACAGAACAATAAGGAACAGTTACCATTTCTTCAAACAATCCCTCTCCAAGAGTAACCCAAGGTTAC
This sequence comes from Cyanistes caeruleus, assembly GCF_971803275.1. Lineage (NCBI taxonomy): Eukaryota > Metazoa > Chordata > Aves > Passeriformes > Paridae > Cyanistes > Cyanistes caeruleus. The sequence goes on along the minus strand of NC_141701.1, from coordinate 56,521,964 downwards.
TGAACAACTTCACAGTCTAGGATCAAAGAAATTAATAGCATAGTATAAATTAATACACAACTGTTTTTTAGATTTCAGTACGTCACATTTTTAGGAAGCTTAGAATTAGCCATCACGTCTCCTGAATCCATGCAAACACTTTGATGCTGCAATACATGCAATGCAATAAAGTGATGCTCATGGAATCCCTAAAAACAACACAGAGCTTCTCCCTAACTACTCCATACCCTTGCAGCTATCCAGGGAGTTAGCTACTGTGGGTATATCTGTATAACAGTACACTGCTATCACTTATACTTTTAAGTGCTAAGGCTATACATTTCATACATTTCAACTTTAAAAAAATCTACTTAAATCTCAAAACTTGGGATATAGGGAATATGTCCCCAGTTAAGCATACAATAGGCAAACCTGTTTCAAGTAAAAGCACAGTTACAAACACAGTGCAAAGCCACAAACCCAAGAAATATCAAATAGGAAACAAAGACTCCATTCAAGTACAGTTTAACACATCAGAAAACTAAGCATTTTGAATAAGCTGAAATTATCTTTCTTAAGTTGCACATAAAACTGTGACTTATGACTACTGTTTTGTTGCAGAAGTGTCAAAAAATACCTACACATTCTCTAGTTGTTCTGAGTCTTCCAGCCAAACTAATTTATTTCATAATTGCACCAAAGGTTCAGTATTTTCTACAATCCAAATATGTATCTATTAGCGCAAACAAAAACTAGAAACAGAACCAGCTCTATTTTTTCCACCCCAAGCAGAAATGCAGATGCATTATTCCTCGAGTACTTGCACAGACAGCAACTCTCCAAGACAGGAGGCCTGCAGCAGGCCTATTTAACTACAGGTGTATTAAGAGAATGGACATGGCATAAATATTACTGGCCTGTAGAAAAGAGGGGTTGGGCCCTCACAGAGAAAGGGCACAAGAACTTTTTAAGGGGAAGTCAGTTTCCCTGACTAAAGCATATTCTGCAATGAACTTCTTTAATGCAGTAATGCACTCCACAAGAAAAAAAAACGTTGTGTTCCAAACTAAGATGATTTTGAAAATACAGGAAGACAAAAATAAAAAGATGTCAGAAAGACGTAGTCAAAGTACCCTCACATCACAGAAGCATCATCCTCTGCATCTCTCAGAACCCCCTTGTTTCGCAAAGGCTTTTTTCTTAAGCTAACGGGTTGGCATGGGGTAGTTGTTTTCTAAGAGAAGTGGCACCATTAGGTAAAGAGAGTGCAAAAAGCAGTTCGAAGAACAACGAAAGCGAATAAAGTTTGCGGGTTTGGTGATACTCTTCTTAAAGTCAAGTTCTTAAGTGGTGTCTGTCACAGAAAAGAGCCTCTCTCGCTCGCCCCTTCGGAAACCCTTGGTGCAACCTCACCTCGCAACAACCCGGGGTTCCTCCACAGGACAAACTCCGGCACGGGCTGCCCAAATCGCCACCTCCGGACACCCGTCCCACAGGAGACGGGGACGCACAAGCCTCAACTGAAGGCGGGTTTCACGGCGGGGTAGAGGGAAATCAGCCCAATTCCGCCGCCCCCCATAATGGCACCAGCAGGCGCGGGGTGTATTCGGCCAGCGGCCCAGGCAACCAGCACAGGAACCCGGCGGGCCCCGCTGCAGCGACTGGCGGGGGCGAGAGGCTGCCCTGGACCCCCTCGTGTCACGGCGGGGGCTGGGCAGCGCCTCGCCGGCCCGGGCCCGGCACTCCTTCCCGCCCGCCCGCCTCGCAGGCCGCGCCGCGGCCCCGGTGCGTCCGCAGGGCCTGGCACCGCCGCGGGCTCGGGGAGCCCAGCAAACAAAGGGAGCGGAGGCCGGGGCCGCGGCTCGGGAAGAGGGCGGCAGGCAAGTAGCGAACAGCACCGGTCACATCCACCGGTTCCGCCTGCACCGCACCAGCCCTCGGCGGCCAGCGGTGAAGGGAGGGGGGAGCCGGGCCGCGGTTCGCCCGCTGCCCCGGGGACGCTCACCCAGCGGAGGCCGCGGTGTCCCGCTCCCGGCGCGGGCCTCTTCCCGGGCACTTCAGCGCTGCGGCCCGGCCTGCGCCGGCGCCCGGGCTCGGCGGGGAGCAACCTCCGGGGGTGGCGGAGCGGCACTCACCGAGGAGGAGGAGAAGGAGGAGCTGGCTCTGCTGTTGCTTTCGCGGGGCCCGGCCCGGCTTCAGCTCTGGCTCCCTCCCTCGCCGAGCCGCCGCCTCCCTGTTCCTGGCGCCGCCGCCGCCGCTTCCTCCGCCTCCTCTGCCCCCACCCCTCCGTCCTCGGAGGGGCGCACGGGGGCGGCGAGCCCGCGATGGCCGCCGCCTGCAGCAGGCACGGCTACGGCTGCGGCGCCCGCACACAGCCCGGCGGCGGCAGGAGGGCCGCGGGCATCCCCGCTCCGTCCTCCGCCTGCCCGGCCGCCCCCGCCGCCCGGCGGACTCTACCAGCCCTCTGCGGCCCGTCTGCCCTGCAGCAGCCGGGCCCCCTCCCTTACTCGGGTCTGGGCGCCTCGCCCCGGGCCCGTTCCCTCTTGGCGGCCGCGGGAAACCCGCGGGGGGCGGCCGGGAGCCGCGCTGGAACGGAGGCAGGAAGGCGGTCTGGCTTTGTTAGCCCCGGCCCTTTGCTCGCTCCCCCGCGATCTCCGGTGTGTGACCGCCCCGCTGGGCTACAGGAGCTCATCGGCGAAGTTCACGGGGAGCTACCTCCCGTCTTCGTTCCGGCGGGGGCAGCCCCTCGCTGGTAGCGCCCGGCCGGAGGGGTCCCTCAGCCTTCCCCCCCCTGCCCCGCCGCCGGCCATGGGCGCTCCCCGCTCGGGTCGCGCTGCTCTGGAGAGGAAGCGAGAGAGGGGATTTCTCCTCCGCTTCACCTTCCCTCACACCTCCTTTTTCTTGGCGTGAAAGCGACGCGCCAGAACAGGCATTACTTTTGTGCTTAACTCTGCTTCACAGATCTCCTCTAGAAAAGTGACACTAAACTTCAGGCATATCAGCTGTGCTGCAGCAACTTCAGCCAAGCAGACTGCTTTGATTGCTTGTTCTCTGGTTTCTTTAAATATAAAATGCTAACTCGAGAGCAAGAAAACAATTCTTAATTTAGGTAGGATGTGTGAGACTGATGGCAGCGACTAGCAGGGGACAAAGAATTAAAATCTGTGGACAATACAGCTCTTGAAAGTTGTCGCAAGTCATGTTTGCCGACTGATGTGGAGCTAGTAAAATACTACGTTTGTTTCCTGCTTGTGGTATATATAACTGATGTAAATCAACAACCCAATTTGCACAGATAAGCATAATTTGCTTACCTATGTAGTCGCTTGACAGTCAGTAAATTATTCATATGACTTATTATGAAACTACTGATCTCAAGGTTAAAAAGAATCCGTTGAAACACAAGATTGTGAGAGTGTTCATGCACATTCTGCTTGAATTCTTCTATGAGATCAGAGGTGTTTGTGAGTTGAAGTCAGTCTCTTGTTTCATTGCCAAGGTTATTTGAGGTCAGACTGCCCTGATTGCATTCACATTCTTATATCTCAGGCATTTATAGAGTTAAAGACTTTCCTTGAGTCTCATCCAAAGGTTGTATGCGTCCTTATGTATCTTATCAACCTCAGTTTCTGGCAGGCCAGGACCATTTCAGGAGATGATGACTCTAATCAGAATTGCAGAAAGAATTTTTTTTTCAAATATAAACTTTGCCTTTTTCATTTATGTATAGAATGACTTATGTTTTTGTTAAGTGATTTTAGATTAAAACTGATTGTTTTACAATTATGATTACATGTTATCTGTGGGATAACAGAGCTAAGAATCACTTCAAGTGGATCACAAGAAACCTTATGGATTTTAACTTTTGTTTGCAAAACCAATATTGTTGATATGAAAAATACAAATGACTTTCTAGGTTGGCAGGAGTGTTCAAAGAAAGAAAATTAAACAAGTAAAAAAATATGTACTTTTTTTTTACAGCATAGAGTGTTCCTTTTTTCCCTAGATGTACTGTTGTAAATTTAGCAACCTAGTTAAAAAGGAGAATAAGAGAGAGCAAGAAAGACTTTGATTGAGAAAGTTTCAGTTTAATTTCTGTGCAGTTTTATCATTTTCTCAAGCAAGGAGTTTTTCTTTGTGTGTGTGTATGTTCTTACCTTCTTTTCGGGCCTCCTACTCCTCTGGACACAAGCATTTGAACAAGTAATTATTTTCAGGATCTTGCTGGCGTTCATGCTTGACATACATACATAGTGTGAAGTTAAGCTGTGTTTTCAGCAGCAGCTGCAGGACAATAGCAGGTGTATGTGAAGAATCCAACTGGATTTAAAATGCTTGTCCTTCGTATTGCTTTCAGGGACTGTTTACCATAGGCAACTTTTCCCATCATCTACATTGCATGTGAGACAATTTTTTTAAATTGTCTTAGAATTTTTATTCTACAGTCTCCCAAACTATTAAAAAGCAGTTTAATTTCGATGATGAGGTTTTCCAGCCCATGTGTTGACCGAAGTTTTCCACGTGTCTGAAACTGCCTCCTTGTCAGTCTTATGAATCAAAGGACTTAGTTATTTTACAGAAATGGGACTGATAGACAACAGGAAGGTTGAAGAAAAGTAATGCAAAACATTTGGTGGCTTTTTCCCCCACGTCTTCCATACCTTAATTTTCTTCTCACTAGGGATGGTGTTAAATATGGCTTAAATTAGCATCAGTACTCCAAGTACTCACCTTTCTCATTTTCCCTCCATCTCCTTCCCACCTCCTGCCCATGCACACCCTTCACTTTTTTCATGGTGGCTTCAGGCCTCATTGGTCCTCTCTGAGGCAACTCTGGTGACAAAATCTCTTGAGGTTCATTTTCCTAACAATAAATCATGACATAAAGAACAACCAATGCTTTATTTCTCACATCACGTTCCTTTCCATAGACTACCAGTGTGCTTTCAGCTTGTCTTAGCCTAACATATAGCTTCAAGTTTAGGATAGACTTTTCCCATCAAAATGTGGCAGCTAACAGCTGTATCCTAGTGAGAGCAACAGTTTATCACCAAATCTGAAATTAAGTGTGCTACTGATGTTGCATCTTGGATGGCAGACAAGAAGAATGCAAACAGAATCACTCAGATGAGGTTTTTGGGGGGGTTAAAAACACATATTGAACTGAATTGGGCTGTTTGTACATTCAGGCATCTTGTTTTAATGTTCTCTGTATGTATCACCTATCAGATTCGTCTCACAGTTGCTAGCTTTTTTGAAATTATGATTTCAAATCATAAAGAATTTGAACTAGAACTAGAAATTTGGTCCTAGTAATAGAAAATCCAAATCTTTCATATCTGATTTCCTTATATTTGTGAGCTTCTAAAATCAGGAACTGATTAAAACCCCAGTTTTAATTACTTTTGGGTTGCATGTTGATGCACTCTCTATTTTGATATGTTTATATATTTTTTCTCATTATACTCAAAACTATAATTACAAAATATTTCATTATTATTGAGATCAAAATACAAATCTGTAGTGCAGAGGGACAGGTCAGAAACTTAAATTATGAACTCAAATTAATTCATTGGCAACAAAGCCAATGTTATGTCCACTATAACTATTTTTTTGTTATTGCTACCTGCCTGCCTGACTTAGGTTATAATCACCTTGTAACAAATTCCCCAGCCCTAGCTCTTTGGCCTGAATTGTGGTAGGAGGTTAGTGCCTTTGCCTTATTGCTCTTGCAGGCATGTAACTGTGATTATATTTTAAGGACCCAGGTGCCTTCCTTTCCCGTTCTGTTCAGTAGATTTCAGAAAGGGAATTTGTTGTCATTTTGCTAGAATGTTCAAATTATTGTAATACTTTACAGGAACTTGATCTTGTAAATGGTAAGTGTTCAGATGGCCTTGAAAAAACTTATGCTTGTAAGGAAAGCCATATATACAAAATCACTAAATTGTTGGTAATTTTTTTAACTGTGGACTAATTTTCTGATTTTTTAATTCCTGGACTTCTTTTTTATTATATGCACTTTATGTATTCCTTTCTTTGTATTTTTAGATAACACTATATTATTTATGTATTATATTATTATATATCACATCATCACATACAGTTTTCAGACAGTGTACGTTGCTGTTCCATTTCATTTTCTCATAGAGTCTTGCACATTTTCTGTTGATAAATTCAATTTCTATTATAAAAGTTAATTTATGTAAATATTTTCAAAGTCTTTTTGTTGCTGTTGTTTCTGTTTTCTTTCCTTTTTTTGGAGGGACTTTCCCCTCCACCGAGTTTAATAGTATTGTTACGAAAAAAACCCCACCAAAATGAGGTGAAGTGTACAGGAAGTTCTTTCACACAGACAAACCTTTTGTCTCAGATTGGAGTTAATCATATTCTGACACTGCTGGAATTAGTTTAAGGTATAGATTGAATTAAGACCTCTTAAAGTTACCAAAGAACTGTCACACATGAAAATAATGTGCTATATTTTAATCAGAGTACTGCTATTGCTTCTGCTTCATGCCATGGTTATGTCATGATACACTGTATCTCTAAAGATTATGTATAAAAAAACAGTCCTTATTTACATGGGTGTTTTTCTAAAATACACCTATTTTTCAGTGCCAATCTTCTCTCTCACTTAATGTCATTGCAAGAGTAAATATACTTAAAAATTATTGATAAGTACTTCTGAAATTAAGATTCTTAAATTCATAGCAAAGTTTTCTACTGATGATAGGTGTTCATTTTTTTAGCAAGAGCACAGCTCAGTGTTTTCTTACATCAAAGTTTTCTAACAATTATATTCCAGTAGAAAACAGCATTAAGCAAAATGACATCTCTAGTAACGAATCACACCACAAGGTGACTAATTTCTAATCTGTTGAGTAATGGAGAAAAGAAGGAGTCATTTTAATTGTTTATGTATCAAAAACTGAATAGTCAGGAAAAATTTGGCCCCACAAATTGATTCCTTTTAAAGTCAAAGAAATAAATACCACTTTTCTTGTCGACAAAGATGCACAGTAAATCATGACTAAGGCTGGCAGCAAATAGCACTATACAGTGAGGTTAGCTTATGTATTTTATTCATTGATTGCCCATATTGCCTGTACACTCACTTGTAATCTATTTCAGGTCTGCAGTGAGTCATGTAGATTTAGAGATTCAGAAAGATAGGCAAGGTGGAGAACTTGTCCCAGCTCAGACCTCATCTGTACAATCACTGTTAGCACAAACAGTCTGAACTTCTTGGCACAGAGGACTTTGACCTGGAGCAGGACATTGCTAACAAAGACAATATATATGAAGCCTATACTCTCAAAGCTAATGCATTGGTGCACATATGCTGTGTTTCATCTGTTTCCCCATACTAGTTCATCAAAATAATACATCTAGAAAGTTACAGTCATGTATTTTTCTTATATCAGTAAAGCAGAAACTTCACAGGGACTTCCTTGTAGTGTTTCTTCCATTAAAATGTAAGAATTTTTACACCTACTAGTGTCACACTTTTTTTTTTTTAAAGAAAAAAGAATTATGTTTGAACATTCTTCCCTGTATCTGGATTTATTATATTCAATATCTTAATTGTTTTCTACAATGCAGCTCATGAGCTTGGCTTTTTAGGCCTTACTTCAGTATTCACAACTGGCGCAAGGAGTTCACCTAAAGACAATCATTTTGGAAAGCAAGTGCCAAAGACAAATAAAAACAAATCCAAATATCAGTTTACTACACTTAAACATTCTGAGTTTTGGATCATGTTTTTGCCATAGCTCTGGAGGGTCAAATGAGATTTGTGGGATTTGACAGATTGTGTCAAGGGTGTGTTGTTCTGTTTTCTGGTTTCTCTGTCTGAGGAAGTGAAACTGGTCCAAAAAATACTGTGTTTGAACTGCTTTTTCAGAGTAGAGTTCACGAAATAAGTGTGCCCTAAAATTTTCAAATCTAAAACTGGAAATTTAAAAATAAACAATTTTATTTTTCAGATGTTTATTGTCCTTAAGCAGAATACTTGAAAGGAAAAGAAGCTGTTGTTTATTTTGTTGTTTTAAGGGGACATATAGGAAGGAATAAAAAAGGAAATGTATTTAGATGACTTACTCTTTCCTTTTACAGGCATAAATATTTTTCAAAACTTATAATGTAATATTATTTTTATATTTTTTCTTCAGCTCGCTCCTGTTAGAGTTATATGAGGACTAAGCATACAGCTGTAGCTAGAATTTTATTGAAAAACCTAAATATGAAAGTTTGTTGACATTGAGAATCATACTTAATTCATTAGACCACATAAAAGGATGCCAAGTGTAGATGCCAGGTCAGAATGCTCACTGCAAAGGATTATAATAAATTTGAAAATGTCTGAGAACAGTAGTACAGGTGTGCATTGAAATTAATGTTCTACTTGCTGTGTAACAACTACTTGTTCCTTTTGGCTTTAAGTGTATGCAGCCATTTCCTTAGTTATGAAAAAGAAGGTCAAACAGGTTCTTTTCCATCCTCCTCTTAAGAATATCCTTTTAAAAACATGCATAAAAGCACAATAAATACTTAGTTCATTGCCAGAAGCATATTAAAAACCAAGAAACAGACAAGCCTGCCTCTCAAATGGAGGTGGGGTTGCAGGAAGTCATTTCACAATACCAGCTGAGCAGTTCTTGCCGAGCCCTGATTGTCCTTCCCTTCCAGTTCACAGAAAAGATCCACATTTACCCCGACACTGTAAGGCTCTGCCTGTGATGCCACGAGCAATTTCCCTTGATTTCTGAACTTCCTCTGATTTCACTTACATCCATCGCTCCTCCAGTATTCTCATTTCTCGGGTGCTTAACTTTGCGCACTTAGCTAGATCAAGAATGACTCTGATATTCTTGTTTCTCAAGATCTTATCATTAGAGGGTATAACTGCAGCTGCTAGTTTTAATTGATCATAGTTTTTAAATAATTTAAATCCCTATTTTTTATATTTATAAAGTGCAAACAAAATGAATTTTAAAAGAAGACTTCAGGCTGTATCAATCAAGCAAAAAAGTACACAGCCTTCTGGAATAAAATTTACATTTGTTGAAGGAACAATGTTTAAATCTAGATGGCTTACAGAGGTACATATGGAGCTTCTCACATTTAGGTCACAAGTTCAAACATGTTCTTCATTAGCTGCAAATTAAAACTATCAATAACTGACATCTGTTACATAGCCAATATGGAATGAGCTGTTTTCTGAAGTGAATAGCTCAGAAGATATAATAGGTGAACTTGTTTCTAAATGCACTCTAAACATGCACATTTAAAGATGTTTGTTCTCAAAAATGAATGATCTTATCTCTCAGAAAGAGGTCAGTAGTACCTGTCGCCCAGAAAACTCAGTTTTTCAATCTTGTTGACACAGTTTCTAAAAATTTACCAGGACAGTGACTGTAAACATAGATATGTATACATTCTTTCTGATACACATCTTTTGATGGACATCTCCCACAGCCAGTGCGGTTGGAAAGGTGTTAACCTGACTATCCAATCCCTGGCCATGGTCAGAAACTTATAAATACTGAGAAAAGAAAATAAAGCTCTTTTTTCTTTCACCACACCTCGAGCTGCATCTGTGTGACTCATTTCGTGTCCAGCAGCAACAGTACCAACCTCTACAACTTGGCACAACACATTTATTACTTTGGTAATTGCAATAAGTAATAAAATACTGATGTTAAGAGCTCTGTTGTACCTGCAACCTACTACTTTCTCAATGAAGTCAGAGTTTTCAATTACAGTTATTTGCATAGATGCTGATGCTGATCTCTCAGTAGAGGTGAAGCTGACTGGTAACACAGAGTGGAAAAGCCCCTTGCCTGCACTAGGCATTTTCAATAGACCTTGGTCACAAGTCAGATCACTGTACAGTCCTGAAATGGCATTGTGTGCATTAGAGCCTACTGTGCCTTAACATACCACTTTCAAAAACATCCCAAGAATGTTTATGAAAGTGTCTATGCAAGTGTAGACCACACTGAGCCAGTTCACAAAATTTGGGTTGTTCTCCAGAAGTTTGTCAAATTAATCACATGAAACAAGCTGAACATTTGAAAAATATGAGAATAAGATTCAGAAAAGGCAAAAAATTTTCGTATGGTGATTGGGTGTCTAGGTTGTTTTCAGTACGTAAAACAGTCAGCTGATCTGTCTGCAACTCGGTGACCCAAGACAGAGTTGCAGTAGTAAGTGTGTGATCTTCTGTATAATCCTTCTTCCACAAAAGCTTTTTGGATTCCTTAAAGATATTATGAAACAGTAAATTTTGTCACAATTGATTATAATGTAGCAAAACTTATTTTAGTCACACTATTCTGTTCTAGGTTTATGTAACTGGAGGCATCTTTTGGAAAACGATTGAAATAAAGACTCAGTTACTTCCACCTGGGCATGCTGAAGATCATATAACAGCTCCCTTTCTTTCATGCAGGAACTTTATGAAAGAAAAGAACAGCACTGAATATGCAGCATGTTCTGCCAAAGCTGGAAATTATTACTGATGTAAATAACACTGCAGCATCTTCTTTCCACTGGATATGTAGCGTACTCGAATGTGTGTCTTCGTACAAACATCGGTAAAGGCGCCACAAAGAATGATATAATCCTAAACTCCAGGATTGAAGTATGTCAGCAGAAATTGATAAATAAGGCTATTCTTTAATAAAAAAAATAAAAAAAGAGAGATTGATATGTTTGCTAAATGTGCTCACACAGCAAATACACAAATGGAGTCCCTTTTGTGGACAAAAATCATATTTTAGCTGGATATAAAATTTTGCTGCAGAAAAGAAAATACTTTGATGGAAGCAATGGCATTCTACTAAATAGCATGCATTCAGGGCAGATTTTCAAAGACAGGGCACTTAGATACATCAGTTAGGTGCCTCATGGATCTTCATGCCTTTGAAAAACAATCCTCTCTTGTTCTTGTTAAGGATTTTCTTAATGTGGAATTTCTCTTCTTTTATGACTCATCTCTATCGTGTCTTTGCTGTAAATAAAACATATTCTTGGCTTTATAAATATGTTGATAGGCAGCACAGAAAACATTAATCATTGTAAAGCTGAAGGATACTTAGCAAAAGTGAAGTGCATGAATTGAGAAATGTTGATTTAAATAGTATCCAACATCTGCAAAAAACTTTTAATCAATCTCACTATTTTCATACCAGAAAGGCCATTTTATCATACAGAAAAAATAATAAAATTTCTATTTTTCTTGTCTAAAAAAAAAAAAAAGGCAATGAAACAAAGATATTTAAAAACATATTATTTAAAACGAACATTAAGAAGTTATAGAACACATTCCATTGACAAAGATAGAGTACTTCTTTTTTCATAATGATACCCATTTTTCATAAAAATAAGAAAATGCTTAAATACTGGTAACATGTAAGTATATACCTAGTGGGAGCAATTTTCATATGTAGATATATAAAGATAGATGCTTACATATGAATCAGAATTTAATTTTTTTATTGGTGAAAATTTGAGACCGAGTCATTATTCTATGTAATCCTTAGCAAAATTGGTGTTCACTTCAGAATGGCTGTGGTGGCCCCAGTCCTGTTTAAATGCTAAATAGAATGGCAGTTTTACATGTACTGCTGAATGCTAAATCATTCCTGTAGCAATGAAAAGACAAAAGTAATGGGATTTCATTTTAAAACTTTCCACCTTCAGATTCAAAGGAAGTCAAACTACTTCTTTTTTATGTTATTAAAAACAAAATTAAAAATCAAAATTAGATAAATGGAATATTAATAGCAAATGGATGTAAATGGAAGTGACTGGTTTTGTTGTACTAGAAGAAGAAATTGCTCAAAATTGCTCCTGTAAAAATGTTCTATTTAATACTTTAAATTCTTGAGAACTGCTTAACTATTATTGATCATTACATCAAATTTTTGCTGGCTGTTTTTCATTCTTGGTTGTACTGGTACCCATAAATATGAATTGTACAATTCCACTTTTTTGTCCGCAGCATTCAGCTTCAACACTCTAAGTGAAAAACTGCCCTTAAATACATAATTTCAATGGATTTAATATACTCATTATCACCACATTTTATTTTAAGTGTATTTAATCTTAATCAAGGACTTTTTTTAGATCAGTACTATTACATTAATATTATTTCACTTAGCAGGAAAACTTGAGACACAAAAAAAAGTTCAGTCAGTTTGATGAGACCTATGTGTCATTAAGATGTTTGGGAATTAACTACATTTCTCTCTTTTTAGTCTTCATTACCAAAACGCAGGCTACTGCGTTTTCTACTTTTTTTCCCAGTCTTACTGAATACAGAGAGAAGCTCTATGTCTGATAATACGCAGCGTGTATGGCAGTCAGGAAGAGGAAACTTTTCAGTTTTGAGTTAGTGATGAAGGCAGAATTTTAGGATTATCTTTTAAGTGACATGAAATCTAATTTTTTTATATTTGACAAAAATACTACTCTAACTATGCCTGTGCGGTGTCTGTGAAGTCTGCAGTGCCTTCTTGAGCTTGCACTTGTCTAGCTGGGAGGAGGGCACCCTTCAGGAGATGTGGTTAACTTAACTTCCTGCCCTATCCATACTTTGTGTAATCAAATCCGAGACTCATCAGCAGGGCTGTAATTTTAGACTGCTGGGTGTGATTTGATTTGTCAAATATATTTCAATTGGTCAAATCCACAAACATCTCTTCATCCTCCTCTTCAGGTAGTATGTCCCAGACCTTCCCTTGCACTAAACCTGAAGATTACATGGCTGCAGGGGAGAATCAGCTCCCTGATTCATACTCAGGGCCTGCCAGAGAAGGAGGTGGGATAGTTTTCCAACAGTTCAACAAACTGATCCAGCTCATGATGATGTATTTTCTAGGTCCAATACAATGCTGAGAGGGAAAAGGCAGGTGCAGGACCGCTGTGCCTCAAGAGTCCAGTCACACCAGGTGGGTGTGAGCTAAAACCACATCCTTAGTGCATGAAACCCTGCTTTACTGATACTACACTGTGAATAGGTAAGACAGCCAGAGGATGAGTAAAAGGCTTTGTGCTTTGACCAAAATTCAGTAGGACTGAGGCAGCAGCAGACAACATTTCAAAGTATTTTTTTCAGCTGACTGTTGTTCTACTTCTTGAACTTATTTTCTGTTAAGAGCTCTAAAATATTTACGAGAAAAATCCTATAAAGATTCTAGAAGGAACCTCATTCATAAATATCAAAATAATTACTCTAGATGGCTCACTTTATGCCAGAGGAAGACACTTCTGGGAATGCTCAGTGATTTCAGATTTTCCAGTCTACTTGTGGAGCTATGCTAAGTGGCTGATCTTTGACAAAAATGGATTAATTTCAGCGAAATTACAGTAATTGGTACTACCAATTTCTAGTCTGTTTCTAGCCAATCATTTACTAATTGCTCACTGGTGCAACAGAAAGTGAAAGTATGCCTCGCCATGAAAACTTTCAGGTTACCGTCACATAAGATAATCACTATGGTGACTTTATTTCTCTGTGGTAAGTCATACTGCTTTACATATCACTACCCTGGGAGTAACTAGATTCTTTCATACCATATTGTGATTATTTATATGCAGAGAGTTCTCACCAGCTCTCTAAGGACCTCCTTCATATCAAAGTTTAATTTGTATATGATAATTCACCATTAGGTCTCTTAGCAAGATTGCCCTAAGCAAATAGGCAATGCATCTGAAAAGGGTCATTTTTCTGTGAGAAATTTAATAGAACATTACTTACAATTTAACATTCATCTGATAGTCAAAACATATTTCATTCTCCTTATTTTTAGATATCATTAATTCAAAGGAGAAACTTGGACGCTTTCTCCAGTCTGTAACTCTCTTACGCAGATTCAAAAGACAAAAGCTGAATTGTCTGCTTCCAAGGAAAAACTGCTGGAGGCACTTCTTTTGTTTTTCTAATGAACGCCATATGAAAACAGGCACAGAATAACTATTTACTTACACATAGTGGTCTGCTAGGGTCTCTTACATGGTCTACTTTCCTCATCATGACACTGGTCAGTCTATTTACAAGACTATTTTCTTTTTCCCTATTTTTTTTTTGCTATGCAGCAATTTGTTTATTTTGACCTGAATTTTTAATAATGCTGCTCTAAGTAAGGGTGAATGATACTATTGTATACAGTTTACCAGATTTGAACACATCAAAGAGCAATAATATTTAATAGTTTTAAATGTTACAGAGTCAGTCTTACTCATTTCCTTATTTCAAAGTTCAGATTTACTGTTCAATAACACCACAACTTTTATTGTTCCTCATCCTAGAAGTTTCTCATTGTTCTGGTTAAGGATGATTTGGAGGGCATGTTGGAAGAGGAATGGATGTTTTTATAGGCTTTCCGGTACTAAACATTGATGGCTGAATGTGGTTTTGGTGATCAGATATAATGATTTACATATTTGCTTTCCATCCCAGCATTTTCTGCTGCATCAGTTCCATACCAGGCAGTTTGTGTGTTTTCCTGAGTTTATTGACATAACAGCACCAGCCACGTTGTGAAATCTTTTGGAGCTTGGCCTCCACTCTTCTGCTGCTGAGCAGAGATAAACAGTAGCTATAAACAGTAGCTGTATGCTAGGATACTGTTAGATTGGGTTTTTATCCCTTCACCTGTGTATGCTGATGCACACAATGAGGTGATACAGCACTCTAAAGAACAGCATTTCTTTGCAAACACAGTACATGTACAGATATATATATATATTTCTCTGTACAAGTTACTTTCTTCTTAATGCATCCCTAATTTTCATATAGAAAAATACCTGATCTACTCATTTTAGTAACTTTTTTTTTTTAATGAAGAGTAACTTTTCAAAAACTTTTGGCACATAAGATAGTTCCCTATATTAAAATTTACTTGAGAAATAAGAATACACAGTGCAGGACAGATAGGCTGAACAAAAGCAAAAGTATAGAATATGACTTGCAATTTTCCAGTTTCTTTGAAAGTTTCAGAACTAACCACTACTAAAGATATATAGCATTCATTCTGTGAAGAATGACCTGTAGAAAACGTGCATCAAAAGCCAATGAAGTGAGGCAATGATTTATGTGCATCCCAGTAACAAAAGTGACTTTCAAAGGTAAGAGAGGTGTTCTGAAAAAATTATTACCCCTGATTGGAAAAAAAAACACAACTTTATATTGAACCCATTATATTAAAGTGAAATGGATAACAAATAGATCTAAAAGTGATTGCATAAATATTCAGTTCAAAGAAATCATAGGTCACTGGTATGATCTGATGTGGTCAAAGGCTTTATTCTTGTGAAAAGCTTGATAATTAAAAACATAGTTTGAATGGGATAAATAGGCTACAGTTTTTCTTAACTATAAATTGAGTTAAATACTTAATTTCTGTTAAATAAAAAATACTGAGACACATCTAACACTATGAAATAAGAAATAGCATTTACATTGTTGGAAGAACACTGCCAGAAAAAACATTACACGAAGAGTTACTTGAAGTGTTTCTTCTCCCTACTTATACCTATTCTGTCTAAGACTGTAACTAATGGTGTGACATCTGGCAACCATATTACCTCAGGCTGTGACCTTGTCAGTTCTTACAAAACTGTGGGAAAAGTTTCACAGTGTAGACCAAATCAGATTTGGATTTTTTTTTTAACTGTCTAGAAGCAAAGAATCAAATATAGATACAAGCTACTCAGCGCTTTCATTTCAAAATAGTTATACCTGCTTTCCTCACAACATATTCTTTCAAGAGTTGCAGTTAGGTCTTTTGTAGGCAAAGAAATTGAGTGGTTGGCAGCTTTTGGTGCAGAGCAGTTCCTAAATCTTTACAGGAAATCTACTTTATTCCTAATTAATTTATGTCATCCATCTTAAAGAAATGAAAAAGAGAGCTGATTCTGCAAAACTGTAAAATATTATCATGAAAATTTGTAGACAGAAACTTTGCAAAGTTGTGTGTTTTTCCCATCTGTTTGAAAAGGATGCTGTTTTTGTTACAAAATTGGTAATATTAAGAATTTAAATGCATTGGTATCTAACCATGTTCAAAATCATATTTTTAGTAATAATCATAAATATTTTCTTTTCCACCTGCTGTCAAGATAGTAATGAAAAGAAGATAAACTAACATCTTCAGTCTGCTTTCTGGCAGAGGTCATTTTCTGTTAGATGATGCTGTTGGAGAGTGAGTTTTCTTTGTTCAGTCCCTGAGGAGTTTGCCACAGTATTTTCACATTGCACGGCAATGATCACTGCAGAGCAGTTTTTAGTTTCAGAGACCATGACTTTGCATTAAGCACTGTGGGGAGCAGCATCTGGAGAAAGCCCATCAGTGTAAAAAGGAAAGTTAGGAGGAACAGTAGCATCAGACACAAGTACAAAATCAGTGGTGCCACAGAACAGAGAAGTCTTGGCTGAGTTGGTAATCTCCAGTTACCCGGAGGCCATTTGCTTTCTCTGTTCATCCGCTGGTTATTTTGTAGTTTTGGGTTGTTTTGGTTTGGTTTTCTTTTTTTTTTTTTTTTTTTTTATTTTTATTTTTTTTTAAGAGAACTTCTCATGGCTTCTTCAAAATTTCCAGAGAAAATTGCTCTTTTGCTGAAGAAGCTTTCTTTCTTTTTCACCCCACTGATGAAGTGCCTGAGGCACCAAATGAGGATACATCTTTGGAAGAATTTCAAGACGGGAACCGTCAGTCATACAGGAGAAATCCTGTACCTCTATACTTGCTCCAGTGTTGAGAACACAGCACCATGCCTTTTCCTTCTGAAAATTTGTATAAGTTATGACTGTCTGTACTATGTTTGTCCTTCATCAAAGCCATCTAAATATTTAATCCTTCTACTCACATCTTCACCAATTTTATTGAAAATTGCTGCCACACACTGATACTTTCAGTACTCTTGTGTTTTTTTTAATATAAATTAGGTGAGACTAAACACTGAAACGAATAAAGCAATTCCCTCTGTTTCTTAGGATCACATATAAAGGAAAGATAGGTCTTGAACAGAATTTGCAATTCTCCATATTGAGAAAACCCAGTTTCATCCATTTTGGTAATAACTTTAATGTTTGGAAGATACCAAAACGCTTCCTGCATTTTTTGATATCTAACATCCCATTTAAGCTCCGCTTGCTATTTTTGCTGTAATCATAGGACTGGGTTAAGAAGCTGTACACATAATGAAATATGCAAGTTACTGAAATAATGTTAATATTTTGAAAATATATACCACTTTCAGGTAATGCAAAAAACATCAGAAATATGTGTACCTGGTAACCGGATATTTCCTCAGAAGACATGTATCTTAGCAAAGAAATTACCTATATCTAGTAATATATCTAGTATCTAGTAAAATATCTAGTAACTCTAATCCATTCCTGGTTTAGGAATCCCATCATCCCAACATCTATGGGATGATTGTACAAGATATGCAGAGAAGTCTAGCACTGAGGTACTCCAAAGGAAAACTACAATGGCAAAGTAATAACCAGCATTCCTGCAAGAAATAGTTCTTAAATGAAAGTTAATCACATGAATTACTGTGGATACAGACTTCTCTGACTGCCTGTGGTGACTTCACCTTGGCAGGCTGCTGGGTATCTCCTCACTCCCTCTCCTGGAGAGGACAGGAAGAGAGAATTACGTGGAAAAGTTTATGGGCTTGGGTAAATACAGAGAGATTGCTTACCAATAATTACTATGAGCAAAACAGAAACAACTTGGTTATTACTGCTTTATTTTTATTACCCTATAAGACTGGAGTAGAATTGTGAGAAACAAAATGGAAAACGTCCGTGTAGAAAGTAACTTATATAAGGTAGGCCGCGGGCAGAGTTTGAGGGCAAGGAATCAATAAGAACTGGGGATTAGGAATATGTAAAATAATGCCCCAAATTCTAACCAATAACATAAAAATCATAGAATATTTTAGCAACATTTACCTACAGCTATTCAGGAGGCAGTGTGGGTAATATTTTGCTCTTCATGACTGAGGGGATTTTTCCCATGGCCTTAATGCAAAGTTTTCATCAACCCCCTCCAACACATACCCCTCCCCCTTTCTTCCCAGGTTCAACTCCTTGAGTCGTCATTCTTCCCCTCTTGTCAGAGGGGAGGGAGGTCAGTCCATAGCAGCTCCTCTGCTGCCCCTCCTTCCTCCCACTCTTTCCTATTCCAGCATGGGGACCCTTCCATCCGACATAGTCCTTCAGGAACTATGGCAGCATAGGTCCTCTCCACAGAATACAATCTTCAGGAAGATATTGCTCTGGCATGAGTGCCCCACCCCAGGCTACAGCTCCTGCTAGTAGAACCCTGTGTGGGTTCTCTCAGCATCCTTCAGGGCATGGCTGTCTTCTGAAGGGGGAGATCAACCATGGGCTGCAGGATGACAATCTGCATCATCATGGTCTTCTTGGACTGCAGGGAACCTCTGACCTGGCATTGGGGCACCTCTTCCCCCTCTTTTCTAGCCTGGTTGTCTGCAGGGCTGGCTCTCTCACATTTTCTCTTATCTCTCTCACAGGTGCTGTACAGCATCTTTAACCTTTCCTAAATATACTTTCCCAGAGGAGCCACTATTGTGGCTGTGGGGCTGAGCCATGCCCTGCGGTAGGTGGGCTGCAGCCACCTGGAACTGTGTGTGTTGTGGGGCAGCCTCTGTTCTCTTCTCACAGAGGCCATCCCTGCAGCCCCCAGCTGCCAAAACCTGGGCACCTACACCAAACACTCTGCTTCAGTGCTCCCTTAGCTGAAACCAAGCACAAGCTGGGCCCTGATGCACAGGGGGGTCAGCAGCACACAAGTGAAGAGATCAGCGCTATGACTAAGGGAGCACAGCCATTGCTGGCATCAGCTCTACCGATCTCACACAAGTAATGAATGCACAGTATTTGATAAGGGACTCCTCAGTTTGGACATGACCATCTTTGAATTTGAATAGTACTTGTGACCAGATTTTGAGGCACCCCGGAGCATTTCCATCCTCAGGTGAAGACAAGGGGAACGACGTACAGATGTTCAACACCTGAAATTCAGACACAGGGAAAGTCAGGATAATCACTCAGACTGACTCCCATTTGAATGTACTTATAAAAATGTTGCCTTGGAAGAGGTGCAAAACAGCAACAGGAAAAAGGCTCAAGTCATAACACCTGCATGTTTCCTGTAGGCCTGTTTGGGATGGCAGAGAAGCAGCCAAAGGCCCATTCAGTCCAAGCTAGAGCATGAGCCAGCCTTTCGCCTTTAACCAGCTTGTTTTTCATTCTGTGTGTATGAAATAACTCATGTACCTCACCTGCCTCTCAGCACTCTGGAGCAACTTTAATAAAAAGGGCAGCAAATTCATGCAGTGTGTCACACCCCTCGCTATGATGCAAGTGCTCAAGTACCTGCTGGAAAACCTTGCCAAGGGAATCAGTGCCTGTGGTCTGGGTACCATCTCCATTACTAAACACTGATTTACTTAATCAGTATCAAATACTGATACTTAATTTGATACTTAATGTCAGTATCAAATAGGCTGCTAGTAGCCAAAATTTGCCCAGTCATATTTAGGATATTAAATGGAGATAAGCTTCCCTGTTGTTATCCTTAAATCCAAAGGATTTATCCCTTAAATTCAAAGTAAACTTAAAAGCTTCTTGGCAAAAGCAGCTTTCATATTGAGGGATTTAAATGCTGAACAGACTTGACAAGCCTTCTCTCTCTCTGTCCAATCTATATGCTCTGTAAGAAAACAGGAAAGTAAAGGAATGTTCACATACCCTAACACACATAATAGAAAAAGCTAAATCAAAGACCCTGGTAAAATCTTTGTAGTAGTAATGTACAAAATAAAGTTCAGCACTATCCATATGAAACAGAGACATCTGTTATTATATTAAATCAAAGATGTAATCTATATAATCATACAGATGATAAGCAAAATGGTATTCTATTTCACTTATACAGAAAAAATAAGGACTAAATCAACCAAGTTAAAATAAAAACATGCAATTTTACAAGCCTTGTTATTAAAATTTAATATTTTTTAATAACTGGTGATTCTTACCTAAAAATTAGAGTAATGGCCTGTAAAATCTTCAGGTAGAATCAAAAATTCTTGAAAAAAAATCCACCTATTTCAAGATACCTTAAAGGCAATGTATGAAAATTAAACAACCTTTTTTTTCCATCAGCAAATCAAGAACTATAAATTCAGTGCAGTTCACCAATAAACTCGCAAATGTTTAAAAAGTCAAATAATCTTTAGATTTGTTCTGAGTTTTAAGTGACTCTCAATCAACTTTGGTGTTAAGTAGCTTAAAGTTAGCTTTGTAAAACTTGAAAAAAATTTTCTTTTTGTCAGTATTGATACACTTCGATAATTACAGTTATGTCACTGATTATGTCCTCTGATGTTCAAATTCTAGAAACAATTGTTTAAACTGCAACTAGTTGGCTATGCTTTGAGTAATAGCGTTTCGGTTAGTATCAATTCAAACTAAAAAGTATTTTCCCAAAGCCGGCCTGTATAAATTCCTCTAACAATTTTTCCCGTTTTTTTCACTGTTTTCTTTTTTTTGACTCTTGGTTAAGACAGAGGTTTCAAGTTAGAGCAGATCTTGGTTGCAATTTGCACCAATGTAACCAAGTTTTGAGAAAATGGCTTACAGAACAAACAAAGACATAAAGAATCAAGTGTTCTCCATGTAACAGCGGGCTAACAATAGTTTCACTTTATGTGTAGAGCTTTTGTTTCTGGATCTGGGAACAGCATATGGGCAATTCCTCTTACCCTCGGAGGTCAGATTCCATTATATCTGACCTCCACATTACAAATTAGCAAACAAAGCCATTTGTGAGCCTTCACTGCTTGTTACTGTTATTCATGCAAATCTGCTGCAATGTGCCATTTAGGAGAGTCCTTGTTGTAGCCCAACTACACCACTATCTATGCCAATGGCCAACAGACTGAGATAACAAAGAAAGAAACAAGAAGTTAGCATCGATTTTCCCATCTGTCCACACCTGCCAGCATTAATAGCAGGAGTATCTAAAAATAAATGGTGGAGGAATGAGGGTCTTGACCCCAAGAAAAAACAGAGAGAAGCCTGCAGAGAAAAAGGAGGAAAAGGTGTGAATTCACTTTATCAGGAGTCTCAGTGCTGTTAAAGCCCCAGGTGGGAGGCAAGAAAAGAAAAAAAGAAAGTTTACATTGAGAAATAGGTATATTTCAATTCAGCCTTCTTAGATGCTTATTCATGTTTTATTTTTTTCCATAGGGCATACTTAGAGTCAATTAAATATGATTAAAATAACAGCATTGATTGATTTTGGTGTAGCATTTTATTCAGAGTATTTTTGGTTCAAATGCTGTAAAATCACAGGTTCCTCAGAAAGGGTATGTGCTATGCCATGAAGATACCCATTTAAACTATATTAAATTGGGGGAAGCAGGTAGGAGGATACTAGTTGTTTCGGAGTTAACTTCAAATAGCAAAATTTTAAGTGTGATTGTTATATCTGTTTAAATGCAAAATCTGTAGTAGGGGCAGTCAGACTACATTAACTCCTCTTTTTGAAGATAACCAAGTGGCCTGTACTAGAGACTGTAAAAAACAGTCATGTAACAGCCAAGAGAGGGCTGTTTGATCTCATAAAATCATTCTGCATATAATTTACATAATTTTCTGTGACTCAGCAGTTGTTTATAAAATAGCTTTCATTATATAAAACTTCTTGGATTCTGAGCCAAGCATCTTTGCAGCATTTATCCATTCAAGTCTGGCTTTAAATTATGGACATTTCCATGTAAAAGAAAAATTAATCTACTTTACATTGATAATCATAGAGGAAAAAAATCCAAAATTTGGTGTGTATGTGTGGTACATGGAGCACTTTTGCAAAACAAATGAGTTACATAATGTGTAAGGAAACAAATGAAGATAACCGCATTTCCATTTTCCTGTTTCTTCCTGTCCCCAAATTTCGATGTCTTTTCACTACATCTGTATGGGAATTAATACATGCAATATGTAGTAGAGTAATAAGTCGAGTAATAAGAGTAATAGTAGAGTAATAAGTCTCCATTGAAAGGCTTATAACCAGTTTCCTCACTACCAGTGTTTTTATGTCCCCTTCTCTTTTGCTGGAAAAAATTAAGGTGAAAATAAATGGGAACTTTTTCCTGTTTCAGTTGTATAAATGTAGTTCAGTATAGTCATTAGGATTTACTATTTAGGATCTTCTCATAGGTTTAGGATTTCCAATGGAGATTTTACAAACCATAAAATTACAGGAATTTTAGTGTATTAATTTCTATGTAAAAATTAGGAAAAGGAAGAAGAAATACAGGGACATTAGATTTTTTAAATATCTGATATACAACTAATAATGAAATAAGTGTACTATAATAAATATGATTGACCATATTTTTATCTCCTTTTCATCTTTCATAAGTTTAATGGCCAACCAGTGTTTCAAGTGTTTCAAGTCACAGCCCCAGGAATTTCAGTGATGCATGAGCATAAACCTGTGCACATAATTATAAATCTACCTCAGTACTTTGGCAATATATGAATCTAAAAAAGTACTGTATTTTTTACCTTCACTGAGGGCCAAGGGTCAGACTTTCTTTAAAAATTTGACCTTCTTTAAAAATGTCATCTGCTCCTCTGTATGCAAATAAAATAGCTGTGTAGGCATAGACATTTTCTATCTGTTTTAGCTGTAATTAGATCACTCATAATTCCTAAGAGGATATTTTATTTTTTCTTTAATTGTTATAATGTTATAGCCAAACTACAAGTTACAGTTGTGTAACTTATTACTATAATATAGTAATCTGAAAATCCACAATACCTTGTTTTATCTTTCTAAATTTTACAAGAATTTTTTCCATGCCATTTGCCAGGAACAAGAACTAAAATGCATCCTGAAATGCTGCACTATTCATTGTAGCTGTTCTGATACACTGCTGAGTTTCAACTATCTCTAATATCAATACCTTTTATTTCCAAAACTAGTCACATCCGGGCACTTTAAGAGTGTTTACTTCATCTGGGCCAGTACTTTTTTTTTGAAGTTGTGAACAATTTTCTCAAACAAGGAAGTTCTATTAATATAAGTTTACAGGCAAGAAGTCCATGTCTATGTTCTTCTCTGACTCATCCATTATCAAAAGAATGAACGTCAGCTTTAGAAAACTCTATTTTACAACTGCAGTCTGAAACTTCAAAACTGTTTAGAATCTTTCAAAGTCAAAAATTTGCAATGTTAACATCTCAGATTAAACAAAAAGTAACGCAGAAAGAAAAATACGCTAGCTTTTTTAGTGTCACGGAAAGGTACAAAGACGGGATTTATCGTACCTGATCAACATCTGTGTGAACACCCTATCTAAACCTGGTAATCTATTTAAAGCTCTGCCCACGTGGGATGCTTCATCAAAAGAGGAAGTCTCGCTATTCCCTCAAATTCCAAGTTAATTGTGTAATGCTGTTGAACGCTTAGGCGATGGAAGTATTTCCTAAATTGACCATATACTAAGTTGAGCCCTTAAGGCTTCCTTAAAGCTCAGGATTCTGCCGGAGACCATAGCAAGGATGTGGTTCTCTGGCATCCCCTTCTGTACTTGCTCTGTGTCACACAGGCCAACAGCTGTATTCAACTCTTCTCAACCAGCTTAAAGCAGATGGAACTACTAAAATGATTCTTTAAAAAAAGTGAAAACTAGAGACAGGAGGCTTTTAATGAAAAGCCAAACTTAAGTCTGGAGGATAAGCAGTGTTGCTAGTTAAAAACACCTGTAACTCTGTGTCTGCACTGTCATTCCTGCAAGTTTTACTTGAATATCTTTTACACTTGAGGACTCGGTCTCTTCTAGAAATGGACATTTTAGTGCTGCTGAATGAGATAGCTTGCTGTGCTAACTATGAAAACTGTCACATCCTAGCAAATAACTTGTGATGAAATATTTAAGTAACAGGATCTTTTTGGATTTCTAGTGGCGCTCTTTCAGAGAGCACACAAGCCTGAACAGATTATAGTCAGTGGAATTTCTTCAGTAGTGAATTACTGCTCATTTTTTCAGAAAGAATTATAAATGCAGCTGTATATTTTATTGTAATATACCATTTTATCTTAGAAGTAGCAGAACAGCCGGGGTTATCTCAGTGTCACCCTACTTATTTCCACTTTTTGAAGCTGGTAATTGTCAAACAATTTCAGGATGAATGTTTACCATATAAGACCTCAGATCTGAAAAACATTTTTAAAATTAGTTATAAACTATTGATTAAATTATTTATGACTTGATCTGAATAAAATATAAACCAAAAAAAAATTGGGACTGAGTTGTACCCTTGGTTCTGAGTCCTAGCATTTTGATATCAAGATATGACAGTTCTATTTTTCTGAAAGGCCAGAAAAATGTTAAAGAGGAAAACTAAGATCCTAAGAGTGAAAAAACTAGGTTCTTTTTGAAAAATAACCAATATACACCTTAGGCTGGCATGCAATTTGCAATGATGTCAGTGGGCTTGAATTTTTATGTGCTACAGCTTGAAAATCACATTGATTAATCCTGAATTTCCTTAGAGACAGAAAAGCATTTAAAAACTGATGTTTTAAGACAATGAATAAAAAATAATACATATAGAAATTGCATAGGGGAAGAAGGTTTGAGACAAGCAACATGCTACCCAGTGATAAATATATAGAGGATGTTAGAATCAGAGTATGTTGTCTGTCAGGAATGTAAGCATGTAAAATGGAATGCAGAGAAAAAGATTTATCTTTACTAAAAATATATAAAGTAAAAAAAAAGTTCAGAATATTTACAGAAGTCAAACAGTTGAAATAGGCTAAATAAAACCTTCATAAATACTAGACAGTACATTTTTCTCTTTAATGCAAAAATGAGCTGGAAGACTTTTTATACTTTCATTCATTTGTAATTTCTAGATGTTGATATTGCAGAACTGCCTAGCAACACTGAATGTCCAGTCCCTTATTGTTAAGAGGATTGAAATATTTAACTCTATTAGCTTCTTATGAAAACTCTGAGCCCTAATCTGTCATATTGTGTTTGAAAAGATGCTTTGTAAAAAATCTACAGACTTTGAGGAGTTAAAGGATGTTTCTATCCTCTCTTTTGTCAATGTTACAGGTCATGCATTGCTTTCTTTAGTACTTTGTCTTAGGACAAAGTTACTATACCAGTGATTTACTTCATTAAATTTTCTCCTTATATTCCTCAAGAGGACATGCAGGAAATTAGTTTTCCTTCTTACTATGGACTGGGAGTAAATTCTATGCTGCTCTTTACTAGGTGTCCCAGGTTTTGCTACTTGCATCAGTGATGGCTGGGTGTAGAAGGAAAAGCAGGAGTCTGGACTATGCATCAGGTATTTTGAAAAACTATTTTGAAACATTGCAGAATGAATGAACTAAAGACAATTGTTGGCTTAATAGATGAGAAAATTTTTTTCAAGGGATAATGACCAGCTTCTTGGGGTTTGGGGTTTCTTTGTTGTTTTTTTCATTTTCCCCTCCCCACTGAAGACAGTCAGTTAACATGCCCAGTGACCAAAAAGAGGTCGATAACAATTCCTCTGTTTCTGAGTATCTTCTGATGTGACTGCTAAATCACACTTCCATCTTTGACACATCTGAGTCTTCCATTTTCCCAAGTTGTGCTTCTGCTGTACTTCAGTCCTCACCGCAAAGAAAAGCAGTCTTGTCCTGCATTTCAAGTCCTTTGTGTAGTGGTTTGGTTGCCCAGAGGGGTGCCTTACATCTCTCCATTTTTAGAACATTACCTTTAAAAACATAACCAACGACACAAAGCAAAACAAAAATTAAAGATTTTTAATGAAAGCCCATTTTCATTAGTTGGCATGCACTGAAAACCATGTGTCAGCTAGTGGGTGTGTATAAACAGCACTGAGGCTGCAGCTGGTCTTCAGACAGAAATATGCTGCTGCTAAAGCAGAGCAGGATCATGACATTTTGGAGTGTACAACCTATCAAGCAGTGATTTGGGACTAGATTGAAGTTTTGACCTCATGCTAGCAGTGAGGAAGATGAGCTGTATGCTAATAGTAGTTCCCAGTGCTGCTCCCTGTTGTGCTGAGAGTGCACACAGAGCAGCTGCTGCTGCCCTCACCAGAGCTGTGAACACCCTGTCCCAACCAGCCCATCACCACTGACATCTGGGTACAAACAGCATCATTGCTTGAACTGTGTCAAGGCTGCTGCCTACCATTAATCAAGTTTCTCTCATCACTTTTGTCAGGTCCTGATGAAACAGATGAAGTTCTGAACAGAGCAAAATAAGGAAACAGAAGAATATGCTATTCTTCGTCATTCCTCTGCACACATTTAAGGAGAAATGCTAGCCAACAGCTTGTCATTTCACTGAGACATAGATACGCAGTGATACAACTTTCAGACAGTTAAATGAGTGGCTTGCAGCTAAAAGAGAAAGCTGGGAAGAACAATCTGAGACCAAATCTCTCACTTCGAAGCATCACCACCTAAATGCTCTTTAATCCATAAACAGGAAGGTGATATGAGCTCACAGCCATCCTTCTACTAAAGTGAGAGCCAGTAATAGACCCCTGACCTCCGAGAATTACAAGACTGAGATCTAAGAAAGTGATTTGTGGCTCATATTGGACAAACAATTATCTAGCACTAGTCCCAGAAAATCTACATGCTGTTTTCTGAAAGGGTCATACAGCTCAAGTGGATTCTTAGTGAAATTAGCTATTTTCTAATTGTAGAGCTAATTAAATTGTAAAGAGAGACCTGTTGGCATTGGAAACAGTATTCACATTCATCAGATACAGCCTCCTTATTAAAAGAGCTGTTAAACTACTTTAGGCTGGCTGAACCTTGCTACACCTGCCCAATCCAGGTGTCTTCCAGTATCTATGGAGAATATTTGCCTAGTGGAAATGAGATAATTTTAAGGCATGTTTTTGTGACAAATGTCTCTCAGAGATAAGTATACATCTGCTTCCTTCAGACAGTGAACAAAGCAATAGACAGATACTGGGATACTCTTTCATCTGCTCATGGCATTAGCAATGGGAAGGTATATATAGCTAGGTGGACCTTTTGCTGCATCCTACATTTAATATGCAGGATTTACATCACTAAAAAAATACAACCAAGAAAAAAAAAGAAACCAAATCAAACAAAAAGAACTCTGAGACAAAAAACCTTCAAAAATATTGTGTAAGGAAATGCAGATTTCTGTTCCATAAAATGAAGAAGAGAAACATTGTCCAACATAATAAGTGCTAGCTCTCCTAGCAGCCACCATTACCTTATTCATTAAAATGTCAGTGTGTCCTTCTCTAAAAACAGGGGTTTGGAACATTTAAATACTATCTGTAAACAGAATGACTTTTCTATGAAAAAGTAGAAGTTAAAACATCATATAGTTTTATCAATATCATCCAAATATGCATATTTTACCAGAAATTTGCTACTAGTTATAGATGAATGTGTGAATAAAGACGGTAAAGAATTCAGTACTGAATAAAAATATTTTTAGCCCAGCACGTGTCATATATCTCGTATCTTTAGGCTGCTATTAATAAAGTGTTCCTATATGAAACAAGAAAAGGCATTGGCAAGGATTGAAAAAATATAACTTTTTGTAATTTCCACTTTGAAAACCAATTCATTGATAATAGCAGAAAGCTTTCCATATTTTCCTGTTCATGAATACTTCGGATTATTAAATCCCTTAAAAGTGCCTATATTTGAAAACAAATCCTTGGATAATGCATGCCATCAGACAATTGACTCCTTCAGGCAGCCTTGGCAAAATTAAGAGTTAAAAGAAGGTGGAAATCAGAGACAAGTGAAGACAGACTTAGTTGAAATCTTATATTACTTATTGTAGTTCTTACTTCTTCCCTAAATGTCAATCAATGCAAAACCAGCACACTTATACAGACGTGTATACATGTATAATAATAAAATTAAAGTAAATAGATACATAAACCCATAGCGCTGGTGAAACATAGGTGTTAGGTTGGTTTTGCCTTTTTAAGTAGTGTTGATAACAATGTTTCAATGTTCTAACATATGACCTCTTCACTGAGTGAGACTGAAGTCGCTGTGGTTTCTATTTACCATGTTAACCTGGTGAAATTATGATCAGAAAAAAACCAATAAAGGTGGCAGGTTGGCAGCTCTGCTGGGTGTCACTCTATCAATATCTCATTTGTTCTCTCAGGCTACACATGCCAGTACATTAACAGAGTGCATTCAGCTACCTGCAAATGAGCTCATTTCCTCCCTGCTCTCTGTCATTCATTGCCCACTGCCACTGAAGACCGCAGAGATTTGATCTTGCTAATATCAGCCCTGTCGTTAATTCTGGAGACAGAATACAGTTCATCCAGCTCACTGCTTGGCAGCTATTCTGACTTAGCAGTGTGACATTAGCTAAAACTTATTTTTCTTAGCTCACTAAGAAAATATCACTAGGTGAAGGCATACATATGGTTACATTTTCAAATTGACTTCTGAAAAATGTTCTCAGCATATTTGGAAAAATGCCTGTTTTAAAGACAGAACTGAAGTTTAGTACAGAAAATAGGTTTTTCCATACACTATACAAGTGCTACAGGTGAACTTGAGTATGATGCTTTTAAAAAAGTGCTTACAGGTTCAAAAAAAAGAAATCTAAGGGTTGCCATTCAAAACACACCAGCAGACAGTCTTCAATTTTTAGCAATTCAAAGCGGGATATGAGGCTGAGTAGGAAAACGTGTAGGGAATAAAACAGAATGACAATTACATGAAACAAGTTAGATCAATTTATACAATAGAAAATAGATGAAATTATCAGCAACAAATATCTTTAAGAACTGTAGTCATTAAAAGTACTTATTTTTCCAAGACCGTTTAATTGTCTTAACAAGCTCTGAAAGCTTGCCAAAAAATTGAGAAGTCTCACATTGTTCATGTTACTGTCCAAGAACATTCAAGCAATTACAGCTCTTGCAGATGTCATGATGTCAGATTTGTGGGCAATGACAAGCCACGTGATTTTCTGCTGCCTTTACAAACACCAACTGATCAATGTGCAGTACTAATCTCCAGAAGTTACTGTGGCTATATAAAACATGTAGTAACAAATGAAACAGCAACAGAAAACTTAGCAGTCAATGAATGGCATTGCAATATACCTGTAGTCCAAGATCAGTTCCAAAGGCTAGGAAAGTCACATGAGAGACCGAGAAATCAAATCTGTGTTAGGGACAATATTTATAAGTATATAAAGTTATCAAAAATAAGTCTAAATCTGCAATCCATGCATATACCACTCCAAAACTGTGTTTAAGATAGAAATACAAATATAATTTTTAAGATCTTGATTACAGAAAATTTTTCCAGTATATTTCTTTTGAATTGATCATAAGATGGAGAGCATCTAACTCCACTGTCAAATATTTCAACATATGACTATTGTGTTTTCAACATTTTTTCAAAAGCTGAAAAAATAAAATTCCAACTACATCTCCAGTCAAATCACTGCTGATGGAGTACTTCTTTTGAGAAATTGTGCCCTACTCAAGCCAGGACACAATTTACACAATAGTTGGTTCAGTAATTTTCTCCCGCTTGTCATTTCTGCCTGATGTGAATCTACAGCATTCAAAGCATGCAAGCCCTATGCATGAAGAGCAAGCCACATCTCCTCTGTGTGGTGAGAACCATAATTTTGAGAAATGAGGTAGATTCTTCAAAAGACAAGAATCTTGGTTGGAAATAAAACATCGTTTCCTCTTTCTTTGGCACCATTTTTGGTTATTTATTAATTCTAAAGGAAGAATAACATTGGGGAAAAGCAATAAATGTGAGGCACTAAACACTGGCTTCTTTTTCTTCTCAAGTTAAATAATGGCCAAACTTGTGAAAATGACTAGGTGGCTGTGATGTGTAGGGTAATGATATGAGTTTGCAAAACCCACTTTCTGAAATAAATAAAGAGTATCACTTAGCTTGCGGATATTATTATTAATAATTAACAGTGACAATATTCAAAATTTTACTGAGCTTTATTAATGTCATCCAAAGTTTTTACGAGTCCATAAATTAATGATACAAAATGACTACTCCATCAGTATTTTAAGAAATTATTTCCTGTTTTGACTTAGTCTTGGTAATTTAATTACACTTACATCAGAATAAAAACAATATGTCATAATGTGGGCTAAAATGTGAATATCTTCCAAATCCAAAAACTTATTACTTAAATGTTTTTATCCTTTGCAATGATGTACAGCATTAGTATTAAAGGGAAACCTCTATGACAGTTTTAGAGTTCTCAAGAACACACTATTTCCCAGAAATGTAGAGCATCTTCAGATGTTTCATATAATCCAAACAATAAACTACAGAAGCAGGTCCCTTTAAAATCAACTGTCTTTATGAAGCAAGTGCAGTAAATCTTGTGGTAAGATATATAAAAGTAGTAGAGAAGCGCTCTGATACAACCTAAAATGCTAGATGTTGTAATAACATCAAAGATTTTATCAGTGGTTTATTAATTTTAAATGACATAACCATAAACTTGTTCATAAAAAGGAAAATACATGTGGCAATTATGTGTCCTGAGCCAAAACTCCTGTGCAATACACTGTGCCTTCAAGTGAAGCAAAGCAGTTATGAACATTAGGCATTGCATTGCCAGCTCTTTCTGTGAAGTGGATGCAGATTCAATTCATGGCCGTTTAATCCAGCCTTTTCATTTTGGAAAAAACAAAACAAAACAAATCCAAACCATGACAATATTTGG
The DNA here is from genome assembly GCF_971803275.1 of Cyanistes caeruleus. Lineage (NCBI taxonomy): Eukaryota > Metazoa > Chordata > Aves > Passeriformes > Paridae > Cyanistes > Cyanistes caeruleus. The sequence goes on along the minus strand of NC_141701.1, from coordinate 56,491,142 downwards.
ATTAATTTGGCATTATATTTCTGAGGGTAGAAGATGCTTACTACTTGTGAAAAGGTAATTAAAAAATCAGATCAGAGTAAGAAATGCCTTTCCAAGGGGCACTGATCTTGTTGCCCCCAAGTGATGACCAGAGCCACTGCTGGGGGGAGAGCTGTTTTCCCCTGTCGGAGTGCCCTGTCCTGCCCAGAGACCGCAGCCTTGGTGGGTCAGTGGGCACATCCCTGCCTGTGCTTCCAGCGTCTATGGGCCTGTTCCCCATTCATTTGCCTAACCCTTTTTATTCTTGGGTTTTCTGGTACTGCCAGCATTGACAACCTCCTCTGCCAACAAATTCTGCAAGATCACCACCTGTAAAAATGTGTTTTTACATGTTTTAAACAAACATCATGGAAGAAAGATTTTCTTACTTAGGTATCTTGAAGGACTTTTGTTTTGCAGTTCATGGTAGACATTCATATCGATATTGACTGACTCACCAAATACAATAATCTGTAGGAAATTAAATTATCTTGCTATTATTTAGATGCAACTGTTTTTTCTGCACCACTCTATAAGTCAATTGCTTATCTGCATATGCAATTTAGCACAGAAGATAGATCCAGTTAAATGGAAAATGAAATAGGAAAATAGAGAAATTAGAAAGTCTCACTAGGGAAGAAAGTATAAACAATAAATTAATAATATCATAAATGAGCTTCCAAATTTGCATCTGCTCTGCTGCAAATACAAACATTTGTAACCCATATTTCAGTTTTGGTACTTCATACCTGATTTAGAAGCAGTAAAATTCAGGAATTTACATTAAAGCACCTGTTGAGATCATGTCATGAACTATAAAATAATGCAATAATTACATACTATTCCTGGATGCAGAAAGCACAAAGACAAAAAGGAAGATTTATACATGAGGCTTCACTGGCATTAAACTAAAAGGAAATCCTTACAAAACTGCTATCATCCTGCTGATTTAGAATATTAATTTCAGGAACTTGGTAGTCAGTTAAAGCAATAAACACACAGCTACTTGTGTATGTCCAGGTTATCTTTACTGTATATGTACAATAGGTCCACTACAGACTGCATGCATTGGTAACCAAAAGCTGTGGGGTTTTTTGGTTTTCGTTTGTGTTTTTGTTGGGTTTTTTTGTTGTTTTTTTTTTTTTTTAAGATACTGTTGTATTTTTTTTCAATACTAGCTACTGAAAAGAAAAGGATGAGAAAGCCTGGGGTGAGAGCAAGCAAGGAAGGCCTTCAGGGCCAGAAATGATACTTTTAAGTAGACTCTGAAACAAAATGAGAGGCAGATCGAGAAATAGATTACCATAGAAGGATAATTTTCTTATGTGGGGAAGATCTCATCATAACTCTCTTGTCCATTTCTGCCCCCTTCCATTTCCAATACTCTGATCTCTTTGCTTTCTCTCCTTCCTTTTGGCAATCCTCTTTCAGCTGGTACATCACAAGGTTAATTTTAACTAGAGCAGTCAGTGATATCTGGGCATTGTAGTCCCTATTTGCTGTTTCTATCAGAGAGGTACTGTGAATTTATTTTTTTTTGCATCTGACATGCCCTGATATTTCCTTGTTTGGTTGCTACTCCTTGAGATAGGTGAAAAGCCAGACAGCAGGAAATTCCCAGAGAACTGGAAGTTGCAACAGTTAAGTTCAGAAGTACAATAAAGATATTATCACTAATGGTATCAAGTCCCTGTCAGATAGAGTCTTTGATATGTTGATCTTCAGAGAACTTTTGGAATGTAAAAGGACAGAAGTCAGAGCAGTAAAGAAGGAAAAAGAATGTTACAAAGAGACAGCTTTGAAAAAAGGATGCAGAGATAGTAAGACTTCATCCTGTAATGAATGAGTCACAGAAATAATAAATAAAAAGAAGATTTAAAACTCCTTAAAAAAGCCTCAGAAAAAGTTTTTTCAAGATCCTCTTTCTGTATGACATTTGAAAGAAGGGAAATTTAAAATTACAGCACATCCTATATTGAAAGCTCTAAAAGATGGCTTTTGTAAAAGAACCTCTACAAAACTGTAAGAATTACAAAACCATCTTCATTTGTCCACCTGCAGTTACATGCTAAAATGCCATGCACATAGATGCACAGCAACATCCACTGCTTGTCCACCTTTCATCAGTTTATTAGAGTAGAACACAGAAGGTATTAGGAAAAAAAAAAAGTTATTTGAATTATAGAAAGCAAGCTTGTGAAGAGTCAGGAGTAGGCAGCTCTTTAAAGTTCATCTTATTCAGAGTGCAGTAAGGAAGGAACAAGGGACAATGTAAATGAGATCAGTGACTAATTTTCCCAGTGGTGGAACTCCTACACATTTTAACTGCAGATCAGTAAGAATATACTAGGAAGAAGAGATACCAATGTTAAATAATGCCAATGGAGAGGAAGAAGTCAAACTGGCTTCAGAAACAGTCATGGGAATATACAGGCTAAAGGGAACAAGCAGGCAAGAGGGAAAGCAGAGCTGCTAGTGTGAGTCCAAAACAGGAGATGTAGACAGAGGGAGTCAGTGCTCCCAATAATGAGGGACTAATCTTCCCCTATTTTGGTTGTCTTATAATGCCAGCAATAATTATTGAGCCCATCCACCACTTCTTTTCATTATTAATGTCAAGTTTTTTCTGTGTGTGTGTTTTTAATTACTATTTTATGGAAATATCCACTTTTCCCTTAATATATCACTGTTCTATTTGTAACAATAAAAATATTTAAATTGAATACCAGTCTTGAGCTATGATAGTGTAAAATGTATTGCACCAGCTGATACAACATGCCCCTGGAACAGTTTTGGGTAAAAAATCATCTCTTTTCTGGTCTAAAACAAGAGCAGCAAAACTGAAGCTGCTGTTCCAGGTTAGGAATATTTCTTAAAGTTTAACCTAATTAGGGCTTCATTTAACAAAATCTGACCAAAATGGCCAAAATTACAGTGTAGGAGTATATTGGCAATAAAGAGTGCATGTGTCTCCTTTATGAAATGCTTTTGTAGCAACTAACACCAACACTTAGGACAGTGTAAGAAAACTTATATTCAATGTAGACTGACCATATTTAAAGATGTGAGAAGGACCTGGATTGAACACTCCTATAGTGGTGAATGATGTAGCTCTTCCTCCTGAAGAAATCTTTTTATTTTGGGAAATTCCTGATTCCTTATTTCCTTCTTTTTGCTGTAGAAAAATTAGATACAAATCCATTTTATTATTATCACAAGTGTCACATGGGGTCACATGAAGTTCCCACCAGTCCTGTTTGGGGAAATGTGAATAGCCCAGTGTTCATCTGGTTAAAGCTCTTCATATTTCATTGAACGAGCATATCATGCACAGCTGAAAGGAATTTTCACTCAGTAGGTGATGCTTCTCTTGTAATTGCTCTTGAAAAAGCACTGATGGATCCGTGTGAGTTCAGCCTCCCGTGCTAAACAAACCCTTGTTGCAGCAATCACAGTACATTTATAATTAGCTTAATAAAGTCCATTTGTTATATTGTTCTACAGATAGGAATACTGTCCTGAAAAATGACAGACAGTATTGAGTTGCAATTAAAAATGTAGTAAAATTTTGATAGAGCAGATGGAGGACATTAATATGAGTTTGCTGTGAAAGAGTAGCACAGTGATGGCAACACATGGAGAAACAATTAGCCATAAACTGAGAGAGCAGTGGCATATATCCTTTGGAAAGCATTTGCACTGCACCTTTACATTTTTGTTGGGTGCTGTTAAAAATGCAGTTTCTCATGCAATACATGGTATAACTCCACCCTCTCTGACTATTATAAGGCCATCTTATTTTGTGCACCTGCAGTTATGTGCAAAAAAAAAAAATCAGGAGCAAATAAACACATCTATCATTTATCCACCTATCAATTTATTTTTTCCAATTATGATGGCAAGTACAAATTTTCAAAAATAAGATTAGCCCTCAGATGACCAACAATATACCATGCATCTTTTGTACATGCTTAAGAAACTCCTTTGTGAAACTGCCTTGCATTATAGACAAAGCAGTGTAGTCCTAGAGTCTAGGTTACACAAAAAAGAAAACCCAAACCCTCTCATGATTCACCTCCTACTTCACCCCCTCATCACTTTGCTTTACACCAGTCAGCAAGAGCTGTTTCTCAAGTGCTGTCAGACACATCCAAGTGTCATCAGCAAACACTCCATTATTACTATAAATGTAAAATCGTACAGTGGTTTGTGTTGGAAGGGACCTTAAATATCATCTAGTTACAACCTCTCTGCCATGGGCACGGTGCCTTCTACTAAAACAGGTTCCTCAAAGCCCGATCCAACCTGTCCTTGAACACTTCTAGGGATGGGACATCCACAACATCTCTGGACAACCTTTTCCAGTATCCCACCACCCTCACAGTAAAGAATTTCTTCCTAACGTTTGATCTAAATCCAACATCTATCAGTTTGAAGTCATTCTCCCTTGTCCGATCACTACACGCACTTGCAAAAAGTCCTTCGCCATCCGTTTAGTAGTGTCCCTTCCGTACAGGGATGAATAAATCATCTCCTGGTGTAATTTAAGGCTGTGTCCTCTCATCCTGTCACTGGTTAGCTGCCTGAGAAGAGAGGCGTCCGCCACCTGGCCACACGCTCCCCGCCGCTCCACACAGACCCTCGGAGCTTCAGGGGCCCCCGCCGCACCCGGCCGGCGGGCTCCGCTCCCGCGGCGGGTGGGGAAGGGCCCGGCGCGGGGCCTCATGGGAACTGTAGTTCTCTGCGCTCCCGCCGGCGCTCCGCGGGGCGATGATTGCTCCCGGCGTGCTTCGCGCGCAGCGCCCGGCGGCGGGCCCGGGGCGGAGGCGGACAGACTACATTTCCCGAGGTGCCCTGCGGCCGCCTCCAGGCGGGCGGGCGGCGGGTCCGCGCGGCGGTTGAATGCGGGCGGGCGGAGCGGCGCGATGGAGCTGTCGGCGCTCGTCAGGAAGCTGGGTAATGGCTCCTCTCCCTGCGGCCCCGCCGCCTGCGGGGCTGTGGGCAGCGGCAGCGTGCGGCCCGGCGCTGCTCCGCAGGAGCCCGGCCGCCTCTGCCCGGCCTCCGCCGCTCTTCTGCCTGCTGCTCTTCCACTCCGCTCCCCGTGGCAGGCGCGGAGGAGGCGGCGGCGCTCCCCTAGGGGGGCGTGCTTCCATTAGGAAATGCCAAAGACTTCCCCTTCAGACACGGTGCCTTTCGGTTCAGTGGGCTTGGGTAGTTTTTTGTCCGGCTGGTGAGTCCGAGGCAGCTTTCCGTAGCCACGACACACTGCTCGAGGTTCCGGCACCAGGCTGTATCAGTAGTGGCGCGTTTGGCACCGGATTATATCAGTATATCTCATTATATCTCACCGCTTTATAATCATGCAAACACACTTGATTAGGTTATTGCTGGTGAGTGTAATCGTATTTGTCTTCCTGGTAGGCGTAATACTGGAAGCTTATAAGCCGGGTTTTTTTTACTGCATCTCTGGCAGTATTCTGTTTCTCCAAATAAGAAAAAAGTTATGTCAAATAATTTTATGGGTTTCTTAATCCCCTTTTTTTCGGCAGGTCATGAACTGACAGAGATAAGAGAGCGATCTTTGAAGACTATTCTATTTAAACTGGACCACAACTTGATTTCCTATGCTGATTTGGTCCACGAAAAAGCACTTTTTCGTAACCTTTTGGAGTGGTTCAATTTCCCAGTCGTACCAATAAAAGAGGAAGTATTAAATTTTGTGAACAGTTTGATCAAGGTATGACATACTAACATTCGTTTATTTTAAAACTATATGTTTTTATAATGCTGAAGTTAAGTATTGCACCAGCTGGATATTACTTGATTTTGTAGCTCCATGTAACGAGACTTTTAGAGTGTTTCACAAAGACAGAAATAATAAAGCCACTGTGTGTAGACCAGAATTAAAACAATTTCAGTGACTTCAAAAGGGTCAGAGAGATAGCCAGGAAACATAGTATTTTCTGAGTTTCTACTTTAGTTTCTCTGCTTCTTCAGTTTCTCATTTAGTGCTTCATTTTTAACGTGGAGCATGATGTGCTGTTAAGCATTTGCATTGTTCCTGGAAAGCAAAGGTTTGAACATTGTTGCAACTAATTTGGGGAAATGTTACAGAAATTTCATCTAGCTCAGATTTTTACATTCTTGTGTTCTAATCACTAAACTGTTACTATGCAGAGTTAAAAAACAACCCATCCTTAATACTGATGGATGGATGTCATGTCAACCCCAACCCCACACAGCTGCTCGCTTACACCCCCCAGTGGGACTGGGGAGGGAATCGGATTTGTAAAAAGTAGAAGACTCATGGGTTGAGACAAAGGCAGCTTCATAGGAAAAGCAAAAGCTGCATGCACGAGCAAAGCAAAACAAGGGATTAATTCACCACTTCCCATGGGCAAGTGTCCAGCCATCTCCATGAGAGCACAGCACCCTCACACGTAGTGGTGGCTTGAGAAGACAAATGCCATCACTCCCAATGTCTCCCCGTTCCTCTTTGTTTTACCCCCTTTATAGATTCAGCATGCTGTTGGAACTAGATGAGCTTTAAGGTCTCTTGCAACCTAGGCCTTTTTGTGATTCTATGATACGGAATATTCCTCTGATCAGTTGGGGTTACCAGTCCTGGCTGTGTCTCTTCCCAGCCTCCCAGGTACTCCTAGATCCCTTTTCAGGATAGCAGAAAAGCCTTTGGTTCTGTGTAGGCCCTGCTTAGCAGTAACAAAAATATCTGAACTTTGTGTTCAGCACAAATCCAACACATCCCCATGCCAGCTACTGGGAAGAAAATGAACTAACTCTTCCTCAGCACAATGGTCTAAATGAATAAAGGCAAAATGTTACTTAAGAATTTAAGTTCTTTTCCTTCTTCCCCCTGCTGCTCTCTCTTCCCCACTCCCATCCAAAGACCTTGAGACTCTTCAACTAACTTTGTCAGTTATTTGTCTTAATATAGCATCCACCTGCTGCTCAGAAAATGATTGGAATTGGTGCAGTGGAATTCTTCTCTCAGCTTCGCTCTGACGTGGATCCAAACTTGCAGGCCATAATTGATGGGATTGTGGATGGACTGTTCTTTCTTCCTTCTGAACTCCCTTCTAGTTCTTCAGTATGTTATCAAGCTCAGTCTCAGCCTTCAGTAGATCAATCAGGTAAAATTACATGTTTTAAACTGTAATTTATTTTATACTAAAATAAAGCAAATGAAAAGACTATGAGAAGCTGATGTTTTTATGCATAGTAGACAAATTATTCCTGAGAAATCAGTGAAGTGTGTGCTAATCAGATTTTGCCAGAGACAGTGTGACCTCAGCTAAATCAGCTGGTGGCATTCCTGCAATGGAATTCCCTATCAATTTCCTCGATGTATAGTATCTGTTTTCCGTAATGTACGAAGAGCATGACATAACTTGCAAGGACAGCTTTATGACAGCAAGTGTGTAGCAACTTCCAATAAATCTGTAATTTAGCCAGTATGCTTTGCTGCTGTGCTTTGTATAGTAGGCTTTAGTTTGGAAACCAATTCAAATCCTATGAGAAAAATATGAAAAAGAAAAAAAAACAGTAGTTGATCCTAATAGAATGATTTTTGAAACTATAGTAGTTGTATGCACTGTCTACTTAGTATTGGATAAGTATTTGTCATAGAAAAATACATAAACTTTCTTAAAAACATCACATTATGTGTGGAGTGCTATTGCTTGCATCTGTTACCTAGCTCATTATGTCTGTTGCACTGATTTACATTTCCTCCTAGATGCAATCTAACCCATTTGGTTCTCCTCTTCTGCCTTAAAAAAATTTAGAACAGAATTTGGAGGAGAAAATTACGTATTGTATTACATTACCTCCTGCTCATTGTGGGAAAGACATTGCAGTTACACAGTACATGTAGCAGTAATGACCACAGCTCTGTCATTCATACTGTGTAGTCACAGAGATAAAACTAATTTTTTGGTGGTTTCTGCCACCTTTCTAATGCTTGGAGATTTAGTTCACATATTTAGAAATATGTGCCTGATGGTTAATTTTTAATTTCTTTTTTCCTTCCTATGCCCATATATGGGCATATTTTTACCTAATGTTTCTACTGTACGGAGAAGAATAACCTTCTGTATGTTCATTCTTATTATTTTTAAATAATATTCAGAAAAATTATATTTTTCTGAAACTACTCAGTTGAGGTTATTTATACTGTAAATTGTATGCAAGTGTGGATGGAATAATCCTAATGCTTCCTAACAGGAGTGTTTGTATTTTTCATTCTGCTACTGGAAAAAATTGTAAACTAATAACCTGGATTATCTGGTTTGATCCTTTGGATCAAGTATTATGGTCTGGAGAGGTTGCTTTTAGTGTTAACATTTCTTGTGTATATTTTTATACAGTTTGCATATGAATGACATCTAGCAACATACATATATACAAGAGGGGAACTTTTCAGGTGACCTAAGAAGACAGCAGTTTGGTAGAAAAAGGTTTTAAGTAATTAATTTGAAAAGTTAATTTTATTACTACACATGTAGATTAAAGGAAAACCATTTATTTGGCTGCCAGTCCTCCATCAGGCAATACATTTTGTGTAGCTGGTTTTGCTATTGTTTGTATGGTATGCAAGTTAGTGTAAAAAAAATGGAGAAAAATGCACCCTTTACAGTTGCAGAATATGACTATAAAAAATAAACATTGACACACTCCTTTTTACTTCATTTTTCTGATCATCTGAGACTGTTTTAACCTATTAAGGAAACTGATTTAAAACTCAAGGGCAAGAGGGAAGAAGTTAAAGAAAAGCACAAAAATAAATTGAGCTTTGCTTTTCTGTGCATGTGCATTTTTTTAACTTACCCCTTTTTTTTATTTTAGTTCTGCCTCAGGAGGAATTATTCACTGGATATTTTTGTCAAAGCAGAAGTCATCTGCCGCAGTTAGAAATATCTCCCAAAAGAACAGTTGGTATGTGTAGTTATAAAAGAATATGTTAATTACAGAAAGAGCTTAGAGTTGTAATTTAGTTGGAATTCCATTACAAATGTGGATAGCAAAATTGGCTCTTCTTTTTCCTTTTGTTATTCTGTGAAAGCTAACACCACAGAAGCCACAATTATAATGCTTATAAAAATGACAGTCATCTTAATAGATATGTCTCTTTTCTAGTAAATAGTGTAACTCTTTGGAATCTCTAAAGTACATTAGAAAGTGCTGCAATTTAAAAAATTATTTAAATTGCCAGTATTTTCCAGATGATCTGTTTTTCATAAACAGAAGTGGCTTAAAGGATTAAGTACCTTTTTTTTCAACAAAACTTAGTTTGAAGTATCTTTCTACTTTTTAGACAATTGGTTTAGGTGCTAGGGGAATCTTTGCTTTGTATTTAAATGAAAACCAGTGTTATGCTTTGTTTTGTTTTTTGTTTTTTCTTGTCAAATTATACAAAGTGTTTCACTGACAAGCACAGATCTATAATATTTTGGCAAGTCTTTGCCTGTAGCAGTTCACAGGAAAGTGTCTTATTTAAAATACAGTATGAATCTGAGATCTAGATTTTAAAATACGACTTTGCAGTTACTGTAGGTAGATCACCACTTGCATTTTTAGTAATCAACTGTTCTAGGAATTGCACAATAATTTTTACGAACTTTTAAGTTAAAAATAGCTTTAAAGTTGTTTTCATTACAAATTTATTATGTGTCATAATTTTGTAAGAACAATAAGTTTAAGAATAAAACCATGAGGTGAATTTTCCATTTTTAGAGATCATACTAATGGATAAAATATTCTTTAGTAGCAGATAAAAATTAAAATTTGTTTAAAAGCATGATGTGACAGATTGAGTATTCTTCCACTAATGCTGTGTTTGTTATTTCCTAAAGCTTTCTTCAATAAACATATTTCATTTGGATTTGGTATGACCTTAGTGATGATTTGATATTGCTGAAAACTCTCATTAAAAGCATTTGAGTTTTTGCAAGCCTATATTTACTAAAAGATATTTCTGTGTAAGATAATATATTGTTTATATGTTTTTTACTTTGCCTTGGATGTATACAACATAATATTTCTATAAAATGTATTTCAAGACATCCACTCTGTTGTTTTTTTTTTTGCAGTGAAATGCCTGAAATTTTCCACATTTCCTTGGCTAACTCTGACTTCAACAGATAGACATGTTCTTTCATCAAATGAGAGGTGCAGTAATAGAAACATTACAATTTCCTTGTAGTTTTTCTTTTCTATGAATAGCAGCTGTAAATTTCTGTCCTTCTGTATCATGAGGTTGTTCATGTAAATAACCCAATGAGCTAATTTTTGATAAATGGTTGTAAAAACTGGGCTGAAGCTGGGCAGTGCCACTCTCCATTTTTTGTGTTTAAATCAGGGAATATTTGGGTCTTTCATTCATGACACTTCAGCCTGTGTTTTAAATTTCTTAAGTGGATCAAAGATTTTTTTCAGTTAATAATAGAATAAGCTGGAAAAAAATCATTATTTACTTTAACCCCATGACCAGCTGGTAGGAAAATCCCTACTTTCAGTGGCAGCTTAACTAAGTTTAGGCCACTAAGTTTAGGTACAGAGCCCTATCCAGGCATTGAGTCATTCAAACTGTCTTCCTGCAGTGACGTTTTGTTGTTTTTTTAAATTTAGAAAAAGTGTTTGAAGTGCCCCAAGGGAGAATTCTGTAGTTGGGATTCCTTATGAATTGTCACAGAGCTCTGATAGATTTCTAGCATAGTTTGTTTTTGGTTTTTTTTGTGTTTGTTTTTTTTTTCCTTTTTAAAGATTTCTGAAGCTGGGGAACCTGTTTAATATTTAATTTCCTTTATGTCAGAGTATAGAAAAGGAACACAGATTTGTAACACTGGACATATTTGATTTTTGATTTGATATGACAATAGAATTACAGAGATATTTTTTCTTTAGATTCTTCAGTGTTGTGATTATAACTTTCTTGTTAAGACTTGCTCAGGCTAATAATTACTGATTGGTTTTCTTTTCATTTTAATACATATTTAAATATGAACTTGTAGCTCTTTGGGAAGTAACAACCAAAGTTTAATTTGGAGTACCTGTGAGCTTCTTCAGGATGTGATTATGCAAGATTTTCCTGCAGAGATCTTCCTTCAAAGACCAAAGATTGTACAGGTAAGAATTCACTTAAAGTTTAAAGATTATAGTAGTATAAGCTTTGCTATTGGATGAATTGATGCAAATGGTTCAATTTGTTTTTAAATTAAGTAGTTAAACAGCAGTACCTTTATGCTAACTCCAGGTGCATAGGGAAGGGGACATTGGCTGTACATTGTTTTTTGCTTGTAACAATGTACGTTGCTACTCAATAATGAAGTTCTTTCTGAAGTACTTTGTTTCTTTTGGATAAGATAAATTTGTGTAGTTGTTGTCTGCACACCCTCTAATGGGCTCCCATAATGAAAGTAGTGACTATGGGAAATACAGTGTGAAACTTATCTTCTTCCTTAGGCATGATAGTATTGCATTTAGTCATAAAAGAGTAGTTTAGCCTATTTATTCTTTGCTGTGATTTTGAAAAACACTTGGAAACATTTTTGAACTATATTTAGTGCAAGATTTGCTGGCATGGTTGTTCATGAAGGTGATTAATGTTCAGGTCTCATTGTTGGTGGTTTTGTCTTTGAAGAGCCTTTTGTCTCTTCTAAACCTGGCTTTTGGAGGAGATGGAAGACACCAGTTGGCTTTGCAGGCTGTGTCGTGCTTGCAACAGCTCTGTATCTTCTTGAGAAGTAGACTTAACTTCCACAGAGATCCAAGTTTTTCTTCCTCAGAGCATGGTAGGTATTTTTAAGTATTTGAGATACTGTTTTTTTTTACTACACATAAAATTGTCTAAAATGATGGAAAAAACCCAAAACCTGAACGTTATAGAAAATGTAATCTTGTGAAACTGTTTTGCTAAAGGGATGGTGTTCAGTACTATAAATGTTAATTAAAAACTTTGAGTACTTGCATCATTTTAATTTACTAATTCAGTTTTACTTTTCTGTGATTTCCCATTCATCAACTTCTCCCAATATCCAATTGTTTCTATGTCAGTAGGGAAGGGATTTTTAACTAAAACTAAATATGTAAAATAAAAGTGGGCAAAGTTTCAGAAAAGCTTTCAAGCTATTAGTACTTAACAATGTAGTTATTAATTTCATGGGATATGTGAACTTTTTTTTTTATGCTGATGGCTAAAAATAGTTCTATCATTGTTTTGAAGTCATGAGGGCTGCCTCACAATGTTCTTAATACTTAAATGTTGTGGCTTTAATGGTGTAGATTACTTATGATGGTTTCTTGTTTCCATCTTGTCACCTGAATTGAATCAAAACTTTGTTTCTGTAAATTTGTAGTCTGGTTCTCTTCATAAGATGGCCACTGTATTTGGTGTCTTAATAAATGGTACTGGCTGCTAATTCAGTTATAATATCAACAAGTCCAATAGCCTTACCCAGACACTGTTTCTATTTTTACAACTCTAGATTTGTAGTTCTGTTGGAATCCTCAGTGGTTTTTGCCTTGGAATTTGGTTTCCAAACTCTGCTACTTGCCAGTGATCAGTAGTTCTAGGTCATCAGTATTTACATGTTTTTTTTGCCATATCCTACCTTAGTTACTTTTGCTGTTTACTACGTAGTATCTTTCAGAATAATGGCTACTTCTAAGGGAAAATATATTCTTTGTGTTGCATAAAGGCACAGCTTCCCAGAATTCATCTATATCTTACTGTCAAGAAGCAAGAGGTGCTCCTCGTTCTCAGAATCCATCACCCGGAGGTAGTAGTCCTCGGCCCTCTGTAATTGGACGGACAGTTCAACGTCCTAGAGGAGATGGTCAAGATTGGGATGCAGTATCTTCTAGGTGAATGAAACAGAAAATAACTTACACTTCAGTCAAAAACATTTTAATATAGGATTATATTATCAACTCCTTGTCAGTGTGTGGATTGATGCAATGTCTTTGGTTACTTGTGAAGGTTCAAACCATGTTTATGAATTAAACCATTCTTAAAGTGGTGTTCAGAATACTTAAAATCATTGCTACATTTTGTAACCAACTATCATTTTAAACAAAGTCTCTTCCTATTAATTGTTATTGCCTATGTGCATATATTTGTATGATGCAGAAAAGCATTTATTCAGTCTATTTCTGGAAAGTCAGGGATTTTTCTTTTTTTCAGCAGATGACCTCATAAGTTCTTTTAAGTGGAATGGCCACCCTGTAGGTAACAGTATATAGTATTGTCAAAAATGCTATGCTGCATAAAGATTTCTATTGAAGTCTTTAAAATTTGTTGTTAAATGTGACAACAAATTTGAGTTCTATGACATGTAAATATTTGAATCTTTTATGAAATTATTAATTGTCTGTATACCCTCAAAATGTAGAGGTTTTTGTGTGTGGTTTTGTTGCTCGTCTTGACACAACTTAAAGCTTCTGTTCAAGTACAAATGTCTTCTAGTATGTGAGATTTTAAAAGTCCTTGTAAATCTCTACTGTGTGCTTGGTAGTTGCTCTTTTGAGTCTCTGTGATGTGTGGGCTTAGTGATTGAGTACCTCCTAGGTATTCAAATAGATTGTAATGAGAATAGCTCAATTGTAAATACATCTTGCCAGTCATATTAAAAACTTATTTAAGTGTAATATATTAATTTTTAGCATGTAACTAATATGGCACTATCAAAGAATTCCAGGCTTTATGTGTTCTGGGCCCTGGCCATTTTCCAGAGCTGAACAGTTAACAGTTTAATAGCAGCTGGTGTATATTGTGCAAGAGAATGATGACCTGGCTGTCAGTCTAGAAATGAAAGCTGCATAAGAGTAAGTACCAGTTCAGGCAGTGATGAGACTTCTAGAAACCAGGGAGTGCTAATAGGGTCAGTTTATGAGCTGTTCATGACTGTACACCTTTATCTTCTTGCATCCTGTGTGCTGCAGTACACCTGCTCACTGTCCATGAATCTCATTTCTTACAAAAATATAATTTAGCTCAGAGGTAGCATAAAGAACAACGTAGTGTTGAATAGAAGGTGTGATAGAGGGAAATGACAGTTGTGTTGCTCTGACATTTCTGATTTTGATAAGGAAGAGCTGCTTTTAGTGAATCTTGTCTTTTTCTACATAAATTTAATGTAAATTTGTTTATTGCTATTCTATATGTAACTCTTCTTTTCCTTCTTCTTTAATCTTGAGATTCTTCAATCTATCTGTTTGTCTGTTTCAATTTCTGCCTGGAAACTTAACCTTTCCTCTTCTGAATTGTTTTTATGATTGATACCTCTCCTTCCTTTTCCCCTGGTAAGTATAGAAAAACCCCAACTACTTATTGGTGAACTCTTCTATGTAACACATAATGTAACACAGTCGTGCCACAATTCAGTTTCTTCGTCTAATTTAATAATAAAAAAGGGAACCAATCAAAACCCAGTTATAAGTCATACAGGTTTTTAAAGCAAATCAAGATTGCTAAACATTGTTTGGGATAAGAAAACAAAAATTATGTTCTGATTTTTATTTATTATAATGCTGACAGTAGAATTAGATTATTATCAAAACCAGTTGAAAACTAATACAATTATGAAATATATATTGCTCATAATTTATGAACCATATCTACTATTTTTAATGATGTATTCATATATCATAGATAAAATATTTAATAATTAAAGATACAACTATAATTTAATAACATTCTATATACTTTGTAATATATTTTTATATATTATATATATAAATATATATGTAATATATATATAACCTATATATTATATATAGGTTACATTTAAAGCTTTCTTGGACAAGGGAATAGCTCCTGTTTTATAGTGGACGAGGTAGTCCTAAGGAGTAAACATAGCTCATGCTTCTTAATTTTCTTCTAAGGATTTTTGTGGCTAGCTATATATAATGGTTTTAATACAGTAAGTATAATGCAGGCTGAAATTTGATTTAGTAAGTGGTCTTGCTTCAAGCAACTGATAAATTTTTTTCATAAAAAAAAAAAAGAATTTCCAGTCAACTGATATTCCTCATACAGTATTGTATTCATTGCATGTGCAATGTTTCTTACAGTACACAGTGCTAAGTGATTTAGATGATGAGTGCTGAGATATCAGGCTACTTGTGATGTACCTACTCTGACATTTAAAAAAAACCAACCAAACAAAATCCCCCTCTTCCTGCAACACTGGTAGATAGCAGAGAAAGATTGGGATGGGAGGAGGGATATGTTTAAGAAAGGAGTCCTGAAAATACTTGATGCTATTTTTAACATCTGTACATATGTGTTTTCTCTTTGCAGGAGTTAACTATGTTGCTTTATTAAAAATTTTTGTTTGCTTTTTGTTTTAAGTGGAAACAGTACTCAAGCAAATGCACACTCCAGAATCTCTCTGCATTCCCCATTTGACGCAGGACATATTGACCTACCAGATACTGAAAATGAGGACACTTTGGAATTACAGATGAAGCAGCTTAGCCTTCCTCAATTCTGTGTTTCCATCTTGGAAAATGCAATACCTCTACTAAGAACAGGTGAGAAAGTTTTGAGTTAAATACTTAACTTATATATCTTTCCCATCCTTAATACAAGATACTCTCAAGAAGTTGGTCAATGAGGTGAGTACCTCAAATAAATAAGGCACAGATGATTACTGATGTATTGTGGCTAGTTGGAACAGATCTTTTCTAGGCAATTTGTTCAGGTTACAAAACTTGAATCTTCTGATTGTTTTCCAGAATTGCTATAGAAATTTTAAGTGCTTTTTACTGACAGTGGCAGGAAGTGAGTGCATGGTAGAAAAATGGTGTGGCAGGATAAAATGTCGTTCAGGAAGATGAAAAAATAACCACTCTTAACCAAAGATGTTCTCTAAAGGATCTGTTTAAACATAGAGTTTTCCTCCTGTTCAAGAAATAATAAATGAAAATTCTTGTGAAAGGCTTCTTTTTGTTCTGACAAATGCAGTTAGAAATGGTTTAAGGAACATAAGTATGATAGTCTAATTGCAAATTTTAATTTACAGAGGTTCTAAATTGAAAAGCCCTTTTGGAGGATAGCCTTTTTGCTCTTAGGCTGTCTAAAATGGTATTTAGCTGTAAAATGTAATGCAATTCAAAACAGGTATTGGTAATTGTCAGAGCTTCAAATACAGGAGCTGGAAATGTGCATCTATCTATGACTAGGATACTAGAAGTTAGAGGCTTCAACTCATAAAAATTCTATGAAATGTGTATGAAAAGTATTCAAATTTTTTTTTGTTATAAACCAACTAAAATGAATTAAAGTGTTTTTTTTTTTCTTTTTCAGAATAGTGGTATTTAAATATTAATTAGTCACAAGTATGTTCATGACTTCTAGCATCTTTTATTTATAATGTAAAATTGCAGAAAGTGTATTTTCTATCTTTTCCATTTCTGGTGCCTGTCACTTCAAATCTGCAGAGTTAAAAGACAGTTTTTCCTGTGTTTCAGGGTTCTTTCTTTCAGGTGGACCTGTCTGTGACTCTTCCCCTTAGGTTTTTTATGCTTTTTAAACTCTCCTTGGTGATATTTCTTCATTCTTCCACTGTGGTGTGATGAGACACAGATTGTAAGGAAACTAATATTTTTATCCTGTTCCTGTTGATCTGAAAGCCTGTGATCTGAAGGCACACTGTGAGACAGTGTGATACTGTGAGACAGTAACACACAGTTTCTCATGTGGTTATATTTTGGGTTGTTACCTTTAGTAAAATCAACAGGCATTTTTATGAACATTATTATCAACATATAGGGTATAGAGTAGGTTTTATTCTAGATGGTTAAATTACTGGGTAAAGGAAAAAACAGTAAGCTTATTGTAAAATTTTCTGCCTCTTATTTTGAAATATGATCTGTATTTTAGTTAAGCTTAAATTCTGTTTCTAGTGGAAATGTTAATTGTAACTTTTCCTCCTTTGTGCTTACTTGCCTTGTGAACAAAGTCATGGAAGAAATCATTAGTGCTGTGGGCCTGTTTTGGTTTTGTGAGGGTTGTTTTGGGTTTTGTTTTCTTTTGTAAAATTGGAGAAATTTCTTTAGTTAAATTGATCTAAAATCAATGGAAAACTGTACTTCTGTGAGGCAGGTAAAAACAAGGTTTCAGAAAGGCCTTGTGACAGATTCTCTGTCATTTCTCACCCAAAGCAGATCACTGAAGCTGCAAGTTGCAGAAGCTATGGTCATTATCACTACATATCTAGTGACATACAGAGATAAAAAAATTTTCCTCAAGCATATCAACAAGGCTTCTGCAATGTGTAAAATTCACAAGAGATAGAGAAATCCACAAAGCACTTAACGTTTAATTACAATGAACAAGTGGATCTTTATCTTTTTTAAACAGATTTTGTTTTGAGGATTTTGAAGGATGCAGAATTTTTCTTAGTTAAAAGATACATTGAAAATTCAATGGTATTGTGTGAAATCCATCTATGATTTTAAATAGAAACATACCATCAACAAGTAACTAAGCCAACTGTTGCACTAAATTGAATATTTAAGGGAAACTGTCACCGTATGGTTCCTTAGGATGTCAGACAGTTTTGGCATTCTCACTTGTGTGAGGCTGAAAATATTTGGTCTGGCTCCAGATATTCTGCCTTGTTCTTCATGAAACCTAACTCCTGTGTTTTCTCATTATCTGGAGACGTTAGGAGGAGGTTTATATTTGTAGTAAATGTAGGCTGTAGATTTCTAAGCTCAGACCAGGTTTCTTTGTGGCCACATATTCAAGCTTAAAATTGTACAAAGGATAAAAGTGAATAATAGACTGGATTAGCTTTGTTATTAAGGGACACTCTGAAGAAGAAATGAAAATTAACAAATAACAGCCTAAAAGCAAAGTGAAAACTCTTATGGAGAACTGTGCAAGTAGCTCAAGGGTATTCATCTCTTTGTCTTTTAAAAGATGTCAAACATAATAATACGTGAAGAAAGGCACTCCTATATCAAAAATGCAGATTAGTGGGAATAGGTAATATGTACAGAAGATTTGTAACACAGCTGTCTAGACAGGAGAAATTAGTGATTTTATTATGAACTTTAAAAAGGTTCAGTAATCAGATTTACAGTTGTAGTAAAGTTCACAGTTATTTTCTTAAATAATTTTTCTGTAGTTTTAAGGAAATTCATATTTTTTTTTCTAAGTCTACAATTGTTTTAATCTGTTGTGACTTTGACTGGTTGTTGTCTCCTCTGATTCAGAGCTATTAGTGGTTAAGGACAGTTAGCCTTAGTTTTGTAGAAGTATATAGGAAAATAACAGCATTTCATATGAGGAATAGTCTCTTGTTTATAGTGGTGTCTTCTGAATATCAAAATATAAAATTTTGTCTCTATTTGAATTTATCCTCTCATTTGTGTTTGTAGGCAGTAGGAGAGTAACAATGGAAGTTCTTAAGTTGCTTGTTGAAGACATGTCCCTTATTGGTGATGCTATTTCTGAAAATGTTTGGGAAGATGACAGTCTTTTTGCATTGGAATTGGTAAGGTTCTTCAGGTTTTGATCAGATATTTGTCTCCTTTTAAACGCTTCGGACATTTTCTGCAGTGATTGATTTATCTAAGCTTTTGCTGAGCTGTTCTTTTGAAAATTTTAAGTTGTTTATTATTAGTTTTGTTGATGGCACCTTTTAAAATGTAAGTTATTTTACGAGACAATACTTGAAGTTTCACCTTAAGAAAATAAGCAGCAATTGAGAGAAACACATGTAGGGAGGGGAATTTTAGGGAAACAAACTGACTATAAATGCTGGACACCAATTTGATGTCCATAACAACTTACCCTTTCTTTACTCCTTATAAACAATCTATCTTAAAGTAGGGAGATAACTGTTCAAATCCAGGACTGGAATTCTAAGATACGTACATGCTATCCATTTCCTACCCTGCACAAATTTCTTAACAATGTTGCTTAGCTGGGAAAGAAAGGAGAGGCCTTTCTGGACCAGCAGAGATTTAAAGCATTAAGGTGCTGTTGACCAAATAATTTAAATTGCTGAGCACAATTGAGAGTTGTTATATACATGAATTATAAAATTAGTGAATAACAGATAAAATGATTGACTTGCTTTTTTGAAGACAAGTGAAAGCTGAAGCATAAGCTGGCATGTAATAAACATACCGGAGGTGCAGACTGAAACTTGTCTAAGGATTTGAATTAAGTGTAGTCTTAAATGCACCTGGCTTGAGTTAGAATTCGTGAAAATACTACTGAATATGAAACAATAACAGCTGCAATATTAATTAATTAAAATATTGCTTTAGGCTTTCCTATTCCTTATTTTATAAATGTTTATATTTATAGGATCTATTAATGAATGAGAACTTTTTCTTTGAATTTAGTCTACCAATCTGTGGAAATCTGTTTTAATTGATCAACATCACATCAGTGCTGAACATTTAAACTCAGAAGCTTAATATCTCTTTGTCTACTTGTTTTATGATCTGAGTCAGCATATTTCGTTGTTAAAATGAATGAATTTCATTGTTAAAACGTTTAAATACGTCTGTTAAGCTACAGTAGAATATAAAATATGTGTACCATACTGATTATTATTAATAGGCTACTAACAAACAAACCTTTGCAAATAAGCTGGGTAATGGTATACAGTAATATTTTTTTTATTTTTAAATAGGGAGAGGAAGAAAAAAGTTTTGTGGTTTCCTTTGAGAATCAATAGGGATAAAAAACTCTTTGATGTTTTCAAATTTACTGTGAATTGGTTTGGGAAGGCTTTTTTAAATTACTTTTTTAATTTAAGGTAAAGCTTTATTAGCAGGTTCAAACCAGGTCTTAATATTTCCTTATTAAGACTGAACTTCAAAATAGATAAAATTTCAGAAGTTCAAAAGTGTAGTGAGCTGAAAGTAAGGTTGTGGGGGAAGAGACAAAAGTGGGAGAGGGAAGGGGAGGGAGCAACCAGGAATGGGTAATTATTGAGCAAAGTAGTCAGAACTAATAGTGAAAACAGACTGAGATCTAGGACTAATGCATAGGTGACAAATGCAATGCTATGTATTTTGTACCATTTATGCAATTTTAATTTATGTGGCATAACTGTGCTAATGATACTGCAGGTGCTGTGTAAACACTGTAAATATGTAGTGATGTTTCATTTTTTTCTAATTATTGTATTTCTGATTTTGTTTTCAGAAAGACAAATTGCTTCTAGTCTTGGGTTTGCTTGGAGAAACTATATTATATCACAAAAGCAATATAAGTGCAGAACAGCCCAAGGTGATGCTGGTGCATCACAGAATGGCATTTATTAGCATTTCACTCTTCACTGTTAGATTGCTCCAAATACTTCTCCCTGTGGAAAAGGTATGTCATCACTAACTATAAGGGGTTTTCTCTTGGTTTTGCATTTTAAGAGGGCAGTAAGAGATACCTTCTTCAGGGATTAATGCTGAGAAAATAGCCCCTTGGACGGAGAAATTAATCTGATTTGTATTGGGTACTGTATGCTGTATACAGATGGCAACTTTGTCCATTCTTCAGTTACCAGTGTATTCTGCAGATTACAAATCTTAAAAAAAAAGGATACAGTTTTTAAATAGATTTTTGAAATGCAGTGTTCTTTTTTTCTGATATATGGTTTGCAAAACTCTGCTGCCCCCTGCTCGTTAATAATACACATGCAAGTAAGAGTAGAGCTATGCAACATGTAAAATCATCACTTAATCTGATGGAATGTAGTAAGCAATTATGTTTCATAAATTGGAGTGATTTTAATTGTTCTTTGCTTCCAGTGCTCTTTAAAAGAAATTCTGTAGTTGTTCTTGGGATTGGTATTTTTTTTGTTTGTTTGTTTTTTTAGGGTAGAGGTTGTTTTTTTTATTATTTCAGTTGGAAAGGTCTGATGAATTTTTTGTATGATAGAAAGTATTAGATCTTTAAACCTGAATGGGTTTTAATTTTTTGAACCAATTTTAAGTGGGATGTAGCTTTCCTTAGACATTAGTCAGTCGTAGTAGATTTTCAGTTTTTGTCACAAATGTTAAGTCTTGTTCGTGAAAATAAGTGTAGACATACTAATCAAATGACTTTTCATAATTTTTGTCTTTAGTGGTCTTTTCTACATAATGCCAAGTTTCCATTCCATGTATAACAGTTGGAACAGTTCACCTGTTTGAGGTCAAAATTTAAGTTGAAAGAATGTGCACTTGCAATTAAAAATAAAAGAAAAACTCAAAACAACAAGAAAAATATCCAGTCCTTAGTTTGCAATATGACCACGTGGAATTGTAGACAGCTTTTTTAAATACAGAAATAATTATGGTTTGTGTATTCTCTGCCATCTCGTGGTCAGACAGTGAATTGACTCCGGCTAGCAGTGTTTGTGCCGTGCCAGGATCATACGCAACTTTTGTGTCTGGTTGCAGGTCTGATGTTAGGAGTGACATCTAATTAACTATCACTGTTAATGAAAAAGAAACCCAAAACTTCTTCATGTAGAACTCATTTAATGAAATGTGTTTCTCTTTCAAGTAGCAGCAACAGTGGTTGAATTTGTTGAATGACTGCAAATGCTATTGATGGTTTTTACTGTATTTTCAGGCTGTTATTCTGATAGTTGGTTTTTTTTTTTCAAAGGCAAGTAAAGTTACACCAAAGAGTTTGCTGAATGCTTTGTTCCTTCTCTCGCTGGATATGTCCTTCTCCTTGGAATACCCAAACATGCATGAATCTGTTGCAGCCTATCTGGAGCAGATGAGTACTGAGAACTACAGTATTTATAAGCAAGTTTCAGAAGCTGCGTATTCGATTGAATGCACTTGTAGCTTTATGGCTGAAGTTCATAAGGAGGTGTGAAACTTTGTCATATAAAATATTTCCTGTAGGCAAATTTCTTTCCTCACTTTGTTTTCTCTCTGGTAAAAATTAAAGTCTAGCATAGAAGAAGAAGATCCTCAAGTATGAGTATTTTGTATGATCCAAAGTGTAATTACTTTATATGTTTTTGTTAATACTAGTCATGATGTTGGTAAAAAAACTTAAGTAAAAGCAAAGAAATAAACAATTGAAAATTGGAAGGAGGCACAGCACCTTTTATGGTCAAAGAAAGAAGAAGCAGCAAATACTCTGCTTATTCATACAAGCATATACAATGTATATAAAGATATGTCTTTATATATAATATTTATACATTTGTATAATACACTATTTATTTTATATCTATTAAAATATATAGTGTAGGTGTATGTGTGTTGTCCAGGAGCTAAATATGTTGTTCAGAAAATTTTAAATCCCAAGTACTTTAGCAATTGCAGCTTTGATAAACAACTACTAGACAGGCTGAGATTTGTGTTTCACTTTGTTATGAAGATAACCGCTTTATTAGTTAAGAGATTCTAGCACAGTACTGAAATGTTCTTCTCCATTATGCTAATGGATAAGCAATTTTGCACAATATTGGTTCTATTGATACTAAAATAAATTAATAACATACAGAATATAAATATAGTGCTGTCTTAAATCAGAGTTGATCTAGCCTTTGTCTAGGCAGGTTCTGAAGTTAATACAAGCAATACTTTGCTCATAAAATGTTCTTTACAATTAAGTTAACTCCATCAAATTTAAATGGTTCATGTTTAATGTATTTGGTAACCAAATATGATGAAGACACATGTACTTAAATTTAAAAAGAAAAATCTAACTTGCTCTTTAATAGTGATATGTTAAAAGTTTAATAGTTAAATCTTTTATTATACTCCTTTCACGTAAAATGCATATTGATAAAAACATAGTAATTTGAATAGTGTTATAGTGTTCATGCTGTGAAATGTTAGACATACATTATTCCTGCTGAGTTTAATGGAAGTTTATTTAAACTCAGCATCTGAAGGGCTTTCAGCTCCCCCGAACAGGTTCTAAATTATTTTTTTTTTGTTGAAATGTATTGAATTAGTTAATTATAAATTTCTCTGTAAAATACTGAACAAAATACTGCTTAGTATTCAATATGATAAATTTGGAAAGATTATGCAGTAATACTGGATACTTTTAATTTTACTAATTTTGTTAGTTTCATTGTTTCTCTTCATTTTACTTTACAGGGGGATAAGAATCTTTCTGAATTACTAGAATTGGCAGATCAGGCTTTGAGTAGTCTACCCTTCCACCTACACTTTCCCTTGCTTCAAGAATGCATTTACATATGTTCAAATATGTAAGTACATTACTATTTAAAACTCTGCTTGAGAAAACATAATTTTTTAATTTTTTTTTTTTTGTGGATAAGGTTTCTCAAATAGGAGCTCATGTCTTTATTCCGTGTAGGAACAATTATTGTGTTTTAGCCATTGAACAGTCTCTTCTAACTGATTTGTGCCATTCTGTGATGGATTTCTTAAAAACTAAATTTCAGTTGCTAAAAACTTCACGTTCTAGTCTATTTACAAACTTATATGATTTTGTATGTAAAGTATGTGATTTATAAGGAAATAGTCTTAGACACTTTGACTTGTCTTTCAGACTTCTTGAAAATCCTTTGCCCTGAGCATATTTGTATGACTTACTTTTATTTTACTTTCAGAAATTCTAAAGGACTTACTTCATTGTAGATTATTTATATTACAATATGGCATCTCATTTATTCAACAGCATATTTTTATTGCTTTTATGATTTTTCCATGTCTCTAGTTAGAGAATAAGTTGCCTTATCGTGCCTGGAAAAGTTCTTGAACAAAAAAAAATTAATTTTATACTGACTCAGAACTTGAATTTAGGGTTTTTTTTCAAGGGAGACTGCATTTAAGAGCTGTCCAGTAAGTGATTTTAAATTATGAAATGTCAAAATGTTTTTCAATGTTCTAATGCTTTTAGAATGCCTTTTGTTCTAATGCCTTTTTGGTTACTGTTTCAGGCAATAAGAAATTCAATTTTTAAACTACCATCAGTTCATGATAGTGATATGTTCTTTAATCTCTATAATGATAACATTCTAAAAGCACAAGTGTTTTTTATAATCATATATATGATCAAAGGTGTCTACTGAAGGTAAATAGAATTTTATATTTTCAGATGAACATCAGTGTTTGTCAAGCTCTTAATTTTGATGAGAGAGTTTTGATAAAGTATGATCTTTGATTACCTACATGTTTAAAAGAATATATACAAACACAAAGATTGATACTATGATCTTGGCAAATATGTTGTGATCTCTGAACTTTTTACTGTTTTTCAGAATGTATACTATTGCAGGAAGTATTTTTCAGAGATTGTCCTGAAATTGAACACAAAAATTTTTCTAGGCATCGTTAGGTACTGTAAAATAAATTAATTAACTGTTTTTCATTTTCAGTTGGAAGTCTGCTGAGGCCAACTCATTGCTTCAGGCAGAGGGTCAGAAGCTGCTTCTCCGTCTATTGTCTCATCCTTTGTTGAATATAAAAGCTGAAGCCTATCGCTGCTGTTTGGGAGTGGTTAAGGTTTGAATTAATGCTTGCTTAACACTCTTGGTGTTGCACTCAATAATGCATGCTATATAGTTTTGTCATTAGAAGCATTTGTGTAGCTGTGCAAAACCAGCACAATTTGTAATACAAATTCTTTAAGTGTTACATGCAGAAAATTCAGCCTGGGATTGCCGTTTGCTGTTACATTCTTGGTATTGCATCTACTTGGTTAGGTTAGACTTCAGGTACTGCACTTAAAAATGATATAAAGACCATGTAAATCCTTTTATGTACTCCTTATGTTTGTTGTTTGTTTTCTTTGGGGTTTTTTCCCTGTTTTGGAGCCATATTGTGTGTGTCTTGTTTTTTTTTTGCATAGGTGTTTTGTCACTGCCTTAGTGTTTTGTAATGACAGGCCAAGGGATAAAGGGCATCAGCTTCTTAAAAGTATAGCTGTACTCTTTTCTTTGCTGGGAGTGGTGATAGCATATTTATTGGGTCATTTTAGGTATTCAGTAATACTGGCTCACAAAATAAAAATATTTTTTGTATTTTGATATAATACTTGATTGAAACTTTTATTTTCTAGAATGGACATAATCTGTATCTAGTGTGCTTGTAGCACAATCCTCTAATGTATAAATATGCTGGAGCCAGTCTCTATGAAAAAAAAACCTATCTCCACTGAATGACACCTGTCTCTTTTTGTGAGATTTTTACCAGCCTGTTTTAGGTTTTTCTTATTTTAATGTAATGCCAAACATTGTCTTATTTACTGTAATGCCAAGCAACATATACAGGTTTTCAAATTTATTCTCACAATTATTCAAAATAAAACCAAAATGATCTTCTATTTCTTAGTCCTGTGTAGTAACAGGAGTTCTCAATCACTGGTCCAAGCAGACTGTGTTTCTTCCAGGACTGTCATATTTAGCTTTCAGAACTAGTCTTCCAAAGTGTGTGGAGAAAGTCTTTTACTGCATGACAACATCAGGCTGTCTATAAAACAAGAGATGGTAGTGGAGACTGTCTTGAATATTTAAACTAACCAACTTTATTTTTACTGAAGGACTGTTTAGGTATTCATAATACTGTGAAGCCCGTGCCTTCAATCTGCCAGGGAATACATTTTCTTCTACACCCCAAAGTGTTATATGAAATCTGTACATTTGGCCTTCAGGAAGATAAGAATGAGGTACTGTGTTTACCAGCTGTGTTTGTAAGTTGGTGTGCACGCAGAGTAGGTGTTGATATTCTCCATAGTGGTCTAATGCTTACCTGAAGTTTGACTAAAAATGGTTTCTTGCATACACAAAAGCTATGCAAGTAGTAAGGTTGTAGTAAATGGAAGGATTTTTTTTTTTTTTTACAATGAATTCAGAGACAAGATAACATTATGTGTGTAGGATGGTACTAACTGTAATAAAGAGCAATGAAAAATGAAATAAGCTATGTTTTTTTACTTTTTCCTGTAATATATTCATCCCTAGTAAAAAGCATGTATGAAGAAAATGTATGGTACTTTACATTTATGGGAAACATGAACTTCTAAGTCTCACTTTTTATAAGTGGGGTAACTTTTGAAATGGTTGAGGAACAAAAAGACACTTTAAATCTGCAAATTCTTTCTAAAATTGTATTTCACCGCCACAAACATCTGTTTTTATATATAATTGTCTGAATATTATAGAAGTGCTTTATAACATTGTAGAATAGGACCAAATTTCCATTGGGTTCATTTATATGCATGACTGCTTAACATATGTCCACTATTTCCTAGACTACAGAGATAAGTAGGGAGTTGTGAGAGGAAGATAAAGTTACTTATGTTCTTCATAACAGCTCCTTTATAACTGATCTATAACATCCATACATTCATACAGAAC
The DNA here is from genome assembly GCF_971803275.1 of Cyanistes caeruleus. Classification (NCBI taxonomy): domain Eukaryota; kingdom Metazoa; phylum Chordata; class Aves; order Passeriformes; family Paridae; genus Cyanistes; species Cyanistes caeruleus. Next base: position 56,464,797 of record NC_141701.1, on the reverse strand, counting down.
AGTGACTAACAAATTATTTATATATATTTTTGTTTCCCTTATGGAATGAGATTTTTTAAAATTCAATATTATGCACAATTCTATTTAGAAGTTTTCATTTTAAAGACAAGTAAAATATCTTTGAGAATGTGCTATATGTTTATGCTTTGTATGTAATTTATCTTTTGCAAGGAAAGAATTTATTTTGTCTACTCCATTGGATATGTTATTAAAAGGACTCACTGTTTTCTCTATTAGTGGTTGGTCAAGCAAAAGAAATAATTTCAATTGATGCTGAATTTAAAAAATCAGTGCCTATTTACAAATTTGTCATATTTTGTTCTCTACCTAATAATGTATTTTTATTATGCATCTAACAAAATAGATAATGAACATCATATCCAATAATTTTTAAATTTATTTTACTTCTTGCCATATAACTGCTGCTTAAGTTGTTATATAGCATCTATTTAATCTTTTAGGCTTCTGACAATGATAAAAAAAATTGAGAACCTTATATTTCAAGGTTAGGCTTGATATTTGCCATATGATTTTATAAGGATAGTCTTTTTCTAAAGATGGACTGGAGTGATATTATTAAAGGCTGTCCTTGTTGCCTGGGGTGAGAGGATTTTTAGCTCTGGTATAAAATGCAGGGTGTCAGCTGAGGAAGGCAGGTGGTTTTACACTATGTAAGAAAGAGTTAATTCTGATAAGCTGGGATTTTTTCCTATGTTCCCACTGCACTAATAATTTTAGTTTGTAAATACTCTAATATTGTGTGTTGTGTAGATTATGTATTGGATACATTAATGCAGTATAAATGCTGTATCATATAGCTTTTTTGGTTTTGATAGAGAGCTTCAGATGAATTGTGATACAGTTTGAAATATTCGGTAGCTTTCTTAGTTTGACTCTTTGCCTCAGGAAAGTGAAATGTCCACCTAACTGGCTTTAAGTCTCTTGGCTTCCTGTATTTTCAGAAGCATATCATAGACTGGGAATAAAATGCCCCAGAAGGCCAAGGTCAGGAAAGAAACAAATTCTTTTACCTGCAAGATGGAGGGACCAATAAGTATAGCAATTTAAGTAACGATTTATTTCAGAAAAGACAAATCCGAGTTCTATGGAGAATATAATTGAGTTCTGTTTAGCCAGAATTATTTGTGTGTTTTCTCTTGGAGGTTTTTCTAACAACTTAATATTTAGTGTAACTGACAATTTAAATGTAGCATTCTGCAGTAACAATATTTTGTTTTTGTATAACATTTCCAATTACAGCATTGACAAACAGACACATCAGTGGTTACTTGAATAGATTGTTTTTTATTTTTGTTGAGCAGGTGTACTCTACAGCCAAGGCCATCCTGATACGTCTGTTGCAAGGACGGTTAATGATGGAAGTATTGACTTGGAGCAAGTTTATTGAGGCACTCTGTCCTGTCATTCCTGTTTTACAGGTACTTTTAAGTGCTTTAATCTGAATTTCATATATGGAATCATGTATATCAGGTTAAATAACAGATAGAAGTAGCAGATGGAAAATAGATTAACAGTAATATACCTACAGACGTGTTCTATCAGATGTCAAATAGAAAAATGTTTTATAGGGGTCCCAATATCAGTAAAAGTTAGTGCATTGAATTTGTAGACAAATTTTAGCTTGGTATTACTTGTGCATGAAATTTGAAACGTTGCAGTACAAATTAGCCAATACTGACTGGGGCTGAAAAGGTTTGAAGATATGAGTGAATGGTACAAGTACAGATTAAAGCATTCATGCTTTTTAAAATTCGTTAATAATTACTAGAATGTCCCCCATGTCTTAAATTTGAAAACTGTAGTTCCTCTGTGATAAGTTTTCTGATCGAATACACACTTGAAAAATAGCAGTCAGCATAAACTATATTTTTAGTATATTTAGAAACTTGCTTTTTGGTGGATTTGTTTCTAATATTATAGAAGCATCCCTTAAGTCTTAGTCTTCATGTTTCCAACAATGTACAAATTTAATTTTCATTATTTTTATTCTCAGCTTGATCTAAATGGAACTTTTGTCTTTCTCAGTCAGATTTTCAGCCTGATTGCTCCATCTGGATTCTTGACAGTTTTTTCACTAGTACTTAAAATTTCCTTTTTGTGGTCTGCCCATGGTCTTCCAGATTAGATACTTTGCTGCATTTGCCTGCTATGTTTTTTTGCCTTGTTTCTCTCTTGGCTAAGAAATTCAAGTATACATTTTGTCTTAATTTTCTCAAAAAAATATCACTCCTGATAATTATACCAACTTACTTGTTTCCCTGCTATATGTTCATTAATTGCCTTCACCTCAGTATTGCCATAAATTGAAAGGGCCAAAAAGCAGCTTATATAACTTTACTCAGTATGCAAACTGCACAAAAATCAAGGCAAAAATGGGGAGACATTGCAAATAAGATGGGCTCAGACATAAAAATATGTAGAGAAAATACACTGAAAACTTGAAAGAGGTGGGAGAAGGGTTATTTCAGAGCTTTCTCAACCAGTCATTAGAGCTTTTTTGTGTTACCTGCATATATATCTTACATATGATTGACCTTCAAGATTAAATAGTTGGGGATTTAATATAGGCTGTAGGCTAAACATATGAAAAATTTTTATGAGTAGAATTTCCCTCCATTCTGTATCCTGTAGTGGCTTTGTACAGTTGATACTAAAGTAGGGTATACCAGAGGTCTATGTTTACCTGATGCATGGAAAAAGCATTGTATTTTGCTCCACTTTTAAAATGCTTGCAGTATCATTACTTGACATAACTGATTCCCTTTTGTCTGTGTGCTAAAACACTTTAATGAAGACCTGAATGTAGGTAGAATTTAATGTTTTAAAATAACTTTCTTGTAGGTACTAAATTTAATTTATTGAAATGGAAACTGGCCTAACAGAGCAGCATCATATTAACAGACTGAAGGGTGAAGCTTTGCGTCAAAGTACCTCTGGGTCCTGTGAAGAAATCTTTACTTTTATTTGGATATAGGATCATCTATTAATTTTTCAAATTATTTTCACAGAGGAATATTAATTTGCAGAATCTGAATGTTTTCTTAAAAATAACTGTGTGTTTTTTTTTTTTTATGCTGCTACTTCTGCACTCTTCCTTAACCCCTAAAAAGGGGATTAATTACCTTTTCTGATTTGCTAAATTAGTAAGTGGATTTTTATAATTTTGGAAATTTTTGGTTTTTGTTTGTTTCTCTAAGGGTTATGCTGACACAAAAGATACTTTAGGTAAATGCATTCTCTCTTTGAGTGAAACAACCTCTGACAAAGGAGAGGGCATTCTCCTGAGAACTCCCAGACTACAGGCTGCTCTGCGCCTTCTCTTCTCAAAAAAGCAGCTGTAAGTAATTCTCTGCATCATTTCAGCACATCTTCTCATGTTGATGACAGCAATGTCTTTTCCTAAATATTATGCTGTATCTTGATTTGAAAGGTTGATTAATCAATACTGAGTGTCATATTTCCACCCCATATCTAAACTAATTAATTTTTAACTATACAGCTACAATTTTCCAGTATGAGGGCTTTATATATTTATTTTAAATATTTGTTCCTTTAGGGTTCGTTCTGTAGCAGCTAAACATTTAGCATTCCATCTTCTGAATGAAGAAGGGGCAAACTTGAAACGTCCATGTCTGGATGGCAATGTCCTTTCCAGCATTTCAAACTTATTTATTATAGAAGGAGCGATGGAGCTAAAACTGGATGATAAAATGAACTCAATAATTAAGGTTAGTAAACTCTGTCTAAATTTTGCTCTTCTACCTGTCCAGTCTCTGAAGCTTCCATTTTCAGAAGGTTGCAGTATTTCATGCAAATTGACTTGCTTCATAAAAAGAAATCTGTTGATGTATTCTTTCTGTGTGCACTGAAACAGTACTTCTTATACTACCATTTGCAACACTGAGAAAAAAATCCTCCCTTTTTTTTCCTTCTCTGCAGAAAAGATTTAAGTGCAGAGAACACAGGCCTGCTCTGTTCATAACAATTTCATTCTGCGTGGATAGAGTCTGATTTTTTTTCTCATATATTTTTTCCCCACTAAAAGCAATTTTTACTAAATCAGGCACAAATAATTTTTAATATGAAATGCTTTAAAATGTATTGCAGACTTAAACTTGTGTTTGCTTAATATTGCTGCTGTTGCAAAGTGTAAAGCAAATCATGAGTGTATGACTCCAGGGAATGCATTTCATTTTTTTTTTTATTTCTGTTTTTTCATCTCCCCTCTCCATTCTCCTTTCTTCCTCCCCCTCAATACTTTCAGATTAACAATATGATAAGCAAGTTCTTAGATGCTTGACCCTATTGCTATTAAAAATAAGACCCTTTTACAGACTTACAGCGTGTTTTAGCATTTTGGTGTAGTGTTAAGATTTCTGTAGTCCTACATAAATTAGGTACTATTAGAATTCTGCAGCTGTGATGCACAAGAAGCTGTTTAGTTTTCATATTCCACAGACATTATTAGAGATTTGTTGCAAAAAGATTATAACCTTATCCATTGCTCTTACATCTGTGTGGACTCTAATCACATACATTTTAATAAGGAATTAAGATATTTTTGCTTTCTACTACCTGTTAGGAAATTTGACTGATTCCCTTATTTCATGATAGCATACTGGATGCAAATATAATATTGTTTTATTTCTAGGAAGAAAGAGTTGAAAAGCTGTACGATATCTTGACTTCTGATGCTGTTGACCTAGTTTTACGGAAGTCTGCAGCTGAGCAGCTGGTTGTCATTTTAGAAGGTAAAATTCTTCAGAAAATTTGTATTCATACGTTGGTCATTCGTGAGCTTGAAGTTTTGCTAGGTTGTCTGTATGCTTGTGCTAAGGGTGCCCTTTGTAATTTTTATTTTATGAATTTTGTTATAAGCAGAAGCGATCGAATTACAATTCAAGTAAGCCAGCTAAGAAAGAGCATTATTTCACTTAGGGCATAACTGTAGAGTTTCAAACCTTGATGTTTTTCCTCTGTATATTTAAACTCTGATTGAGTAATGTTTCTTCAAGGAATTTGAATTCTAATGAGAGAACATAAGTTCTTTGCCACGGGAAGGTAAAATCTTAGATAATATTAAAAATACTATCAGAAAAATTACCACAAAAATGAGGAAGTGTATCTACTTTGTCTCAAGATACGTTTAGTTATGGCTGCAAAAATTTTCAGATGTTTCAAAATTGAAACAAAACATAGGATGACATTGTGAAGGAAAAAAATGCATTTTTATCCGGCCAAATTACATATGAAGGATCATTTTTTAATTATTTAAAAACAGACAAATCAACCCAACCAATTCAAATGACATACTTTTTTGTTGTTTATGTTGTTGAATATACGTAAACCAGATACTCTAAAGGGAGATACCAGTGGAAAATATACTCGTGGTGATTAAGTAAATACCATTTTCAATTGTATATTTAAGCCATCAGCAATTGAAAGATGGGGACATCAGAGTCGAGGTCAGAAGCCAGTTTTATTGAGCATACAAGGCTCAATAGGGTATATAGGGTTTTACTTGTATGGCACTTACATAGGGCTCTCTTTTTGGCAATTTCCCATTGGTTACACATTCTTCATGCCATCAGTTACCTGGTATCATTACAAAGTTTCCTAACATATCTCTCTCTCACTCCTACCCCAGGGAGTAGTTATCTGTGTCTGTCTCTCCCATGGTTTCTGTTTGACTAGGCTGAAGATACTAGGTTCCTTTATCAGTTCCATTGTGCTACTTTATTACTCATTAAACTGTTAAAATATTTTAAAATATTAGAAGTGACCTCCTTGTTTGACTAAAATTGCACTGGGATTACTGTAATTCTACAATGTAAAATTCTTGTGGGAATTTGTATAATGTATTTAAGAATCTGGTGTTCAAAAGGCTACTATAGTCAGATAAAAATACTTTGAGGTGGCTTGCCTTGCTAGAGTTATGTACTGCTGATTGATTGGCAATTAGAAACTTATTCTAGACAGCAGGAGTTTGTAATCTTACAAAAGGTTTAATATTAAATTTGTGCAGAACCAGTTGGTCTTACTATCTTTTGCTTTTCTTACAGATACCAAAATGCATGGCATTGTGAAAAAGTTGGGTGTGACAGAAAAGATACTGGCTTACCTTAATGAGTGTGTACACGTGGATGGCAAGGTAAAAGTGTTGGTAGATGTTCTTCTGCAAGCATTGCACACAGCATGACAGTGTTGTAGAGTTTGTTTTTTTCTGAACTTGCCACACTGGTCTTTATGCATTAATGCTGCACTGAATTGTGAACACTGAGGAAGTGTTTATGTAACAATTATAGTTGAAATGTGTATTTGGTCTAGTTTTGATAATGCTGAGATGCTCTTAATGGGAGAAGATTGGTTTGCCTACCTATGAGAAGAGTTAGCCAGAGAATTGTGGATAGTGAGGTTCTGTAATGTACCAAAACTTCCCTGAATGCTTTCTCAGTAGAGAATAAAAACCATTTTAACATCCTTAAAAATAATGTGTTATGTTAGGTATAATAGTCCCTAAACTTAAATTATGAAGCAAATTATAACTAAAAATGACGTGTAATTGTATGACATGTTACTGTAAATGTGTCAGATTGAATTTCAGGTATAAAGAATTTTCTGACCAATAGAAGATCACTTTACCAGTGAGGGTCTCTAGTTGTAAATGATGGAGCTTTCCATTTTTGTAATATGGGTAATCTGATGCTTGATTTTTTCTGGAATTAATTATTTGAAATTATTTCTTGCAAGCATGTTTAGGCTAGGAGGTGCTCAATGCAGTGGCTAAAGTTTTTTTGGCTTTTTTGCATAGTATTGTTACTGCATTCCACCTGTCCAAAGCCTGAGTAAATTTAAGAAATCATGAGAATTTTTGTGTAGTAATGACTTTTTTCCCAAAAGTGTACAAGAGAAAAGTACTGCTTGATACTTAGTAGAATTCCTTTTTTCTGTCAAACTAATAAAAATTACATTCTTCTTCAGTAATGGCAGTTTTTTCCTCAGATTATCAGTATCTAAGATTATTTTATCTCTATAGCATTAAAGAATGTCTTGTTCAGTTTATGATTGCTTGTATAGAAGCACTTCAATAAACTGTTCTAATGCAGCTGAAGAAATTGAAATATTAGGTTCCTCAGGCTTTTAAATGTGGTTTGTTTTTTTTTAATGTCAGTTTTATAGTATCTTACCTTCTTTAGAGAGAAAGTAATGCAGCTGTTTGGTTTGGGTAGTGAGTAGATATTGCTCAATAATACAGAAGGACAAGCATGAAGAATAAATTGCCCTAAGCAGATCCTTCATAGTCAAGTAAGAGTCTAGGGTGAACTTTAAAGTAATATTTTGAGCCCTTTATAAAGTTTAGCCTATTCTTGGGAGGGCTCAGGCAGCAACTCTCTAGGGACTGTGACATTAGGACACTATCCTGAGGGAATCTAGTCCAGATTCTCAGGTCTTCCCTTGAATGACTTTTTTTTATTTCATCATAAAATCAGTAGCAAAGAAAAATGAACAAAAAATCTTAAATGTTCTTAGAAAACTGGCTACTGAGAAAAGAAAATAAAAGCAGTAGTAGTAGTAAATAAAAAAATTGACATTGAAATAAGGCTTTGTATATAACTGTGCCAGAGATTCCATACTAAATAAGTAGGGCTTTTGTTCATGAGGTATCAAACTAAAATGTATTTGTTGATGCTGTTTACAAATTTTACAGATTTTAAAGGCAGAAACTCATAGGCAAAGTAATGATACTGTGAAAGAAATACTCTCTTCTTAGGAGCTGTGACTTTGGTTGTATATTGGGCCATTCACTGATACTTTAACTTTTAGCAAGCTGCTTTCCATTCTCATGATCTGACAGGCTGGGACCCAGAAAAATAATGTGATATAATAGGCTATTATTAGTTTATTAATTTTTAAAAATTAATAAATTTATGTGATTGTAAATACTTGGTGTTTTTTTTAAATCCTTCAGCTCACATATATCCTTAAAACCGTATAATATGAAAGCAAATGTTATAATTCTGTTATGAAAGCAGAGACAAATACAATTACCATCAATTAATAATAAAATTAATCAAAAAGTAAATAAATACTTTTTCATGAATATGCTGTTGTTGTCTGGCTGAAAGGTGCTTGTCTAAGGAAGCCATCTTTTACAAATGATGAAATATATTGCTTAAAAGTGTGACAGTCTGTGTTAAGTTCATCATAATGAATTATACTGACAGTTATCTTTATTTAATCTTTTTTTCTGTTCCTGCAGCTTATGGAGTCCATAGTGGTACCATGTCTGACACTCCTACGCAAAATTGTGTGTGCTGACCCAACTGTTCGCCTGTCACTAGCACAGCAACCTTCTTTACTGCTTTTGCTATTCAGAGGTGAGAATTGTATTTCCACTGTAGTACCCCTGTCAAAAGATGGTTAGATGTTTAACCAAGTGTCTTCTTAAGAACTTTGGATCACTTCATCATATCAGATTCTGATTTTTAAGATATAAATCACTGTGTGCTAGTTTTCCTGTGTTGTGGCATGTGTTGAAGATGGCAGGAAACTGGAGAGCAGTTGCTTTTATCTGGTGTCCTTCTATGTATTATTAGGTAACAGTTGTTTCCTAACACATTTTTAAATATCTTTATTTTATTCAGTTTCCTTGATACTCCAAAGTGATCGTGCTGTTTTAACTGAAACTACAGTATTGCTTTGTCTTCTGTTGTTTGATGAAGTAGCAAGAACAGAAACATGGTATGAAAATCCACTTATTTAATAGCATATTCTCTAGACAAATCTTAAGATTTTAATAGAAATAAATTTTTTGTATATCTCCAGAAAAGTTATGCCCCAAACTTTTATAGATCCAAACTTGCATATTTCTAGTCCAGATTGTTTTGATAATTGGGTTACATGCTCTGGAGACCTACATGGCATAGTTTTTGCACTATAAGTACCTTAGTGTTAATTTTAAGTTTATTTTTCAAAAAAACTTGATTGGTCTGTAATCCATTTTTTCAATGAATAGAAACTACACAAATCAAATAGCTAGCTGTAGACATGTTTTTTTAACTTAAATAGAATTCTTCTATTTACTTTGGCTTTTAAGTGTAGCAGGTGTCTTTAAAGCAGCACACCTCAGCTTATGCTATTTTATTATTTAAAAGCTGCATATGCATGAAAAAGTATGCTTTTAGAATTCACACACATGAAGCATACTGAAAATACTTATAATGTGTGGTTTTTCTTTAATAGAAGAAAAGGAAACAAGTATACAGAGGTTTTTAATGTACAGTGCATCTGCAATAAATATTCCATACATGTGTGATTTAAGAAATATCTTAATATTGCATAATCATGAAGACACATTGTTTATTAATACAAATTATTCATCAATGGGTTATTGAAGACCTAGCTAAAGGGAGAAATACATCTGTAGCCAAATAATAAGGAAATAACGTGTGTAGCATTAGGAGAAAATCAAATCTTAAAATAGAGCAAAATAACTATGACTTAATCTTTTGCAGGGCTGATTGCATAGCCAGTAATAGTACTGAGGTACCTGCCTTCAGCTTACCTGTTGCTGTTGTTAGAAGGTACGTGTGGATGCTGGCTGGTTGCTTGGTTCATTGGTTTTGTTTGTTTTACAGTTAACTGCTGATTCCCATTTGCTGTCCTTCCTGAAGTATGGAACTGGCAGAATGAAGGGAAAACCTTGATCAAAGCATTTTTATGATGATGAAATGAGTATTTTTAAATACATAGTTTTTTCTCCATGTCTTTGTTCTCTGTAAAAAAGTTTCAAAAACTTTATTTGCAAATTTACAACCTGGTTGTAATAGAGCATTTAATTTAAAAATGAGCAAACAAAAAAACTCTCACCAATCACTTTTAAAAATTGTTATTGTTATTTGTGTATATTTAGGTATCATCTCCCAGTCAGGATCACTGCTCATCATGTAGTTAGCCCTAATACTGTTGTGGTGCCATTGTCTTCTGAGTGCTTGGCTATGAAACCTGTGTCAGATATGCTTAAGACAGCTTGGAATCTGTCATGGTACCATGGGATTGAAAACCTACTGCAGCTGATAGATTATGAGAAGGAAGCAGAAACGTGAGCTATTTTTTCTTTCATTTTAAGTCCCAATATATCTCAATTAAATTAGTGTTTCCTGAAGTTTAAATAGGTTTTCAACTTCAAACAGCAGTTCAAACTGTTACTTGTTTGAGAATGCTGTTATTTAAACATAAAGGATCACATCCCAAAAGGATGAAGATATGTTGTCACAGCTAATGTTTTACCTAAATTGCATTTATACATGAAGTCTAGAGCTTGATCTAACTTTTATTGATGGTCAGGCTAATCCCAAACAAATTTAAATGGGCTCAGTGGCTGTTTTTCTTTATAGTCATTGTGGTTTCTTGGGGAGCTGATTCTTTTTTCCTCACTATGTAGACCCCAGCTATAAAGTTGCATGAGTTTTACTTGGTTTGCATGAAGGTTTAAATTTCAAATAAATATTCTTCTTAATGGTAATGCTAAGTATTTAGGTAACATTTTGCCAAAGAACTCAAAACACCTCATGATTTACATGTGTTGGTGTTGTTTTTGGTTTTTAGGTTTTTTATTTGGTTTGGTTATTTTGAAGGATTAGTGAAGGAAGAATTGCCTAAGAAAAATAATGTTTAAGGCAATTTCTGTTTTATCTTCTCAATAAAGCAGGAAGGGGAAGGAGTCGACACTCTCTTAAACAGTTTGTAAAGATACTGACTGTTAATTTTTCTCTATGCCTTTTCAGATTTTTGGACTCTCTAAAACTTTCCTCAGAAGACATTCTTATATTGAAAATAACTCACACAAACTATGGACTGCAGGACTGTCTTAATTTGATTGTTCAGGCAGCATCCCACAGGGATGTTAGAACTGCTCTCATTAGGCTTAGCTTCTATGTCCTGAATGACAGACTTGCATTAAAATGCGGTTCTGGACCTTGTGGAACCACTTTGAAAAGCTTTGTTTGGCAGAAAGCAATGAACAGGTAAGCATACTGACTGCAAGAATCCATTAAAGATTATTATACTAACATGGTAACATTTCTACCTTTCATATTTTAAATTTAGGGAAATGATTGTCAATGCATCTCTGATTCTGATACATATATACACATCTATTTATACACACATATATCTATATATCTGTATATCTATATATGTGGGCTGACAGGAACCTTAGGCAGTTCAACAAAGGGAAGTGCAGAGTCCTACACCTGGGGAGGAGCAAGCCCATGCCTCTGGGGTGAATCAAGCTGGAATGCAACTTTGCAGAAAAGGACCTGGGGGTCCTGGTAGGACACAAAGGTGAAAATGAATCAGCAGATTGTCCTTGCAGTAACAAAGGCAAATGTTATAGTGGGCTGCTTTGGGAGGAGTGTTGGCAGCAAGTTGAGGTAGGTGATTCTCCCCTACCATGCAGCACTGGTCTGGAGCTCAGGGTCCAGTTTTGGATTTGACAGTATAAGAGAGAATCATATGGGGCACCCATACTGGAGAGAATGTGGTGCTTCTATTGAAGCACCACAAAGGTGATGAAAGACTGGAATATCTTTCCTTTGAGTAAAGTATGAGAGACCTGGGACTGATAAATGTGGATGAAAGAAGGCTCATGGTGTGGATCTTATCCATGTGTATGAGTACTAGAAGAGAAGGTGGGACCAGGCTCTTTCTAGTGGGGTCAGTCGGAGAAGCAATGGCCACAAACTGAAATGCAAGAGGATCCCTGTGAATGTCAGGAAACACTTCTGCTGTGAAGGTGACCAAAGACAGACACAGATTGCCCAGAGAGGCTGTAGCATCTCTATCCTTGGAATTACTCAAAAGCTTCCTGGACATAGTCCTGAGCAACCAGCTGCACGTGTCCCTTAATAAGCAGGGTGGCATGACCGGGTGACCCCTGCAAATCCCTTCTAATCTCAAAGATTATGTGATCTTGCAATTTACATACACAAAACAAATATTTAAAATTATACATTTTAAAAAAGAGCTATTTGAAATGCATAGATAAGCTTTTCTATTATTATCAAATGCTAATATTTAATAAGTAATTAACTTTTATTTCCTGTCTGTGACCCTGCTCAGATTTCTCTACATTTTACTGAAGAGAATTCCATGTTTACCATATGCAAATATATATTTAAATATACATAACTATTTTGCATAATACTAACAATAGCAATGTTAACAACATATTATATATTGTGTGCTATTATAAGTATAATAAATTAGCTAAATGCTGTATTTGCTATATGTGAGTAAGTGTAATATACATATTTGCTCCATATAATTAAATATTTTCAGGTGATTCCAGTCCTATTAGCCTGAGATTTTAAATGTTCTTTTTAAGTGTTAAAAGTATGAAAGCTCTTATTTTTATTGCAGGTTTTTACAAGTGCTTCCAGCTTCTGTGGAGGATGAAAAGCTTTTGGTAGATGTCCTAAGATTTTTAAACAAATTGCTTAGAGAGCAGAAATCAAATCTGGAGTCTGACCATCTAAAGTGGATCTTGAAATCACTGCTTAAAAATGTAAGAATGGGGCTGTTGCATACACTTACATGATTTGATTTGCCATACAACTGCAATTGCACACACGTGTGCATACCTGTAGAGCTGCATGAGGGTGTGCTTAGCTACATAATTGCAAATGTATAACCAAAGTAGCATGCAAGAGCATCCATTGCCTTACAAAGGGTTCTAATGTCTTACTATGTTAAATACAGTCTGCATGCACATGCATTTTCCCATTTGCAAATACAGTCTAAGCACTTAGGGAAAAATGCTAGTAGACTTAATTTCAATTACTTATGGACTAAAGGTACTTCAGTTTATATCGCTGCCTGAGAAGCCTATAAATTTTTTAAAATATGGCCCATTCAATACATTAATATAAAACCTTAAAGTCATTTGATAGTAAGTCTTTCAAGCAGCTGAGATGTCCAAAATGCAACTTGACATGATTTTGTTACTATGTGTTTTCTGCTTTTTTTGTGATCCATTTTTTATTGCAGGTTATTGCTGTATTACTTCGAGTTTTCTTTCATGCTTCAAAATACAGTGTCTTCTTAATGGCAGGATATTTTAAAGGCCTTATCAGTATATTTTTTTATGGTACTTAGTAGATTTGAGATTCAAGTTACTGGTAATATAGGTATTCAAGTTACTGGTAATATAGGAATTTTTCACTGTGCTTTTTGTACTTCTTAGTTAAATAATCATGGAATTCTGATTTATAATGTGTGTAATTTGCAAGTTTTCAACAGAAAAATGGCTTTACTGAAGGTATTAAAAGAGGATTTAAACAATGCTTTATGTGACTGTATTTTTATGCTTTTCTTTTAGCAGCCAAAATCCCTTATGGGTCTTGTGGTGCGACCAGAATCCCAAGTGCAGGATGAAATGGATGAAACACAGGCTGCTGTCAGGCAACGACTGGACAAAGAACTCATTCATCTTTTCAACATGTTGTTAGTTTGTTCCATGTCAGTGACTGACAGGTACAGTGCAAATGGACCTGCCTCTGTCATTCTGTCTGGGCATCATAACATCTATTGTTCCTGAATTTCGGTCACAATTTAAGTCGTTACATCATGGCTCAATTGCTCTGAACTGTGAAAATTGAATATACACTCTTGAAATGAAAATCAATGTAAGATATTCCTGTTCACAGTAAAATTAGGAAATTAGCCAGGAAACTTGAAAGAGAATGTGCTAGTGGTCACTTAGCAAATGGATAATTAAATTGATTGCATGGAGAAGATGGTCTATTTCTTTTTCACTACTGCAAATTTGCATGAGCAAATGGTAACTTCATTGATTTTGTAGCATGTATTTATAGCAAAGTAAAACATTGAAATGTTTCAAATAGCAATAAATGTTTATTTACATTTAATTCCTTTTTAGCCTATTTGGGACAGCTACTTTTAAGCATGAAGCACTGACCTTTTTCTGTCAGTTGAGCAAACACAGAAATTAATTTACGTAATTTTTTATTCTAAAACCTTTCCCACAAATGGATCCTAAGAGCTACTAAAATTGCAGTTTAAGATATTTGTTTGTTTAGTGTCACAATATAATTCTGTGAAAATATTTTCAAACTGTTACCTTTTCCATTATTTCCACTTGGTTACTTTCTTAAGATTTTGACAGTGGGAAAAGGGGCATATTGTAGAAATCCCTGCTAGTTATGTATCCCACATATTTTTTATCTAATTGATTCTAGATTTATTGTCTTTTGCAGGAAATATTTTTAAACTTGTCTCTTGAACAAGAACAAACATAAGTATACCAGGCCATGCATTTAACAGTTGGACTTGATAATCCTTGTTGGTCCCATCCAACTTACAGTATTCTAGATCCTGTGTGGTTGTGAAGCTTCTGAGCTTTGCAGCTCTTCTCATTGTCCTCAGTCTTTTGCTCTTTATTTAGCATGCTCCTTAATAATGAGTTATATCTCATTTGTCTTTTTTTAGTTAAGCAACTTTGTTGTAATCAGATGCAATATTGTATTTTCAGAACCTGGGTGAAGCTAGATGTCAAATTTAATTTCATGTTACTCTTTGCATAATGCATAATTAAGTAATTGAGATGCTGAGCCTCACAGACTAACTAACTGTTAGAAGAATGAAGCATTGGCCTTTTTCAAAATGATTCTTTGTAACAGCTTTATATTGATGGTTCATCTCATGTTGTTTTTTACAATAAACCAGAGAGGGCTTGGAACTTGCTGGCTCATTCAGAACAGAGCTGGCTCTGAAGCTGCTTCAGTGCTTAAGGCTGACAGATGCACCACATTTTTATGGACTTCCTTCACTGGAGAGAACATTACAAGGAATGGTTCATGTTACTGCACTTCCAGGCTGGAGTACCTATTCTGCTGCAGTTGAACCTGTCACAATTTGTAAGAAATATTTAACAGGTCTTCTTGAGGTGAGTAGCTTATGTTTTAACTTAGCTTTTGGGTTGAGTGCTGGTACAGAGCTGTGTAGCTAATGATGCTATGCTTTTTACTTTGTACTTTTAGTGAATGTCATCAGTAGCAGTAGGTGTGGGAAGGATGCTTTTTCCTGCTAAATAAATAGGAATGATATGGAGACTAGACTGAGTGATGTGTATCTGTAGTTGTGGAGACTGGCTGTATTGCATGTACTTTCATTATTGGTTTAAGAGGTAGTACAAAGTGACTGTAGTTTTAATTAAGCAGGAAAAAAGTATATGTAATGTTTTTAATAACTGAAACTCCTAGAGGAAAAACCCAAGATAACTTTTCCCAGGCACATCCACAACTTATCCACATATAAAAGATGGTCTGGGAGAAGATTAGCTTGTTGTGTAGGTTGTTAACACGGAGAAAGCAGAAAAGAGGTAATTGAAGATGCTGCAGTTGTTGGAAAGACAAAATTTCATTCGTATTTTCAGTGTTCTTAATGTTTGCTAAGTCTGTGGACGTGGTGGCTAAAACGTTAGCTCTTGCTCCTAAAATTATATCTTTTGAAAACTCCAATCTTCTTTAAACTTAAAAGAAAAGCATAGTTCTGACTTTGTTTGATTAACACATATTCAGTAATACACTTTTAGAAGTTTTCAGTTTCAAATACCAATACGTGTGATGAAAAAAAGATACAGTGTTTTAGGGGTCTTAACTTGCCAAGATTTCTTGAGTAGAAAGAAATAAACATTTTAGACCTGTTTGATTAGATGCGCTCTGTCAGTTGAAGTCTAGACTAAAAATGGCACCAAGGTTTTAGATGTTGTCATACCAAAGGAAGATTATTACTGGAAAAAAATAACAATTTATATTATGGCATGAAATCATTTGTGATGCATAAGCTCTTGTTCAGAAGGATTAGGCAGTTTTACTTGGCCTAAATATGAAAGTAAGTGTAGGTTTCTTTTGGAGAGGAATGGGGAAAGTGGGTTCAAAAAACTTCTGTAGGCTGGGGCACTGAAAGAAAGAACAACAGCAAAAATGCAGAGGCTTAAATCACCATGTTTTGTGGAGGAAAAGAAATCTGGAAGTGTATCTTCTAAGATTATTATTTTTTAGAAAGTATTTTGGGGCATGTTTTGTTGAAAGCAGCATGCCTTTTAATATGCATGGTTACATATTTGGTCAGACCAAAATTTGGTCAGTTTATGTTGTGATCCAGTGACTTTATTTCTGTTTATTACTATTTGATGTAGAAAGCTGACAATTTATTAAAATCACAATAAAATATATGAATGATTCTTTCTCTTGAACACTGAATTTTGAAAAGAAATTTTAATTCCAAACATAGAAAAAGAAACCCAGGGTACAATAAATGAACTGTCAGGTCCATGAAAAGAAATTTTTGGGTTTCTATTCAGCTTAGAGCTTACTATTAAACTTGACTGTATTCTTCATTCGAATAAAAAAATAGAAACCACAGATGATCAGAAGTTGAAATGTATAGGAAACCATCACATGACCAAATGACTCAGAAAAAAAGAAATTATTACAATTCATCTAGAAATCTATCATCTTTTCATGAGTTTAAATTATTATTTAGTGTGTAAGACAGTTTGTACCCAGTGTACTGTTTACAGTAAAGCTTTTATGAACTTGTACCCTCACTCTTAGGTCATCTCATCGTTTTATGTTGAATGGGGGGGAAATGCCATGTCCTTCATGGGAAAAGGTGTTACAAAAAGCACAGTCCTTTGCTTGCTTCACTTGTCTCACGAAATGATGGCTCAAGCCAAGGATATGGTGAGTGCATTATAGTTGTCCTTATCTCGTCACTGGTGGGGGCTGTGCAGAGAGATTTTAACTGCTGAAGTTCAGTGATAACTTTGTCATGGTTTAGGAATGGCACTCTCCAACTAAGTAGTCTTGCTGAAGCCACACTACTGCTTATTATTCCTTCCCCTCCAGCTGGAAGCACAAATGGCAAAGAAGCCCCACATTGGTCTCATTTGGTCTATAATCTTGGGTAAATGTACAGGATAGAGTATAGTATACAAAAAAGCTGAAAAATCAGTTCTAGCCATACTGAAATTGCTTTGTAAATAATTATGTGGATTTTGAAAGGCCTTCTTTCAGAATAAGTATAATTTTCTTTCTATGAAAAAGAATCAGAATTCTTTTGAATTTATATTTATTCTTATGAATAAATATAAGATTTTATAACATTATTTCTTCAGCCTCACAGACAACAGGCTTTCTAGCATATGTTTAAGTATTCATGTGTGTAGGGTTTCACAGTTGTGTATATACATGTATATGAAAATATATATATATATATGGAAAAAGGATTGTCAGATAAAAGGAGCTATCATTACATATTAGCAAAATTCGTACTGTGGTTTGCATTCATGTCCTTCTTTGAGAGCTTAGTAAAAAGAACCTTTATCCTGATACAGTTGAAGCAAATTCAACAATTAAGTATTATTTTAGAGAATTAAAATCCACTCTTACTAATAATATCTGTGATAGCCACAAAAAATCTCCACTCATTATGATCAAGCATGCATATAACTAGAAAGTATACTGTATATGCAGTATACCTACTTCTCTGAATTCCAGGTATCTCTTTCTTCAGTTCTCTACTCCTTTTCCAAAATATTAAGTGCTAGAAGAGTTTATTAAGTTTGGGAGGGGACAGTTTTAAGTACACTGCAGGGAGGTAGCAACCTCCAAAGACTTAGACTGTAAATGTGTAGATGAAAGTGTGGATTCGAGTTTTTTAGTATCATAGTTAGAGAGTAATAGATATAGTAGTATAATGGTAAGTTTTATTGTGTTTCTAAGTCATAATTTGTGCTTATGATAGTGTTACTGTTTAGACTGTACTAATAATTCTTGGTCTCAAAGAAATTTTAAAACCTGGCTGTTGTTTACAATCATGTGATTTGATGTCAAATTCTTATGGAAAGAGAAATAGAAAATTACCCTTCCTCCATGCAATTACTGTTATACAAAGCTGTTTCAGTAGTTGGTAGCTCACACTGCTAGTACATTGGCATGGATTGAAAAATTTATAAAATAATTTCTTAATTTGTTTTCTTTTTGCTAATCAGGACTGGATATCTCTTTGGTCTTTGCCGTATGATAATAGTGAAGAACAAGTTCTGTCTCATCTAGGTCTGGCATGGCTGGTTCCTTTATGGGTAGATAGAGATCCTGAGGTTTGTTACTGTGATATTAACTTCACATCTTATTTTGACCCTTAAGCACTTGAAAATATTTGGTTCATTAATATATTTAATAGTAGAACTGCTGTTTTGAGTCATTTAAAATGTTACTGACATTTTTACTAAATATTTTACTAAATAGCAGTAATAATACAGTAGGGAGACTGTTTCCACGTAAACATCATCTAAGAAATCCTTCCTTATATCTTCTGTATTCTGTGCTTTCATTAGTCACTCACTGTCATGATTCATAGGCAGTTTTCCTTGTCATTGCTGTAACTTAGCTGCAAAGCAGAAATATTTACATGAACTAAAAATTCAGAGAAAATGCATTTAATGCAAATCTGTTAAATTATGTAAGTTTTCTAGATGGACCTATTTTCAAGTCGTAAAATGTGAAGAATATTAAAGACTATCTTGCTTATTTTTGAATACTTAAAAATAATGTTTTTTCACTTAGTTGTGATTATGAGTAGAGAGCAAGAGAAGTACAGGAAAAGAGGTTGTTACTTATGAAATTATTCCCTTAAGATTCAGTCGATACAAGTTAATAATAATAATAAAAAATATATTGCTAATTACTGTAAGAAATGCCACTTTCTGTTATGCTTGTATGTACTAGGTCAGATTTACAGCACTTGGAATAGGATCAGCTCTTACATCTCTTGAAATAGGATGTATTACTTTAGCAGAAAGCTGCCAGAATATTTCAGGAGGCCTGTGGGGAACAGTGATAAACATCCTTCTGGATCAATCTGAATGTAGCATGGTACGCAGGGAGGTATGTTTCTTGTGTCCTTCTGCTGTTGTAGATTGTCAAGTTCTTTTTGCTTATGGAGGAAAAAAAATGTATTTTTTATTGTATATATCTATAATCTGATGCTGCACAACACCTGCTGTCTTGTAAGTTAAACACTACCTGATTATTATGAATGTTTAGCTGCATATTTAGGAATTGCATAAGAAGGAACAAATTCAGGTTACTTATTTCTAAAGAGAAACAATATAAACATAAAAGGGAACTCATAAAAAACTCCTAAGCCTTATTCAGTTAGATAAATAGGTTGCTAAAGCATAACTAGTTAGCTTGATTTTGATTGCTTCTTTGTAGCATTTATGAATGCTTTGGTACAAACTCATCACCTGATCTGCAGTAAATATCTGTTCATTGCAGACACGAGGTAATGGAATTTGTCTAGGCACTAAGGTTTACTGGTGAGAACTGAAAGTCTGTACTATCATAGAACAACACATAGAATTATATATTGATGAATTTAAGCTCTGTACACTTTATTTGCAGTTTTTTATGGCTCTAGTTGTAAGGTTTTCCTACTGTTCCACTCAGTAAGAAATAAAAACTCTGACACTCAGCGACTTGTTTTTTCCCAGTTGTACTGCTTAACTAATTTTATTTTCCAAAGTAATATTTGAAATTATATCTCAAAATGCCTTTGATAATGTGTCCTTCAATATTTTATTTAACTCCAAATTATTTTGTCTTAATTATAGTCTCTAAAGATTCATGTCATTGACAAAAGATTGACGAAATATAAAAAAGGAATTTCAATCCATGCACAGACATGTGAAGTCTGTAAGATAAATTAGGAAAAAAAGCATGCCATATATTTTTAAAGGAAAATATTTGAAACATGTCTCTGTCCTAATGTGTTCACCACATTGTCCCAGTTATTTTATACAATAATTAAAAACCCCAAAACATACGGACAATAGAGTGAGTGGTCATAACCAGTAATCTAGGCTTTTCTCTTCAGGAATATTTTTCCCCTGGTACTTGCTGTACTTGAAATGCTTATTCTGTAGGTTTGACTGTACTGGAACAGTGATGAAAGTGTTTTATAGACAAATAAATTTGTTTCTTTGTGATTTCTTTCCCATCTTTTCCTTGTCTTTTTTATATATCAGCCTGCTCTTATGCCATGCTCTGATGACATCTCTTGTCAGTCAAGCTTAAGGGCTTTGAAGTTATATCCTTCTAATTATTTTTTCCTAATATGAGCATTAGAATTCTGTGTATTTCAGCATACACTGAAAACAGTAGAATACTATGTAGACTGTGCTATTCAATCTGATTCAATCTGATGTGGTTTTTTGAACTGTGGTGGCTAGATGGCAATATTGATGCTTTAATTTCTTTCAGGCTGCTTTTATTCTACAAAATCTACTTGTGATTCCAATCCCTACAGAAGACACAAAGGATTGCATTTGGCAAGTGAGTGACTATTACATTTGATGACAAAAGTCATAGTATAGCAGAGAGAAGTCATTTGATGTGAAAAGTTGTGTCAGAATAAATTTGAAAAATTACATTTCTAAGGTTGCATTTTGGAAAGAAAAATAAATAAATAGACAGACTTCTCTCAAACTTCTGGCAAGCTTGATAAAACAACCAAATTTAGATTACATATATGTTGCATTTCATTAATGTAGTATCTTTGGGTTCCTAGGAAACTTGCTTACTTATATTGTATATCATTAACATTTAAGATAGAAATTGATAATTTATTTTACCCACACTTGGAATGCAAGTAAAACATGACTTGAGGTTCATGAGGAAGAAGAAATTCTGCCAATGTGATGTTTATAAAATGTTTTGAATGAAAGATGAAGCAGTTTGTCACTTAGGTCAATTTAAATGCTTCTTGAAGACAGACACTTCCTCAAAGCAAGGTGAAAAGACCAGGTTGCTCAGGGCTGTTTTCAGCTGGATTTTGATTTTCTCCAAGAATGGAAACTCCATAATCTCTCTGGGCAACTTGTTCTAATCTTTGACTACCCTCAGACAGAAAGTTTTTTCTTAGGTTTCAGTAGAATTTCTTGTATTCTAGTTTTTGCTCAATGCCTTTTCTTCTGTCACTGGATACCAATGAGAGAAAGTCTGTCTCCCTTTACCTTCTCTCAGATATTTATCAAACTGATAAGATCCCCTGGAGACTCTTCCATTTCTGCTCTAGAGTCAGTCATCTTATTTTAGTTTCAGCAAGTCTGGTTCATTGTACATCAGGATATTTGGATCTTAGCTTTCCAGTTTTAAATTTTTTTGTGACCTTGATATCTGTTTTTAATGTCTATCTTGCTCCTTTCAGTGTGTGATATTGTACCTGTAGGGAACAGTGTATATTAGTTTTTGAAGAAATTTGCAGATGCAACAATGTCATTTTTAATCTGTTCCTTTCTGCAAAAGATCAAGTTAGTGCTGAAAGGCATTTCAGCTGTTTTACTAGGATAAGTTATCTATGATTCAGCTGCACCCAAAATCACTTAAGCTATTTCTTGAAGAGTTAAACTGTGCAGAATGTCTCATCTTTTCTTTGCATGTACATAAAGGAAGATGTGGAAGCAATTTTAAAATCTGTCCCATTTTTCAGTCTTACTACTTCTAATTTATCAATATAAATAGTGATTGTTTAAATTCATAATAGTAGGAGGTTTACAAATGGGCAGCCATTGTGACTTGTCTTTATAGATTTTATTAGAAGTTGCTTTTTAGTCTTTTTTTAAAATTTTTAATGACTATGGTGAAGTGACAAAAATTGAATCTAGTTGCACACTTCTGGATGAATTCCAGTGCAATTAAAAGAAGCTTTGAGTCAACATGATTCTTATTAAGAACTGCAATTTAATGGAAATTGCTCATCACTTAATAAGTGTTCATGCTGAAAGATATTATCAAACAACACTTTATGGTTACTGGTAAATTAAAACTGTTCAAAATAAAAACAGTAATTAAAGGTAAGATAGCACCAGGATCAAATTTTATATTTCAGAGTAATTTTTTTCCCTTGCACTGAAGAAGGTGAATTGTCTGTTTCCCTTGATGCCAGGAAGAAAAGGAGGGCTATTAAGTGGATCTTGGTGAATAGCAGGAATACTATGCCATCCAAATTAGAACATTACCATTTTATCCCTAGGCAAATAGAACTGGAAAAGGAAATATGAATAGAGTTGGTAGGCCAGTATCTTCTTGAGAATGTTTCTTGTGTTAATGTTGTCTAGTTGATCTGTTTTAAGATATTTTGTTTTGCTGTGCTCTTAAAAAATTTCCTATTCGACTCCCTAGTCATGAGTAAAGTCAGCCTGTGTAAAGTACTCTAAGAGTGCAGCAGACTGTGTTGTATTGCTGAAGTCAGAGCACTGTCAATGTAACTGATGGGTAACTCTTTCAAGGCCCTCTCTTGTACAATAAAGTATCTGGCATGACTTTTGAAACTGTCAAAGACAATCTTTGATAGTAAAATTTAGACTGAATTTATCAGTATTTCCTAAGTTAGACTGTATTGACTGTGGCAAGTGCAAAGTCTGTTGCTGACAGTGTATGAATAGAGTTTTATAATTTGTCATAAATAGTTTACTTGAAATCCTACATTCTGCTTCAAACTGTTCATAATATCTCATTCTCCACTAGTTGGTGTAAAAGGCAAATAGTGAAAATAGATTCTGTATTACCGAAACTAAAAAGCATGAGAGTAACCATCTAAAATTTTGGTGGTAACTTATCTTGTAACACAAAATAGTTTTATTGCTTCTACTGCATCTGGTTTTATTTTTTGTTTTGTTTTATTGGGAAATAAACTTGTATTCAGTGTAAATGAAGGGATTTGGGGGGAGCCTCTTGGGGATAAATAGTGTTTTCAAATTACTTATTTTCAGTTGATCCAGCTCTGCTCTCTTTTGACTGCCAAAGAAAGTTTCTAATTAGTACTGAAAGTTTTTCTTTCCATAATTTTAACTAGTTTATTTTTGAACTACTGCAGGATGCCCTCTAAAACTGCCTTTCTGAATGTGTAATTGGTTTGAATTTTTCTGAGTTCTTCTTCCTTCTTTGCACTTCTAATATTTATGGTCAGTCTAAACCAGATTATGTGTAGCTTAATAAAACTTTTTGGTTTTTTGTGTTAACATGGAAAAAACACTGAAGAAACGTTTAACAAAGACAGTCAACTTAAACTGTTTATTTGAAATACAACTAGAATCCATCCTCTTAAAGTATAAATCCGCTGTTCTAGGAAGTTTTCCCTGATGTCAGTATTTAAAAAGAATTAATTAAAAATCATACTTCAAAGTGAATTTTTTTTGTTTATGCCTTGTTTTCTAAAGAAATCTTTTCTCATAGAAGATTGACATAGCTAGATGTAGTATAATGACAGTATACTTTAGAGTAGGATGACTTTTTGAGGATATTTAGTCTTATCTGAGTATAGGTGTGTTTTTGTCAAGGGAAAACTTTTTCCTTGCTTGATATCTGTAAGTAGAATTAAATGAGACATTAAGATTGTAAAGTCTGCTGACACATTTACTGTCTTGAAGCTACTCATTTACAGCTTTTCATGAGTTTCTACTTAACTGTTAGCACACTTCTCAGGAGATAAATAGCTGTTTGATTTTGCCGAGTCATTAAAGCTTTTGTAAAATACTGTGATTTAGCTCACCCTTAAAATCTGCATTTCATTTTTGGAATTTATTAGTTACAGCCTGTAAACCAGTGTGTACACACATACACAGCATTAGCCTTATTTAGGGTGGGTTTTTCTTACAGTTTATTCTATGTAAAACATTTCTTTAAATTAATGGTGTCTGTGAATTTCATGTCTTCAGGGTCCTTGTGTACATGATGAGGAGTCTGGCCTCTCTCAGACAGGAATACCTGCGCTTAAAGCCCTTTTGTATCACTGTCAGTTCTATGAACATGTCAATCAGATGGTGAAACACTGTTACCTAGGATGTTACGTGTTTGATTTGAATTCTTACAAGGAAGACAAGATGAACATAGAAAGAGATGGTGTAACTGGTAAGTGATGTTGATGTAATCTTCTTGTATTTGAAACCTAGTTAAATTAATTGTAGTTTTGAATAACTTGCCTCCAATAATTCTTAATAATAAGGGAATGGAAAATATATAAAACCTGCTCTTAAATATGTTGTGAAGTCAAAATATTGCTGTGAGGATTTAAGTAGATAAGTCACTAGTTTAACATAGCTCAGAAAAAGTTCTGAGCTGTTAATTAGATCTTCAAAAAGTTGCAAATGGAAAAGATGTAATTGGTTCTGCAGTATATTTTGTTGCAAAATATTGGGGGTAAAATACTTTGAACAATTTCCACTTTGACATCCAGTCAACTTTCATACAAAGAAAATATGGAAAAAGAAATACATGAACTATTTTTAAGAGTTCTGTTTCTTGATGTGTTCAAGTTTACAAGAATAGGAATGGACTCTAATAATGTGATTAAGTTGCATTCTAAGACATTCAAATATAATTTAATACATAGAATGATGAAATGTAATACTCAGGTTAGATTTATTTGCTTATTTTTAACCTGTATACCCTTGGATTATCTCAGATCTAACTTTCATAGTGACTAATTGAACAATATTTCTAAGACTCACTATGTTGCATTGTGAGAACACACTTTCTTGTCCAAACAAATCTGATGATCATAAGCTTAGAAAGCTAGGGGATTATTCAGAGATCAATTAATAAAAGATTTCATGGGCAGAAAATTAATGAGGTTTTTTTTTTTTTTTTTTTCTTACCTTTTCTGTGGGCCTAAGTTTCCAGATTTCCATCTTTTAAGGCTGCTGATCTAAATAGTTCTTTTTTTAACTCTGTGTCATGGGTGTAGTAAGAACTTCAAAGTTGTTTAGAGAAGCCCTTCCACTGAATCACAAGATGCAGGAAGGACCCCCTTGCTCTCTACATGCCTTCTCCTGCAGCTGGGTTCAATCCTAGACCCAGACTTTTCCAGTGGTTTAAATCCAAGGAATTATAGAGGGGTGTTTGAAACTTGGTCTAACTTTAATCTGTGGAATTAAGGATGACAATCCAGGTAAAGTTATATAAAAATGAATGATTTACTATGATAAATGACTAGACAAAAAGATCCTAATCAGAATTATTTATTACAGAGTATAGAAGCTAAAACTGCTAGTGTAGTATAGAGCACTGTATCTAATTATGTTAAAGCAACTATATTAAAGCTGTCAAAAAAGAAGCAATTATTAAGTAGAGATTGATGTTACTCACCCATACCAATGACCCTGGACAAATCTCTTTCCTTCAGCCTGGAGTGACCTTGAGGGGCATCCCCACCCCAGGGAGGAATCTCCACACACCTTCTAAGGGGTATTTTAGAAAAATCTGCTGTTTGAAAGTGGGATGGGGTTTCCAGAGTTTAGTGATTGACCGTCAGTCATATATCTCAGGCCAGCTGGATGTTAGAATTTTTAGATAAGACGTAAATAAAGTATCCTTGAACTCACTATCAAGCTGTTTAACTTTTGGGGTTGATGAGTCAGACTAGTTTAGTGTAATTCAACACTAAAAGCAGCATGACACCCCCTCTCTGTTTGCCACTAATAATTTTGCAAAATAAAGTATTGTTTGAGTTGTTTTGCCCATTCCAGGCTGAGAATCCTGCTGGATTCTGCATTTGTTAAACCTTTTCCAGAGGCATGAACAAAAGAGGAATGTTACTACCCCAGCTAAGTTATGACTTTGACAGACACGAGGAAAGGAAGCATTCTTGGTTAACTCACTGAGAGAAATACCTCAGCAGTACACAAAATTCCAGTCATAAAATCCCCAATTTCTTCAGTGACTGCTTTTTTTTTTTTAATCTATAAGTGTGATTTTTCAATCCAATGCATTTTACTGCTCCCAGGGTCCTCTTATTTGTGCCTTTTAGATCTGTTAGCTGATGCAATATCATATCCAAGAGTAACTCAAGATGTATAATGGTACAACTTTACAGTGAGCACTTGAGATACATTTTATCAGTCATTGCAAAGAAAAGCCAGAAAATACAGCATTTCAGGAATAAGAAACAATTTTATTGTTTCTTTAAATAGGGGAGAACAGGACTTAAACCCTGCTGGGCTTTTTCCCTGAATAGTTTTCTCACATTTTTCAAGAATATAAAAAACTCATCTGCAGTGTTATGTTAGAAATAAAATAGTTCAATTTAGTAATTAATGAGGATATATACTGGACATCTACTTTTTGGGGTTTGCACTCACAAATCGTGTAGTCTAGCTTTATACTTTGTTATTTTCTTTTCTAAATATATGACAGCTTCAAAAGTGTTACTGACAGATTTGTGCTATAATTTTTTGGCACTTTTTATTCTGAAACAGATTTACAAACTAATTCTGCCTTCATTATATATATGAATATGGGTCCTCTTGGAGCTACTTCTCTTAAAATGCAAATCTGAAGTTTTTTGAAGACATCTGTTTATTATGTGTGTTCTTTGAGACCATGGTACGTTACTTCAATACTTTTGTGCTTTTGCATTTTAACTAAAACTAAATCTGATCTATTTGAAATTACTGAAGGCTATGCAACTGCAGTTTGAGCCGAGTGTAGCTTTTTCTAGACTACTTTATATCACACGGAATTTTTATTTCTGTTTGTTTGGGGAATATGATGTGTAAGACTTCATAGGTACAATGTGTGAAAACCTATGTTCTGAGGTCTTCAGAAGGATACCTGTGGTTGGCTACTTTTTCACTGAAACAATTCTTTAAAAAGCTTGTTATGCTCTCTACTGATCTTACAGTAATTTTGATTCTTATTTTTGTTGTCCTGCAGATTTTGATGATTCTCTCAATCTTTGGAAGGCTCCACCTAGTCAGAGCAAATCTTCACATTCTCACTCAACATCTGAAACTATGGTAACTTCCAGAGTAATCTATTAATTTTAAACATAAAGTTGTTTGTGAACTGCTTTCAAAAAAATTAACACTCTCAAAATTACTAAAAAAATTCCAGCATAACACAAAACCTGAAATCAATAAGAAACTAGCTGTGAAATGAAGTTGAAATTTACTCCAGTGTACCTTTAATATGCTGAAAAAGCCTTTTCGTGATTCCTAACCTTGAGCAAAAATAAATAAGGCAGCTTGCCTTGACTAGCTAAATGCATAAGGCAGTGCTGAATTCTATAGCTTCCCACAGCAAGACATATTCTCTAGAGATTACTCTGTAATTTGCTTTATTGACAAAATGCGGTCGTCTCCATTTCTGGTTGTCACTTCTGTTGCTTTTATCTAAATTGTCTGTTCAGAGTGAACCTGTATTTACACAACACAGCTACAGAACTGGATCAATCAAAGCCACATAAATACGTTGGGTATTCTGTGCCATAATAAACTCTGGATTCTGAAAATGATTTTGTAGAATTTAAAAGTGGCACAAGTGTTTGCACATGGAAAACAGAAAGCAGGTGGCTGCTTGAAAAATTTTTTTCTGGCTAGGGTGACTGTGGCAATGAAAATCTGTACACAAGTGCTGTCTTTCAAGATGGCAAATGCACAGGAGGAGAAATTGGAAGATTCTTTCAGTTCTAGAGTAGATTTGCAATATCAATTCATCAGCATTCATTAGTTACCTGATAAAAATCATGTATTTTTCAAAGACTGCAGTATAAATCAAAGAAAACTCTGACATGATGCACTGAAATCCATTTTTTAATTTCATATTCAAATTTTTTTCATTTTTTCATTTATGAATGACCATCTAATTTGTTACTGAAGCCAGAATATCATTGTTTAGAAGTTTCTTTTTCTCTTAGTTAGATGCACATGTTGATATGACAAAGGCTGATAAATCATAAGATTCTATATTTTTTATTGACTAAAATTTCTGTGCTTAATTTTGCTGTGGAACATGGTAAAAATAGAAACAGAAAAAACAGTATTGAAATTTTGTCTTAAAGCATTGCACAAGTATGATTTCCTTGCTCTTCTGATTCTCTGTTATGAATTTAATATTGTCTAGTACTGATAATGTTACTTGCATGTTTTTAATAATTGAGCAAAAAATTCACTTGTAAACAGATTTCTCATTTTCAGAAATTTTATTAATTAATTTGATTTTCATTAATCAAGAACATCAAATCCTCCCCAGCCCCTTAGGGTTATTTTAAACACAAATATTCAAATTTGAAGATTAAAACTAAAATAAATGGAAGTGCATGTAAATCAGGAAATATATACGATCGTAATTGCTCCTTAAAAAACATTTACATAAGAATCTCAGATTTTTTAAAAGCAATTGTTCTCAGATCACTCTTTACTGAATAAATTTAGTCACTTACTTAGAGGAGTGAAAGTTGAACAAATTTCATCTTGTTTTGTTGATGTTATTTGAAGACAATTAAATTGCAGCAATTCTTATCAGAGCTGGGTGTCTAATCTACTTAAAATTGTGCTTGAGTTTTTATGAAGAATTGGACAAGTTCATTACATTAGATTTCTTCAGCTTCAGTAATTTTAAATAAAAGCAAAAAAGAAAAAATAATTTAGAATCTACTAGATCAAATTAATGTATCATATTTATATATGTAAAGTGGCATCAAAGTTTAACAGAAAAACTTGGCTCTACTATTCCATTAAATAGATAACTAATTATTAACAGTGGAAAGTACAGTGTAATACCAAACTACACCAATTTATATAAGTCTTCCACATATTGTAAGCTTCATACTTGATAAGATTATACTCTTACAGCTAACCATGGGAGTTTTATTGAAGTTTGTGTTTTGGTTTTTTTTCCTTCTTTTCCTGACATGTAGAAAAATGTGACACTAAGACTTTGCCATTTCTGGAAGTTAGTTTAATTTCCATTTATCCTTCATGGATATTTTTAGCAGCTGTAAATTTTATTAATTTATTTTTTGTTAACTAAGTTTCTTACCTTTAAATACATGTGAGTGCTGACATATTGGAAATTTCCAAGCTGCAAGATGTAGTGGTTGGATGTTCCAATACCACTATTAATTAGGAGAGAAAAGATGGATGAGCGTAACTTAAATGGAGGCTGATTGCAAACAGAGGGCAATTACCTGAAGTGTGTATCTAGTGAAGTTGGGAAATACTTCTGAAAATTCAAACTTGTCCTGAAATGTCAGGTGTTTTGAATTTATTCCTACATAACTTCAAATTTTTTGGGTCACAGTTTGGCCCAATTTCTGATGCATGTGTAAAGAAATATATTTATGAAGTCATTACAAAAAGTTTGTAGAAGTGTTGCTAAGTGTTGGACATCGGTGGTGCCAGGGAAGATATTGTTATTCCAAGCCCACGAGATGGCGTGCTTTCCCCACCAGAGATGGAAAGGAATCTGCAGGTCTCACTGAAGGGAGAAACGTGCTTTAGGTGCGTGGCACAGATTTGATGAAAACCCCCACAAATACTTAAGAGCGAGCAATCAAATCAAGTAGAATTGTATCTATTGAGAACTCTTCTCTGATGTTTTAATAACATTTTAAAAAAAAATAAATCTAGGTATGTCCATATCGATTCCTATTCCTAACAATCTATTAATTTTCTCTGCTTCCAGATTTCATGTAACCAGTACTTGAGCTGTGTGCTATCATGAGCTGATTTCACTGAGAGTTATATGACCATAACTGAAAGTTACAACTAAATTACTTTTTGACTTCATCTTCTTTCCTCCATCCCTAATTATTTTCCCCAAATTTGCAGAAAGAAAAATTGAGAAAAGTAAAAAGAGAGTCAGAAATTTTGCCAAGACCATAAGTAAAATTTCACTCATTTTATAGAATAAGGGATAGTCATGTGGGTATGAAATCAATGATTCAGTGTAATAGGAAAAGACAGCAAAACTGGATTTTCTGTACTATGTTAACTCATGCACTGTATTTTGTGTCTTTAAGGTCCCAGTGGATTATAGATTTTTGTCAAATTTATTTTTATTT
The DNA here is from genome assembly GCF_971803275.1 of Cyanistes caeruleus. Classification (NCBI taxonomy): domain Eukaryota; kingdom Metazoa; phylum Chordata; class Aves; order Passeriformes; family Paridae; genus Cyanistes; species Cyanistes caeruleus. The sequence continues at coordinate 56,434,845 of NC_141701.1, read as the reverse complement.
TTCTGTGAACTGGGATGTGGATAATGCAAAAAGGCCAGTTCTGAGATGATTAATAGTCTTGGTCTTTTATAGAATAAATAGCTTAAACGTTAACTCAGGTTCTCATTAGAGAAGACAGATCCTTACTCTTGTTTTAACCAATATGTTTGGTTTGTGTTTAGTACATATGATAAGCGATTGCCAGTCTTCATGGAGATACCAACTTGCTTTACACTGTATAAATATGCTAGGGCTATTCTGTGTCCAGGACATCTTAGCAGAATGAGCATTTATTTTAAAACTTGGTCTAAAAATTATGTGAGCTAAAGATCTACAGATGTCTCCCAGACAGCTTTAAGTCATGGCCATTCTTTCCTATGAAATCTTCTTGCTATTTTTTATAAAAATGTGTGCTTTATTTTCTGGAACCGTGGTTACCAGAGTGTTATGCAGTTAAGTGATTTAAACCTTTGAAAAGGGAACTGAATAGAATTAATCACTGCAAGCCTATTAAAGCAATGCCAGAGGGATTTTTGTACTAGAGGTTAAGAAAAGACCTTTTATTCCTATCTAGTAGATAAATGGCAAAACCCTCACATTTCTCCCTTGTTTCCACTCTGACAATTTTTGTATTCTTTTGAATTAGTTCTAATCTGCAGTTGTCATCTCCCTCTCCACACACACAGAACCTTTTCCCCTTTTACACCCCCTTCCAAAGTTTCGCCGTTATGCAACACAATGCTTCATTGCTCCCAGGAACAATATGGTGGCAGTAGTAAATATCCTTTACTAAATACTCTGTCCCAGACTTCCAGTTCATCCTTATCAAAGGTGATTTATAAAAGTGGTTTTTGGTTTGTTTTTGTTTTTTTTTTCCTGGAGGACACAATGGTGTGGAAACAACTTCATTGTGTTACTGTATATTTTCTGTTACAAAAGCATAAAATTTTGGGGCTTAACCTATTTCCCTAAGCAATTATCAATAAAAGTTCCATCAGTGCAGGAAGATGACATTTTTCTAACTAGTTAAAGATTTTGTCGATTTTTTTTTAATGTATTTTTTTAAACATAACTGAGAAGTTGTTTTTATTTTCTTTCCCAGAGTATTTAGATAGTTGCAGATGATAAAGAACAGTTGGATGAGGTAGCTGATACTGTTTACTAATATGTGAAAGGTTGTATAATTCATAACAATATCCATAAGATGACTCTTTGTATAGTTAAAGTACTTTTGGGGTCTTACTTGTTTTAGAAGAACCATATGGACTGTTAGAAGTCACCTTTTGAATTTGTACTATTTAAGGAAAAGTGTTATGGTTTTTCTCACCTATTATAATGCTTGGAATTGAAGTATAGAGCTGAGTGAGTGCAGAATTTGCCATGTATCAAGATAGATTTGTTTAATAGAATTAATGGATTTTAGTAATTATTTAAATTAGCAAGCATAGAACTTCAAGTAACTTATTTTAATTGGAAAGTACGCTATTTAGTTCTGCAATCAAAATAGAATTTGAATTTCAATCACTCAGTACAGCTTGGTACTGCAATTTGCTAATAAGAAAATAATTTAGCCAAGCATTGTCCTAGTCTTTATATGATCCAAGCTCTATATGAATCCTTTGTTTTGGACACACCCCCAGATCTTACTGTAATTTGTTTTCTGTGTTATAATCCTCTGACTTTTCTTGAGGAACAACTGAGCAGGCTTAAGAAGAAAGACTCATGATTGCAGGGTGAACAATAGTGGGAGACCAGAGGAAAGTGCAGGAGAAAAGGAAGTTACAAGGAGGAACTTGCAAGGATACAATAGCTAGGAACACAGTGATCTGTGATTTCCTTCCCTTCAGACTCTTTGTCTGTTAAGTCATTTTTAACATTTTCTTGGGTAAAAATACATTCCAACTGTTATTCTAATAGAGTTTAAAAAAACCCCAAACCTTTGAGATATTTCAGTCTTCCTTAGAAAGCTCACTGTGAGGAAAATTCTAATAACACCCTTCTTCAACTTGTAATTCTGCTGGGATTTAGTTGGATTCTCCAACATTCTATATTCTTTGCGTTGTATAGTGACACTCTTGAGGAAAATTGTCTGATGTGAATTTTCCATCTAGAAAATAAAAAACAGAAGTGAAAGAGTGACTTGACATGGTAGATACTTGTCCTGTGCTCTGAAACAGGTTACAGGTCTTTTTGTGTCACAAAAGCACAACATTTAGCTGGATTCTGAGTCTTCTGATCTTAGGCTTGTTGTTTTTAAACAATAGCAAGAGTATAAGGAAATTTTGAAAACACACAAAATTCATCATACAAATAATACAAAATGGTGGAGGAGAATGGTATTATGTCAGTAAAATTATCTACTGTCATTTAAACATCTCATATCTTCACTATGAAATGAATACATGTAAGGATCACAGGATTAAGGTTAAGAGAAGTACCCAGAGTTCAAAAGACTCGGGGACGTCAACTTTGACTGATGACAAATTCACTTGTGATATTTTTATCTGAGTGTGTTCTGGTACAAAGGGACAAGTGCTCATGTTCTCAGTAGAGCAAATAGTCCATGAAAAATTTGAGTTTAAATGCTTCAGTAATGTCTTTCTATCTTTATCCAAATGTAGGTTGAGTCAATTATATGGATGAAAAAGAAGGATGAAGAGAAGGAATTTCCAGTAACATGGGCATTGATCAGTTTTAAACTGAAATGTCTCAGACTGTTCATATTTCCCATCTTTTAATAGTTTCAATTATTGGGTTTTTTATCATATATATGCACACATAGTGGACAAAATTTAATCAAATTGACTCTGAGCAGTAATATTTACATTATATTTGATTTTGTTGGTTGTGATGGGTTGTTCCCCCTTCCTAAGCAGAATATAAACAAAAGACTAGTCTGTAAAAGCTGTAATCAACTAGTTTCTTTTTTATGGCTTTCTAGATTCTATCTGCATCACCATCACTGGGGAGTGTTACTGAGCTTCAGGCAACAGTTCCAAGTTCAGCCAGTTTTATTCCGGAAACTGTGGCTGATCGGCTTACGGCACAAGGTAAGTCAAGCTTGAGACTTGTACCTGATGCTAAATGCAGTGTATTCACCCGCCCATATGTCAGTCTTTGTCCATGCTCTACACCCTACAGCTTGCATGTTGCTGGAGCAGTTGATGCTTTTAGTGCTTGTTTTAGAGGACAAACATTAAACACTCCTTTAATTTGACAGAAGCAAGTGCAAATGGTACTGCTTGAAACGTAACTCAAGACTTGAGTTCTCTTCTTGGCATCTACTCGTGCTTTCAACATACCAGTCATGGTAGAGCTGTCATATACATACATACATGCCCACAGGAGTGTGTATGCACACACATACACATAGATGTATACATGCAGATGTATATAAAATTCTCTTTATATGTAGAAAGATAAACACTAGTAAATATTAAAAATATATTTATGATCATGTATGTAGAGAGAGCTGTTTTTAATAAAAGAAATATATTTTAATAAATTATTATTTAATCATTATAATTATTATTAATAAAATAAAAATATTTTTATTTTAAAGAAAATACTGTGAATCTGTAACTTTCCAAATTTGCTGCTTATCTTTATTGAATGTCTGGTAGAAGGAGCATTTTATTTTCAAACTATTTCCTGTATCTGATTTAATTTTTTTTTTCTTCCCATTCATTCCTGAATATACAGTTTAAACATAGAGAGGACTTGATTGTTTTATGAAAAATACAAATAAACTTTATTTTTGTATCTGCTGTAATTTAATCTCTTGGTTGTTTTGGACTTTTGTTTTTATTTAACTCACTCTAGGTCAAAGTGATACAACCATTACAGAATCTTCAAGTCAGCATGATTCTCCCATGTCTGCTGCTATGTCTAAACAGCGTGCTGTAGTCACACCTGCCCTTTTGTCAGCTGTTTGCAGCCTTCTGCAAAATCTGCTGGTTGTCATGCCAAAAGATACTGGAATTGCTCTTCAACAAACACATTTGCTAACAACTCTCAGCAGGTATGAGATCGATAACTGTTGAACTACAAACAAGGTGTAGCAATAGATGTTTAAAAAATCTTTGAATGAGATCTACCCATGTTTCTTACTAAAACTGCTAAACATATTGATCGCTTCTTGCTCCTGAAGTGTTCAAATTTTTTTTTTAATAAAAAAATGCAATCAATTGAGGAAAATAATCAAATTTTTTTTTTTTCTCAAAGAATAAGTAATCATATTGGTGATTCCATTTGTGGTGTATGTCTTACACAGGACTACTGTGTTCCTCTCACGATGTTTTAGGGTTTTGTCGGGTACTTGGAACTGCAGATCATTTCAGCTCATTTTATGGTTTTCTTCTTTGAGTTGTATGAAATATTTTGAAGATGAGCCAAGGATTCTTACACTAGAAGAGAGTAAATAAAACTTGCCAAATTTGGGTGATTGATCTTAGTGTTTTACTTCCTTTTAAAAGGAGGAACCACTTCGAAGAAGTCTTCAGATAGTATGCCATGTTTCCATTTCCCTTGTAGCCAATTCTTTTGTCTATAAAAATGTTTGGAAGTCCTGAAGTGCAGCATGAAAAATTAGTTAATTTTTTGGTAAAAGTTTTCAAGAGCATTCATAGTTGCTCTTCATAGTGCAATTAATGGAAACACAGACAAACAAACATAAGACCCCAGCAGCCCTGATGTGAATACAGCTTATATTATTGCAGAACTGTTTATTCTTCTAGAGGAAAGAAAATAAGAAATCAAATAGAAAAAATTGATTTTTGCCAGTGCAGTAACAGCTATTGGAATTTATATTAGTCTAGCTATTTTGAAACAACATACTTCTACTATAGTTGCCGTTGCACTAGACTTTCTTAAAATAGTGGGGTTTAGCAGTAAGTGCATCTTACTTAATTTTTACTCTGTTTACTTATATTATTCTCTTCTATGGAACGTTAAGTTGATAGAATGTTAAATTATTTAACTGCATTTCTAACCAATATGTTTTGTTTTAGTCTTATAAGGGCTAATCTGGTTGAAAGATGCATCTTGGAACTGAAAGCTCCACTGGGTCATCGGTGTCATACAGAACATATAAAAGCTCAGGTTAGAGAAGCATTTGTTACTTCCTAATTTTTTTTTAAGCTATTAATTTATTTATGTTAGCATAATTTATATTCATTCATATAGTTCAGACACACTGCTATAGGCTATATTTGTGTCAATCTTTACGCTTTTGACAAAGCTTAAGTGAAAATAAACCATTTTATTCAACATAGGAGAATTAATTTCTGTGTTAGGACTATAATTAGAATGACCAAACTGAAAATGAATTGTCTTTTAAAAGTATAAGTTTAATTTAGCCATTGAAGAAATTATGTAATAGAATTTTTTGTATGTTACTGAAGTATGAGCCAGATATAGCTACTGACACATTGGATATTTATTGTCTGGAACAAACCTGGCTGCTTTGCTTTGTCTCTCATCCTGCAGACACTTACATAGTTCTCAACTAGTTTTGATCTATGCAAAACATTTAGGGTTACTGCTGATAGAACTACCTTTTTATCAAATTTAATTCTGTATATACAATGTATAGAACATGATGTTTCATGACACAGAGCTATTTCATAGCTTCTGCTGCTCTGCATTCAGATTTACTTTGAATAAAATTACTTCTCTAATTAAAGAAACGTTTTTCTGCAGAAAACTTATGAGAATAAATAAAATGTCAGCTTCTGTTTTTAGGAAGACACATGTATTCCTCAGTATTAATGACCATTTTTATGTTTCCCTTTGTGACCTTCCAATGAGTATGCTTGCTCTACATGCAGCAAGAGTCATGACCTTCTCACAAGGAACTTTTGCTTTGGTACTAGAAAATTGCACACCTGTTTCCAGACTAGGCATGATGTTTCATCTTCTACAGTAAAAATTAAGAGAAACATTTTAAATTAATGACCTATTACTTACTTTAAGTGGTGTATATTCATTGAAAATGTTAAGAATCAGTTGACATAATGTGATTAAATTTAAAATAATGTGAAAGGTGTAACTATATGGCTTTATTTCATATCTCTCTACAAATATTTTACAGGTCTTGTTACTACTTCAGTACTTGTCATCTGTGTCCAGGCTTCTAAAATCATGTTTATTGGTCGACTCTGATCTTGTAAGTCAGGATGAACTGTTGAAACCTCTTTTGGGAAGTACCTTCAGGATTCTCACCATACGTCCCAAAGATGGCTTAGGTAATGAAGTACTTGTTTCCTTTACAACCAGACAGAGGCAGGTCTTTATTAGGTACCATCTTGATGTAAATGGACAGGTGTGGTCAGGCTCAGCTTTCCAGGTTTGTGCATATTTGTAAACAGTTGGATTTTTTTCTGTGTTATTTTTGCAGATACCGAATTAACATCTGCACTTCATGAAACATGGGTAGAGTCTTTCAGCCTTCTAGCTACATTACTGTGGAAAAGTGGCCAGATATCTTTTCCATCTGTGACAGCAGCCCTTGCAAATCACTGTACAGCAATAATTGGTAAAGACTATTCCTGGATGTTTTTCTCCTAGCAACTAATAAACAGATAGAAAAGAGTGTCATTCCTCTTTAGATGCTATTAAGTAATTACTAATGAGATACCCACAATGAAAACTAATGTGTCCAGAGCTTGACTGACTTGTTTTGTTTTCTTCACATATGTGGATGAGTGATTTTAGTTGTAAACCTTAACCAAATGTGGCATTTGTGAAATGCTCCATTAGCACTTCATTTTGTTTCCCTTCTTTCTTCTTAAATATCTTGCAGAAAAGAAAAGCAAAGTTTTGAGGGGAAATGAGAGACATAGAAATCCAAGGTTATTATACAGGAGTTTATTCATTGTATTTTAATTATTCTTACATTAGTTACTTGCATAGTTAGACAAGATTCTGTGATGTGCTTCAATACTGAATATGAACATACACCAGACAAGCTTGTGCATGTTGAGAGATCTAGTGAATCCAAATCTAATTGCAAATAAAGCAGCTAATAGCTAACAGTACTGTTGGTTTTATAATGTTAAATGATAAAATTGATAAAATGAGGCGAGTTCAAAAAATTACTGGACAAATGAGTGATTTGAGTGAAGTGGAGATTGCTTTTTTGTTTTATAGTCAATGAATGTAGAGCAATTAATTCATTCAACCCTTATAAAACTCAGACTTTTCTTTCTTAGATTTTTAAAGACTTACAAGATATATAAAATTTGTAGAATTCCCTGGGCAATGCACAGTATAACTGCTTCCAGATTCACATGCTTTCTTTGACAAGTCTTTGTGTTCTAAAGTATACTTGAGCTTTATTCGTAATGAAATGTGAAAAATTTAATTTTTTTGTTTAACCTTCTAGATACTATTTCCGATTGTATTCATCTGTCTACCACATATCCTGCTTTATATATGGCTAGTTTGCAGTTCCTTTCTGTCCTTTTGAATGAGGAAGGAAGAAAACAGCTCCAGGATAAACAGGGTGTATGTCAGAATCCAACTATTAGCTTTCTTCTGGATCACACTGAAGAATGCCAGGCACCAGTAACTCAACTTACTGCATTAATTATTCAGGTATTTAAAATTCCACAATGTGATTGGAAGATATTTTTGCATTTTTGATTATTTTGCTTTCTTTATATTTAATCCTTCCCTTATTTACAGGTTGGTAGTAATAAGTAAAATTATATGCGAAATTTCTGTCTTATTTGTTTTCCCTCACAACTTAGTTCTTTTATCTGTATACTTATTTTCCTTCTTTAATTTATGTGCAGTTTGTCACTGTAATAATCATAGTAATCTATGATTAGAAGTGTAGTGTTTTTTTCTGAATGATGCACCTTATATAAAATGTAAC